>NC_064028.1:8254839-8894423 GCF_917208135.1 Athalia rosae
ATTTTTACAGATCGTGGTCCGCTAACCGCCTGGATATAATCGACAGGATCTCGTAGGTGAGTTTCAATATTTCGTTATTTGAAAATTGCGAGAAAACGTGTTCAACGAAAATCTCAGCGAACGAAAAATATCTCAAGGTTTCTAGCGAATTACGTTCGAGCGATAAAAGTAACTAAAAATATCTTCTTCGACATCTTTAGTTCTATAAATTCCACGGACGATGTAGAAAACTTCTTCGGATCATCTTTCTAAGGAACGTTCGGATGAAACAACGAGTTTTTGACGCAAAGGGGAATTTCTCCAGCGTGAAGTTTTATCCTCCTATAGACAATTAGTTCGATTCCCGAGGGTGGGACTCGAAATCGGTAAACTTGGACTTTTTCAAGGTGAACGTTTCACCGGTCATCGTTTTTGCTATTCCGATGATCGGCGGTCCCTCGTTTGAAAATCATGCATTGAGTTGGTCAAGCTCAACGTCAGCTGAGCCGGTGTTTGTTATAGGATTGTAAGTAGGGTATACACCTCCGGCATTCGGTAGGGTTTTGTTGGGTTAGGTTTGGTTATACGGCGAGTTAGTAGGGTAACACGCACATGTATCACCAAGGAGTGTCTGAGCTGTCCGCACCAAGTGGCACACGACGCCCGGCTGTCCGAAATGTGTTTCTATACGTTGTTATACGGGTGGGCGAGGGGTTTTCCCTGCGGTGGCTTTCCTAGGTGCCCATACGTACGTAGGACGGAACGTAGCCCGTTCTCCATTGTTCCCAGTCCTCATACCGCCGGTCCTACAGGACTTCCTACAGCTTCAACTTCTTAGTTCGACTTCCCAACGTTCTCTTTTTGGCCGTATACACGCGCAACTACGACAACTACGACGACAACGACAACGACAACGACTAGGACAAGGACGAGGACTACAAGGACATTGGAGCTTTTTCACGTTGACCGTAGATGTAATATACAGACCGTACAACCCTCCGTCCTTATCCTCTTCTCTCTTTTTGTCTCTCTCGCTCCCGGAGTTCAGGGTTACCCACCCGAGCCCGGAGGGTTCTCAGTAACTTTATCAAGGGTTGATTTACGATTGTATAATAAACGGACCCGCAGGCGTTCCTAGAACAATTTTTTTTTTTCTCTATTCTCACTCGCGTTTTTTTTTTTTTCTCCTCCCTTGTATTTTTCGGGCGAGCGAAGAGCGATGTAAATGATCCGAACTCGCGTCGGTCAAATTTCGTTGATTGATCGACCGAAAAAGTAAATATAAAGTTAATGGAATACGCGTTATGCTTCCACCGAGTGCGAAATTACGGCACATCGTCGCTGTTTTGTATTTGTTCATTTTTCTCTCACGACAGACCCGATATACATGTATAACTCTTGTGCGTATATACGTTACGGGTAATATGGTCGTGAAGGATTGAATATTAGCTCCGAAATTGTACGGATAGATAGGACGTGGGGTGAACAGCGTCAGACCGGTGCCAATTAATCAAATGTATATCCGATCAATTAGCGTAGAATATATCGCCAGATTCCCTATGTGAACGCTTATCGCGGGCCCATAGTTTCTCGCTGATGAAAATCGTCGTTCCTGGCTACCGAAATTCTCACGAGGATACTACAGCGATTCGCCCGAAAACGCGACGAAATAATCAAAAATATTTATCGAAAAAAGCGAAATTCAATTAACAATTTTTCGCTCATCACCAATATAAGGGAAAAAGTTAATTACAAATCCGCATGGGGGTGATAAAATTTTTTTAGAAAAAAAAAAACAGGGATCGCCGTGCGGTGAAATTTTCTTAAACGGAAATTTCGGATATTTTAATATCCTGAAAGATTAGGGAGACGAGGATAAGAACAAGGGAAAGAAAAAACATAAAAATAACTTTCCACGGTCAGGTATGTATCTATATTCTTTCCCCTGTTGCTTTTCCATCTATGTACGTCAGAAAAAACGTGATGAAAAGTTCGTCAACTCAATTATACGACAGGCTACCGCGCTCTCGTTATTTTTCTTCTTTTCATCGAGGCTTGCGTAAAATATAAACCGAAATATAATTTGCGTTTGTTGGAAAATTTTTCTCTCTCTCCCAACCGCGTGAAAAAATTTTATAGACCCGAGGATGAAAAATTTATTTCGTACGTACGTATCTGACCGTCGATTTTAATTTTTTCTCTTCTTTCAAATGCGAATTACAACCACCCTGCCGGGGCAACGACAGCCGGGGGTTTTCTAAGTTGGCTAATCTACGTATAGGTATATATATGTTGCAGACGGGGGTTATTAAGATAAGCCAAATTGTCTTAGAATATCTTGAAAGCGGCAGCTTGTGTGTGCAGGTCACGGCCTTTATTCTCAGGTTATGCAGGTCGGCGTGATGCGGGTGACTGTGAAAATTACCCTGTACAACACGATCCCATGCGGAGAACGCTTTCTTTCGTTGCGTTGGAGAGAAAAAAAAAAAAAAAAAAAACCAATCAATTAACGGACAAAAATATCTGGATAATTATTGTACCTACATAAGCTCGTTACCTTATCTCATCTTCGCTATCCTAATTAATACGACGGATAATGTGGATATATATTAATTATTTTTTATTATTAAATGAAAAGCTCCTTTTAACCGAGATGCTGCAGCCGGAGTAACGGGTAAAGTAATTTAGCACATAAAGTAACGTTGTGTACATACGTATGTATTTATACATATATGTGTTTATATAACATGACCGTGATACTTAAGGAAATGCTTTTTTAACCCCCGCAAATGTTATATACACGACGATAAAATCTAACGCAGGAGAGCTTCACGCTGGGAGAAAAGACTCGAGTCCTATACAGGTCATCGTCGTATCATTATTATACCTTTATACGCCGTTATAGGGTATATACCGCAAAAAAAAGAGAATGAGAGGAAAAAACTGAAAGGTCCACTTTATTATACCGACGTAGTACTACCGGTTACTTTATTATACGCGTACATTGGACAAATTAGAATTAGACGTGGTAGGGAAGGGGTGAAATTGAGGGGAAGAATTATCGTTTCGAAGAGAGAAGAAGAGAAGCGCACGTGGAAGTGAGTAAATTATTTTTGATAACAAATGCAAACGGAGTACACATTCGTGTGTGTGTATATATACGTGTGGATGCGGTGTACGTACAAGCGACTTTTCGTCCTCTCTGCGGGACGGTAATTTCTCAAGACAGAAAGATAGATATTCCGGGTAGCTGACAGTGTGGCAACCGAGTCCTTTTCACTCTCCTTATGAATAACTAATTCGTGGGGAAATTATCATAAGCATTAATAATAATATCCACCGGGTGGTACAATGGTATGTATGCAAATACCCGTATATATTCAGAATAATGATAATCGAGTAATTTCAGCATTTTTGTTATTTATACAAAATGTACGATTTAAATACAAAA
This sequence comes from Athalia rosae, assembly GCF_917208135.1. Lineage (NCBI taxonomy): Eukaryota > Metazoa > Arthropoda > Insecta > Hymenoptera > Athaliidae > Athalia > Athalia rosae. Next base: position 8,258,270 of record NC_064028.1, read on the forward strand.
CAAAACAAAAAAGCGCAACTGTATTATCTCACACATATGTATGAATGCGTACACGTAATATACCTACGTGGGTATATATACACGTATTTACTCGTGACGCGAGAATAATTCACGAAATAATACGTTAACGAATATTATTCATGTGAAATTTTCGAGGATTACGCAATGATCGTGATTATTTGTTTATTTTATAAATCAAATTCTTCAGCGCACCCGATGTGAAATCATTTATTTCGGTCGGTGCGAGGGGAAATATAGAATTTTCATCGGATGGGCTATAGGTGTACTCCGCGTACGTACGTACGTACGTATGTAGAGTAAAATCGCAAATTCATTCGTCATCAGGGCATCATTTGTTTGCACGGGGCGATATTAATCCGTCCAATCGCAATCAATAAATTGTCAGTATGATGAATAGTTTAGTTGGGTTTTACGGGGAGTATCTATACCTATTTACGTTCTCCCTAGCACGACGCATTTGATATACGTATACGAAATGATACATACGTGTAAGTATACGTGTGCTTCTGTATTTATGTGTACAGATGGATACATATGCGTATATGACAAAGTTATACTCACTCTCCAGGTTTGATTTCCATGTAAATGGATTTTATTGCTAAATCTGGGATTGGATGTCGCCGAACACCGTCACTATATACAAATGAATATACTATCTATGCAATCGGCAGCCACGTTGAAAACTGACATTTCCTCGTGTACCGATTCTATAGACTTTATCGCAACCCGGGCCGTTTCAAACTCCGCGTACCGTACACCGCGTACGTGCGCTTTTAACTCTACCCGTAGTTGGGATTTTGGCCTGATTTGTTTGGACTCCCCCGATTGTTCAGATTATCAACGAAAATTTCTGTTGGGTAATTTGATTTATTAATCAGCACCACGTGTTATGTTTATAGGGTGGTAATCATACGTTTTGAACTCGGGTTTTCCTACTTTTTTCCATTTCCAATTTCAACCTGTTAATTATGGCTCGATGAACCAGCGAAAATTTCGCCTCACTTCTAGTTCGACGCAACCGTGTAACGCGTGGGGGCGGTGGTTGATAATTTCATCGTTATATAAATCCTAAAATTAACTTTCAAAAAATTATTCTTCATTCTTCCAAAGATGAAGCCTAGGTGGGATGAAAACAAAAAATCCAACTTCGAGTTTTTGCCCGAGAGACAGAGATATTTAATTTTGAATTTTAATTTCAGTTCGTTTTATGACTTTGCGACGTTCCGAATTTTCCCGTTGACCCAGATAGACGAAACACGTAGCTTTTTCGGTGAAATTTTTATAGATCGAACCGCGAACCCGACACACGTAATAAAGTCACATGCACTACATCGGACCTCCTCACCTTCCCCTTCATGCAAATATCTATTACAAGTATAAAGCGAATAAAAGTTATTACCCACGTTCTCTTAAAATGTTACCGCGGCGGTTACTTTATATTTGAAAAGCGCATTCGAAACCAAAGTTCACCATTGAAACGGGTCGCTATACGTACGAGTACGACGTACTACGGCGCAGGTGTTGGTCCATTGTATATGAGAGATCGTGATACGTGCAAAAGTGTGACAGTGATTCTCGGAACTATAGCATTTTTGCAAAAATGCCACTAACTTTTTATCGTCGTCAACGTTATACGACAACGATGATATAGCTAGTCTCTTTCAAGAGATAAGAAATGATGTCGTTGCACTTATTCCCTTGGCAAATCCACCTCGAGATATCTATCTATTGTGAGCAAGATCTCAACGAAAAGGTGATTCGCAGACGGATTAATTACATTTTCTAATAAATTTACATCAAATACTCGGATTTTCAAAGGAACTCAGATTCCGGTATACCGTACTCGAAACAATAAGGGTACAAACATATTATCCCAGGAACAACGTTTTAAGAGTCTCCAGGACACTTTTCAGGAGATCGAAAGTTACCACCCATATACGCCTAGTCTACTTACCTATTTTTCTTTCTTTTCTTTATCTATTATACTTTTTTGGAAACTTCTTTACTCGAAACTGGCTCTATTCCCTTTTTTTTACACGTACATAGAGTAACAGAAGATTAAAGAGAGAGAAAGAGAATTCGGAGTTTGGAAGTTATTAAAAGTTCTCTCAACGAGGGTCCGGCTCCTGAATGTGATTAGACAGTCGTTTAACCCCCGCAAAATATTATACAAATAGGATGGAATTAAGAAATGTTCCTCGCACTAATATTAATTCTCCTTTATTCGCTTGTAATTTCACACCAATTTTTTTGGGTGCTAAAATGAGTCTGCGAAACCGAACCGAAGAGATAGGAACAAAAGAAAAAAGAAAAAAAAAGAGTTAACGGAATTTTTTATTCAGCGCGAAGCGGGCGGGAAGAAAAAAGGAAAATTAATAGTAATAGCGTAGAAGTGGGTTGCGAAAATCCCTTGTAGATTCTCATATAGCAGTCGAAGAACAATTTAAATTTCTCGAGTACCTACGGAATAGAATAGAAACGCGGGTTGAGCGGAAAGGGGATGACGAAGAGGAAATTTAGCGAGCCAAGAAAGGCTGCAGGAACAAATGCCAAATATAACTCATTAAGGGTCGCTTGTTCCCGAGTAATTTCTTGCGACCTCCATCAAGACCGTTCGCTCTCTGTTCAACGTTGTCTCGTCTAACAACAATTTTCCTCAACCCGCCTTCGGAAAAGTTGGAAAAAATTTCGTACTTTTTTCTCGTCTGTTTTCTACATAATTTGCCCCTCAGAAAAAACAAAAAAAAAAAAAAAAAAACAGAATTTCGAGTGAACGCCTATAAATTCGCGTCTCCGTCGCTCCAAATTTCTTTTTTTTTTTGTCGTGCCCTTCGTGCGTCCACGGTGTGGGTATATAAATACAGAGGCTGTGTAGTGTAACGGTAGACGGATAGATACCGTCAAAGAGCATCGGCGTTGACAACGAGTCCTCGTAAATACAATCGACGTCACAACAAGCGTACAACGATGCGGAGGAAGAAGAGATAAGTTATCTCTTCCGGTGGGCTGGTTAACGAAGTCGTACGTAGAGAGGATCCGAAATGGAGTTCGCAGGTGCCTTTCCGTGGGTGGGTAGGTAGGTACGTACGTACCTACGCGTGTATTCGAGTGAGTGACGAAAATTAACAAGAGCGCAAGAAGCCTAGAAATTCCGTTTCGGTTTCCCGTCCTCTCCGCAGTTGGAAATTAGTAAGAGGAAACAGCGAGCGACTCGAGTCGTACGTATTTTGGAAAACGTGTCCAACAATGCCAACCCATACGAATGTACGTACGTACGTAGGTGCGGTGAGTAGACGCACACATCCGTCGTGTACGCCGCCGACGCGACACAAAAAGGAGGGAAATAATTGCTGCAATAATTATTCGGGCCACTTAAGGATCTTTTAGGTAGAAAATAAGAGAGAAGTACCGCTCGGAAGACGAGGAAAATTTAAGGGATGAAAGGGGAATGCTCGTTCCCTCTTAATATACATATGCTGTAAAAGGTCACTTTGAAACTGGAATTTATTGACTCGTGGGTGCTAAGAATATAGCGAAAACCATTAGTAGGGTATAGTGCCTCGCGCGCTTTACAAGCTTTTGTTTTCACCCCTATAACTTGACGCGCTCTGTTTATGTGTGTACGCATAGATGTATTTACGCGGGGTGAGATCTACCTATAAGCCGTTTTTTTCCTTTTTTTAGAAACCAAAAAAAAAACAAAGAAGGCAATTAACCGTTCGGAAAGTTCGTTAATTTGGGGGGGAAAAAAAAACAAGTTATCGTAAATTGTTTGAAAAGTAAAATAATAATCCGCGTAATGTGAATCGAATTTATGAACATCCGAAAGCTTTTTTACCCCAATAACGAAAATTATCGAGTCACGGTGTGGGCACAATTTTACCGCGACGTTGTGGGTGGATACTGTAGGAAAATGTTTCACTCTCGTTAGTTGGTAGGAAATGAAGATATAAAGAAAACGTGAGGGTAGGTTAAGAAATGGGGTTGGAATAGGCATAATTCTTGGTACAACCCGGCGGTATAACAAATGGGCAATTCAGTAACACACTAATGTGTTTTGTCTCTAGGTCGGGGATTGTGAAAGCTCAGAAGGTCCATTTTTCGACCATGGTATTTATATACCTATGTGTACCCGTACACAATTCCCAACCCTCGTCCACCGAATATACAAATATATATCGCGATGCGCTCGGTATATAACGATATAGCGTATACCGGCCATGTACATAACCGTGGAGTGTTATATGTGTACCTACAGATACAGTTCTCCGTGTAAAGCGCGGTTGTATAGAGGAGCTATTTGCTGTTGGAACAAATTTATCCCCAAATTACCATCACTGCGCAGGATTCTACAGAGCAAAGGACTTAATGGACCAGCTAAGTGCACCATAATCACGAAACGTAAACATAAATAGAACACAACCCGGACACGCCGACGACGCCCCCGCGTTATCCTAGTCACTGACTCGAAACAACCCCCCATACGTACAACCTCATCTCCGACTACCGACGATTACCTCTCAACGAATCGTCAGAAATCATCTTCCTCCGTGTCCTCCGTCCGCAGATCTTCGAATACAAAAAATCGCAAAGATTTCCTAATTTTTGAGGAAAAAATTTGCACACCGATCGACTCCTGGATAAGTTTTTTGTTTTCCGCGGGCACAGATTCATTTCCAGCGGGATGTGACTCGAGGAATTTTAAAATGTGGCCGAGGATACCGCGTTGCAGGTCGGTGCGGATGGATTTTGGCGTGTGTGTGTGTGCGTTCGTTCATTCTATTTTCTCTATTTTTCATCTCGTTTTTTTTTTTTTTTTTTTTATTTTTTCTCCTGATCTCTTCACATCAGTTTCTCAGGAAATTCTACTGCAGTGGTAGCAATCTCGGTAAATGCATTCCGCCAACACGCGTTAGACGGTACATTAATCTTGGACAGCGCGCATAGTGTTTATAGTTTCTTCCGCAACGAATAGCTGAAAGAAGAATCCTTCGTTCCTATACATATATGTGTACATATTTGTAACGCGTTCTACGTACGTTTTCTATTTTCTTTAATTTCCATTTTTGTTTTTCGAGGCGATTTCTTTTCCCCAATACCGCACTCACTCTTATCACATTTTACGCGATGATTAGTCGAATTGGCCCCCCGGCATTTCTCAACAGCCATCGTACTCCCAGGCGATAACGCTATTTTCAAAAGTCACGGGGTGTCCATCCATTTCCCCGTACTCCAGAGTCCGCTCCCGTCCACGAACCCCTGATATATTCGAGAAATATCGATTATCAAACCCTGAAATACGTGAAAACTACCCTTCGAATCATGGACCCATCCGAATGGGAACCGAACGAACCAACCACCACTCGACGTTGAAGAAGGCCAGTAGTTAATGTCCAGCAATTTTGAACGTTCGGAACTCGTCGAACTGACGGCAAAGAACGGAGAGACGCGGTAATGATGCCGGTGGCTGCGATACTCGACTAGCTTTTCTATCCGCCTTTTTTGTTGCTTGGATTTTTTTTTCTTTTTTTTTTCTTATTTCTTCTCCGTTTATCGAGCATGAGCTATTTCGCTCGCGTGTCGCGGGGATTTCGAAGCATTTCTAAGAATATATCCACGGTTTGGGATTCGGTATATATATATGTATACGTATAACTGTGCGCGGTATAAGATCGTGGAGATGTTTTTTTTTTTTACCTTTTTTTTTTTTCCTGCCCGGCTCTCTATATTATCAACCCCCGATTCCCTCTGATTTACGTATCTCGTTTATCGTTCGCGAAGGAAAAGGGGGGGGGGGGGGGGGGGGGAAGGGAATGAAGGAATTGGGGGAGGAGAACGCGAAATCCGTCACCCTGACGAATTTATTATTCCAGAATATATATTCCAACGATAGAAACAGAGGAAACGAACGAACGAGAATAGTAAATTGAGAAACTGCAAAACCACGTCAATACGTACAACGCATTAGATTATAGATTCTGCATTTTAATACTTCCATTTCATATTCTTCCATCATTTTTTTTTTCTCTATCGTTATTTAATTTCTGAAACATTGCCTCCGTACACACGGCGTTCAGCTGTACCGTATTTTCTTCTTTTCCAAGTTTTTTTTTCTGTCGTTTTTTGTCGTTTTTTTTTTTTTTTTTTTTTTTTTCTTTGGCGCGCGGAACCGGTGGAAAATCGCAAAGCGAAAAACCGCGCGTCGCCTCTACCGGAAGACAAACAGTCTGGAAGGTTGACAATCTTTGTCGTGTCATTAAACTTTGCTCATCCATCAACGGATGAAAGATAAAACACGTTTTCACCCGCTCAAAAGACCCTGGAGTGAACTCCGGGCGGTAGGAAAAGGGCGTTTATAGACCTCTTGTGTGTTAAATATACGGAAAAATCTCTGACGTATGTGAGATGCGCTTACTCTTGCACTATTGTACAGTGCAGATGGGAAACGTTCGTTACACTTCGCGCCTCGTGCTGCAAAATTGAAAAGTGAAAAATGTATTCGATGCACGAGTATCGTTAATAACGATAACAACGAATTAATAATAATCGCGCTTGTGAGTTGAGATTTTCAAATGAAAGCTCGACGATTGAAACTGGAAGTGATTAATATTTTCGACAAACTGCTTCACGAGCATCTTCGGTTGAAATTGAAGGAGTACAGAGCTCGGAAAATTTTCTTGTTTATAGAATCTTACGGCACAGATTTCGACACGCCTCCGCAATTTCAAGCGATTCTCGATTCGACTGTAACTCTCCGAGATCCGCTTTAACTTTGACTTATACGATGTGGGTTTGAACCCACGGTAAATATGTATAAATGCTTATACAACTCACATATCTATATGTATATATATGTATACATACGTAGCATGAACGGCTGAACCTCTTTGAATTCTACCTTCAATTTTAATCTCACCCCTGTCTGGACTCGCGGACGAGGAAGTTCGTCTTTCCGCTATCTCTATCGATGGCACGAGATCAGCCATGTTTTATTGAATTTGTATCAGAGATTTATTCATAAATCATCGCGAAACAATCATTCGAGGGACCTCGTTATGCCACAAAAAAAATGACTGAAAATTTTTAGTTATAGTCTAAATTTTTAACGAGCCAATCAAATCGCAGACAGTTTTATACCTATAGGGATTCTTGGCATGAATGCAGGACCGGCTCTTTTCATTAGGAGGATAGGAATAAAAAATGTGGAGGTAAAAGAAGAGAGAAAAAAAAAAAAAAAAAAATGGACAGATACACCGATACACGTAACTTTCCGGTGTATGATTGATACGTGAATTTGAAAGTTGAATGAAGAAACATGATCGATTTAAAACATTGATACTGTTCCGCTCAGGCGCGAAACGCTTTCAAATCTCACTATAATTCTGATTGATCGCTCCCTGACTCTAAAACCTTTCCGTTGTAGTTGAAAATCCGCTAGCAACGCCAGCCCCCGAATAATTCTCGTCGATGTAAACTCAGCTGTGTTCGAAGAAATATAGCGGAAAAAAAAAACATACATAAAATGACAAACAGAAAAAAACGCATATAGTATTACGCATAAATAATGTGCGAGATGATTAAACACTGATCTTGTTTTTTTGTTGTTGATTTTTTTGCTTTTTTATTCCAGATCGATCACCGAAGACCGACATCATCCGTGGCGAACATTCGGGGTGAGTGCCGATACTTTTGTAATTTTTTTATTTTATCTCCGTTGCGAGACAACCCCCGTAATTTTCCTAATTTTCACTCGTGAAACGAGGTGTTGAAAAAGTGCAGAAAAATGAAAAAAAAAGGGAAATTATATCAAATAAGAAACACGAATTTTCGCCAGCTAATTGTAAGCATTACACCAAAGCGAATCGACAGACGGATGAATTGAACTTTTTCTTCTTTCTTGAGTTATTACTAAAAAAGAAAAAACGAGCGAACCCGACGACATGAGATGGTGGGTTGAGAAAAGTAAAAACCAATCAAAGCCGCCGTACACGTACGCGAAAAATTGTTGGTGAAAATAATGAAAGTGCGAATAAATATTCGCGTATCGAGTCGCGACGATTTTTGGACGTGGACCGACGGTGTCTCGTTACGCGTTCCGATCGGATTCTAATCTCGATGTAAAATAGACGCTTCGAAATTCGGGTCCTCACACAGCTCGTATGCATACTTCATTTATACACACACACATACACACACGCACACGCACACGCGCAGGGGGGTGTGTATGTAATAGGAAAGGAGTACCAGGTGTTACCAGAAACAACGGGTTGAACATCTGTTCGCATATGTAATAACCCGAGCAAACGTTAACGTATGTACGTAGAATCTACCTATACGTCATGCATGACCCAGAATATGTTGCGCGGGATTTATGCCCTCCAACTGTAATGATAACGCGTCATTTTCATAGGGAAAATTTTACAATTTTTTAATTTTCCACTAAATTTTCAAAATATTTCCACTTTTTTCACAGTCACACGCAGACGTACGTAATTACCGATAAATCGCGCGCGTCCCGTCGGAAGACGTTGACGGTAAAATGCGGGTATGAAAGAGGTGGGAAGAGGAGGCGAATCGAAGGTGGAAGGGATCGTAGGTGGCACGGTGTCCCGGTATTTTGTAATTCGGTCGCAGATCGACCCTGTATGCCCACGTTTCTCGTTCGTTCCGGAGGCTGACGTATCGCCGATGTATAAATCAGAGACCTTCGGACCGTCAGACTTTACACCGGTACACATGCATAGGTACGCCGCGACCGGAATGAAGTGTACTTTTACCGCACGTTACAAACCGTACCTCGTACACCGGTGCTTTTTGACCTCAGAATTTTCTAGCGCTGCTACAACCTCACGACAAATTGGGATTATTTCGGAACAACCATGCGCGCTAAATCTGGGACCCGAGTCTCGCGGTGCAGAAATTATATCAAACTATGAAAATCCTATCGTACGTTATACGTATAGTGTATCGGACGCACGCGAAGATAATGACATTGTCACGAGCCAAGATCTAATTACGGACTTGCTATGATAAGAGAAAAAAAAAAAAAAAAATAAACAAACAAAGAAAGAAACGAGAATTTCGTAATTCTGGGTAGAATTTTTCGAATCGAAAAATTCACTTTAATTAATTGAAAAAGATCAGCTCATCGCATGAGATTGAATTTTCCCAGTTTATTATATAAACTGACTCGTTGGATTTTCACGAATGTACGTTATAAAGGCTGAAAAATTGTAGAAAAGAGAAGAGAGGGAAAAAATGAAGAAAAAAAAAAAAAAATGATCAAAGAAGTCGGCTGGTGAGGAGAATATCTGCAGTTATAATATACATACCTGCAATATGTAATAGCGAGGGTTTTCCATGGACTACAAGAAATTCTTTTACGATCCTCTCCTGCTGCAGTCTCTTCGTGCATTTCTTTGATCCTTTTACTCGACTTAAAAATGAAGGAGAAAAAAAAGAACGCATTACCTATATACTACGTACATTCGTATATACATACTTGTACTTCGGTATAAAACTGAGTGGGCTTTTTAATTGGTGGTATAAAAAAAAACGAAGAAAAGAATTTATGACCAGATATATATATCTATATACATATTTCATATGTATGTATGTGTATATTTAATTCGTTTTCATAACTACTACACTGCGCTCGCTTAGTTTTTATTCAGAATTTTATTCCAGTCGAGTTTATCTTCTTCTCAAACTCTCTTATATAGTTCCTCTTCAACTTCACCCTGTGGCTGAGTGGTTGAAATATATAGGTTGTCATGGTCAAAGACTTTATGAAAAATTCTCATTAAGAAAATCAGGAAAATTCCCCTCGCATTAATTTTCATATTTTCTTTTTTTTGTATTCGGTATTTTTCGTTTCGATTTTTGCGAAAGAAAAGGGCACTTTAATTTTTTTTCTAAATAATTCATTCGATAATCGCGGTTCAGATGAGAAATATCTACGTCATATTTAAACTCATTATATACCAGGGTGTACATAGATCCGATAGAGCGGGGGGATGGTGGCGGGGGATGGTCGGGGCCGGGAGAAACGGTGGTAATAATTTGTAACTTCCTGGATGATATTATTCATGGATTTCAATCCCAAGAGAATGTAACTTGCTGCAAACAAACATTATCACCCATACAGGTCGGAATTTCCGTCTCTAAACTTCGACTATCGTAATACGGTAGTGCTGCAGTCGGTACACGGTGTGTATATGCATACGTATGTGTAGAGCATACGTATACATATATACGTATCTCTTCCGTTTCTCGCTCATTATAACGTACTACTGGATTTGACTATCTCCATCCATCTCTTGATCCTTCATACAGCGGGTAATTCAAGATTCCTAATTGTCGGAGCGATCGATATAATAACACCGATTATTGTCAGCTCTAATCTTGAACTTATTTGTAACTACCCGACTAATCTGTATGTACACATAATATCGCATCTACTGTACATACATATGTATCGCGTACGTTATTCTGACTGAAGAAAGCTTGGTGGAAATTAAAAAAAAAAAAAATAAAAATAGCATTATGCGCAGAGAGCTAAAAATTGTAACGGCGGTGGTGAGCCTATTTTAAAACGATTAAGTTTCGTCGAACGTGTTGTAAAAATGTTCGCCAAGCACACCGGCCGTATTCCAGAACGAGAGTCGCATCCGAATAAAATTTTTCGAAAAAAAATGCCCTATTGGTTAACGTAATCATGAGGGTGTTTCGAATAAAACTTTTTTTTGTTGTTGCTGGAAACAGGTTCAAAAATTTATTTTGGACTCAATAAAGATGCCAGTTGAAAATTCAGCTTTTAATATCAATATTCACATGTCCTTCGTCGCATTTTGTACAATGCTCGAAAATTCGAACATTTTTTGAAGTTTGGTTTTCGAGTCCATTTGGCCATTCCAGAAATCTAATTTTACTCGACTATGTACCGTGATACGGAAATAGCACATACGCCTCAAGAAACTGTGTACACATACATATGTATATATATATATATATATATGTATGTATATATATATATATATATTCTTAGTGCACATAGATACGTTGGAATATTGCAGCCTGATAGCATTTAGTTCGCGAAACAGCGCGCATTGTGATAGGAAGTGGTAGTTATGTAAATTGGTTTAAAGCGTCGTAATTGGTCAATTTCTGCGGTAAACTACCCCCACCTCTCTTCATTTCTTCTACCTGAATTTCCAACTGCTAAACCTCCGATAATTATATTACATCACTTATTGAAATCCCGCAATTACGGGATTTTACTATAATATTATAGGTTCACATGCAGTTACTTCGACGATATGAAAAAAAGAAAAAATTAATGCTCTCTTTCTCTTTCTCCAATTTGAAGAATCGGAGAGACTCACTATCTACCCGTATCGTCAATTTTTTTCAAATTTAGACCAAGTGCGGGTATGTTTTTATCGATCAACCGAACGATTTGTACATACGGTGCAAGCTCAGGATTTAGTGCGGTACACTGCACGGTACGCATCAGCTGCAACAGTTTTTATGTCGTAAAAGTACATATCGATGACACATGTACAAAGTTACCCACCTCTGTATATATTTATATATATATATATATATATATAAAAGTGATATATACTCATAAAAAGCACTCTCAGTTGACATCGCTGCAGGTTTTCCATGAGCTAATGGGAATCCCGGGGGCAAAACTACGTTGTTCCATAAAACGTACGTATACGTACACATCTCTGTACGATACGTTATGACGATAAAATTTGGGTCATTGGAACCTGTCGCGTAAGAATTATACGCATTTATGCTTTATTTAAAAAAACGTTTCCCATAGCTACTTATATCACATTTAATTCGCGTACGTACATATTTTTTTCTCCAAACGAGCCTATCTTACCCAGGCACCTCGATTGTACAACGAAAAAAAAAAAAAACATCCCAAATTCAGACGACACAGCTGAAATATTTTTAGTTTTCTGAAATCATACCACATCGTTCGGACTTTCCGTATAATTTCTTTGACGAAGAATCGTTTGATCTTCGTCCGCTTTACATTTTGATTCATTTTTATTTTAGGTTTTTTTTTCTCTCGTCGTTTTTCCTTTCTCAATTACAAGCTGGAGCACTCGGTAGTAGGTAGGTATCAGCTGGGCGAGAGAGTCTAATTCGTTTTGAGCTTTTCACTATAACGTTGCACCATATATCCGCAACGTATCTAATGAGTATACCTATGTGGGGTAGCTACAGCCCATGTGGTTGGTCATTTGGCGGTGGTCCCGTTAACCCATAAAAGCGGATAACAGTGTCAATAAATAGTAGAATTATCGGTGTCATTAACGAGGCAACAATTTATTATCAACAAATCGCGGTGATATCCTACCGTGTAATATAAGTTCATTGCAGGACCACGTACGTACGTAGAACACGCTCCCTGTATGTACGCGTTCGCGATACGTCCGCTGCGTCTAGAATGAAGAGGATGATGAAATTTTTTGGCAAAATCAAATCGAAATGCGGTAGAGTCGAAAATTTTTCGGACGCAACGGAAAAATGAAAATGAAACGGAAAAAGTTTTTTTTCTCGAATTATCTGCCCGCTCGTATCTTGGTTACTGTGTACCTACAGTCGAGCATCGCATCTGCAGTGTGACAAAATTGTATATATATAAATCTATACGTATGTAGGTATGTGACGGGTGAGTACAGTTAACGCATGTACATATGTATGTGTATATATAGATATTTGTACAGAAGATATGGATGATAGCTACTGCGTATGGGAATGAATATATATATATGTACATAGAACGTCCGGCGTTTACCTCGCCTAAATCACAGAAACGCGACATTTTGGAGCGACGGAAAACCGCTGAAAAAAAGTGAAAAACTCGACCCAGTTTTGGAACTGTTTACCCATCGAAATATTGCCGTATCTATACGGCAGCATTTTGCTTCTTATATATACCTACAGTTGCTCATATATATTTTTGTCGATGTATCCGCTGGATTTTTGCATCCCCGCATGTTTACACGATATCCGTAGTGTAACTATCCGTTCTAGCGATACAATCCACCGACTACACCCCTATCGTATGCTTATTTTAACAAAATGTATATTTATTCACGATGCCCGTTCAACTTATTTTATCGATAAAAATAACAACGATATAAGTTCTTTCTCCTCGTTGGCTACTAAATCATGGGAAAAAGTAAAGTTTGAAAAAAAAACAGCATAAATCCATCCATATTTCCAATACGCATGCCCATTTTGGTTTTTTTTCTGATTTTTCCGACCAAATAGGATGCGTGTGCCAAAATTTCTTTGACTCTTCGTATCGCTGGCGGTGGTGGCGAATGGAATTAATTGATCGAATGAATGTGTAGAAAAAAAAAAAAAAAAAAAAATAGAAAATAGAAATCAGAATAAAATGCAGTTGCAGGCGATACATTTCAGCCGTAGCTATACCAAATGTGAACGTACGTACGTACGTACATCCGTGGGGTACGTATGACGGGTGAAAGACAGGTAATAACCAATCCCGCGAGGTTGAAACGGGCTGCTAATAGTGAAAAGAAAAACGGGCGAGGTGGAGCGAGGTAATTGCGGAATATCTCCCCGCGTGGTTTATTCTCAACTAATCACTCGTCCCGGAAGCCGTATCTATGTGTGTCTCTTGTTATATACGCGGGTATATACCGCGGTTACACGAGCTATGGATTCACCTTTTCGACTTGAATTGAAAGGATCGCGCGTGCTGTGCTGTGGTACACGTTGCACACGTACGTACATCTGTACCAGGGCTACGTATGTGACGTTGCAGTTATCGAGATAGGTTTTCCGCTATTTCTCGAGCAGAGATCGAGCGAAAATTTTCTGTAAAAATGTCTATGGGATCCAAACGATATTGTTGTCGGTTGTGCGAATTTAACAACTTGTGTAGAATGTGAAAAAAAAAGTTTTTAATCGAAAATAATTGATAAAAAAAAACTTACTCTGGACCGTTTACCGAGAAACGTTAAGTCTGTTTAGATGAATCAAAAAGTTGATAAGTTGTGGCTGATTTATTTTATTTTTTGTACGTACATATAAGATTTTCTTAATTTAGACTATAATTGATACCCCTTCTCCTCTGATCCGTATATTTTATGTAATTTTACATTGAGATAAAGTGCTGAAAATATGAGAAAAAAAACAGAAGGGTTCAAGTTCGATATCCAAGTGCAGCGACGTACAGTTATTACGATTATTATTATTTGATCCTCCGTTGTTCTCTCACTCTTTTCAAAGGGATCTGGCAATTCTCTGGAAGAATTTATAACCCAAAGGGATTGAAATAACTCAACTCGATCTAACCACTTCCGCTCTTAAATTATTCAAGCGTCAAGCGCGGCGGAGATGATAGTAATCGATATCAAATTCCCTCCGATAGACACGCGTGTACTTCATAGGTACACATAAAAAGAGCGCCAGATAAATAAAGTGAATGAAGAAAAATAAAACGGATACCCACCCGAACAAAATCGAAGGGCGGAAAAAAATCTAACGCCAATTCATTATGGCCTCTTCATAGAAAACCGTGCAGCGCCCAAGGGTGGTTTTTTTTCTCAAACTACCTTTTTTTGGCTGGATCCCCGTATATATATGAGAGAGCAGATTTCTCGAGCTCGATCTCGTTCTGATTCCGGTTCTAGTTCTGGAGGTGATGTGTTTTTAGGTATGAGGGTAAAAGGAGGTGCGGGTGGCATCACCCTGACAATGGTATTTACGTTACAGTTGCTCCCAAGTAGCCCCCGATAAGGGTGGAGTGGCTTGAAGTACCCGCGGAACGATCAACGAATAGGGTGCTCAGTTTTGCGCGATCAAGCGTAAAGGCGACGACCGAGCGTCATGAGCAGTTTACAGCAGCGGCTGTATATTTATTCATTTTTTTTTTTCCCCTACTTCCTCAAATATCTCGTTTTCAACGTTTCCGGAAAATTGTCTTGAAAACTTGGAGGGGGGAACGAAAAAAAAGAAAAGAAAAAGAAAACATAAGAAACGGACGGAAAAGAAATTAATAAATGAATTATAAAAATTGTTCGCGAAGACGTATTATTTTTATATAACTGGTTATATAAAAATAACTCGGTGAATCTAGGCATGTGATGAGAAACGAGTTTTATAATAAATGAAGAAATGAAAGAGATGAAGGAAGAGGACGTCTTTCTGTACGTACGTACGTACGTATATCTATGCGGAAGAAACTTCCAGAAGTGCTTTTGCGTCTCTTCCGGATGCTGCGTGGGTAAAGAGATAGAGAAAGAGAAAGGAGAAAGGAGAAAGGTAAAGGTAGGTAGGTAGGGAAAAACGAATCTGAATTAGTGAAATCAACTTTATACATAAATGGAAGCTCATTTGACTTCATTTGTACAGCGTGAGCGACTCGGAGAGTGCCCTCTTCTTTCTATTTCTCTTATTTTATTATTTTTTCCCCGGTCTTTTTGTCTTCGTTGCTTTTTTTTATTTTTTTTTATTTTTTTTTTTTGCTCTCTTCTCTTAGGGTTAGAGAAAGTTATATTTTCCAGATTCACTTTATTTCGACTACGTGAACCGAAAATTGCGAATACATTATTATTATTAATAACGTTAAACATTTCGTGTACACACGATTTTATCTTTCTTCATCCCATCACTTCTTTTCATCCGACTCTGCGCGACCATTTTTTTTTCCCAGTTTTCAATACTTATTATCCCGGAATAATTCCCGTCGGGTTAATCAATATTCGCAAATAATTTACATAAAATATACATTATTCTGTACATATATATATACAATAAATCTCTGTATATCACTGTTATAATTCGACGAACGGTAACGCACTTACGTTACCGGATGCAGGTATATAAAATGAATAAAAAAAATAAATATATAATAAATAATGGAAGAAAAAAAAGATGGAGGGGTGAAAGAAAGGAATAACGCAAAAAAAATGAATAAAAATAAATAAAAATACAAATGACGCTTGTTGTTTCTAATAAAAATTTTTACTGGCTGTATAAACTCCGCGGTAATAAACGGTGAATAAATTTGGAAAGTGCAGGAAGTTGCGTGCGTAGATGTACATTGTATATAGATATATAGGTATCCGTATGTGTGTATATAAAGCGCGGCTAGCGAGCGGTCACAATTTGTAGACGAAGAGGAAGAGAAAGAAGGAAATTTAAGGTGGAAGAGGAAAGAAAGAAAGAAAGGAAGAATAAATTCTGAAAGCGGGAAATTCACCCTTCGCAAACACTCTTTTTATATTTCTGCACGGTATGTATTTTAAGTATATGACACGTTAGCTGCTGTTATCCTGCAGAGGTTTATGCATATATATATACATGTAGATCGGTATGTACATATATATATAGATCCGAATATACATGTGGGTTATATAGCACATTGCGCTTTCAGTTTTACCTCGCAATTTCTAACGCGCGCTAACGTTAACCCAACCCATCCATGCCTCTGGGAGCTGACGACGGTCTTCGCATTGTTTCAAGATAATAGGCTCCCTTGCTTCTCTATTGTATGAAAAAGTTGCAAATTAAGTCGCGAAAGCTCCTCGCATTATACTTATACGAAAGGTATATGCACGGAATATATGTATATGTACAGGTACGTGGTTCCGATGCACGCGGGATCGTCCCACTTCCCGTTCGGGGCGCTGTTTTTTCTTCGGTTCTCTTCTACCATCTCTTTCATTTTTTTTTCATTTTTTTGGAAACGCTGCGGTTGAGAAAAAATCACCGAGAAAGCTCGACCGTGTTATTTTATTCGAAAGTTACCTTTTTTTTCAGAATGCACCGCGAGGCGTTCAGATTGATTTTTAACCTACTCTATGCACGGGTGTATAATATCCGTGCAGCCGGCTCGCTAGAACCGCTTTACGTATATGAGCTGAAATTAATTTTGGTCTTGGATGAAACCGCTGTAGTCGAGGAGCAATACTTACCTCGTACACCCACGCGAGATCCAAATTGCTACTTCGCTATGTACGGAGAGAGTTCTCAACTATACGGCGCTTGTAAAAATCCATGTACATGATTTTATGTGTACAGTATACCTACGGCAGTAGGTATATGGCGGAATTTAGTTCCGCACTTCCGCATATACGGCGGTCATCTCGAAACTTGCGAAACTCCTGAACAAGCGAATCATCTTATTTCGGAACACCTGAATGAGAAGAATTAAGTTCACTTTATTTAAACTCACGGCTACGGAGGAGAACGATATAATAAGTTTTCCGCGAGTCATTTCACGTGTGCGAACTAACGGTGGAAAAAAAACCTGCTCGTATGACGCCGTTGGACGCCACCGGTCGTAAAAACGATCTAAAACTTTAAGAAAATAAGAAAAGAAAAAAAAAAAACTCCCGAGAAAAACCAGAAAGAAGGAGAAACGTAAAAAAGTAGAAAGAAAATCTATATTCGTATGAAGAACGATGAAAAAAAAAGTTCAGGTTTTGTTGCTGGCAAATAAAGTAACGTAAGTATACGGGATATTTTTTGTCCATTGAACGAAATTTTTATCTGACCTTATTTTTTGACATTCAATTTTTCACCTTCTCTTATATTCGATGTTCGTTATCCCTCGGAGTTATTCAATACCATTTTCTACCAAAAATCTGAATTAATTTATTCACACGGCAATTAAAATTTGACAAAACTCGTGAAATGTCCGGAAATTTTCGAGGTCCTTCGTTCCACTCGAGGAGAAACGCCCCCGTGCACAGACACTTCACGTATATCCTAGTACACGACCATCTTCGAGCGCAATATAAAGTTTGGAAATACGGTCAGTAAATATATCGGTACGTGCGGTAAAATAACTTGCAAATGCATCCGGATCTCTTACCATACGTTCGACTGTGGGAAGAAAGAATCCTTTTTCTCTCTACTATACGTAACGCTGCGGGGCGGATTTTCCGCCAAAACTAACCGCCTCCGTATACTTTCCCTCGCGACACCGACACTTTTGGATATACCTATATATGTACATTCGAGCCAACCACGTCAGCTGAATTATTTGCCACATTGACTTTTTGTGCGCCTACTTTTTGCCCGTCCTGTCGTGTTTTCATAAATGAAAAGTGCAACGGTGTCTGTCGGTTGTACCGATTGAATCAGGCGAAGGATAATTTCGATCGCCGGAATATTTTAAGGGATGATCCGGAATTTCTTACGCATGTGACGCGTGCCGCGCGATTAAATCTCGAAAGAATCAGTGAACGTTTCCAAGATTTTGTACGGTGGAAAAAATATATGTGGGGTTAGTAATAACGTGAGAGAGTATCGCGTCCGCAGGTTTTCATTTTCATTAGGTATTCCGGTCGGTGAAATCGTAAAACAGAATCGTGGCAAAGTTGTCCGATAAGGGGGTTTGTTGTGTCGGTTTTATACAGTAACGCGAATGGCCGTGTATATGTACGTGTACACGCGTACTCGTATAGTCGTAGTGTGTGTTTAATGTATATATATATATGTACAAAGGAAAAAGCTTATAGCACCTCTTATTCGCTTTGCGTCCCTCCTCCCGAACTGCACCTTTCAGGTATATATATATATATATGATGTATGTATATGTATAGTATTGTAAAATGGGGTGTCGAGAGTTTAGTTTTACAGTCTTTCCATAACTTTCCTATTTAATTGCACCGCTATAGTTTAGTGCTTATATAACTGTACAGTTTCATAGCTTGTATAAAATATTTATCGTACCTGTGCTCGTGTATTAGTTGAAATTTCATCCACGCCAAACACAGACGCCCACCAGGTTTATCGCAATTTTCACTTGGGAAATTAATTACACATGAATTTATTAATTTACAGACCTTTCGTTGTATGTTTGTACATAGAATACCTTTTTTCGTTTTATCGTTAATCACCGATACGTATTTTCTTGTCGAATTAATTGTCTCGTCGTTCCGAAGAGGGGGATGTTTTATCTTCGGTTTTATTTACAGGTGTAATTTTCACGCACGCACGTGGTGGGGCTGAAAAAAATAAAATCGATCTATAATCCGTGCCAATCATTTTGAGACAGCCGAGATGTGTAGGTGTATACGTAGTACGCGAAAAGCTCCGATTTGATATTTCCTCGTCTCTCCGTGGATTTTTTTCTCCCTTTTTTCTCCTTCCTTTCTGCTCTCCGCGCTTTTTCTCTATCTCGTCTCTAAACCCATAGGAGCTAATCCGGCTATATAACCCCCCCCCCCCCCCCTTATATTTCATATAATATACGGAGCGTTATAACTTTCATTGAGGAAAGCCAACAAGTGGAATCTGTCGGCTGTCCTCAAATATCCAACAGTGCATCAATCACCACCTGACCTTTCCCCGTACCAGAATACTCACATCTACTTCTTCTTACCGAAGAATCTAGAGTTTGAAACAAGATACAAAAATTTCTTCGTCCCGAAAAAACCCCACAATATAATTTGTTTGATTCGAATATGAGCTCAATTTTTTTTTTTTTTTTTTATGCAACCGAATCAACGAAACAAAAACCCACAATAAAATATACGCACACTTGTATCTGTGTGCAGGAAAACTCCATAGATGACGAAATATAACATCGGAGAGCTTTACAGATTATCGAAAATTGAGGAACCAAAAAAATTTCACAAATATTCATAAATATACAGATTTAAAATCGTTGGGAATATAATTTGATACATTTTTTTTTTTTTTTTTTCGAGGAGTAAAAGCATGAAAATTATTGCGAATATCGCGTATAAAAGCTGGCGGAGCTTTCCAGTTCTTCTTTTTATATTTTCATTGTCCCTTTTTTTTTCAAACTGCCTAGGGAGAGGGGTTAAATTTGTTTTCCAGCCATGAAAGTATATCGAATTCATTTATATATATCAACGTACATGAATATGGAGGGAAGCGATGTACATACATATACGTGTGTATTTCATTCAACATCGGATGGTTACGTACATGTATACGTACATATTTTTACGCAATACATGTACAGCGCTTCGGTTGCAGGGAGTTACCGGTGAACCAAAATGGCGGAGTCAGAGACGGGGGTTGGAAGGAAGGTAGGGAAAGTAGGTGGGTGCAATGCAGGGTACCAGCCGAAAGCGCGGAGGGGCAAACAATTTCGCAAAACCATAAATCACAACGTATCACAGCCATGTTACGGCGATACCGTTGTACGTACGTGTGTTCCGCGCAATGGTATAAACGAAACGAGAACATACGGGCGAATTGTGTAGTAGCACCAGCGGCTTTATTTGCGGTCGCACATTTGTCCGGTCCTTCACTTTCCCGCCTTCTATACGCCATAATACGTATACCACCGCCGCCGCCGCCGACGCCGTTCAAACGCGGGAAATTCAAGCTTCTCTCCATTTTCTCTGTGTCGGCGTCGCTTTTTCCTTTTCCTTTTTTTTTATTTTTATTCGCTCATTTTTTTTTTTCTCTCCAAACGATTTTTACAGTTCCACCGTATTCCGCACAGACGAGAACCACCTAGGCGCTTCACGTGTCCTGGGTAAATTTATATATATGTGTACGGGATATATACTTTGGGGAAGATGATTGGAAACGATAAATAGCAGCTGGTCTTCGAGTGCGTGCGAGACACGCCCATTTACCCCATATCCTAACCCACTATCCCGACCAATACTGTAACCGACACACATCGCACACATACAACATCGGGAATATCATACGGTATTTTCTCAGACGGGGACGCTAAAGTCCTTGAAAAAATAACCACCCTGTATATACAGTCGAGTAGTAGGACACCCTTACTGTAGGGTACTAGATTTGGAAATGACGGGTGCGGATCTTATGCCGCCCCGAAATCTAAAGCACTGAGGAGAAATGAGAAAGGGACGACGTTATACGGTGCGGTGGTTGCGTCGCACAGCTCCGTGAAATATTGTGCGTGGATATACAACTTCTGTATATCATATACATTCTTTTTTCACACGTATAATGTAACTGGGTACTTACGTATTTGATATCCTGCAATTTATTGCCTCGCTATGGGGTTTCTCGGGATAAAAATACTGGAAATCAGACGAAAATTAGATTATTTTCGATGAAGATTAGACGTAGATATAGGTAGTTTTTACGGATTCGGATTTCGAAAGATCGAACAAAACGAAGACTAAAATCTTACTATTCTTAGGGAGAAAAATAACGAAAAATAAAGCGTTGAAATCCTCAAGCAATTGGTTTCTGAAGCATTTCGTCCTTAAAAAAACTCAACCTGTAAAGCTAATCCCTGAAACTCGTCGAGATATCTCCAGTTTTTTGCTACAGAAAATCAAAAATAGCTGCTAACAAAAACGAAGTGACTTCAAAGTGGATCGTATGATACTTTTCTGGCCTCAGTGACACGAATACGTTGAGTAAATTGAGCTGCGACCGTCGTCATCCGACGTATCTTGATTTTTCCTGGTCTCAAAAACGAAAAATCGACGATAACTCGATCGTATCGGTGCAGCTAGACCGATTCAATTTACCCATCGATCGTCCGCGCCGTCATCGTATTCGCCCAATATTCAGTAACTTGCTGTGCGATACGCCATTTTTTTTTTTTTTCTCACTCCAATAACGTTGAGGGTCGAGCGATCTACGCAATTTTTCAACATTTTCACTTCGTCTTCGTGTAACAATGTATAATACGCAAGCGTACATAGGTACTCACTCAGCGACGCGTGTACGTGAGATGAAAATATACAACTAGGTAGGTATACACATCCCGAATACTGCATGGCGCGGTGCGGTAGGGTAGTTCAGCCGTAACGCAATCATAGCTAGAATAATGGTTTCTAAACACGCCATCCGCAGGGTATCCGTATATACTTATAAATATAAACCATGACCTCAGCAGCAACAGCGGCGGCAGCAGCACCAGCAGGAGCAGGAGCAGGAGCAATTCGAGCGGGTGTTCGTTCGGCTATTATAATCCCTAAAAAAGGGATGGATTATCTTCAGTTCGGAGGATCGATCAACGACGTACACGTACACGTATACCTCTACGTATACGATACGGGGTACATACTGTACTTTTGCGTGTGTGTGCGCGCGGGTCACCCTCTGTATGTAGGTACCGGTGATCGAGCACCGACGGATTTTTATTACATTAGGATATAATGTACGTTACACAGACACACGCCGTACACCGAAACGCTTGGTTACGCTCGATCTTCAAAGATTAACCGTGAAATTGTTAGGATTAGATGGAGAGAACGTATCGTTTCATTTCCCTTTTTTTTTTTTGTTTTTTGTTCTCGTTCATTTTTTTTTCTCGCTTCAATTTCTTTTAATCGATTACAATACAGACGGGGGCAAAAGGTCTGTAAATTTTTACAAAGCTAATGATTGCCGTAATAAAGTGATGATGAAAAAAAAAAAAAAAAAATTAAGTAAAAGTAGACGTATAATAAAATAAGAGGATTACTTACCGCGATATTGTTTTATTTTTTTTTTTTCTCTCACGAAACGGGGTGGCGTGGAATAAGAATATAAAGTTGTATATATACGCGGTGAATGAGAAAGGTTCGCATTTGAAGTAAGAAACAAACTCAGCTGCGACAGAACGAGTTTTCTTCTATCAATTTTTCTTTTTTTTTTTGCCTCTTTTATTCATTCATTTGTGTATTTGTTTTTCGTTTTGCTACGAGAGTAGAAAGTTTCGGCGAGAGAATGAAGAAGGTCGTACCTACCTAAAACATAGGTTTCTATTTATACCCTGCTTGTATATACCCAATGAAAAAGATCCACAAAAAGGGTTGATTGCAAAGTTCGACTTCGTACATAGGAAAAAGGAGTAGAAGAAAAAAAAAAAAAAAACAGAGGGAAAAAAGCCAATGGTTAGCTTTTTAGATTTTTGATAATATCAGCCTGCACAGCTGTGTACCTACAATACTTGCGTTCTTAAAAGTTCGAAGTATATTTCTTCACTTTTTTTACAAATTTTTTTTTTTCTGCTCAAATTTTTTAGGGGTTTTGATACCGTTCCTCGGAGTAACCCCTATCACTCTTTTTTTTTTTTCCACCCTTGTCACCCTTGCAGTGCAAAGGCGTCGGCTAACAACGGCTTAAAATAATTTCACTTACCGAAAGCTTTTAACTTTTGACTCTCTCGTATATACCTTACTTTTCCCTTGCTGCCCTTTTTTTTTACCCTCTCTCCCTTCCTCCCTCACACACCTACACCTCATACCTGAGTTTCTCCCGGGTACCGCGAATCATTGTTTGAAACCATTAATTCCTTAGGTTTTTTTTTTTTTCTTCAAACTTTTCCGATGAAATATGTATCCCCTCTTCTTACCCCCCAGCCCCATTTTGAGCCGGACTCAAAGCGCCAACTTTTTCACCTCCGACACTATAATACCTTCTCGATAAGGAAAAGAAAGAAAAAAAAAAAAGAACATGAACCAAGTAAGAAAAGAGGATGAAAGAAGAGAAGGCGCGAGAAAAAGGAACGTCGTCTCTCACTTAACGAGCTCGAGACCGGTGCTTTTTGACGGTCCAACGACCCCGCACAGAAAAGGAGTCCTTAAATGCATAAACAGGGTTAATTATCAACACGAAGGCTTGGACAATTGAAAGTAAATTAGAGCGACGAGAAGTTGTAAAAAAAAATTTGTCACCCTTGTTTTCGCGAATTTCGTTAATGGATCGTGTCGCGAATGAAGGAAAGTTGGACGCACGGTTATACGTACACTCTATTTTTTTTTTTTGACAAAAGTACGACAATTTTTTGCGTTACGAATGTCGAAATAATCGGTAACAAGATACCTCGCCGAATACAGCGAGTCTCGGTACTTTCTTTTTTATCCCGATGTTGGGGTTTCGTTGTTTTCGGCAACGGGATAGTCCGCGTAGAGACACCGATATATATGTATATATGAAAAAATGAAACAACGAAGAAGCGAAAAAAACTCGCCCTTTCTGTCGGCTCATGAATTTGCAAAGTCCTCGACTATAAAAATGCAAATTACCCCGGGCAAGTCTCAATGAATTTTTCATAGCCAGCAATGAACCAAGAAACCATGGAACTATACCCTTACCTCACCCTAAAAACTTCTCTCTGAAAACTCTTCTCGGTTGCTTCGCTTTATTTATAATCCTGTCATTAAGATACCCGCTCTCTGCGCGAAGGACATATTATACCCGGAAATTTTCACTTCCGGCGAACGGTAAACAATGAGCAAAAAAATCAAGTAAAAAAAAAAAATAAAGCAAAAACAGTTTTTGGGGAAAGTGAGTTACAAAAAGCTCGATTCTCTTTTTCCATTCTCATTGTCGTGCGGTTGATTTGTTTTTTTTTTTCTCTCTTCTCTCTTCTCTCTCTCGTTACCGAGCACCCCGAACAATCGACACTTCGGTTCCTCGTCATAATACATATATCCTCGGTATTCGTCTTATTCGAGGCTTCGAGTGGGTGAGATTTTCAACTACGGGAGTGACAATACTTGAGCATATCACGTTGGTAATTTTGCACGTACGTATTATTTGTGTGCTTTTCGAGTACAATAGATTTGATTCTTGAATTCATTACATACGACTGTGCAGTAATCCAAGAGACGCGCGGGTTAATGGTACTCGAAGCTGTTTCTTGGTTGCCTTCATTCATTATCTCTCAGCACCCGTCGATTGTTACCTGAAATCTATAGCGCGCCATTCGTTGTACAGCTGTTATATATATATATATATATCTGCAGAGATTTTATTCAATGAATGTATACGCGCCCCGAGAATTTCAATCCGGCAATTGTTGAACCAATAAATTAACCGCATAAAGGAAGTTGGGGGAGTTTCCCCTTGTATATACGTATTCTACACAGAACGCGTTTCATTAATTATTTACTAATTATCATTCCGAATCTGTTGTAACGGCGCGGAGAACAGGTATACCGAAAGAGGTGTGAAACGTATATGTTCTTGATTTTCAATTTCTGTATTTCTGCTTTTATGTTTTTTTTTAATTTTTTTGGGGGATACCGGAGGTCGCATTTTTTCTCGCCCACCAGACAACGGGTGCGAACGTATATACATATATACATACGTATTATATAGACGCAATTATCTACCGAGACGAGAACAATTAGTCAATTTGAATAATTATGGTTGGCTGAACCCCCTTGCGAGCCTTCGGGCTTTTCGAGACGTCCGGCCATTAAGGGCGACCCCCAGCATTCTGGAACGGTCTAACGAAGTCGATGTACGGTCTCGCAAGGTTTCTCGAGACTATCGCGATTGAAATATCAATTTTCATCGGCGCGTTTCGTTGATATTTTTCGGTTTCTCGTCGCGTCCAATTATCCGAATCCGGAGCGTCATTTACGGCGATGAGTCGGCTGTGGATTCGTAATTCCGATTGGTTAACGTTGAGCGTATGTAACGTAGACCGACTGGGGTATGTCTCGGGGTACGATAAGCCGCAAGACCTTCCCCTCCGTCATTCCGTTCTTCCTTATAACTGTCTTACCGTCTATCCGTCAGTCGCGAAGACTGCCGCGACTCGTCGTATAAATCTAACGGAGAATCTCTAGAATCTCTAGTTCAACGAGAAACTGAGCCGCTGGGAATTGTTATTATACGTCATATATTAGGGGTGATATTCGAGTGACGGATCGGAATGTTGATCGGGGTGATCGCAGTTCGCGATAATTGTCGTTGGTCCGATCGCGTCAATTTTCGTCAACGTCCCGGAGAGAGAAAAATTCACCGTATCTTAGTTGCCGGTGAGTTTTTTTTTGATTTCTCAACAATCGACCGATTAACTGCTCGTGTCTTGGTGGGAAAAATATGAGTAAATTCTTCATCAAAGATCAACGCACTCGAACTGAGCATGTGGGATCCAAGTTCTAGACTTTCTTTCTCGACACTGCGACGTCATTTCTCTTGTTAGCCGTTAAAAATCACAGCTGTCCTTTCCACCGAGCGTTGAAGGACCTCTTCCGTTCTGATAACGAATCCGCGCGACCAGCCGACCAGGAAATATAGTGGAAAACAGAGAGAGAGAGAGAGAGAGAGAGAGAGATATATGGGGACGGAGGAGAAAGATTAGTTATGTACAGGCGAGCGTGGAGAGACGGAGAGAACTGAAGGGCGTGGGATTTTCGAGCTTTTCACGACATCAAGGAAAGCTTGCTTGTCGAGACAAGCGAGATAGAAGCGTTTAATGCCAGGCTCCGATTGCTGGAAGCGGTTTGCCACCTAGTGCAGCGTGACGGTGTAGAGTTTGCATCGGCGAAGTGCCCGAAGACGAAGACGAAGGCGAAGACTACGTCGGGGTCGGTCTTGACGGAAAGCAAGTGTGGAACCGATCGCGATGCCGCGTCGTCATCGTCGCAACGGCACACATCAGCTGATAGCAGCGAGAGAGAAAGAGAGAGAGAGAGAGAGGGGGAGGGAGCAGACCCGGTGCGATATTCTCCTCACCCAGACCCTTGCCGCGATCTCTCTCTCTCTCTCTCTCTCCCTGTAACGGGTGAACTAGTTTTCGAGTATCTAACGCTTTGTTCCGTTAAAATCGTTAGCAATATCCACCACCCACTACTATTCAACGGCGTAAATGCGGCGCGGTGGTGAGTTCAGAGGAAACTGCGATGTTCTCCATCCGTTCCCTCGCAGCTGCAGCTAGACGCGTTAAGAGATAGACAGAGAGAATATAAAGCAGATTATATTATACCGCACTATACGTTATGCAGATACAGGTATATATATATGTATACACCGCGTGTACGGATATATTTGTCAAATGATCGATTGGCTTTGTAAGTAAAACTAGAGCTCTCCGTTATAACCTGCTGCATCACTGGCAGATCCATAATACGAGCGAAAACGTACCTCAGCTTACTGCACCCTAGGGGTGTAGGTGGCGGTGGGTGCGGAGCGGGATACAGACAGTCGATGAAATAGATATTGTTTGTAATCACCTGCAGTATTCCGCGCGCAATCGAGATAGACGGATATACGTAGCTCTATATACGTATATACAGCGATCTGCATTTATACTGTATATATATATATATATATATATATATATCGATTGAAAATAATCCGCGAAAGGTGCAGCTCTGATTTTTTTTCCGTTAATTTTTTTTCCTTTCTTTGTCTCTCCGTCATATCTGTCTGTTTTTTTTTTTCTTTTTTCTTTTCTTTTTTTCTTTTCTATCAAACCACTCTCGCGAACGCCATACAACTCGTACGATTTTCCATTATTCACCGTTCAAGCTGCTAAGGTAGAAAATAAAATAAGGGACCGCTGTTGGCGATTATCAATCGCGCTGGGGATTTTTATTATAACTCCACATTGAATTCTATTGTTTGACCCGAGGACGCGATTGTTCATTCTTCCGTCTGATTCCTTTTTTTTTTTTTTTTTTTTTTTCTTCTTCTTTTTATACCGAAAGGAAAGATTATTTCAGATTTATCGATAGTTTGCAAAATAATATTCAAATGTGAATGGGATTCGTTGCGTGCGACGCGAAAAGGTCAACCTTGACTTTTTTCCCATTTCTTCCTATTGGCTCGGTGCACAGCCATCACGTTTTTCTATATTTTTCCGCCCTCACGTTTTTCCCATACCGTACCACCCCCGACGATCAGCCGGTTGAATTTTCCGCGGGCTATACGTACGACAAAGAACGGTGGGACGGAGTAGAGAAAAAAATAGAAAAATAGAAAAAAAAAAAAATCAAGTGGAAGATGAAAAAAAGGGGTTCGCGGGTATAGGTACACCGATGTAGTATAACCCCGTTCCCGATTACACCGACAAAAAAGCAATAGGTTGGTGGCGATTTGAAAAAATGGAAAATCCCAAGAGCCGAGAGGTCTTTTACCAATATCGCAAAAGTCAACCCCAACGAACAGCGCCCATGAACGTCGCGTGAACCGGGGGAAAAAAAAAGGAAACGAAACGAAAGGAAACGAAAGAAAACGGAAAAATTGATCGATGTGGCGATCGGCGAAAATTTCGCACGAAAAAAAAACTTCGATCGGTACAGGACTCCGAATAAGCGTGCGTTTTACAGTATCGCCCAACGAGACCGTCTTGACTTTGGGGCAAGAGCCTCTTGAACCCGAGAGTAAATATTTTGTCGCTCGGCGAAATCCTCAGCTTCTACATAAAAGCGGGCAAAAGTTATGCGGCAAAATGGAGGGTCATGTAATATACGGCTAGGTGTATTTTATGTATAATAGGTATATATTTTTATGTAGCTTGCAGTAACGTGCGGCAAAGAGATTTAAGGAGTAGCCAGGAGTTTTCGAGTAGATAGCTGTGTTTTAGGCGTTGCTGTGGCTTCCGCTTCTCTAGCGTGCAGCGAGCGTCTTGAGATATAGGAGGTTAAAGGATCAGGGCTAAAGGTCGATCTTAAAAGCTTCGAGCGACCCCTTTACCGCTTTGAACTGACACAACGCAGAGATTACTCGTATACCCCCTTGGAAAAGTAATGAAGTTTCCCAGCGAATTTTTTCTTCCGTTCAAACTCCTATTTCACGAAATCACGTCTTAAAGGGATCGAAAACTCTGCATTCCGTCTGTTTTTTTTTTTTTTTTTTTCAATTTCTGTTCTCTTTGTATCCATGTTTCGCGATTAACACCCCTGCAGTTCATTTTGTTCGCTTGGTTTTTTAGTTTTTACTTCCTTTTTTCCGTGGGTTAAATTACAGGAGCTAATTCATATCAACGTTTGGCTTGATTTCGGGGGAGTTCGTTCGCATATTTCGCAACTCGAACCCTCTCTTCTCTCTGTTTTTTATCTCTCTCTCTCTCTTTCTATATCTCTCTCTCTCCCTCCTTCTCCCTTCCGAGCGGCGGTGGTTGGCTTAATACAATATGACCAAATACAGCAAAAGCGCAGCTATTGAAACTTGGCGTTTTCCTGCTGGAGTGTGAAATACACCGGTATAATTCAGCGTTAACTGCCTTTCTGCGTTGTATCAGAAGTAACAGGAAATGTTTCAGTTTACTAGGTTAACGTTTCACCGCCCTCATTTATATCATATACCTACGGAGTGCAAAATTATACTCACCACCCTAACAAACCAACTTTATATGATACGCAGCGGTACCTATACATATATACATACAACACGTTGTTCTTCAACTAATGTACCTGCAAATGCGTTTAGTTGTTGTTTTTTTTTTCTCTCTTTATTTTTCACCCTAGACTCGAATTATCGCCGTTTATTGTTCTACAAAAAAAAAAAAAAGAAAAAGAATTTGCCAAATTAAATTCTGCAAACTAACGAATGAATTTTTATTCTTTGTTCTTTTTCCGTTAAGAGTCGTCGTACGTATACCTACCGTAATCATATTCGCGTTATCCGAGGGTCAATTTTGATGGGAAACTAATATTTGTACACCTCTGCGCGAGTCGATTCGTAATATACATATATATATTTATTTTCTCTCCAGAGAGCGAATGCACGAATCGATATAATTTCATCGATTGACCGACCAACCGGTTTTTTTTTTCCTTCGTTTCCCCTCGTGGATATGTGTCACATGTGTGAGACACATATCTCATTTTCAGCTAGTAAAATTCAGAGCCACGTGAGCACCCTATCATCATTTTCCATTTTATCATCCCGTTCCGCAGTATTTTACTATATTTTATTTTGAATATTTTTTTCTGGTTTTTTTTTTTGCGTTTTCTCTCCGTCTTTCTCTTTCTCTTTCACCGGTTCTCCTTGCGGGTAACATGAGCCAAGCTTTTTGCCGCCATTTATAACGATTACAACCCCAACGGCCCTTGTTGGGCTGACGGTTCTCTTGGCTGCCGGTCTTCTGGACCAAGTCAACGACCACAACGACGTATGCATCTACGTCTAGAACTATAGCTGTATTTATTCATCCGCGTATACATATATATATATATATATATATATATATATCGAAAGACAAAACGTGTTTCGCATATATTCACGTTACGTACGTACACATAACTATAACTATGTACACCTTACATGTTTAGGTATTTCCACGTGTCCGACTAGCGGAGTGAATGTGACGGGCCAGAACCGCGACGGTTGGAACATTTCCATGGACCGTAAGAAATAGTCACACCGTTGCATCGCGGTTCAATTTTGGTTCATTCCATAAATATTTTTTTCCTCTCCCCTCTCCGTTCCTCTTCTTTTCATTTCGAAACCGAGTGCGCGGGTGAAAATAAAATAAATTCAGGGGGAACTAGTTAGTTGTGCCAGAAATCGGTATGCGATTGTAAAGTTCACGTATTACACTCGACGATAGAAAATCAATGATTGAATAAATAATGAAAAACGAAGGACGTTAGGCGTGGCCAATTTTGGTACGGCTGGAATACCTCTACCTTCGCGACTTTTCGACGGCGGTCTGTAATAATGAACGGTTTTGGGTAAACGTTGTCGCTGAACGGAGGTATATATCTGTATACGGTAGGTTTCTCGGTAACAGCTGTCGAGAAATAACGAAGGATCCGAAAGGACGAATCGAATATTATAGGCTTCGGGTTCCTTTGAGTCGGTAATTTTCTTACCGCAGCCCACATACCGGTTAATTCCGTCGTCCAGAAGTAGATCGATCTATTCACCTTCGAAATCTACCTACTCAACATTTTTGCTCGTTATCGAGTATGGATATTACCGAAAATTTCGTGATTCTTATTTTCGCGGCTATATCGCATGCGAACGACCACCCTCGACTCCGTCCTTACGGGGGCCGATACCTGAATTACACGTGCGTTATTTGCCTGGGGAAATAAGAAGGTTGAGGAATCGAGCTGAAACACACGGAAGTAAAAAACTGGGTTAACGCCCCCTGCCCCCCGCCCCCGTGTTCTTTTCTAGGTACGCCTATTGTGTATCGTACAACGTATGGTTATGCTAATTTTTTTAAGATCATTAGCGGCGGGGCACGAATTTTATTTGCAACATTGCCGTGGGCATCCGATATACTCGAACGCGATATGTAGATTATTGTATAATGTTTTTTTTTCATCGAAAATTTAATGCCTTTGATTTTGGACGAAAAAATAATTCAACGTCTCCGTCAGATTTGAATTCAAGAATGCGATCGTTTGGGTGTATTGCTTTTCTTTCTTTTCTATATTCTGAGCAAACTGGATAAAGAGGAAGAAAAATTCGGCGTTGAAAGTTTATTGAAAAATTGCGATGACTCCGGTAAGATTTTAAAAGTTTGAAGTACCCGCACCCAACTCTCTCTACGTCCCTAATACCGAAAGTTTCCCTTTCTTTGATTCCATTTTATACGTTCTTTAAATAACGCTACCTCGTTATTCACACCCAGGTTACTTATAACTCACCCCCTTCGCTCGTGAACCCAAAAAAATACGAAGAAAAGAAAAAACCTATTTTATAAAGGTACACTCACTGTTGCAATCTGTAGACGGATATAACAAAAAGCAAAATACCGAACGTGAAATGACGATTACTAGAGTCAGCCATCTTCTTCCTCTTCTTAATTGTTTTATCATTTTTAGTTCCGTCCACAGTCGATGGAATATTTTTAAATAATAAAAAGAAGTAAAAAAAAAAAAAAAACAGAAAGAATAGCCAGAGGAGAAATATTCCGAAAAGAGTCCTTGCCAAAGGATGAAATCTGTAGCTGCAACGGTATACGCGTGTTGTACGTATATGAACTTGAAAAACTCTTTCGCTTTTCACCCTCATCTGCTTTTCCCTCATTTCTTTTTCTCTCTCCCTCTACGCTACAATTTTATCATTATTATTATCTTTCTCTCAATTTTTTTTTCTGTCTTTGTTTTCTCTCTGTTTACACCCACGCATTTTATAACACACGTACGTATATATACCGATAGTAACTGCCTCCTATACGAACGAGACGAGGGTGATCCTTTCGTAGGCACGGGAACCTTCTCTAACCTACCCCTCTGTTATATCCAAGAGAAGAGGAAAGCCTGACAAAGGTAATTATTACTCGCTCCCCCTCCGTCTGACTCGCAACTCGACTCAACTCACTCGAGTCACTCAACTTCACTCTCGTCGACTCGTCGAATTCGCTTCAACTCATACCGCTGCAGGTACGTTCGCTTCGGTTACTCGGGGCTGACTGTGTTTCTTTTATTTTTTTTCTTTTTTATTTCTTACACTCGTAACATATACCGCAGCTAACCTAACCCGATGCGAAAATCTTGTTCCGTTCCTTGTACTGTACGCAGTTATTCTCATTGTCGGGAGGGTTGAAGGTTGAAGGTGCCTACTGAGAGACCGGGTAGGGTAGGTATTGTTGTACGGAAACTAGAGGGAATAAAATGAATAGGAGAAACGGTGCCGAGTAACGAGCTCCGAACCTCGATTAATACGACCTTCGATTTACCCCAATCAAACGCGATACGTGGTGTTTTATATATGAAAGCTCGAAGTTACCGTTAATTTCAACCTTAATTAAATATCCACCACCGAATCACCCGCAGTTTATGTCCGAAATTTCGAGCTTCGAATGGTAATTTAATTACATACTTGATACTATTATTATTTTCACTCCGTACGGATTTATATATTTTTTAATTATTGGCCAGTTCTAAATGAAAGTAGAAAGCGTCGGGTGAGATTCCCATAATTTTTACCGGCTGACAAAGCGCCCGGGTCATCAATAACACGTAGGGGATCATCAGGAAATTGTAGATCGTTCGATTCCTCCTTTTGGAGTAATAATTACCGGGGTGAAAAAACAGAGTGGCGATTTGGTAGGGGACCGCAGCCATTATCGGATATTGATTCTCGTGTAGTAATCTGTTGTGAAAATGAAATAAACGAATATTCACGGCGACCAAAATTCAATAACGATTTTCAAGTAATTAGGGATTATTAATTAATTTTTACCCGAATGACACCATGTTCGCCGATAGGAATAATTCGACAAAGGGTGAACTCCAGAATCTGCATTCCGGCCGGAAAACATTCTGTTGACAAAAATTCATATTTTCGTTTCGCGAACGTCGAAAGAAAAAGTTGAAAAAAAAATACCGACCTTAAAAAACCAGTCGACTTCCTTCGCTATCTTGATTACGAAATATTGAAAACGACCGCAGAACGCTACGTTGTAATGCACGTACAATGAGCAAATTAAACACAGTACGGCGTCCGTGCAGATCGTTTCCACAATGGGAAAAATCAAATTCGCGTTCGACGGTCTCGGTTCTTTTTCAGCGGTAAACAAAGGCTCGATCGGATTAACTGTGCGTGAAATATGTATTTTAACCGATGAAAAAAAACAACGAGGTGAAATGATCATTTCAGCGATGATATAATGATGATGATAACGACGTTCGTGACGACGGCGTGTTTGCTCTGATTCGTTTGCGTACTTGTTTTATAGATCATCGCGTTCGCCGCGTCTCCTATGACCATGCACAGACCGACAGCCGCCATTCTGTATTTGAATACCCCGTAATTAGCGTACGAATATTTGTTTATCGCGTATAAACCGTACGCCGATGTAAAAATCAATGTCGAACCGGAGAAAGTTAGTAACGATACGTTATCGCGACACCATTCAATAAACTTCTCCATAAAGTAGCTATCGCTGGGGTATCGGATGAACGTTGATTGATGAATTATATTCGGCGATAAATAAACCGGAATTTTTTCTTCTTCTTCTTTTTATCCGATTTATGCATCGGGAAAGATAATCGGTCGTTCGCCAGATGATTATCTTTTCTCTCTGTCGACGTCCGCGCCGATTTCAACGTCGAACTGAAATTTTTTCAAGGTTAAAATTACGTCCGTTTTGAAACTACGACGAAACGAATTTTCGATGCGTTGAAAACTTCAAGGCGAGTCGACGAATCGATTCACTCTTGTCGGACTTCAATTTTGCACCGCATTGGAACGCTTCCGTCGGCGAGGATATGAAATTTTCTCGAACGCGTAGAAAATGTATATATAAATATACTATATTTATACGGGTATTTGCCTGATAAAATGGGCCGCGAAATACAAGCGAATAATTTATACTTCTGCACACATTTGTATAGCTGTACACAGGTATAATGATAAAAACAAGAGTCTTAGGAGTTTTGTCAGAAAGATTAATTACCATCCGGTGTGTAAGAAGCGATGCATTATCTTTGAGTTATCCTACCGTGTTTTGTTTCCCGCGAGCTTCTCCTTTTCGTGCAACCGGTCCCGTCTTATTTCAGCTGCGGAGCTTTTCCCCCGCTATTTTCCGACCTCCCATTTTATGTTATTATAATAACAATATCTTCATAATTATTATCAACTCGAATAAAATGATATTAATTAAACACCCGCATGCGGACAGCTGCGACGTGGAAAATCCATCCCTTTTTCTCCTCTTCTAGGACCAGGCCACCTTTTCGTCGAATATGAAATTCGTCGATTTCGAAGCAATTTCACCATTCGATCGGTTTTACATCAAATCGAACGATTATTCGTTACGTAACGTGGATGAAATACGGTAGCATCTAAATTGTCAATTTAAATTTTTTTTTTTTTACTATTTTTACAGATCGCAATCTTCGATAAACTAGTGCGATATTTGCGGACGTCTCTCCTCGTCCCGTGTCATCGTCTCGTTATATTGCAACGTGATATGTGTATTTTTGGAAAGTCATCTTTTTTCATAATTTTTCCATTTCTCACCGTTATTCGTAAAAACCGATTCCATTGACTGACAAAAAAAAAAAAAACAAGAATTTAATTTTTCATCTCACTACGTGAAAATTTTTAGAAAACCGAATCGGTTTGTTTCTCGTATATTTTAACGAATTTTGAAAAGGTAATACGCGAAGCTACTTCATGCCAGAAGAACAGAAAAGGACGAGAAGAGAATAAGGATACGGAGAAGAGGGTGGTGAAAATGTGCGGAGATAGAATGGGAACGTTCAGTTTGTTCATCTCAACCTACCGTTTCTTTACCTTCGGCAGATATCGCTACATAGTAGCTAGAAACTAGAAACAGCATCTCCCGAAGCCACTCGGCAGCTCGTTCGCTCCAGTAATTAACCAGCATCAATATTCCGAGTGAGTATCCGTGAAAGGAAACAGAAACTCCGTTCAGAAGGATAGAATTTTATCACATCCCGTCCGTCAGTCAGTCTCAGTTTATTAGATTCCCTGAACTCTCAAACAGCATCTTTTTTTTTCCCCGCTATCATTATTACGTCGTTACTATTTTTTACTCGGTTATTCACAGAGAGAATCGATAAACTCTCGAAATTACGGATATTCGACCCGAAGAAACCCTATTTCTTTCAAATTCTTTCAAAAAATGAGGTCGAAGTTGGTTTTTCGTCCCAAGGATATTTTGTCTTGCGGGTATGTATTATATGTATGAGCGATGCACACACAACTTGCATATCGTGGACGTTACATGGATACGTACGTAGGTACCCACGTATACTACGTATGGACTGAATAAACGGAGCGACGTTTAGCTGTATGCAGAGTTATAAATAAAGCTGGTGGTTTCACTCGGGCTTTGTCGAAACTTTGGTAAAGCTTGGGGGGTATTAGTCAGATCACGACTTTGGTCCTGCAGGCCGACGTCTTACGAAGGTTCGGTCGGTTGTTGGTTTTAGGTGTATGCTATACATAAGGTCCGAGGTACAAACCACGGAGATATAATTGTTTCAAACGTTTCTAATGGCGCGCAAAATCGAGCGGCAGTTGGTCATGCTGCTCGGAATCACGTACGAATCTAACAATCATCGTCAAAGGTGAAAATTTTCAATAGCACAGCTCAAGGTGCATTACAATTTTATGCACCCTCCAATCTCGACTGCGTTCGATCGCGTAATTTCTAAGAAAAATATCTCGGGGTCACGGAAACTCACGGAGCAATGAGAATATATACATGATAAAGTTCGTCCGTTTTTCTCGTCATTTTTACGGATAAGCTGATCTCCGAGGGTCGATCTCGACCTTACCGCATTCGATAAAACCCGAGAGGGTGATCTAATTTGAGTGGTTTGGTTTTGATGCGTCAAGATCTCGTGGGGTCCGTAGGTACTTTGGGGCTAATTAAGATCCCCAAAATTAGTTTTTAAGACCGGTCCATACAAACGTTAAAAGGTCCGGCCACATTCGCAATCCGCAGCAGGCTGCACGGTCCTCCTCTAAATACGGGATGTAGACTCACGTAATGCCAATGGTGAGCAGTTCAATTCAACGTGCGATAAAATCACCCCGAATTACACGAGAATTTTATCCCCGACTCAGATCCTGATGGCCGCCCTTAAGCCTAGTTTTATTGGACTCTAGATCACCGGTGCCTAGACCGAACCTTCGTCGTCTACCTTCTTTCACGTCTCACTTGCGCTTCTTTTTTCTCTCTTTTTCTCGCTCTCGATTTTTACCGTCCGATTGGGTTCGCGTCTGGTTCGCAATTTCACTCTTTTCTTTTTGTCCCCACTCGTACATCCGGAGGTCCGTACAGTTTCGCTGCGCGTACAACGTGCGATACTCGTGCGAAAGATTCGCTCTAAATCTTGCGTAAGACTTTGATCGCGCGTACGTGTCCAAATGTTCGCGGAAAGCGCGTCGTCGTTGTGTGTCCCGTATTACAATCTCGATTTAATCGAGCCAATGGGGTTTCGAAGGTAGAGAGGAGGAGGACGTCAACGTCCGTTACACGCACGTCTCTACCGCCTACCAGAGTTGAATCAGAGCGCGGAACGTAGCGAGGGCGAATTATTAATTTTGAACAAAGCCCCCGCGGGTTGACATTATTTGGACAATGTCGTCTGAGGGCAAACTAGCCAGTGTCGTCTGAGAGCAAACTAGCCAGTGTCGTCCAATAAACGATATTTGCATACGTTGATGTTCACCGCCCTCCAGATATACCTCATCACGTACCTTACAGCCCCGTTTCTCACTGAACTGATACACATACCGAGGAGATTATGGGAAATAAGCTCAACCGGCGATCGTACGTTACGACATGTCGTACGGAATTATCTGTGTAACGTCGCAGCTACCCCTGAGTCAATTTGAACGTCCGACGAGGACGCGACGAATTTTCATACGTACGTATATACATACATATATTCGGATCCGACGAAATGTCTGCGTTTTCCCCCAACGGGGTGAAATAAATTTTTTCGACCGGTGGGGGTAGGCCCTCGAAGTTCTCGGTTAATTATTCGAACGCGCGCGGGTCAGATTCCGAAGCAATCTAAGGAGGAAATCCACTCGTCAGAGCAAACTAGCCGGAGCTTTCTCTTCCTGTCTCTCGATCCTCTCGACGCTCCCCTCGTTCGACTCGTTCGGCATCCTCTTCGCTCCGCTCTTCCCATTTCGCTTCCACGGCTGGGAATACTCATTCGATATTCCGGCCCCGTCGTATCCCGGCCGAGAACCCCTAACCTTCTTCTCCACTCGTATTACCCCTCCGACTTCGCGGGCCGCGGGTCTTGTATACATCGAGCATCTTCTCTTCAACTTCGGCTTCGACTTCCACTTCCACGCCCCGGCTCACTTGACGCAGAGAAACAGAAGCCGTCGCTGACGAGAAGGGGATGAAAAAAAAAAAAAAAGAAAAGGGAATCACCTCTTCTCCGATGCAATTAAACAAACTCGCATCCGCGGAGCCAAAGAAACTGCTTGCCCGAAGTTTCCTGTCCACCGAGTAACCGAATTCACCCTCGTCCCCTCGGAGTTTCACCCCGTCCACGCGTACATACGAAATCCCCTCGATATTTACCGCGCTGAAACAAAAACGGGGGATGTTATACCGAACAGGTTGATCTTCGCTATTCCTTTCTTGTACCGGAGCAGCCGGATGTTGTTTCATTTTTCGATTTTCGGGTTCCCGATGCGGCGATAAAACGAAGAGTCGACGATATTTTTCAATTTTAATGAGGATTCGGCTACGGATTATGTTTTAACTCGGGGAACAATGTTCGGAAGTGGTAATCGAACCTGTCATCTCGCTACCGAGTATATATGTATACGTTATTCAAGTCTCATTGAGGGAGAAACGGAGATGGAAGGAAGGTTGTTCGGAGGTTTCGGAATTGTGCCGAGCCTCGTCAGGTGGCTATGTATTAATTAAAATGACGCCGTCAGGACTTGTTACCTCTAACTTTTACGTCCGCTCTTCCTTCCGCCACCGTCTGCCGATACACCTACCCACGTTTCTCTTCTCTTCTCCTCACTCGTAATTCGTAAGAGAAACGCGTTTTCTTGTCAAGGATCGATCTGTCTGACTGCGTGGATATACGTATATCCAGACGTGAAGAGGTAAGCGAGACAAAAGATTCGCACGGGATTGCGAACGGCTGATTGTGAGTTCGAATCGAGTATGAAATCCAGTCGACGCGTTTTCGACGTCGTCTCTCGCACACGAGTCGGACACCGTTCGATATGTTTTTGTTTTTTCAAATTTTATCACAGGAGTAATTACTCTCTCTTCGATCGCGCGAGTATAATTTTCGCTCCTCTCGCCCAGAAAGCAAGAACAAAAGCGAATGGTCGCACACGCACACACGCGCGACCGTTGAAGCGTCGAAACGATTCGGGTATAAAATTCAAATAAGTTTTGCCACCGTATAGCTTCTCAGGGGCGAAAGAAAAGGGAAAGTTTGACAAATACGTGTACAAAAAAAAGAGAAATAAATAAAAATGAAAGGAAAAGTTGAATAACTTAGCATTATTTCCGCAAAACCGGGATACGGAACGAAAAATACATATCATGGTTTATCTTTTGCATATGGTCCCACGGCGATCGTATACAGCTTTGAACGTCGCTGGGGAATATTCTCGTAGTTTGACGATCGCTTGGACAGGGAAAACGTGGAAACGTCGAAAGACGGACGCGAAATGTAAAAGAAACGAAAAACGAATAAACAACAACAACAAAAAAAAAGATGGAAAGTCGAGATTTACTACCACCTTTTCGTTTCTTTCGAAAACGCCGACGAAGGAATATATGTATATATACAACGAGTGGCATCGCGGCGTTACCAACCGACAGACCGACCGACCGACCGACCGACCGACCGAACGAACGACCAAGCGACCGACCAACTTATGATTTATCGTCGTTCGGGCGCAGTTTTAGAATCGTTGTTTTATCGATGTAAATCCGCAGCTATCGCAAGCAGACGGCACCGGTAGCGGCAGGCTACCGGGACCTCCGATGAAATACAATACGAAACTTTCGAGCGGCGGGCCTTTGGGGGCTGGTCCGTTAGTCTTGGCTATGGAAGACCTCGAGAGTGTGGAAACGACGTGGACCTACCACCCCACCCACATTTCGCTCTTTCTCCCGCGCCAGCGAGCGCCGCCACCCCCCTCCCCCCCAACCGCTACCTCCAGGATCATCCATTGCAAGAAAGTTTTCATTGTTTGACGAATGGTGAACCGATTCCATTGTGGTGTCGCGCCGCTCGCGGCCCACGCCACCGTCGAATCGGTTTCCTCCGTGGAAACCGATTGAAAGAAGAAGAAGGAGAACGCGACGACGAGGAGAAAACTGAAAAAGTAAAAGGGGGATGGAGAATACCTTTTAGTCACTTCGTTCCCATTTCTCATACACCGAAACCTTGGAGCCCGCCGTTCGATTCCCTTCGAGTTCGCTCTCATTAACTTCGTGCAACTTTCCGAATAACTTTTACACACAACCTTACAGTACGGTATAAGAGGTATAGTGCCCCCGACGTACCGATGTCATCAATTGCCAATTCTTCTAATTCATCGTTTTCGTATTATTATATTCGACGCCGACAGCAGCGATACTCCCGATTATTTTTTCATCGTTGCCAAATTACAGCGCAATTTTCATCACGCGGCAGAAATATATCTGCGGTATCCACGGGGGGGAGGGGGAGGGGGGGGGGGGGGTTACGTTGTCGTATAAACGCGGTCAGTTTTCGCGGTAGAAAATAAAGAAATTTGGCCAACTTCCAATCGGAGATCCTGCGGGATCTCGCTCGGGGATTTTATAAGGATGAGGGCAGAGAAGGAGACCGTATCCCTCCTGGAAACGAATCGCGTGAAACTAGATAAAACTAGGCGCTGTTCGCCGCCGCTGCGCTGCTCCCGGCTTCGCGGCGATGCAGGAAACGCAAGTAAAGAAGAGAACCGCGGGGTCCGGCAGGATGACCGGATTACTGGACTACCGCCCGCCACGCCCCTCCTACCCCCTAATCGGATCAGCCTGGCTAAGAAGGGATTCCTGGCAATTTTGACGCTTTGCGGATCTATATTGCCGCCTTCGAGACCCCCAAAGCCACCGGCTGAAAGGGGAAGTCTTAAGGACGTAATTTCGGGATAAAGTATCTGTAGCCGGTGACCGAGATGGGGGTTCAAGGAGTTAAATATCAGGGAAGTTCGGCGGAGAAACAAAAGTATAAAAAGTCATCAAACCGAAAAACTTCTCGGAACGTCTCGGATTTATTTCTGGCTACCATCGTTACACATATTCGCTACTTTCGTTCGACCGTTCCGGTTGTTGTTATTATTATTATTATTGTTATTATTGTTATCATCATTATTATTATCGTCATCGGTCGAACGGGAGCAAGTTTTTGAAGGCGGTGAAAACTCGAGGATTTATTCCCTTGGAAGTGGAATAGGTATGGAGTTACCTATGAGTTATTCCTTTCCTATCCAACTCTGGCCGTGTACGTATATGTGTATATACATATATATATATATATATATATATATATTTATTCCTCTTCGAAAATGAAGCGAAACGTGGATAAAATAGGCAAGTCTCTTCGTCGCGTCTTTCGCCCCGGGGCATCTCCGAAGGACCACTGTTGTATATAATGTATAACAGGGTAAAGGGAGGGAATATACAGAGGCAATGATATATGGAAACAAGGACAAATCATCGTCGAAAATATATCGAAAAACTTGAAAGTTATACGAATACGTATCCGCACGCCCCTCGATCGCCTCAAACTATGTCCTTCTCGAAGACAATCGATATATTCCTACGGTATAAGTAAACTTATTTCAGTCAGTCGACTACGCAACAGCAGCTAAAAAGAATTTACGATCGAAAAAGATGTACCGCCGAAGTTATTGGCGAGTATTCAAATTTTTGAAAAAAAACGAAAAACCCAAAAACAAAAAGAAAAATGTCGTAAATCAAATCACGGATCGTTCTGTCGCAAGGATCATTTCTCACATGGCAATTTTTAAATTCGTTTCCCTGGAAATTTCATTATTCCCTGTGGATTAAATTCATTTTCGTGTATTCTTTAGACGTCAAAAATGGAGAGTTGAAAGATACCTCAGTTTGGAAACGTCCGAATCACGAACGGGGTGGTTTCAAGGGGTCATGGTGTTATTGCGGACGAAGAAAAATACGGCGGGGATGATCGTCGAGACTGTTTCTTGTTTGTGGGCGGTCGTTTCGATCCATCTTTTATGTCCAATTCTGAAAAATTGGGGGCCCAAACTATCCGATCGAGTTTAGCCGCCCACCCGTTCTCTTTCTTTTTATCCCTCTCTCTCTATTTCTCTCTGTAAATTCTTTTTTCTACATTTACTTTCATTTTTTTTTTTTTTCATTTTATCTCGCCTCCACGTCCCGTTTGCAATCACTATGTATGGCGATGCGGAATTGAAGTAGCGACATTTTACTCACTTTGGACCGATTGAATTGTTATTGTTATTTGTATCGGGCATTTTCGATTTCTTAGCTCCGGAACGTTAGCTTCTGTTCCGTTTTTTTTTTTTTTTTCTTTTTCTTTTCTAAATTTCTCTCCTCAACCCTTTCTTCGGTATCCCTTTTCTCTAAGAAGATTGAATAATATTGACTTCCTAACAGTCGTACCCGAAAATATTTCTCTGAAGAAGTAAGTGTTCTTTTTTTTTTCTTCATCCGAACAAAGTGAATCCGAAGGAAGAGAAAAAAAAAAAAATAGCGAGTCGCAGAGAAAAGTATGCGGTTGCAGGTTGTTCGAATTATCTCAGCGGTGCTAATTTCTCATTAGACTGTCTAGACAGTGTCAAAGCCAATGGGGATGATGTGGAGTTTGGATATAATTGAGCTCGTCCTGAGAATCGTGAAGACTGGTACATCACACGTAGGTGCAGACGGTAAAACTGGGGCGCGACGAAATCGTAATCTCTAATTAGTGTCAGATAGCTGATATGATTCGGATATGAAAGAGAGAGAAGAGACTGACTTGACTGGAAAGGTAAAACACGGTTTACGTATATCTATATCGTCGCCGATCCG
Organism: Athalia rosae; assembly: GCF_917208135.1. Taxonomy (NCBI): domain Eukaryota; kingdom Metazoa; phylum Arthropoda; class Insecta; order Hymenoptera; family Athaliidae; genus Athalia; species Athalia rosae. Next base: position 8,300,481 of record NC_064028.1, read on the forward strand.
ATCTCTGATCTCTGATCTCCGAAGAGACGGATTTACGTCTTACCTACGTATTACGTATTATACCCACCTTGATCCAGTGAGGGGATTTTCACCCAGCCCAGGAACCGACCGGATCGTTCGAACGGGGATCGCGTACACACACCGCGGATACGCGACAGGAATTTTTTTTTACCGCCGACAAATCAGTACGACAAACAAGAAAAAGCACCTATGCAGCGGCTCAAAGAACGTGCGCAATAGTAAAAAGCTCTGCTCCTCCATTCGCGAAGAATTATCTTCGTTTTTCGATGTTCCGTTTCTTGGTACATACATATGTAAATTCGTGATTCGACATTATACCCATTCTTGACCTTTTCTCGTAACAAGTTTCAATCCAGATCAACGAGGAGATGGAAAAAGTTTTAGCGGATAAATCTATAGTAAGATAACTAAGTAGTCCAATAGTCTTTAAAAACTGTGCTGAAAATATTGCGATTCCTTCGCATGATGATTCGGAACGGGGATTTCCGTAACGAGCTACGTATCAGCGATATCGAAAAGTAAACAAAGCGGACCTCTACGAATGTCGTATCTATTGTGGTTCGTTCGATTCGAATTCTCAGTATCAATCCAACCACGGACCAGTTCAGTCGCGTGTGTTCCGATTATGGTTCTCTTCGAACTCGATTTCGGCAGACGGACGCGTCGTTTTCGTAAGTGCAACGAATCCATTGACATTGACTTTTTAGTGCGACGTGCAGTGTCGGTGTTTCGTTCATCCGTTTCTCAGGGAGCATCATATCGTTCGCCGATGCAACGCACTAGGTAATTGAAATAAAGCGTAAGATACATATTTTTGAAACGATGATCCGGAATGCGGAGTATCGCCTTTTCGGCAATAATATCGACGCTGGTATCGGCGAGTATATGTGTATAGAGCCACGAACGGTTGGTTCATAGTGCAAATATGCAGCTGGTGCACATCACATACCAAAATTCGGTGCGGCGGTGCCACCGTTGTTGGCGCTGTTGGTGTACACTGCACAGAAGCTGTCGCAGATTTAATTGAACGTCGGTACAGATTTTCCTCTACCACCAGAGAGAGAGAGAAGCGTAACCCAACCCAACCAGTCCTTACCTATCTTTACCTAACCTTACCCAACCTCCGCTTTTCCTTCTACCTACCAACCGACCAACAAACGAACTAACCAACCAACCCGTCGTACCCCTTGGTTGGTAGTCCATCTACCAGCCGTGTTTGTCCACCTTAATTAAGAGGTTGTTTTGTTTACTTGCCCCGCTATATTTGATTTGTATGCTGATGCCGCATCCCCGTAGTCAGTTTCACCGTTTGCCACTGCTCCTAAAGCCACTGCCGGGGTGCTACTTCTGCTACAGAAAGTACGTCTGGAAACTGTTCGGTGCAATTCTCTCTCATGGTATCACATTAAAGTGGAGCTAGACACGGGGCAGGATACCCCAAACCCGTCTCGCGACAATCCCCCAAAGCTTCGTTGAACAAACCCCCCCACACCCCCCCCCCCCTCTCACCCCTCACCCCTCCGCGAACCACCCCGTATTTCCACAACCGATGGTAATGTTTCAACCCGGTAAGATATTCTTCATTATCGTTTGGAGACTATCGTTCGTCATGATTTCGACGGATCAAAAAATTCCAACGACAAGTATTTCCAGGACGAAAGATGAAAAATAATGAACGGAAGAAAAAGTTTAGTTTCCTTCCAAATTTTTTTCGAGTTTTCCTAGTCACTTCCTCACGTTTGGGGGACTCTGTGTACATCTTTCGTACAAATTCACCCAAATGAACCGACAAAGAAGAAAAAATACACAGGAAAAGCAGCAGACTAGAATTCTCAAAAGTATTTCAGCACCACTTTTTTCACTTTGTCTTTTTCAATTTCTGTAACTGAGCACGAATATCGTACTACGTTCTATCCCTTTTATAATTGTTTATTTTATTTTTATTTTTTTTTCCTCTTTTTGATTTTCTCATTTTTCCAGACGGGGTTGGCAATCAGCTCTCTGTCTACACACTTTGACTTCAATTAAGTTAATAATAATTCTCTGCATACAAAGGTACAGGGGGGGGGTGGGGGGTGGGTGGGGGGGAGGGCAGGGGGACGTGATGAATTATTCATTTAATTAGTTGCGAGAGTAGCGCTTGCCTTTCATAGTGTTAGTAATAATGGAACGTACACGTTCACGCGTGTTGTGTTGTTTTCACTGTACGGGTATGCGTGAGTTTGGCTCACAACTGGGTTACGCGCAGCTGTCATGAACAATGCCAAATATCCCTACAGTATACGTGCCCCCTAAGTCGCGCGTTATACCTACGTGTATACCATGCACATCCACACACGCACGGACTTTACAGCCTTGTAGACTTTATGTATGTATATAATATCAATTATTATAATAGTTTACCCAATTCCAACACGAGTATACTCGCGTCTTATTAAAATATTTGTGTATACGTTATTATATTTCACCCTCGATTATAAATTGGAGTGAAAATTGAAATGGAAATGGGGGAGAGCTTTTCGAGTTGAAGATATGAAAAAAATCTAAAACGTAACGCGCCGCTGGTACGTGTACATGACGCGTTGAGACGAGAAGCTTAAAAAAAAAAAAAAAAAAAACAAACAAACAAACTTATAAAATGAAAAAAATTGTCGCACAGTGGATTATTAATGACAAAGAATTAGTTAACGAAGTAGCAACAGTAGCAGCAGCTTAGCTGGCCACTGATTGTGAGTTTCGGGTGCGCAAACTCACTGCGGGGTAAACTCTTAGCTTAATGAACTCCATATTTATGGTCTGGCTCGCGTGTCCTCTCCGTGGTTCACGGACCTTAATTACCGAGCTTTTTCCTCCCCTATCCTCTCACTTCCCCTTCCCTGGAAACCTTTACCCCTACCTCCCCTCTTCGGACCTCTGGAACCACCGCGACTTCCCTCTCTCTCTTTCTCACTGTATTTCCTGAGGTTCGTACATGCGCGGCCTCTCCGAGGCGACTTTCCTGAGGTCGAATAAGCGAATTTATCTCTCTCTCTCTCTCTCTCTCTCTCTCTCTCCGTCGCAACCCCTTGATATCGCTCTTTGAAACCTAAATCTGTTCTCATGCAAATACGGCGGTGGCATAACTACTGGACAACGTTGCCGAGTTATGCATCTGGTGTGAATAAAATATCGTGAGATCTGCTATAAACTCGATTCAAATATTTATAAAATTTATGGGATTAACGGAGATTCACGTATAGTGAGCAAAAGTTGTCTTGGCGTTAGCGAAGCTAGTCTTCGTATTGTATTATGTTCTGGAAAACGTTTTGAACATTTTTAAACGACATTGGAGTTTATGGAAAAACGTAGCTCTCGTTTTTTTCTCCAAAAACTCGGACAATATTCCTTCCGTGTCTTATTTTTTTTTTTTTTGTCTGTTCATTTTTCGCATCACGTTAATAAAAATAGAACGAATACAGGAGAAGCTATAAAAATTTAGTTAGATACCCTATTCCGTTTGTTCGGGTATTTTGTTCAGGAAAGTTTCGGATCTTCTTGTTCTCTTCTCTCTTTTTTTTTTTTTTTTACAAGTTGTACGATACAAGCTACTATACGATATTATTATGCTATTGTCGACGATTTCATCACTCGAGGTAACGGTTTGGTAGTCGTGTTCGGGGTAGTAAAAAAGGAAGGTCTGATGTGGGATCGGATGAGGGGTAGTAGGTAGGGAAGAGAGAAGAAAAAAAAAAAAAACACCAAATGGCAGGGCGAGGGGGGGAGTTTCGGTGCCAAGTGAACGTTGGAGAACGCGAACTCGTTTGGAAGGAAAACATGCTTTCCAGAAGAATAAGAAACAATTGATTATTGCGCTCCAGTTATTTCCTCTTTCCATTCCTCCGCACGTTTTTCGTTTCTCTTATACCCTACCCCCGGAAGCCTTATAGCTCTTGCTCCTTATTCACTCAACTGCTGCCCGTCGCGCGTGGCACGGGAGAAAGGAGGAAAAAAAATGTTTAAAAAAAAAGACAAAAAAAAGAGACAAAACGAAAAAATAAACGAATGAAGGAAAAAGGCAAAAAAGGGGGAAAAATTAGGGAGGAAAAAGAGCGCGTACTCGTCGATTCGCTCTGCACACTCCTCGTACTCGCGTTACCTCCTCTTAAGCTCGCAAATATTTCCAGGTGGTAACTCCGGAGCCTAACTAATTACTTCTCTCGACAGATTTGAATCTAAGTTGGCTTGATGTATAGTTATATGCGCTTGTGTACCGTGTATACGGGTACGGCGTGTTTCTTGGCATTCGGGTTTCTGCCCTCTGGGCTTCATTCTGGTGGCCTTCGGGATACGTACCTCCTGGCACCTCGCGCGCCGAAGCCTTAAACAACCCCCAACTTCTCCTCTCTTCTCTTCTCCGGTCTTCTCCCGCCTCTTTGGCTCGCTTTGCGTGTTTCATCCCAAAATGTGTACTACCGTATACAATCCACGTATAACGTGTACCTCCTATCATCATCGCGAGAAACCGCTGATAAGTCGACTTCTCGGATCTCTAAATTTGTAGGCTTTCCATACCTCGGCAGATCGAATGAAACTGTTAATCGCGAAAAACTTGCACTCGAACTTCGACTGAAATGTTGACGTGGATTTTTTAACAATTTATTTGAGATATTTCTACCGAGATGAGCTGAAAAATATGACGTGTAATATGTTACAACAGCTATTTCATGTACATAAGTATAAGATAGGGGATAGAAGTTTTTGGCTCTTTTCTACCATATAATATATCCTTATATACATACATATATATATATAAGAGAGGCAACTGAGCCAACCGAACTCGTGGCAAAATCAATTTTTGGTGCGTCTCCTTTCAATTACCGTTCACCCTTCGACCCAATTATCCTTCTCGTGGTCGGCGTCGCCACCGCCGTCGCTACTTTTTACTCACCCCATTTCTCCTTTCTTGTTTTTTCTTCTTTCTCTCGCCCGGCCTTTTTTTCATTTACCTTTCTTCGTTTTTCCACCGTATACCTCGCCCCCACACCGTACAATATGCCCCTCGCTGAAATGAAAACAAAACGGGAGAAAAAAAAAAAAGGATAAGAAAATTCGTTAGTCACTTCGTTAAGAATTTTATTTGATAAAGTGCAAAGCGAAAAAAAGGAATGCAAAAAAAAAATCGTACCATAAACTCTCGGCTCAGCTATTGCTTCGTGGCTATAGAAACAACTTTAAAACCCCTCGATTGAAAAAAATACCCTCCCTATAATATCGAGGGGAAAAAATCTATCGGGACGCGATTTACCTTTTTTTCTCTTCTTCATTTCCTCTGTGATTCGATTGTACGGTCATAATCGCGGGTATGGTGATTAAAAATATTTCATAATCGAAACGGGGTGACATTTCGCAGCTGCCGGTACGCGCCGGTTTGAATGATTGCGAGAAATTTTAAGGGTGACGTCGGAACGATTGTAATTAATTCTTCACCCGAAGTAGGTGGTACACGCGCGCCTATCCCAGAAAATAATTTTTACGTTGAAATCGATCCCGTTCTACCCGTACATTTTGTGCAGCCGGTTTGATTAGAACTGTTTTTAAGCTCTCACGGCGATGAAACACATTTTCTGTTTTTACTAAACTTTTGTTTTTTTTTAGTTTTTTTTCTGTTAATTTTGTCATTTTTCCATCATTGTTATTGTTGGTCTTTTTCATCAGGTTCTCCTTCTCTTTCTCTGGACGTCGTGCGGTTTCGCCGTTTTTGCCGCAACTCAGCGTATTTGAAAAATACTGCCTCAAGCGAGCGAAACAATTTATCCTGCATTCTGTCGCCCCGGTTACAACTACCCCCTTCCCCGTCCCTCCGTCCCTCCGCCCCTCCGTTGCTCTACGCTCTCTTCTCCGCGCCTTCCTCTCGCTTTCTCTCTCTTCCATTTCTTTTTACTCTCTCTCTTATACATCTCGCACCTTCACCTCGAGGAGATATATTGCAGCGTTCCACGATTTCGCGTAGGTTTCACCAGGGTGTGAAGGAATGCTCAGGTTGCCTAGATATAGCTACCGAACTATAACCTTATATCCATCCACCTTCCTATTCTTATATTCCTCAACCTTCTTTGCTTAAAATCTCCGGCTTACCCGTCCGCTGGAAATTTTTACCTCAAATGCGCGATTGAACTTACGCTAAAACGTATACAGGTTGAAAACCATCCGAACGGCTTTATTTATTTTCATTCATTCCATAGCGGTGGAGAAACGAGGATGAGAATTTTATATTGGGATAAAAAATTTTTTCCCTCCGAATCGGCGCGCTCGTCCGTCTATTTTTCCTACTTCCTCTTCATTATTTTAAGAGAAGCGCCTCGGTAGCCCGGCGGCCGAAAATATTCTTTTTCGAACATAAATCGAGTAGGTGGGGGTCGCGGGTGGTGGTGGTGGTGGTGCCGCCGCTGCTGCCTGCTTTTGCTCGTGCTGCTTTCGTAAGGGGGAGGTTTTCCGGGGCTGAAATCCCATTGATAGTCGTCGCACGCGCCGCACCCAATATCGTGGCGTTCAAATATCACGGGAAATCTGCGGAGCGGCCCACACCGTATACCGCCGGGCGGTAGTAGTTCGACGAAGAATATTCCTCCTTATATTCCTGAGTGAGTTTCACCTGCGAGCTCGCGAGATCTTAGATCCCGAGTAATATTGCCCAAGCAAGGATTTCCGATGTGGGTGTCACATGATATATATGTATATATATATATACGTATATATGTGTATGTTCGTATAATCGTATATATCCCCTTCTCATACGGATTATTATACCGACGAAATTTCAACCCCCCCGCAACACATCACGTCGCAATTTGGGTGTACCGGGAATAACGAAATTTCGACACACGCAGTTCTCGGAAACTCCCAAATTTGATGAGATCATTTTTTCATTTTTTTTTTTCAAATATGAATGACAATGGCTCGAGGTCATATGAATTTGTTGATTTTTTTTTTACGGGGATTTACAACTGATTTTCGCATAGGAGATTTCGGTTTTTAGTGCAAAGTTTTGCAGGGTGAACGATACCAATCTGTAAGAAGGAAAAGAGTAGTAGGTACGGGGGGAGGTGGGGGGGGGGGGGGGGGGGGGGGGTTGGCGGTGGCGGTTGGGAACCCCCGACGGTAACATTTGGCGAATTTTTCTTACTGCAAAACCTCTCAAACTCTAAGAGCCGACCGCTTTGAATTCCGAGTGCTTAACTTTGGCAACGGCACCCTGGTGGGCTCGAACTACCGCCATCTTCTTCAATCCCACCCGACCCCCTCAAAGGCGCCACCCCTAGCGCCTTCCTCCCTTCAACCTTCGCTCTGTATAACCTCTTTTTGGAAGCCCGTTATACCCACCTACTTCTCCTCGTGCTGCTGCTGCCGCTGCCGCTGATGCTGATGCACAACCATCAGCTGCTCACGGGGGTTACTTCGCATACCTGAATTCACGTCGGCGAACAGTTTGCCTTATTTTGCCAACTGGAATGAAAATTTCCGATTTAACTCTCTGCACGCTCACTCAGCAGAAAAGTGCTCACCGCCCACCCGCCCGCCTCGTACACATTTATACACGCCTGTATAGGTACACACGGAAAAAAAACCGGAGAATATTATTTAGGGGTTGAAAAACTATGCGCTCTGTAAATTTCATCCCTTATTTCTTTTTCTCATATTTCGTCTATAAATCTGCGCGCTTGCGGCTGTTCTTGCAACAGCGCGTGTATTGAAAAGGAAAAAAAGAAAAAACGAATGTCACTTGAAAAATTCAAAGAAAACGATCACATTGAAAATAATTTCGCCGGTACGAATTTCGGCGATTGACTGTTTTTTTGCGGTCATGCATAATATTGAATCGATGGATTTAAAAAAAAAAAAAAAAAAATAGGCGATGACTGATTCATTCGTTTATTCGAATGTTTTTTTTTTTCCCCCTCCGATCTGGGGTGATTCGATTTTTATTTGTCTGGTACAGGCGCTGATGTCGCTCGCACGGTGGGTATACAGGTACTCTCGCTGTACCTGCGTACACGCGATCTGGAAATATGTACGATATCTACGTATCCGCACGCAATTTTATGCTATTTGCGTTGATCCTAGCTGTAGGTAAAACGATTTCGCGGCTCGTAATATTTCAAATTGGTACCGCGGTTGTCACCCGTTTCGTCTAGACACAATTTATCTCGAGAAATCCAGAGTTTTCGAGCTTCTCTTTCGCTCTATCACCCCCTTTTGCGGTGTATACGCGCGGTACTTCTCACCCTACTTTCATCTCTTCCCTCTTTCTCCCCCTCTCTCCTTCTCTCTCTCTCTCGATCTCTCTCTCTTTCTCTCTACCCACACTACTGTCTTCCTAACGAAGCAACAGCTTGGTAATTAAATTAGCGGGCCTCCCAGCCGGCAGTCGAAACCTCCGCGAGCTCTCTCCGCTTTTACTTCACATCTGCAAAACGAACTCCCGATTTCCTATCTGGTTTTTTTTTTTTTCTCATCTTCCTCCGTTTCGTCTTGCTTCTTTCACGCTCCCGGTTCCCGTATTTGTTTTTCTCTCCTCCTCCTCCTCTTCTTCTTTTCTTCCATTCTCCGATTGTTTCTTTTAATTCATTATATATACTTATTAGTGAATGATTACTACGTCACAATACCGTCATCGAGAATATCGAACCAAATATCAATCGGTTTTAATGAATTTCCCCTGTATTATTCAATTTTTTTCACCGTATTCTTTTTTGTCTCTTCTCTTGAGAAGAAAGAAGAGCTAAAAAAAAAACAGCATTAACGAATTGTTGAATATGGTTTTCAACGAGATTGCGATATAATTATCGATCGAAAAATTATGCGTCGTTGCACATCGGGTGTACATATTCGACAGCAACGTTTCGCCGCTATTTAAGGGTAAAAAACATCGCGAGGTGATTATTCCTCGAGGTGAATCCAGTCGCATGCGCGTCGCAGGGATGAACTCGGCAAACTCCAATCCGAACAATCAATTAATTCGAACGATTACTACCAATCAAGCTATAAACTGTGTATAATCAGGTTAAATACGAACGGTGAAATTCTCTCACTGCAACAAAATTATCTCGCCCCCTCCCCCTCCCCCTTACCCCCTCCCACTCTCCGCCTCCTCTCGTTCGACTCACTTTCTCGCTCTTTGCTCGAGTGGCTAAGTGACTCATTTACATTCCGACCATCCCTTACCTGCGCGATTTTACACACCGGACTGTCTTCTCTACTACCAATTCCGGCAGGGCCCGATCCTAAAACTAATTATTTCACTGCACGTTTTATTTCATTCTCCTATTTTTTATGGTATTAATTCTTTTTCTTTACTCCTTCCCTACGCGTCGCGAAACGGGTTGGATAGAACTGCAGGATATATCGGTTTCTCTTCAATTTGGAAAATTTTCCGCGGTTCAAGGGATGGATTTTTTCCTACTTCTTTACATTTTCCGTGTGTCTCACTTCTTCGTGTGCATCGCTTACTCGGTCGTTCAGAGAAATCGCGTGGATCGCTGGGATGCGGAGAGAGAGAGAGAAAAAAAAAATGAAAAGAAAAAAGAAAAATGGGAGGGGGAGGGGGAGGGGGAGTCGCGTTATACGTTATCTCTGCGGCAGGGCGAGAGCTTAATTTATATCGCAGACCATATCTTGGAGAAGCTAGAGAGAGATCAGAGTCCTAGTTCCATTTATTTCAAATCTTTTAGCGGAATTGGTGGATATACGTCTTCCTCCGGTGACTCGGAACACCCGGGAGCCAAGTCGATGTATCTTGGCGTATTCTGGTTGGCAGTTTCTACCCTGCACAGGATCGTTCGCTCTTAAATGGAACTTTCCCAGGAATCAAGATCAGATATCCCCCCCTCCCCCGCCCCCGCCCCCACCCCTTCCTGCCCCCCTCCTCCAACACACACCGAACCGCCGCCCCCGACCCCTGAACCAATACATGCCGTATTACGTTCACCCGTCCTCCTTCGACGTTCGGGTCATCGAAACTAAAATGATTCCACCGCGAAAATATCCCTGAAGAGTAATAGAAATGGAGAGTGAAAATGGAAGCTTCGAGAAATGCGCAACGAAAGACTAAATAATAATTAAGTTTGTCCGCGAAAAACTTGGGGCGGAAGACCGGTAAATTTTTTGTTACGGCCGCTCGCCATACGGTGTACGAAGCGGGCGGGTTCAGTGCCTCTCGCGTACGCGTCCGAATTATCGGGATTCAGAATTTTCAAGCTCTGCAGCGAGAAATGTTCGTCTATAGCGAACGGTCGCGCGCGCGCGGGGATGGCTCGCTGCTGCGGCGAGATGAAGTTTTTCGAGTTTAAAAATAATGAAAACAAATTTTCGTTTCGCGAGGCAAACGAACCCCTCGAAACTCCCGGGCGTCTGTGAAGGATACTCCAGATGTCGAGTATATAGAGAGACAGAGGCTGACTGAGCGAGCGAACGACGAAGTCCCTGTATTTTACGTGTAACATATATATCTGTACGATATTAAATATATATGTATATATATGTATAAGTATAATATTCTTTTGCCTCGTGTATAAATACCCCGCAGCATCGGTACGCGGGGTGGAGAATTTCCCGAGTACGAGGGGTGTAGATAGTTGAGTGCCGCGACGTAACGATGCCTGGAAGGGTGTTTTCGCCCCGTGCAAGGTTACGGGGGTGGCGTTAAGGGATGTAACCCCATATTACTGCAGTTAGGGGAACCCCTATTCCCGGATACATATGTACACGGACGTGTCAGTGTGCGTGCGTACATAAAGTATGTATATATATATATAGAGAGAGATGTATATATAGGCAGAGGTCGGTATTGCACCGTCGGGAACTGTATGGTAATAATCGCCAACTTCCATTCATGCATTCCAAACATCCACGGGATCCTTTCTCCTTCGCTACCCCTGAGAGCAACCCTCACGTGTTCTCTCTTCTCTTTTCAGCTCCTCATTTTCCCCATCTTCTTTCCTTCGCGTTTTTTTCTTTACCTTCGCAGTCTACACGGTACAGCTTTCTGCAACCACACTTGAAAATTAGAAATCTTCCAACTATGCAGATGTTACGGGGTTTCTCATTTGGCCGGTGGAAAATTTTATGCAATTTGGTGAAAAATTCACTCGAGTATTCAAGAGCATTCGGGGTTGAAAACCAAAATGAACCTCGAATGTTTCCTAAGATTCCTTCGCCTTCTTTTTTTCTCTTTCAATTTCTCGTTCTGGTTCGGTAAAACGACTTTCTAAAATTCATTTTTCGACCGCATCACACGAACCTGATATTGGGTTAAAAAAATGTAAGATACGAATCGTGAAACGAAATTTGAAAAAAAAACTGGAAAACATTTCACGTGGCACGTTGTAAAACAATTTAGATTCACCCTTTCTCTTTCCACTAGCGCGAGGCTTGCGAAGATTTTTTTTTGAACTCATTCATTTTCTCTTCGCCACTTTCCATTTTTCAATTACGTATATCTCCATTATATTTCTTCTATTTTTGCAGTGTAGAATATGTTGTTCATTGTGATAGGACTTTTACACTTTTATCGCTGAGTGAAGCCCGTTTTGCTAACTCCGTGACTTTCGCGGTACAACGAGTCCGCCCCCATGTTCCACGCGCATCGTTGGCAACGCTATAGGTACAATTTACCGGTGCGATTACAAATTTTCTCGTTTGCCGTGTGCGTTATGACTTTCGCGAGACATTCAATTGTTGAAAAATTAAATGAAACCACCCCGTAGAGCGGTTCGCGTTGCCGGAGTCGGAGCTGGTAGCACGACGATACCACGTGCCGAGCTTACAGAGCGCATGTTTTGGGAATATGAAAACCGAATAGAAGGGGGGTAGTGAAACATTGGGGGGAAAATTTGAAAGGATTTGACGCGAGGCGTTACCCGCGTAAGCAATCCCCGTCATACGTTTTGTGCGGAGATATGCGTGTACGCATGTATCGCGACAACGAAAGGGGTGACGAACAAGTGCAACGGGAAACGTCCGTTGTCTGCTGCATTGTTTGACGGAGGCCCTTCGGGGATTTTGATATTACAAGGTTTTATTGCTCCCTGAATAGGATCTGTGCGAGAAGGGCGAAGGGCCACAGGGCGCGGTGTGATATGATTAATTAAAGGGTTGAATTTCAGTGGATTCCTATTTCGCAATTGCTGCACCAGCAACACGGTTAGTTTCGCACCCCCCCCCCCTCCCCCCCATTTTTCGACTCCCTCCCTCTCCTCACTAGGCAAGATTCACCCCTTTCCTTTACCGGCTCAGGAATCTCTCTCAGGGCTATCCTTGTCAACGTCTGCGTTTTGTCTACCCCGTGCAACGTGAAACTTGAAATTTCAATGTGTATTATACGCGCACCCGTTTACGTGCCCACATATCGTAGCTATGTACTTACATACGTACGTACGTACGTATATCACGTGTACCGACTCGAGCCTAATATTTACGAGATTAGACTAGACATTTCAGAGGGGTTTCCTTCCTTCGAAGCTACAAAACGTTTTTGACACTCGAGACAAATCTCTACGTACCTGCAGCATGTAATTAATTAATTTTGTCATTAATTATACATACAAATCTCATACCAGCTACTCCCGTGGTTTTACGGAGTGTTGCTCCTCACCTCTGTAGCCGCTGTCTTTCAGCCGATGATTCATCATTTTTTAAATATTCATTTATCCCGTATATAAATGTTCAACGTTCGTTTCGTTGTTTGAAATTTTCGTTGTTCAACTGAATCGAAGGAAAGAAAAAAAATGTATGAAATCAAAGATTGTTTCTCAAAACGGTGACAGCTTTCGAGATAGCGAATAATGGAATGCGGACGTGAAAAAAGCTCGCGACGAAAGATATCGTCCCTCTAATAATTTCGTACCGTTTCGTCGTCACGTACCTCCTTTGAATCTGTAAGCAGAACAAACCTTCTCGTAACCTTCGAACAGCTGAGACGTTCACTTTCTCTCCTGCAGCTGTATGATGTTTGTATATATGTATACCTATATACGTCTCTAGGTATATACTATACATATATACGTTACACGGTACGAAGTAGACAAAGTCAAATATTGGTTTCTTGAGGCAATAATGCTATTGTTTAACTGCACGGAGTATTAAGTTATATAGGTATAGACCGGTGTATATATGTATATGCGAATGTATGCGGGGGTTGGGAACCAAAAGCGTGTAACCCACGAAAACGTGGGCGTTTGTTCGACAAGCGAAACTGTGGAAACACACTATCGTGTTCGGATCGCTTCAATTTTTCAAAGATTCGCTTCATCCACGAACAGCTTCGAGTATTTGAACAAAAAAAAAATCAAATCTTTACAAAAGGCCTAACCCCCAAAATTAAAAAAAAACAAAAAAACACCTTCATCTCGTTTAACTATAACTTGAAAAAAAAAAAGAAAAACCAAAAAAGAACGCCCACGTGTGCCTGGTAATGAATAAGAAAATTTTTCACGTGTGCGAATAATTTCCCACAGTGTAGGTGCGCATCGTGTATAATGTATTATATGTATGTATGTTCGCACAATGAGATACCGGCGCATGTGCGGGACATGCATTGAAATGGAAAATTTTTCGGGACAAAATTTTTACGTCCTCGTATCACGAATGCATGCAGAGGATTTTATGGGAGTGGGAAGGTAGACGGCGCCGGGGTCATGCGCCCCTTCTAGCACCTGTCGTACATGTTTGGAATGAGGGTGAAAAAAAAGAGGAGATGAAATGATGAGAAACGGGGAGAGAAGGAGGGAAGGAGAAGGAGAATCCGGGTAGGGATATGAAGGCAAGCGTGCTAGGGGTGTAATCAGTGCTGTTGGAAATCTCGTGGGATTTTAAAATAATTAATCATTTCGTACGTCCGAATACCCGGGGCTCCGTTATATCTTTGACTTTTAAATGATCGGCTTACTCAATCGACCGTAATGACAATATTTCTCTCTCTCTCTCTCTCTCCCTTTCTCTTTATCTCTCGTTGACTGGATTCTTTTCTTTTGCGTAGGCTTGTGGATATCGCGTACTTGAGATTTTTCCAAATGTTGACCAGAAATTTTTAGTTTTCAAAATTGATCGTATGGCACTTTTCTTACGTACTTTGACCTTAGGAACACGAATTCGTTGTCCAAATTGAGTTACGATTTTTTCCCTTCGAGATAGCCTCAAATTTTTACCAATAGATGCGAAAAAATGGCGATAACTCGGTCATTTTTGGAGATAGATCAATTTTCTTTGAGATTCGGATTCCTGCGATCAAAATACATGAGAAACGCATATTAAACCCGATTAAAAAAATGATTTATTTTTTGCTCAAAAATCGAATTTTCTTTTGGTTCTCCAGAGCAATCGATCGAGTAATCATCAATTATTCGCTGTGGGAGCAGAAAAATTATAAGACATATCGATTGGGTTTAGTCGTAGACCGACTTTGATTCATCGCAATCCATGCATGCGTCGCAATATTCGAATTTCTCGATTCACCAGCAAACCCGAGCTTTGCTGGAGTCGGCGTAGCGAGCAGCGTAACGCTTTGTTGTGAGACGTCACCTTGGGGGCTGAGCAGAGGTGACGCCCCACAACAAACCGCGCGCCCGTGGCTACCTGACTCCAGCTAAGCTCGGGCTCCCTCGCAGACCGAGAAATTCGAATATTTCGACGCATGCATGGATTGCGACGAATCAAAGTGGGTCTACGACTGATGCAATCGATATGTCTTAATTTTTCTGCTCCCAACGGCGAAAATTTTTTTGCTGCGAGTACCCCACTTGATTAATTATTTATTCGAAAAACGAGTGGGCTACCTCAAAATATCAAGTTGAAAATTTTCCCCACATTTGAAAATTTTTCTTTTTTTATAAGGTACAAATTCTGTCCCTATGCTAAAAAAATTGAAGAAAAAAATAATTTTTTTTCGACCCACCCTACTCTGTACAGATGAGCCACATTTGTAGCTGTACCCGAATCCTATATATATATATGAAAATTTATTACGTAACTCACACGTGACGCGACAGTCAGCGATATCAGTGAACTACCCGTTTTGCATACAATTATGCGCCATTTCTTATCTATAAAATATTCCAACTATCCTCGTCAGAATTGGCTCAAACACTATGAGATAAGAATAGTGGAATTTATCACTTGTGGCTCACGTTTATTAATGATAGGCATTCATCCGTGCGGTAATAGCGCAATTTTCATTTCTCCATAGCCCTAAGTTGCTCCTTTGTATCTTTTTCTCATATATTGCGATCGAAATTCATTTGAATTCCACGACTCGCGATGCATTAAAATTTTAACGAAATTTTGGGTCGAAAATTTCCGCAAACACTACCGTTCGATTTACGTATCATTACGACTATTCGCGAATCGTTTTTCTTTCCCGTTACTTTCTCCTTTTTTCTTTCCTTTTTTTTTCTTTTTTTTTTTTGATTAATCTAACATCCGTGCGGAAATATCCTTCTGTTAAAATGCAAACTGTACATTGTCATATCGTGCCGTAAACGCATTCACCCTATCTACATATTTCAAAATATCTCATCCCCCGCTATTGTGATGCAAATCCGATTGTTATATTTGCAATCCCGATCGTCCCTACCTTCCTCCTCTTTTCACCGATGTATATATATATATATGTGTGTGTGTTCGCATCATTCAACATTTAAACAGTCTCGAAAGTCACCGTCATTTATAACGTTAACTACCCCAATTCTGAACGATTTATCCGAGCGAATATTGTTTTACAGTTTTTTTCGTTGTCGTTTCTATCGAAGAGAGAAATCTTTTTTTTTTCCTCTCCCCGCAACAACGTTTGCGAGGAGACGAATGACATCGAAAAGTCGAAACTCGTTTTTTTTTTTTATTCGAAATCGCGCGAGAAATCGAAATCGAATATCGTTATTTCGGGTTGGTATTAGCCGGTGATTTAGTAATTTTCCTTGTTCTCTTGGACCTTGTTAACTCGTCTCGGGAGCTTTTCTTCTTCCTGGAGGAGCGTTCATTCGTAAGTAACATTTAAATAATACCACTTTGAGTTATGGCCTGTATTTAACACTTTTGGTGTTCGCGTAGCTCCGGGGCTTTGCGTGGCTCTGACAGTAAAGTCCTTAAGCGACCCTTATCCAAACCAAACAAACTTTTCTGAGGGTGCATTTATACATTTAATATATTTTCCACCCTCAACAACCAACGGCAGCGGGAGAAATATACCCACGCACACATACGTATATCCTGGCACACCGCACGAGATATTTTCAAATTAACATCTTCGCCCATCCCCCCCCCCCCTCACCACCCTCACCACCCTCACCACCCTCTCGTGCCATAGTTCCTTATATGCGCGCTTATGGTTCACGAAATTTATGACCTTATCATACAACTGCCGCTGCTACTGCCGCTGTTGCTGACTTCCATATAATTCTCGCACAGCTATATACGTATACACACCGTACACTCTGTAGTGAGGAAATTCTCAACCCCCTTGAAAGAAGATAAAAGAAAGGAAGAAAAAAATAATCATTCAACACATTGACAAATATTTCTTATATCCTCCGATGCCGGTAGGCGAGGGAGAGTTGTACCGTAGTTATTATTATACGGCGGTATGATATTACCCGAATTTAAACACCCCTACCAAACCATGTAGGTATATATATATTATATTAAGGATGTACGTTTCATCCGACTGTATGTTTTTATCCCTCGGATCAGCTGTGAGCACCACACCCCGTCCATGGGATAGGTGCAGCTCGGAATTGGCAGCTGGATAGGGAGGAGGAATGAAAAAATAAAAAAAATATAAAGAATCATCCCCCCTTTATATTAAACTGTATTATTATATACGTGACTCGTGTGAGCGATCGCGGGGATGTGAAGTAATTTCGTCCGTCCGTTATTATCGCCGTATATGTTGCCGGAAATTGAATAATTTTTCGAATTGAAACGAACCTCGCGATAGGTATTTACGGTCAGATTATTTATGAGCTTGCGGAAACTCGGTGTTAGATGAGAGAAAGAACTTTTTTTTTTCTTTCCCTCGAAACGAATGGAATGGAGGTGGTTTCGATTTTTTCCAAAAATCCTCGAACTTTTTCAGCCCTCGCGAAGGTTTTTGGAGTTTTCCCGATTTCTCTTCACCTGACCTGTGCACGTATCCACATCTCGTTGCGTAATAAGACGCGGCGCCCCCATTTTCGCCGTTACAGGATAGAAGTGTAAATGCGGGAGGCAAAAAAAACCAACCGTACAGCGGTGTGTTTGCTTGAGAAGCTATTACTTAGGTTTTTGCCACGTTCAATTTTTCACGTCACTACCTCGCGCCTCGCTTCATCCCGCGCAATCTGTCAACTATTCTTCCATTTCTTTTTATCCAGATGTGTAGTACGTTACCGCCGTTGACGCGCGATGCTCGATGAAAACTACACCCGCACGCGATTCGAAAAGTTAAAAATAAAAAAACACGAAAACAAAAAAAAAAAAAAAAGGAAAGAGGTTCGAGTACGAGAATTTTTCGGTAAAAAGTCTCGATGTTGTACCGCTGCACTCGATAATTTTCGCAAAAACATCGGAGCACCGTTTGATTTTTAGGAGGAAATGATCTGCGAAATTTCTAATCGATTCATCGATTCATCTTGTCGGGACGGCCGGTTTCAAAGTACACAGACGAGCCGGCGTCTGGTGCGTTATTTTTTTTTTTTATTTTTTTGTGTTTTTATTCGCTCTATTTTTCGTTCCTTTTATTCAGAATCTTTTAATATTAGACCAGTATCTGTACCGGGGGCGACTCTTCCGAACTAAAAGTATTTACTTTTCTGTCGTCGACGTAGTTTTGCCAAAGCGAGCGACCAAGCGAATTCCATAAATAATTAATCGGTAAACTCTCCAAAGCGTTTCAGTTTCTCTCCGTTCAACCGAAGGCATCTTCTCAAAGCGTTTCCTTCATTTCATCCTTTCTCCAAAAACCTCCACGCCCCTTTCCTATGAAAACTTTACCCGGGTTATGCACCGGGTTCCGCAAACGTCTCAATTGAAGAGAGAAAAAAATCGAAAGAGCCGAAGCGTCATCTCCTTTCGTTTTTTGAATAACAATATCCGCGGCTCGATTAAATTTTCAGGTTTCTCTTAATTTTTTCTCCTCAGATCCTACCCCACATGAAACTAGCTTATGAAACAAGCTAACGTAAACTCTCGAAGTAAAAATTTTGCCGCCCGCCGTAACCCCGTGCCGCGCGCTTCAGATAAAGTTTTAGCTTTGAAGAAAAATAGCGATGAGTTGGGGTGATGGAAGGTTAGAAAATCGCGCGAAATGATTCGGAAAATGAAGCCAACGCAATTTCCCCGCTCTCAACTCCCTTTAGTCGAAGCTCTTCGCGTCATTCCTCGGTCGTCTCCTTCTCTCGGCTATTTCTTTCCTTCTCTCTCTCTCTCTCCTTCTCCTACGGTTGGCACTCTTCTCCTCTTTTCTCTTCGTTATTTTGTTCTTTTACTTTCGGCGTACTCTTACCTTGGCTCCGGAAGAATCTCGCCGACCAATATGACACCGGGCGAGTCAGGTGCGCCGCTGCACCTTTTTCTAGAAGAGCTTAAGAAAAGCGATCGAAGTGAGAAAAAAGGAAAAAAAAATTCAACCGCGCAAAATCCGGTGAAAGAGGAAATGAAAATAATTGGCCGACAATTACGGAACACTCGGGTTTATAAACGTGCAGAATTCGTTTCCCCCTTTACATTCCGACGACGGTTCTGCAACGGTAATTAACACGAAAATTTCTGAAAGCAAGGGGATAAGGTGGAGAAAAAAAAAAGAAAAAAAAAATGGAATACCTAATCGTAATTAAGAATGAAGAAGAAGAAGAAACTGGCGGAAACTGAACGTCTTTTTTCGCCGTAGTTGTTTTTTGAAAATGTTTAACCCGGAGGAAATTTCTTTACGGTTTACGCGTTCCTTGAGATGGCAAAGTTTTTCGAAGAGCGGGGTCGAGATTCAGTAACGTATAGCGTCCATAAGTGAGAAGGATATGACGGACAGCGTCGCGTCGGGACGCTATTGATTGAACTCGTTGCAGGCGTCACGGCGCACGATGTACAAAAGGAAGTACAAGGGGTTAACGACCCTTGAAAACACCGTAGTTACAAAGAGGTTATCTCTACAATAGATCCGGAAGTGTTTACCGTCGAAGTTACGTGCCGTTAAAGTGCCCGAGCTTCTGACGTTTCTGATACGCTGCGTCCGATACGTACGATTTAGAAATATGTACGGAAATACCGAATATCGCTGAATTTTCTAACTAATCTGACAAAATTTCTTCCGACGTTTTTAACCCCCGGCTCCGTCGTAACGACGTTTAAAAATCACGAGTCACGCGTGATAACGAAGCTTGACTTTTTTTTTTGTTTCAAATTCCCTTTTTCCGGAGAGCAGAAAAGTAGTGAGAAAAAAAAAACATAAAAATTAATCCCACTCTTTAATAGGTTTGGAATTAATTTTTTTTCAACGTATTAATTCTCCCGTAGTAATTCTTTCGAGTTTTTCTGAATGTATATTATACGGTGGTCGGTGCGAAACGTTTGACGCAAAATCCCTTTGAATAAACGACCGAGCGTTTATTAGATGGCCGATTTTAAGCCGGTTGACCAACACTCAGGGTGAGCTTTTCGAGCTTAGGGTAACGCGCGACTCTCTCGCGTTAAACGTAAAGAGAAGAAGGTCGAGGAATTCAGTTACAGTTGGTTAATTTGACGCATATAAACGGTGAAATTAAAAGCCTGGTGAAATGAAATTTAACGAAATAAAATTCGAAATAAAACGTAATAAAGCGCTAAGGGAAAAAGGGTGGATACGTCGGGTGGTGTGTCCAGTTCCACCGACTCTCTAATCATTTCACCCTCACGTTACTGCGACCAATGAAATCCACACTCGCGAATTCCACCCTTCCACCCTCAAAGACGATATACGACATATCTATAAACGAACGCATTTTTTCTTATTATTTCAAGCCTCGATCGTTATCGAAGGAAAAAAAAGGTATTTATATTTTTTAGCCAAATTTGTCATGTAGGAATGGCGATTTCAATTTCGTATTTTTCCGAATTCGTGTACTCGTGTCTCGTTGAAATATCTATTTTTCGTTTTTGCTTGTCTCCTTTTTGTCGGAGAGAATAAAAAACGAAGAAAAATCGGAGTAACGTCTCATCAAGTTTTATATTTACACGTGACGTAGAATACCTTTGGAATTGTTCGAAATTGTTTTCGAAATGACGCGGTTTGTCGATTCGGAATTTTTTGGCTCATCAGATATTCCGGGACACAGTATGGATAAATATAAATCGAAGTAGGGGAGGTACGGGAGAGGGAGGCGACGCTGGTTATACCGGATTCTCACGTATACCTACTTGAAAATTTTCGTGAACGGTTGTCGCGAAAAATGGGCTGTCCCAGAAAAGTATAGTATTCCGTATTTGATACCCGCAGCGTGGCGCCGTCTCCATACAAGAAGCTAACACCGATCCAAACGCCCCGCACATACCTATACATATATACGTATATATATATATATTTTTTTCGAACGATATTCTCACCCCGATTCGTTCACAACTTTGCGGTTTTCATATATCGAAGCAATCTGAAAACTGGGTTAAAATAATCTCCGATATTCCGTGTGATATTACATATACGTATCTGTATATAGGTATATAAGACGGCGATAGTCGTCATCTTCTCGTTTCATTTTCACGCCTCTTTACCTTCGTCAGATTCGTTTGAATCTAATCCAATACCCCGGCTCTGAGAAATATTCAAAATTAATTCGTGGAACGGTGAAAAAGTGATATAAAACGGAATTCGAAGGTCGAAATTTTCACCGACGTTGCAGTAGCTCGCGAACTCGGCGTCATACTGCTTTGAATTATAGGGTAAAGATCCGGAATAGAAAGTCCGCCTAAAATGTTTTACTCTAATCCAAATCTAAATCCAAATCCTATTTCCTCTGTAAGTGCTTTTCCCGTTGTCCGACACGTAAATCCCCAAGCTTTAGAACGTCGAGATTAAGTAATCTTTTTCTCTACGGCTTGAATAGCTATATAACTTCTTCTTCTTCTTCTTCTTCTCAGCTTCGAGAAGATCGAGCTTTGGCGAGCACGCTACACTTATAGGATGTACAGTTGGATATATATACCTTGTATAAATACACGAGTCACGTTAATCTAAAGTTGATCATTCTCGGTTACAGAACGCACGCTCTTTCGAAAGTTATCACCTTCTACGGGCGCATCCGAAACAAAGACTCTTTTACGCAATCTGATCAACTTGGACGGTGAGTTTATTTCCAAATTCATATTTCAACGATAATCGGTTGACGTCGATTATTTACTCAATTATTCAACCGACGATCTAAGTAGAACAGGATTTCGAATCGCCTGATTTATTTCACGTTATTTTTCTTATAAAATCGACTACAGCGTGCGGATATGAGGAGAGAAGAGTACAGTACGTACCTTGCCTTTACAGGCGCATGTGTACCTTTACAGTAGAGTACATAGATCAAACATTTGCAAAGTTGGGCGAAGGTTTCGTCTTTATAGGCCGTTCTACCCTAGGGCGAATATATGACCGCAGACCTGGGCGCAAATATACGATACGTATAAGATGATGAAACCAACAATTTAATTTCAAATTTAGAACAGGTCAACCTACGGACATCTCCGCATAATTTATTTGCCGAGTTATTTAAACCGAGAGATTTTCAAAGCGAGGAAAGATTACTTTGCGTCAAAAGGTCTTCCACAATTTCGAGTGGTTTTTTTTTTTTTTTTGTTTGTTGGTCAAGTTTTTAACAGCCCTTAGGACTTTGATTCAATTGCTTGTGGTAGACGGGTGGCGCTTATAACGTTGTTGGATGAATATCGCACGCGTACATCTCACAACGGGACTGGAATTTATATCTACTTGGTTTCGATGTACATTATGATCTGCACACCGTTTCTCGGTATATGTCACAAATCTGCAGTTGAAGCCCGCGAATGTCTGGCATGAGAAAGTTTTTTCTAACGCATTTACGCGTGCTATATTTTCTCTCTCTCTCTCTCTCTCTTTTCTCTTTCCTCATCTTCTTTTTTCCGGCAAACACCCCTTATGCAGTTGTATATAAGTAAACGAGAAATGAACGAACGAACGAACGAACGAACGAACGAACTAACCCAACCCTTCGCTTTACCGGAGAGTTGACGAACTGGGTTAACTGGGCCACTGGTTTGCATATGAAGAGAGGATAGAGGCGCACACACGCCGCACGAGTCCACGTGTGTGTATGCATAAATATACGTACGCGCAATACGTACGTACATTCACGTACACATCCTAAATATAATTTCACATACCGTAAAGCTATAAGGCTGAAGCGAACCGACCAAGCTCTCCGAGTAGTTTAACGTTTTCCCATTAAAAATTACGGAAAGTTAGATGCAATTATTTTTAGTTTTCCCTTGCGGGTTGGGTGCACGTGGAAATTCCGGTACCTACGTACCTACCATCCAGATAAAGGTTTGAGCGCTTAAAACTCCGATAAAACTCATTACTTTTATTTAGCATATGATCAACGTCCGGAAGATATTCCCAAATTCCCTCGGATCGGCTCACATCTCTTTTTTCTTTTTTATTATTTTATTTTTTTTTTCTTTTTTTCTCATATCTACGGAAACCGTTGTTTCACACGGTAATATTTGTTCCCTGTAAAGCAGGTGAAAAAAATTTTTCAGTCGTTAATAGAATTGTCACCGACAGCTGAAAAGCAATTTCATCCTCTACACATATATATATATATATATATACTGTCCTCTCTCGAACTATTCTCCCGATTGCAATGTACGAACATCGCCTAGATTCTGGTCTGGTAGAAAATGAAAAAACAAAAAAAAAAAAAATCAAAATGGAAATAAAAAGTTGAGATAAAAAAAAAAAAAAAAAAAAAAAAAAAAACAAGGAAGAAAAATTTGTTTAATGGATTTCATTAACGCATTGCACTCTAGCAACTTCATTCCCACTTTTATTTCTGTACACATATAGCCTCTGTATAAATACAATTTCATTGCTGATGCTGCCGGTGCTGCCGTACCGCTGCTCGTTTTGTGTAGAGGAAAAAAAAAAAAAACAAATTTTAATGCAAATTGCGTTCGATTATTCCTATAACCGAATATACATAATTATACAATTATCAATAAAATTACCATCGTCGTTATGAAAAGAAGAAAATTCGGTGACATTTTTTTTTCTATTTCACATTTCTTTGATGTACCGTGTAATCGGAATTTAAAAAATTTCACATGAAAAGAAGGATACTGTAGAAAATTCAGGAAAAAGAAAGATTTATTCAATAGCAGTGTAGATAATTGAGGTGGTGAAGGTTAATTCGGTTGAACACATTATGAAAAAAAAAAAAAGAAAAAAAACTGAACATAAAGTGCGATTACATGTAACTGGGATGAAAACGAATCCTAATTAAATTGTAATTGAAAGATTTCAACTCGCACCGCTCGGAACGATATAAAGAGAACGAAATAGCCCGAGTTCGTATGTATATAGGTGAAAGCTCTCCCTCCGTATAGTTGCTACTGCCACGACTGCATGTGTATCTTTCACTCGAATGGACCTTATTAAAAAAGTTTTCCTACTAATTATTTCACTGTGAGTCGAAAAATAGACAAGAGGAAGTAACGAAAGAAAAACAATGATCCAAAAAAGAGGAATGAACAAAGTAAACCGGGGAACTTCTTCATTTTCTCACTCGACCTCATGCGCCATGTAATCACATGATGAGCTTCTATTCCTCACTGTGAAAATATGGATTACTGAACATGTTGTAAAAATTTCAAAATACCTCAACAGTGATCGGATCTACTCATCCGAAAAATTGTATCGACTCTTTTAGAGACTAATGTGTCGACAATTCTGTCCCAAAAATATATTGCTTTTATACAAATGAGAAAATAAAATCCGTTTAGAACTTTGAGGCGTAATTGAAAAGTGAATTCGGTTATTTTTAGAATTCCAGAAATCTCTTGATCGTCCTTGCAGGTCACTCGCTTGCTCGGTTTATTTCTACTTTTCATATCCGAAGTGAGAAGCCAAGTTTAGAATTGTTCGCGAAATGAAAGCGCAACGGCCCACGCAATCACCGTGGCGCTTAGTTTTTGAGGAGCGACGAACTGCGATAGTGGTATATAGCCCAAGATTTGTGATATCATAGTTTCTTGGACTGACCATTATGATTCCGTGTCCAAAGCCGACGGATATTGCGGTTCCCTTATCCTCGTCACTACGAACAACAAGTCGCTATTTTATGAGGAGGAGAGGCAAAATTGAAAGAGAAAAATTTTTGTTTTATCATTTTTTGTTTTTTTTTAATATCTTGAAAAAATTGTTCTATTATTTTTTTCCTTCTTCGGGCTGCTTCTTGATGAATTGGCTGAACGAAAATCGATAAAAATCTCTCCGAAGTGGCGTAGCGAAGAACGATCAAGAATAAAGCATAAAAATAAAATGACATCCGAAGAAAAGACGGGAAAAAAAGAAAAGGGGGAATAAAAAGATGGGGGAAAAAGTATATATACGTACAGAGCTTGAAAAGGGGTAGTAATTTTTACGAGGTAATTCTTGCGATCCCGATGCTTCTGTTATCGCGTCTCGTGTTCTCTTACAGTTCTCTCTTATGTTCCTCGTAAAAATAAGTCGTAAAGTAAAGAGAGAGTATCCAGCATATAGATATGCATACACATACCATATATACGTACATCATACATATGTATGTCCCTCTTCTGGTATGAATCGCAGAAGCCAATGATCAGCTCTTTATGTTTTATCGCTATCAACTTCGATTTCAGACCAGCCAAAGCTGCTCGGAGAAAGGTACTGCGACGTCGAATCGAACGAACTCTTAAACAGATTGAGTGATTTTTCAATTTCATCAGACTGCCGATTTTATTGGCGAACGCTTCCTTTAACGCAAGTGCTCCCAATTTTTACTCAATACCCGCTGATCCGATCGAGCTCTGATTAATCAAAATCTGATCGACTCGTTCGTTACGACCAGTCTTCCGACCTCGAATAGTTTCTGCTTTTTTTCACCGTCGTAAAAGCGAAAAGTTTTTTCGCTATCATGTCGGTCGGTCATTCACCTCGCGATTCTCGTACATGGAATGTAAAAACAAAAAAAAGTAATACGATAAAAAATATACTTGATCGTTTGTAGGTAAGGAACCGTACGATACGTACGTGTACGTACGTACGTATATATGTATATGTAGTTGGCCGTATAACGCGGAAGTTATACTTCGGAAAACCCGGAGGACACCTCAGAACGATACAGTGGAATACTTTCATTTTCTTACTACCTACCTGCCTACCTTATATTATACTTTCCCCTTTCCTTCCACCCCCCCCCCCCCTTACTCTTCCTCTTTTCACATATTCCCCACTTTTCTCCTTTGGGAATAAATATATTTCCCATATCCTATCGCGTTTCTTCCCTTCGAAGGAGTTCCCTTCGAAAGTGGGTCGGTTGGTTTAACGATGTACTTTATTTATTTTCTCTTTCCTTTCTTTCTTGTACCCAGGTTGTTGTTCTTCGATCTCGCGCGATCTCCGTGCGCAAAAAAAAAA
This sequence comes from Athalia rosae, assembly GCF_917208135.1. Classification (NCBI taxonomy): domain Eukaryota; kingdom Metazoa; phylum Arthropoda; class Insecta; order Hymenoptera; family Athaliidae; genus Athalia; species Athalia rosae. Next base: position 8,326,156 of record NC_064028.1, read on the forward strand.
CAAAATGAAAATTATTCTTCAATTATCAAATTGTTCCTAAGTTTTAAAAACCAATTAGCGGAAAAAGAAAAAAATGAAACAGGAGGTAGGATGAAATTCTCGTTAACATAAGAATTTGAAAAATATTAAACGCGTGATTTGTGCGGTGCAGATGAGTTCCAATTCGTCTTACCGCATTCGTTGTGCGGTATATGTACAAAATAAACGTATATATAATACATACGTACCTGGAAAACTCTGAGAGAACAATTTCTCTAAGTGTAAACAGTCCCCACATCTGTTACCTACCCTATATACCTAAGATACCGAGAGGAAATCTTCTCCCGCTCCCTCTCCTCCTCCACCTCCACCTCCACCTCCTCGTACCGCTGCTGCTACCGCCGCTTTCATGTATTATACCTACTTACATACCCCCGTGCTATATACGTATACACGGTCTTCCGCATATGTGATACATGCGCGTACATGTACGTTATTTATGTAGAACGAACACGTATGTATATATCTATATATATATATGTATCCGTACAAAACATTCACGGCAACACGCTTTGCCTGCATGTGGTAATCTCACATGTGCTCGGAATAAATATCCCCTAATATGGCTAGACACCTAGCGCCCGCGCCGCATCTAAACACGAAAAATAAACCCTTACGTACTTAATATCCGGAATACACTCCCTATGAAACGAGAGAAGAAAAAAAAAAATCTTCTCACCCTAATCCACGTTAATATTTTTGCGGAAACAAGAAAAAAAGAGTAGGATTTTTTTTTGTTGTTGTTGTTGCCTAAATGAATAAGAGCTTTCACCGGTCGATTTTGCCGTGAAAAATGTAAAATATGAAGGAAACTTGTAACATACAAAATTCGTAAATTCTGACAGACTGCAGAGTTTATTATACGTACACGTATGCACGATGTACCGTATACGGTTGTGTAGGGATAATACCATTATACACACACACACGCACTCACCTAAAATACCTGGAAGATAGTCAGAAGGTGTGCAAAAGTATACCTTACACAATATTATACCACGTGAAACAAGATAGGAAAACTGGGCCAAGCGTGCAAAGGTAAACGAGGTATACCTATTCATGTACGTACGTAAATATATATGTACATACATATATATATGTATAATGTACGTGGCAGCGTCTGCCATTTTGCTGAGTAGAAAAACATGCAGGAGCCGGATGTTGAGAAAGATGTGCCTTGCGGAGCGAGTACACGAGATGAGAAAAAAAAACTGTATGTACGTAAGACGGTATAGGTATGAGACGTAGGGAAAAATGAACTTCGTCAAATCAAAGAAATGAAAAAAAGGGAGCGAGTAAACGTTCCAATTTCGAGAATACATTCCGCGTCAAGCGTCGAAAAATAACGGAAGAACATTCCGTGTGCTTCGGACCGATAAGTTCGTCCGCTGTTTTATAACTCGGTGGTGTAATTAATATCCTCTTCAGAGAGACAAAATAAAAGAGAAACAGAGAAAATCGCATTTCTATAGCCCTGTGCGTCCGGCTGATCGAAATTATTTCAAATCTACGAAGACTTGGGAAAAATGACGTACCCGTATTCGGGGTTTTTTTGTTGGCCCGCACACGCGTGGAGCATTTCACCGTAAAAGGTTACCGAAAAAGGGAGCCAGATGAAAAGGGAAGTTTCGCCGCACCCCGGGTACTCAGCGTAATTAATATAATGATAAAACGAGCCGGTATCACGACAGGTAAGCGGAAGGACACCGCGCGCGTGATGGAGAGGCGTTAGCTTCGCGATACCGCGCTGTAGAAACCGCAAGTTTTATGTAAAATATGTATATCTATACGTCGATCTGTGGAACATGGATACCTCCGACAACCTCCGATCATTGAATCGCCTGTCAAGAAGCGGCTGATCGGATTTCTAACATGCGAACAAAATTCAAAACACATCCGTAGATAAAAAGTAACATCTTTTTTTTTTAAATATTCAAATAACGGAGAGCCTCTAAAAAAATGTGCTCGAAAATAATCAAGCGAAAAAAAGGATGCGAGGAACGCAAGAATTGGACTAAACTGGCGGAAATAATTCGTTCTAATTCGCTGACCCTTACCGAGGGTGTTTAACCCTTTGATTCGACTCGATGGGGTCTTAGGTATCTCGATATACCCTCGCGTATTTCTATGACGTGGATGAAGTCCGCGCGGTGGTTCGCAGGGTAAAGTGCTACGAGTTGTACGTATATACAATACATGTACATACGTATATGCATATAGACGTATATGTATATATATGTATATTTACGTTACATAAGGCAGTACGTATCCACCCTGCATCACGACCTCGGTCGGCCTATAATTATTCAATTCGTAACTAGCTCTAATCTATTCCTGCTCGGCGACGCCCGAGACCCTCCCTCTCCAAAGGTCGCCCTCCAGACCTCCGGAAGCCCCTCTTCCCCCTTGCCCCCTCATATCGTTCCATACTGCAAAACCCCCTCCGGCGTGTAGGAACCTCGTTCTGCAGAGCATCATCATCATCATCGTCGTCGTCGTCGTCGTCGTCGTCGTCGTCGCCCTACCCCGCACCTCCGCCTACGCCCGACTACCCTTATACCTTATGCTCCCTCCACGCCTCGGCGACTCATACGACTACTATGGCAGTTCTGCCGGTAGTAGTTGGTGTGCAGTACGGCGGGGGGTGCACCGTCAGCCCAATAATCGGTGAGTTTGTAATTATCGCCAAGAGCGAAGCACCGACCAACCTCGGAAACTATACCCGCTCCCGCGAATGCTCTTTTGTCTCAAGTGCCCCCCAGCAGAGACTTTCCATCTCTCTTACGCTCGCTCTCTCTCTCGCTCTCTCGCTCTCTCACTCTCTCTCTACTTGATTTTCAAGGGTGTGTAGTGGGGGGTGAAGGCGTGGGTTACAGGGGTACCTTCGAAATCGAGAAGGGAACGGTGTTTTCCGACATGGCCACAACGCTATCCTTTTTACTTCGTTCTCCGCCACCTTTTTTTTTTCCTACGTATTCAAATCCACGTAAGCCAGTTTTGTGCGAAGCAAGCAGCAAAAGACAAGTGGGATTCGAGGGAATTTCAATTGATCGCAGAAATTGAGGTGAATCGAAAAGAGAGAACCGAAATTTTGAAAAAATAAAGTACACCCGTCTTCGACGTTGTAAATGTCGCTTAGCGGGTGTGATATTGTAAAAAAATCGGGGTGGGCTCCGGGGCTGTGGGGAAAAGTTGAGTTAACGCGAGCGAAATTTTACATGGTATACGTCCGCGTACCTATGTACGCTGGGGGGACATTTCATTTGATTCTTTCGATCAATCGAATAACCTAGTCAACCGGAAGCAATAAGGTTCGCAAATACTCACCGGTCTCGGGTCGCTGAGCTTTTATATAATAACAATCAATGTTAAAAATTGCTCGAGAAACGCGACGAACGTCGAAAAGAAAAGAACAAAAAACAAAAAAAGGAATAAGAATGCAAGAATAAAGAAAAGAAGCAAAAAAAAAACAAAAAAAGAAAGAGAGATAGGTTCATAGGATTGTACGTAACTGTGCTTTGCGCAGTGAGCTAAAGTGAAAGGAGCGAAGGACGAACGGACCCTCCGCGCTTCATCTTTGTTTTTTTCCTTTTTTTTTTTCCCCCGCCCCCGCCCCCGCTCTTTCTCTCTGCTTCTATCCAAAGGAAAATAGATGAGAAAATGGTGAATGGTAAATGGTGGATGACGCGGGACGTCGTCCGCGCTAACCCGACTCCCGGTCCCGGCTAGTCCCTCTAGAAATAAGGGAACGGGAAAGGTGGATTCAATTATTGCATTAAGGTCCTTCTTTCCGGATGCGAACTGGCGAAACTGCCAACTGCTCTCGACTTATATACGAAGCTAACATCGAAATCTCCTAACCGGAAGACCGAAAGAACGAACGAATGAACGAACGAACGAACGAACGAACGAACGCGAACGACGCTTCACGTTTTTCAATAGAAACGAAATGAGAAATTTTGCAAGGCGTGATCATTCACCCGGCATGATTTCTCCTCGCAGGGTATTAGGTGTATTATACACATAAGGACATAAGTATATATACCCATCTAATTCCGGATTTCAACGTCGAACGGTCGTGTACAAGGTGGGCGGAAAAAGACGTTTGCAACGTGGGTTTTTTTTTTTTTTTAATTTTAATAACAAGAATAAAAGAATCTAGGACTTGAAATTTTTTTTTAAAATCATCATTACCTGTGGTCGAATAACAAGCGCTACTGCAGGCTCGAAAAGGTCACTACCAAAACTGAAACAAGTGCCAGAAGTTGCAGACTCACCTTCAGCTTCTCTGTACGCTGCGAAAATTGAATTTCTCCTATTCCAACGATTTCTATAGACTCGATTTATTCGATGGCAAGAATCGAGGAATTTTATCAATCTCGTTTACAATTTCATCCCGTAATACATATAATATTCATGCGCAGCGGAAAGTTTTTTGTTTCGCACCCGTTGAGGATATCGAAATAATAATGAAGCTGGGGGGTATACCTCAGCTGAATTTTAGATGTGAAAAAAAAAAAAAAAATGAATAAAATTGAGGAGTTTCCTCTTGTGGGATAGATATAAATAAATATTTTTGCTGATGTATTCGCCAAGAAAAAGCGGAGCTTTGAGAATCCTTTTCTTACCGATCTTCTTACTGGCGAAAAGATTTATCTAGCATATTCGAAAAACGGTATATTTTATTTTAGAATAGTGCAAGAATAGCGAAATATTGAAAAATTTCGAACAGAATCAATAGCTCGACAAGTAGAAGCTTCGAGTCATTGATAAAGTTTTCGTTTTACCTCACAATTAGATACAGATTCACCTAGTGCGTTCCACGTTATCCTTTTCATTTTTTCTTCCTTTTATTTCAGTTTTTTTTTTTTTTTTTTTTTTTTTCTCTTTTATTTCGTCTTGTCGCGTTGTCGTAGAGCGAAACAATTGTAGAAAATGAAAAGAAAATTGAATGAAATCTTTTTCAACTCTGTGCAGTCGTATACATACATATATGTATACTTGTCTCTCCGCGTTACGTACATCGCAGAGTGAAAATGGCTTCAAATTGTATAATAAGAGAAAAATATGCAGGTATAATACGGGGAGAGGAAATTTCAATTCTCCATACAACTCGCCCCGCTGTTCACGAATTTTCACCAAGAAGATACACGTAGGTAGGTATATGTTTGCGGAAAAGATCCTCTGGTGCGAAAAAGCGAAAAAATCAAAAAAGAGAACGATCCACTCATTTTTACGTATTCGAAGTCAATCCCATTTAGACAGATTAATTGAAAATAATCCCTGGTTCGTATGCAGCTACCTGACGCTTCGCTGTACATAGGTATAAAACACATAGCCCGTCCACATCACTGCGCGTTGAGAGTCCATACCCCGGATACCTGTACGGATACGTATACATATACATATGTATATAATATATAACGCGTAAATTGGTTGAATTAACAGCTTCCGGTTGATCAAACTATCGACGTATCGGAAAAATATACAACCCGTTGATTTTAATAAACAATTACTTCTTTTACTTTGTTGGCCGACTCTCGCTCGAAATATCATTGGCTGGACACTGTGAACGAAAAACGATATTTTTATCTCCTTTTTTTCTTTTTTTTTTTTCTTTTTTGATTTTATTTTAGCTAAACAAGTGCGAATATTGATTCGCATTGAGAAGGGGAAAAAAAAGTCTAGTTTGCCGGTGTGACAAAATTAATGTTAAAATTTTGACACGTCGAATCAATGAGGATTCTTTTTTGGATTTGTCAAACGGATAACGAGATCGAGCTTATATTTGCATTGGGTTCTTTGGAACTTGAGAAAAAAAAAAAAAAAAGAAAAAGCTCGGACTTTGGGAAAAAGTTTCGAAACAGATCTTCCCAAGTGTGCTCAATTTAGACGCGAGTTTCGCAACCCCGTAAAAATGAATAAGACCATTTTCTACTCTGCGACGAAGACAATTGTAAACGAAGAACGTAATTTTACCTCCCGCAAAGGGTTTACAACCGTTGCTAGTTAATTATATTGTTAATTACGCGGACAACGTGCCAGGCTAGCTGAACGGAGGAATTTTATCTTAGGGGAAAAGGTACGCACGTTAATATCTGGGCCGTTGATCTAATTTGTTTTCAAGTTTTTTTTATTTTTCTTAATATTCAACTAAGAATGTGGGTTATCCTCCACTTCTGGTTCTCAGACCTCGGTGAATCTAATAATTGAATAAAATTAACAACGTTCATGTTGAGGGGAAAATTATAATATCCCCAAAAAAATCTAAAACATTCTAAATTCTCACCAGAGACAACATGTTCCTGCAGGGACGTCGATCCAATTAAAGCTGCTATCGTCGCCTTTCAGACCGACGTATTATATGTAATGCAAAATAATTGCAAAAAGTTAGTTAGTCGCCACGTGCGGGTCTTGAATTGTAAATTTCTTTTATTTTTGTTTTGCTGGTCGAATTTTACGCCAGTTGTTCGTTTCGTTTTTCTTCTCCCGCCCTAATTAAGTAGTTCATTAGCTCGTGAAACGTGATTAAATTGATCGCTGAATCTTCTCGAGTCAGTAATTTGAAAAAGTGGCGTCAACTTCGAAGCTCCTAGAAAATATAAGACCAAGAAAAAATTAGGACATGAAGCGGAGTAGCCTGGGTCCTTTTGATTACCCAATTTCTTGCATTTTATGTTATCCGTATTCCTTGATTAATCAAAAAAAGGAAAAAGAAAAAAAAAAAAAAAATTGGACGAATAAGAAATTCAAAAAGTGATTCTCTTAAATTGCAAAAAAAGCTCGTTGCGTCTCGGAAGTTTGTGCATCACATATGCGTGTGTATAGGTTGAGGTATACATCCCAGCAGGGTAGTGGAGAAAAGTTGAAAAGATTGTGAAAATATGGGCGGTACTTCTTAACTTTGAAACTCCTCTTTGCTTTCATATTTAACAGCAAAGTTTCAAGGTGTGACAGGCTCGTGAGATATGTGTCGTACATCGAATTAAGCACACGTTGGATGTGGAGGAGGCAAAAGGCGAAACCAAAAGAGAAGGCGAAGGCAAAGGTGTAGAGGTGGTGTGGAGTTTTGCATCATTCACGGTTAGAAGGTTGGGGAGAGGCAAGGGGTGCACGTAGTTTCTAACCCCCTTCCCCATCGCTTATATTCGCCTTGCTTTCTAGCTGAAAATTTGCCTTTAACGTCTACTCTGTGTGTGTTTGTGTATATTATATACCTGGTTATACGTGTGTGTGTGTGCGTGTGTATACACGTATATTATTTTTATACACACATGCATATAATACACGGTGCATCTGTACACATCCAACGCACTTAGGAGTTTTTAGTTTAGACTTATTCCAAACTTTCTCAAGTGCGCGTCGGAAAGATTGCACTTAAGTGAGAATTTGAAATTTTATATGAAATCTATATCGGCTTCCATAGATCAAGTTTTTCATCTAACGTAAATTATATCTTCTCTCTAGCGAAGACGAGGAAAAAAAAATATAATCAAATATGCCGAAGCAAGTCTTGTTCAGCCATCTTGTGCGTATATAATGCACATGTGCGCGGTATATAACGGATGAATTTCACGGCGTAAGAAATTTAAAAATGCAATGAAAAAAAAAAATGAGTAAAAAATTCATCAGTGAGCTAGCGGCTACGCAATTCCAAGAGCCTCGTAGTGTACAAAATATTCGGAAGGGGCAAAAAACTCTGAATCACTTTATTAAATTTTTGAACATCGTTTTATATATCATACATGTATGCAGATCACGAAATTAGACCCTCGCAATCGCTCCCTTATTTTTAGTTATACATTTTTTTTTGTTGTTCTTTCTATTTTTTGTGGTGAAAAAATCATCCGAAGGTCACAGCCAGCAGTCTAAAAAGAGAATTCTTAATTAATCATCCCCAATGCCTGCGGAGCGAACGATTCGATAATCCTTAACGGTTAATCCTCGTTAAAAAAGATCCCTCAATTGTTTTTCCTCATTCTTTTGCTATCTATTTCCCGTTTCTATATAATATACATAACCCGATGGGTTTTTTGTTACTTTTTTTTTATTACATTTTCTTACTTTTCTCTCTCCATTTTTTGTTCCCCACTTCCCACATTCATCCATATATAGCCACTTCGCTTATACTTAAACGATACATCAAGCAATTACTTAATTAATAAAGGGAAAAAGCGATGGAAAAAAATTCCCCACTGCCATCCCCTAATCACCTCTTCTTTATAAAATCACCCTTGGGCTACTAAACTGGATTTTATGTGTTACCCAGACATTTATACTACCGCATGTATACATATGTATATCATCTATAACTACATTGGACTGAAGTAAATGCGAATGACTTTTTGTTCACATGAACTATAATACTGTCGGCACTTTTTTTATTTCCTTAATTTCGGGGTAATTATTTGCTTTAATTTTTCCCCGAGAATTCATCGATTAGAAAGACAAAACTAACGAATGATTGGGATCATCTCCTTCAAGTTTCGATTCGGCGTCAGACGAGATAAAAAAAAAAAAAGTCGGTTGAAAATATTTTTCATTTATTTGAGATTATATTGAAAAATAACAAAAATCCATTAGGGTATTGTACGCATATACATATACATATATATATGTATACATATATAATAGAGTGATAAAGATTCGAGAAATGCAGAGAGAAAGGGAGGAGAAGGGAGGAATGAAAATAAAATTGGTTAACTAAGTGATTCAAAGGGGGTGGAACGAGCTGTTAGGGTAGGTACTGGAAATAAGTTAAATTGAGGGAATCTAGAGTGACGTTATCAATAAAATAAATGATACGATTATGCACAAATCTATATACATATATACGTATATATTTCTACATTATATATACATCGATGAAAAATGGCGATAACAGATAAGCTCGGTACAATCTTTCACAGTTGCATTTCGCCCGTAATTACTTGAATTCCCCCTTGTAATCAATCATGGTTGTGACTATGGCACTGGATTATACAGGTATTTTACAAGGGAAGAGAACGGCTTTGATCTGGATATCAGACCCTGAAATAAATTCTCCTTTTTTCGTACATCGAAAAGTCATCTCCGCGTGACGTTTGGATGAGGAATTTGCGAACAATACTTGTCGTATGTTCAGTTTGACGCGGGAGGCGATACGGCGCGTTGAGGCATGCCGAGACGAATTAACTGGTGTCTTGTCAAAAATGTGTTGAATTGTTCGAGCAATGTTCGTTTGATATCGTGTTTCCAAATGAAAATGTAAAATATAAGACTACTTTGAAACGCTTCGAAAGCAGCCAAAACATGAGTGGCCGTCGGACTGATCCAAATCACCCAAAAAAGCCATACCGGTAAGTGACCTCCCATTATCAGAAACAATTTCACGTTCAAGGTGAACCTGAAAGCGCAAAAATTTATTGCGGTCAGCTAAATCGAAATCGAAACAACTTTTGGATCATAGTAAACGTACCATCGTTTGGCGGCATAACGGCGTTCCCTGTTGATATTGAGTATCTCCGCATTTTCCGCATTGTCGCGTCTGATTTTCCAAGCTGTTTGAGCGAACATCACGAAGTTCAGAGTGAAGAAGAAGACAAGTCCCGCCGAACAGGAATTTAATAAAAAAGTCTGTCCTGTTCGATGAGAATTGGATTGAAACTCTGGGTTTTCATATTAGCTCGAAAGGTCGCGAGGCAAAATTATCACGAAAACTCACCATAAGTGTCCGTTTGGAGATAAGGCACCCGCGATGCTAACATAGCACAACTCGTAACAAACAGAATGGGAACACACCAAGCGTAGATGGCATAACGAAGAAGCCTTTTTCCGGCGCTCGTCCGAGTGCGTCTGTCGACGGGTAGTAGCTGGCTGTGATGGAAAAGGAAATTAGTTTCCCTTTTTCCGGCTATCGGTTCGCAAATTTCTACCATAAAAAGCTAGTAGATGCGATTAACTCTGTGACTCACTTGAACGTACGCATGATATTCATACTCATTACGTTCAACCAAAACGCACAGCTAGCAGCGCAATACACCAACCCTGAAAGAGAAATACTTGATTTTCCAGCGGGATGGTTTTCAGTGAAAAAAGAAGCTCGTTATCATCGGTCAAAGGATCATGATAATTTATCAGGGACATTTCACACACCAGAGATGGCTATTTGAAACATGGTAATCAAATTCGTACGGCCGACGAGGTTCGAAGCGAGTATCGCGAAAACGTAAAGTCCTATGTAAGTCCCGATGTACGATCGGAATATCGTCCCATTGAGATTCCCGAATTCCGGGGTTATGGTGTAAGAAATGAAAACTACGAACATTAGTATAATCGAATACACCACGAACACCGATTCCCACCAGCCACGTTTCGCCCACGCCCTACAAATCTTCAACACGAATTCCGTGGATCGAGGTTTTCGGAATAAACAATAATATTCGAAATTCGACAGGGATTCTCCGTGATTCGGTCTATAGATGGAAAAATTTGACAGCACGTAGAATTCCTCCCATATGAAATTCACCATCCAGAGAAAACCGCAGTAGTCGTTTATGTCGATCACTCTCGTATTATCGTCATTCTCGCGCCAGGTGTAGTTTCCAATCGTTATCGCCGTTTTCGAACTCGCGTCTACGTCCTCTATGCACTCTCCTCGATACCGGACCTGTTTCATCGGTTCGCAGCAAAGGATCAGATACGGTTTCGAACCGAGTCGAGCTCCGAACGTTTCGTCGGTTCCCGACCACGTTATTCCATCCGAGACTTCGCCAGTTGCTCCCCTAGCAGATCCTAATTTCGATCCCACCGGTATTTTCTCGTCAGGATTCACGGAGGAGGTGTCCGCTTCAGTCGTCGTCAGCGCGACGGCCCACGCGATCACCGTGACGATTAGTTTTTGAGGAAAGACTAACATCGCTTTCAACAACCACTGCGATACTGGAATATAGCCCGCAATGCGTGCTTTCATAGTTTCTCCGATTGTCCAGCGAAGTCGCGTGTCCAAGCCGCGACGGATATTGCGGTGTCCCCTTATCCTTGTGACTAATTGTACAAATATCATCACATACTGTTTACCATGTCACACAATTGGTTCCTTCGAATTTTCTACAGTCACTCTGGATGGGCAAATGGGTACTTTTTTTTTCACGAACAATAAGGAAAAAAAAACAAGCAATTAGATATCCGTATATTTCGAGGGCGGTTAGAGGAGTACGAAAATTACGATTCTCCGGTTTTACCGAAAGAGGTAGGATACCGCGGTCGGGGTTCCCGTCAATGAGAAAAGCTAGCGTACTACGTGTACGGAACTTTCACAATTGCGCGGGTATTTTGTACGGCGGTGAAAATAAATACCATAAATTTAATCCCGAGTAAGGTCGGATTTTGACGTGTACGTACGAGTGACTACGAAATAGTAGTAACGCATATATGTATATATATATATAATACAGTATCGAGGGACGTAGTGAGGGGATGCGTCGTGGAAAACGTTGTCGAAACGAATCCCCACCACTTTCCTCTTTCCTCCTTCCTTCCGTTCCTCTTCTCTTTCCATCTATCCAATCGTATCCAGAATTCAGGTATAGTAGTACAGCGTTCGGGCAAGAGCAACACGGTGGAGTGATGTATGGATATTCAAGCTCAAAACTCTCATAAATCCTACGGGAAGTTTGTCTCACTTTTTTATCCTATCGGGTTAACAACAAACTGTTAGATTTTCTCATCTATCACCCGAATACAAAAAAGAACATCACCGATACAAGACCACCCTACGAATGGTTGCAACACTTGCGAAAAAAAATATAACAAACTCATCGTCCGTACGCACCGATATATTTTCATTTCGTTCGAATCTGCCACGAGAAACCGGACAAATTTTTGCCCACCGATACTTCCGAACATTCGGAAAGCAACGCGGATGAACGAACGAAGAGAAAGTTCACGGAAAACTCACGTACCGCGTGTCCCAACGTTTACACACCGCAGTACGTCCGGTTGCCCGTCATCGAGCGCCAAGTTCACTCCACGTCGGCGAGTCAAAGTAATTGTTAAGTCCGTAAATGAATTTGGCGCTCCAGGGAAAGTGGCGCCTGACACCAGGTAACCAGACGTACTGCCGTGTAAACGCTGAGACACGCGGTACTGTCTACTTGTAAAGGTATTCGTTACACTTTGCACTTCGGTATCTAGACTTTGATCAGAACACTCTAGGACCGGAAATGCATCCGAGAGGAAATTGAAGTTAAAAAATATTTGCCGAAGAGCTATTGTCGTGGAAGCTTCCATCAGAGTGGGAAAACGGTGAGGAGAGAGAGAACGGCGTACCACAAATGGGATAAAATTGAATGCGGGAATTTTAATTTTTGATCCACGGTTTTCCACCAGAGAATTACGCGTAGCGCGATCATTTCGAACGATTCGCATTCTTCGCTCGATAAGATCATCGAAGAGCGAGGAAAACGAAGAGATCGGAAAACCACGAGCCACCTCGGTGATGAAATTTTTTATTTTTCGATAATCTCTGAAATAATTAAAATCGCTGCGTATCACGTTAATGGCGTATATCCCTCTGTCTTTCTGTTTGTCAACGATGTAAAATTAGACACGACAGAATTTCACCGAGTATTTGGAAGTCTGCAGCGAAAACGTTAATTGAGAATGGCACACTCGCTGCACGGTAATGGCGGTGATGGTTTTGATTGTGTCGGCCCGTCAACTTTTAAACAAAGCGCTCAATGATTTATTATTTACACGGAATATACGGGTAGTTACATAATGTCGAGATACACCGCACACCTATACGAGCGTACGGATCCTACGTGAAGAAGATAGAGGTGAATGTATATATGAATTCAATACACCGAGCGCGCATTGATTAATTTCTGGAATTCCAACGATGAAAGCTAATTGTGAGAAATTACAACAAATAATGGAGTTAACGTGCATGAATTCATCGTTTCTATTCTCCTAGTTTCTCGCTTCTCGTCTTCTTTTTCTCTCGTTTTTTTTTTTTTTTTTTTTCTATCCTCATTTCACTTTTCCTACTCGTTCAATTTTCACGAGACTGGAGGACGATCGTCTGGCCAGCTAATCGAAAGAATGGTACGCGTGTAGCACCGAGGGTGTGGGATGAGAGGAAAGAAGAAAAGGATCGGGAGGAGGGGGGCGTAGGGGGGGGGGCGGGTAAAGAGACAGGAAATCATCTAATTCCGCCACTTAGGAGAGGGAGCGAAAGAAAAAATTAAAGTAACAGCTGAAAGAAGAGAAGAATACAAAGCGCCGCTCGCGTGTATTTCATTGTCGAGATCATCAGAGAGTTTCTTTGTTTGTCACTGTGAGCTACCACCTGCCACTTGTTATTCGTGTAGGTACCGATATACATTATCCGTATACTTTGTGAAAGTCGAAAAAGCTCGTACGGGCAAAAAATTACAGCCGGGAAAACGGACGATCGCGTTTTCTTGCCTGTGAGTTCTATTTTAAGATCTTCATCTTGTCTGTAACTCTAGATATGGCATTCGCAGAGTTTTATCGCGCGACAATTTTCTCGAGAACTGAAGACGCACAAATCACGATCCATTTCCATTTTTTTATTTTTTTTTTTTTTTTCTCTCCAATATGAGCTTTATTCCCTTCGTGGACAGAATATCACGGTCCGCGGGCGATACATGTTACGTATCGGTCGGATTCAATGGTGCATTTGTGCAACAAGTTAAGTTCTGGATCGAAAAATCAGTAAGGCCGGGTTGCAAGTGTTTGCGTGACGTGAAACATTGAGCGTTGTTAAAAGTTGCAGCAGGTCAGAAGCAACGACCGAAGACACGCGATAACTTCTGCTTCTGCTTTGGCTGCTGTTGCCGTTGCCGTTGCCGTTGCTTCGGTTATGTTGGCGGATAATATCTCCAAGGTTCATCTGACTTTTGCCGCACACCGCGCCAGTAGTGGTCTCCCATTTGCATTCGCATTACACGCGTGTAGACACGTATTATACATATAGTATACATACCGGAGTGTGTGTATAAATATTTCACATACCTATAGAACCTTATTTCAGACGTTCATGCATGCGGATCAAAATTTTACATATAGATAAGCTGCCATGCAGCTAGAGCGGCAGGTCGCATAAGAGGATATTGCGTCGTTTCGAAATGTTTATAGGGAATTGCGTTGCTCCTGTTTTTCTATTCGCGTACTTTTATTTCTTTCGAGTCGGAAGCACGCCGATTTTTCGAGTATCTCGAGCCCAGAAATCCGAATCTCCAATTCAAATTGACGCATCTAGAAAATTGATCGAGTTATCGCCTGTTTTTTCATTTCTTGGAGCACACAAATTGAGATATTTCGACGCGAAAAATTCGCAGCTCCATTCACTCAATGGATCGATTTTAAAAATACTTCAATTTCGGGATAAAAATCGAAAGAATACGAAGGGGTTACCACTCGGATTTTTTTGTCGATTTTGAGGTCAAAAATTAACTTCTTTCGACGTATTCACGAGAAGCAATGGAGAATCCGATAGTTGCGGTATACGCGCGTGCAGTATGTTGAATTATCACATGAAACCAACTATTTTTTCTACTCCTCCTCACTCGTGGATTGCACGTATGTATTTATCACGAGGTATGGAAACACGTACACATAATATGTGAAATATGCATACCGACCTACCTTTTTCATAGGAATTTCAAGAATCTAGCGAATGACGAAGTAATTAAAAGTCGGGTTGCTGCGCCGCCAGCGCACGCTTTAATTAGAAGAGTTTTAACCGTACCACACGTAAGCAGCAGCGAATAGTATAAACATGAGGGAAAAAGCTAGCATTTTTATGAAACACTTTCGACTTGACTACGCTCTAGGAGCTCTTGTAAATGAAAATCTATGCAATCTGCAGCAGCACACTTAACGATCAACAACCGAATGAATTTTATATAGGGAACTGCACGTTGCCCCGTGCCGCTGAGAAGTCTACGAGTGCATTTTTTCCTTCTCCTTTTTTTACTTTTTCTCTTCAGTTTTCATTTCAATTTTTATTTCACTCTCGTACCGTTTTACGTGTGCGAAACTCAATTCCTACACATCTTGTAAACGATTGTGCGCCTGTACGAGGCACGGATGACGATTTCAGAAATTTTCCACAAATCAGCTTATTACTCTTTTTTTTTTTTTTTTCTTTTTCTCTTCTTTTCAATTGCAACGAATGTCATGAATTGAAGATGAGCAATTTCGAGACTGGAATTGCGTATGTAGTGAGATGGTTTGAATGATAATCCCCGACAAAGAAAATTGACGAAATTCTTCATAAAATTTTCAAACTTCAAAATTTTTCACAGCTTTTGAAATGAAAACGTCGATACTAAAAAAAAATACCCCGTGCACAGGGATGGAATGGACTTAGTTGAAAAGATTTCGAAGAGATTTCCACCACTGCTGTTCGAATACAGACTGATTTTTTCCGAAAAGCTTAGAAATTGCATTCGATTTTGTTGAAGAAAGACTGGGCATAGAAACAATAGCTGGATGTATTTCTAAACTGCGAACTGGGAACTGGGAAATGCGAAGTGGTAAAAGGTAGTTCCATAAGAAGAAGAAGAAGAAGAAGAAGAAGAAGAAGAAGAAGAAGTAGTGGAAGTAGTAGGTGGCAAAGAAGGATCTCAAGGTAGCTCCACCACCGTAGGAAACAAGTGGCAACTAATGAGAGAACTTCTTTGGAAGAAGAACTCTGCAGCCAAGGCGAGACTAGACTCTTAATCCTCCGAAAGCCCTACCAACCTTTGCCAAGGGTTTCAATCCCTCGCGAAATCCACCACTTTCAGCCACGATATAGCCTCGCCAACCACCACACGCCCCCCCCCCCCCCCTTCCCCATACGATTCAACTAACAAAATATATATACTCAACCGAATTTCATTGCTTCTATACGAAACTATCCGAAAGTGAAAGTTTCACTGATAACTCGGCAATTAGTTTCTTTTTCAGTCCCTCCTTTTTTCTTTTCTTTTTTTTTTTTTACCGCTGATTTTTATGCCGACCAACTTCGTTGTTTCTGTATTATCTTATGAGGGCGTTTTCTTCTTCGTTTCATCTTTTATTACGCTCTTTTTGAATTCTTCGATCGGTTCTCTGCACGCAATACCTGATATATTTTTTGTATTTACTGTTTCTTTTTTTTCTTTTTTGTTTTTACTTCTTTTTATCATTTTCTATTTTATTATTCACTCCTTACTTATACACGGCCTTTCTTTCATCAAACTTCGTTGAATTCATCGGTTCGTGCTTTTTCGATGAAAAGGAAAAAATCAGAAGTAACTCCCCTGCCCCCCTGCCCCCCTATTCCCCTTTCATCCCTCTTTTCACCTTACTCTTATTCGGCATCGCCATTCGCCGTGAGAGAGTCCCGGATGAGTCGCGGTTGGTACTTGAAGCACGTACGCGATATCGAACCTCCGACCCTTCCTTCTCTTCTCTTCTTCTGCTGCCGGTGCTGCTGCTGCCGCTGCTGCTGCCGCTGCTTCTGCCCTCGATTCCCTTTACCTTTTCTTTCTTTCTACTTCAACTATAACCACCCTCTCACTTCCCTTTCAGTTTTTTTTTTTCTTCTTCTTCTTCGTTTTTTTATATTTTCCACTACTTTTTTCCCTTCGTTCCCTTATCCTTCCCCTTTACGTGTTCGTATTCGGTGTTACGCGCGTTCACCATCATCTCTCGCCAAAAAGCCCCTTCGGGACAAACGAGTGTTTGAGCTACACTTTTAACTAGAATCAATAGGTACGAAAAGTTTCTCTCTCCCTTTCACCGTCGGCTCACGTCCTTCTTTTGAAAGAAAGAGTTGTACTTTGGCTACCTTGATAAGATACGGGGAAATGCCGGCTGAAAACGACGTTACTTTCTTACGGACGTACGAAGCACAGGGGTGATCCTACAAGGTGTCTCGTTCGACGAGTTTTATTACACGGACGTTAGGACGAGGGAAAATTCTCAAATTACCATCAGTCGATATCAATATATGACGTCGATGCCCGCGGAGGAATGTTCGTTTTCTTAATTTCCTGCAAATCTTCGGCTAAGATCGGCGAGAGAATGAAAAAGAAAGATGAGAGAAAAAAAGACGAAGGAAAAGGAGGAAGAGGATCTTAAATATCTTCTTTCTTTGCCGCAGTGCCTCTCTCGTCCTATATTCAATTCTTTTGTTTTTATTCAACTTGCCTTTTTTCAACCACGAAATCGATTAATTATCCCGCAGTCGCTGGCGGAGAAGATTAAAATGAATAATCAGCGACGTCGAAACGCTGATGAGTTTCGAGCCCATGGATGGATAATCGGGGAGAACTTTTTTTTCATCCTCGCGATACATCTTCGAATGCTGAAAACGATTAACCGTGCATTATATCGGCATACACGTTGCATGCGTATGCGCGAGACAAAAAAGAGTAATCCACGTAGCCGCCCAATAAGAATTGAGTGAAAAATTTCTTTGAAACTCCCTGGCGTGTTTAAACGTGAAAAAATTTTAATTGCAATATATTACAAACGTAACTTTAATCAATTTTCAAATTTCAATTATATCGGACCGATAAGTTCGAAGCATTGTTTTTTTACGGACTGTGCAGTGTAATTTCTTATCGAGGCCTTATAATTGTGAAATCTGTGCGTGTAAATTTGACGCGTACTCGTACACGTGTCTCTTCGCTTCGTATGGATTAAATATGAAGAAAGAGAAGAAGGGGATGAAACCGGATGAAACGAGGGATGAAACGGGGAGGAAACGAATAGGTGCGATATTATACAGAAAATTGTGATTTATTGATGTAACTGAACAGTACGGTCATCCATCAACGTTATTGGATTGCGCTGATACCCGAGTACAACTACCTATACACGTGTGTACTCCGTGTACGTACACGTGTACAACTCGTGTACGCACCTCTCTACCTGCGTACGTACGTTCAGTCGACGTATGAATGAAAGAGTTGCGGTCCGCACGCACAAATCTGTCCACGTACACCGCTTACTGTACGAGTTCATACATTCACAAATGGTAGCTATAGATTACCTGTACGGCATATGTGTACTCGATCGATCCATCAAACTATGTATTCAGTTTCGACGTGTAACTGAATCTATTATGATACTTATGATTCCGATACCGTTGCTTTCGCACGCTGCAATCGCTGCAGTTTTTTCGAAGAAAACTCCTCGGTTGTTTTTTTTCTTTTTTTTTTTTTTTTACTTTCAATCAATTCGTTCAATTACCAAATAATTATCGAACGATAATTGTTGTCCGGATGTAAGGCGGTATCGAAGATGGAGAAACCAAAAAAAGAAACATAATTTCGGAGTCGTCAAAATTTTTCGTAAAGTTTTCGGCCAAGTTCACGTCGCGCACATTTCTAAGGGCGTACGTTACATATGGAGCACGAGGAGAAAATAAATTCAAACCATTTGCAAAATCCCCGCGTTTCTCTTTATGTATAACCCACATCAAGATATACGTTCGTTTTTCTTCGCTTATCTCCGTATCCGTACTGTTGCTAAATATACATGTAGATAAAACGAAAAAGTGTGAGTTTTTGGAATCTCGGAGCTCTGGTTACGCGAACTGTAGGTATATACAGCTATGTACAACCGTACACATAGATCGCATGTGGACTCAAGAGCCGAAGAACTCTTAGAAAATGGATTTTGAAGCTGCTCGATTTTCATACTCGAATACCGTACCTGCGCCAACGGAGAGAAAAAGGCTATACCTACCCACCTATGTATAGTTTGATTCTTTGGACCATCCCCTCCTTCACCCCCCCATACACCGCTATAGTATACATACATATATATACGAGTGAAACCGTGCCAAGGGATTCTGATTCCGATGCCCCTTTCCTTTGCATCTTTTTTTCTTCGTGTACGGTGTGGTGTTTTTTTGTTTTTTTTCTGTTTTTTTTTCTCCCATTTCCTACACTTTAGTTTACTACTATTTTCTCTCTGTCTTTCTCCTTTTCTCGACGCGAGATGAATCGACGACGGACAAACTCACCTACGTGTACCCAGATGGGTATTCGAGGTTGTGTCCGTGTGCCGTGTCCGTGTAATACATGTAGGTAGGAAAGAACGGACGGACGCTTCATTCAACATATTTTACGTTTTATTCGCCAGCGGGATCTAGCATTGTACTCCGCACAATACTTTTCATTGTTATACTCCTCGTTTCCTATATTGACACAGCATCCCATCTTTGCTATTCTCTATATCCACCACCCCATTACTCTATACTTTCATGCAGCTCTCGCTTTAGTCCCGGCAGCTTCCTCATTTTTATACTTTATATACCGTAGGTACTCGAAATAAAAAAATGAAAAAATGAAAAAAAAAAAAAAAAACCACCAAACACCAAACAAAAGAAAGAAAAAATTTTTAATGGCACTTGCAGTGGCTATTTTATCTCAATTTAGAAAATGATCAACTGTGCGGCTCTACGATCGATCGAATGTGCCGCATATTCAATTGACCCATCTCTGAAATGTGACAATCTTATTTTGCATTTCCCGTTCCGTTCGACGTTGATTAATGAAGAATTTCCCCAATTTGTGACGTGTGACAAAAAAAAAAACATGTATCGACGATAGTATGGTCGGATTATTTTTTTTTTCGGGGGGATGGGGGCGAGAAAAAGAGACAGAAGTTTTTTTTTCCGAAGGAAAGAACGGACAAAAGAAAAAAAAAAAGATGAAAGTGAGAAAAGGGTGATTTATGAGTAAAATAATTGGTCCGGTGACAAAGTGGTTCGTTCTTTCTGGACTTGGTGGAATATAGGGACGACGATGGCGATGGAGAGCGTTGAGGATCGGTAAGTCGTGGGAGGGTTGGGGGTCGGTTGACGAAAACGATGTAAAATCGTGGCGGAGTTTTATGCAGAGTGTAAGGAAGGGAAAAGGAAGGTGGTGACGGTGATAATGGCGGCGGTGTAGGCGGAAGAGTGAAGAGTGAAGGAGTCTCGTGTAAAATTGCCAATTATCGTTGGAGTGGAATTCTGGGAAGGCGAGACACCAATTTACTTGCCAATTTGATATCTCCTCTCGTACAGTTAAATTATTGGACACTCGCGATTTCTAAAAACTCAAATAACCATCGTGTATACATACGTATACACCCAACGTGTTATAACATCTACAAATTTGTCCACCTTTCAGAAAATTTCAATCGAACGAATTTCGAAGATTGAACGAAAAAGAAATATGAGAGAAAAAAAAAAAAAAAAAAAAAAAACAGACAGCCAATCTCGTAAGGATGTTGAGAAAAAAAAATTATTCTTCTTCCCTCCGACTTCCACCGACGCACTTCTCTGTGAAAAAAATTAAATTTCGAGAGTATTTATATCTACATCTGTACAGACACGCTTACCCGTGTTGTTATTTATGCTTCGGGAAGAAGAAAATTTAGTGAAAACCGGAAAAAAAAAACCTGTATTTGATATCGGAGTGTAATAATATAAGGTACCTACGAATAGGTACATAAACTATGTACGATCTCTAGTGTAAAAGGGTGCTTTTTCTGTCCCATGTAAGTATATGAAATATATGTACAGGTAACGTACGGAGGTATATGGAAAGAAAATATCATTCCTGATATATATATATAGAGAGAGAGAGAGAGAATGGAGGAGGAGATAAATTGAAAAGGGAAACGAGTACCAACCGCTAAGTTGGGGGTTGAATATTTGTCTGGTAAAATAGAACGGGATAAAATGAAGGTAAAAAATGGAATAAGAAAAGAAGAGAAAAAAAAACTATATTCCGATACCACTTTGTGGAGAAGAAAGCACCCCCCTGTATGATACACGTATACCCATGAATGTTTTCGTAAGGACCACAGCGATAGGAAACGCGAGAGAGTGACAGCCTATTAAAACACACGTGGGGGTGTTGGTTTTGAGGGTTGAGGGTTGAGGGTTGAGGGTTGAAGGTTTCAGGGTTTCCGAGGGGTTGGAAGGTTCACGGAATCTCGTGGCTCTTTTTCGAACCAACCAACGGAGGAACGTACGAAAATGGGGTGATTCTTGGCTGCTTGCTATGCTCAGAGTGTTTTTAAATGAGAAGACGAGAAGGAAGATGAGAGGAGATGGAGAAAAAAATCGTGGGGTGACTCGCCGCTCTATCCTCATGCTCTTCCTAGGTCCCCCGGAATTCCTTAAAATTCTATCCTTCGCTTCTTCGGGTCCGCCTCGTCTCCACCTTCTCACTTTCCGATTTTAGTTTTTTATTTTACCCGCTATGCAGTTCACCTCACTTCTTGCGGTTATTTTTAATAACGTTCATCTCGTCCTATTTTCACACTCTGATTTCGAAGATAGAATATCGTACCTTGAATAGTTTGAAAAATGGAAAATAAATTGTTTAAAAATCGTGGATATGTGGGAAATATTTTGCTCCTTTTGCCTCGGTACCGTGAGACTTGCGGCACGTGCGTTTTCAAAGGAGTTGATCTCGTGCCGCGATTCACTCGATGGATCTGTTTCCCCCTCTGGAATGAATATGCGCGGAAGGAATAGTGGAAAAGGAGGAGAATGGCAAAAAAACGAAGAGCGGAGAGCGAAGAAAAAGAGGAAAAGAGAGAAAATAAAAACAGAACTCCTCGAACAATATTATCCTAGGCATTGGATAATATGAACTCAACCGGGCGCCCGTCGCCTCTCTCCTCGTGCTCTTCACTTTGTCATTGGTTGAAATAAGATGAAAAAAAAACTAGGGAAAATGAAAGATATGCTCGGAATATAATTTGCTCCATAGATTTATGCATAGGTATCTCCGTGACCCGATGACCTCCGTGTCGCGCTACTCGAGTACATCTCGGTTCCTCTCTGATCAAAAACAAACGCAGGTCCAAAAGTCGGATTTTTCAACCTGCGATAAAATGAAAGGCGTCCGCGATCGCGTATCGTTTTCCAAGCGCACCAATCGCCGGGTGATAATCAGGCGTCGATCGAGAGAGGATGTTGCACCGGTCGGCCATACATATGTATATCGTGTATATATAACCGATCGTGTTACATTAAAACGGTCAAATATCATGAGACGGTGCGGGGGCGTCGAATATTGGGGGTTCGACAGATGCGTTAAGTCGAGCAGAACTGAGCCAAAGCTAAGCATTTGGCTTAAAACAAGGAGGCGAAGGGAGAACAGCCCGTGGCAAAAAAAAGAAAAAAAAACCATACAACACATGAAACGGAAAGCTGCGGACAAAAAGGAAAACAGAAATGAGGAGAGAGAAAAAAAATCGTCGTCTGCGGCGGCGGCGGTGGCGGCATAGCCGGCGACCGGAGACGAGATGTCTAGACTCGGCAGGATCAACATTCATTCAAACATCTGACGCTGAACGAAAAACTCTCGGCCATTGGGTAACCTAAAAAGAGAGTGAACGAAAAAAAAAGTAAAAAAAAGTAGGAAAACGAAAAGCAAAAAATTAATAAACCCAATGTAAGAAGTATTATGTACGAAGCCAAACAAAAGAGGGAAAAATTGTATGTAAAGTAGAATTGGGTAATCGTGGATATTGATTGCATGATTCCTTCGGTTCGAGGTGATTTCATTTATTTATCAACGTTTTCGGTCCACTTTATTTTACCCGCGAGTATAATTCAACGACGATTAATGGTATGCCGATAAAATTGTTCGAGAATTTTTCAATTTATTTACGAATTATCAATATATCTCGGCCGGTGATTAACGAGGGGTTGGAACGAAGATAGGATCAGGACTCTCGAGACCTTTGCGATCTGGAGGTCAAATGAAATAGGTAGTGGCCTGCTGCTGCTTCCATGAGTTTAAGTGGCTATCCGAAAACAGAATTCGAAATGTGAAAACACGAAAATGCACTCAAGCCTTTCCCGCGTTTCCAAGGACCAGCACTTCTTCTTGTTCTTCTTCTTCTTGTTCTTTTTCTTCTTCTTCTTCTTCTACTACCTCTTGAAAATGACCGCTGTCCACTTTCTCGAATAGGAACTACTATAAGATCGGACAAAGAACCTCATCACCTGGCCAACTGGGTATAAATGTAAACGAACGCTCAGATTTCCAAAATACTTTGCCTCGATTTTTTGAAAATTCAGAAAACCCACGATCATTAGTATTTCCTTTTCTCAAATTTAAGTCGATTACGCATTCGCGTTGATTCTGAATGAATAAACTTTTCGTACGAACACCACCAAAAAAAGGGAAACGAAAATTTTTGACGATATGCGGTGTAGGTACGACGAAAGCCAGGTGCGACGCGTGCAGGTAAATTTAAGTAAACTTTTGTTTAGGCCCAGGTGTATCGCGTCATAGAGGGATCGGAAACCGGCGAGCTACCCTTAAATTTTTGCGATACACTTCTGGTGTACTTGTTACTCGTCAGGGTACTCGTGCTTCACTTTACACGTTCGACATCTGCCTTCCCTCCATCTGTGGTACATCGTTGCGATGTCCAAAAAGGGCATCCTAATTTATTTCAAACGAATAGCCTCTTCGTTCGCACGATAAATGTAAAAAAAAAACAAAAAAAGACAAAACTAATCGATCGCAGTGACAAAGAGATAACAACGGCTGATGTTCTATGATCGTTTTATCGCTAAAAAAAATTTTTCCTTTTAATTCTTTTTTTTCTTTTGAAATCCATAGTCGCAGTTCATTAAGCGATGCTCGAGGCGTATTCGTAATGCGATGCATTTTTTCTCGCCTTTATTCATTCATTCATTCATTCTTTCTTGCTTTACTGGACGGTAAAGAGATATTTTTAAAAATAATATTCTAAGAAAACGATTCTCAAACGTGTAGGTGTGTATTCTATGCGTATTACAAGTATCTGAGAACTGCAAGAACTTTACGGAGTGTACGGAATTTCAAGTTTTTCAAATAAGATTAAAAAAATTTATCCAAGTATTATCAAACCAGAGTGATAAGATGATAAAGATGCAGCTGTGGATCGGAGGTTCAAATTAATCTAAAGCTATATAGTGCGCTGTAACTTGAAACCCTCCAGATAAAACCGTGTAAGATTTTGATTTCGATTTTTTTCAATACGTTCGCTAATCAGTCTTCTCATTTCTCAAGTTTACGCGAACCTTTCATCGTCTCGAAGGCAGAAAAGAAAATTACCCGATCGAAAAAAATATTCTTGAAAAAATTGTACCTTCGAATATACTACCTTCGTAATTGCGATATTCTTATAGCTCGTCCTTCGCGCGGTGTAAAATAAGAAAACAGTTATACAAAGAATTCATGACGATCGCTTTTCATTCCGAGGTTTAATTTCGACGAAGAATTAGTTTTCCTTCATTCTAATCATCCGCATCTTTTGTTACTCCCACATGCTACGATTCACTTCATTCTACTTTATTTCAGTTTACTTTATAGTCCCGTATCAATGATCGTTCATTTCGTTGGGCTGCCTGCTGCTGCTTCTGCTGCTCGCTCGCTCGCTCGCTCGCTGCGGTCCAACGAATCGTAATAATACTAATGATAATAACAACAATAATAACAACAACAATAATAATAATAACGATACCGCCGCTACTGTTGCCTCTGCCGCTGACGTTATTAAGATTTTCTCAGCCGGAACTCTAAACAGACATTTTCCCACACCCCTTTACCTCTACGCCGTTGTCGGGGAGTTTTTTTTATACGCGTGTGCGCTTATACGTACGTGATGTACTTTTCTATGTATACACATATGTAAGGTATCCTGTATACGTATACGTGGACAATTATTGTGTGCGCTGGTGAAGCTAGCTGCGACTGCTGACATTACATCCCGACACTTCTTCATCTTCTTCTCGTTCGCACCCCCATCTCATCCGTTCCGCTCCTTCTTATTTTTCTCCTCCCTTGGTCCTCGCAGCTCGCCGCTTCGACCCCGTTTCTTCACCCTCTCAATTCCTCTTCCCGGTATAGCCCGCTATTGAGCCAGCTCATTCTTTGCAGTTTAGACAATACTAGCTCGGTCCTCGGTACTCGCCTTAAGCTTCTTGAATATGAATCAGGATTACCTTCCCCCCTCCCCCCCTTCCCGTTCGCAGATCTCGTGAAAAAAAAGAATACCAATAAAAAGGAGGAGAAAAAATATAACGATATGGTTAGGAACAGCTGTAATGAATACAAATAGAGTCTGCGTCGCTGTATTAACTGGTGATCTGGACCAATTTTTTTTCGGTCAATCAAAACTTGATCAGATATTGCGTCAGATGAGATCCAATTGTATAAAACAAAGCACGGTATTTGAAACCTGTTGGTAAAATCGAAAGTTGATTTATAAAATATTAACCAATCGGATGAGAAAAAAGTTTATCCGGAAAATTTTTTTTCTACGGTAAAATTATTAGAGGACGAGAAGTAATTGGTGCGTGAAAATAAAATTTGCAGATCGTCGATTGTGTGTAGTGAATTTTACGGAGTGAATATAATATTTTGCGTGACGAAGTTACGTTGCGTTGCGTTTCGTAATTAGGGGGGTGGGCGGTGGTGGTTACTTTGAATTATTTGGAACTTCCCTCGTCCTTTGTCGAGGAATTCAAACCGGAACCCATTGCTTTGCAGAGAGAGATTAAGATTTATGAAATCAGGGCATATTATAACTGGGGCGTGACACGCCCCTATATTCGTCGCACTACTCGTTGTTACATCGGAGTTACGGAAAACTGAACTTAAAACTAAGTGAAATAAAAACTCACAACTAAACGAAATGAAATAAAAATTTCTTTAGCGTGTAAACGAGTTAGTGAAAATGCGGGCGAGTTTAAACGTTAATCATGTAGTCGCGGTATACGGAAACTCCTTTAATTCCTCGGACACTGATATATATCCTCCTTTTCTTTCCTATATCGTTTTCGTATATGTATACACTCGGTATTACGTACGGAAAGGTAGGATAATAATTTCTCCGCTGTAAATTTACTCTCCGCAAGAGTGAATCTCTAATTTTTGCGGTTGTTAATAATTATGACCGGTGCAGATGCCGTGCTAATTTTACGCTTCCTTGAACCAACCGCGGGCGTCCCTTTTACCTATTCCTCCTAATTTTCGGTCGAATCTTGTTCACTTTTTTTTTCATAGCTCAACGTACACGTCATCGTACGTTGAAAGAGAGAAAACTAATTCGTTGGATTTTGGAATTCTCGTAAACGAAATTTGTGATAATTACCGTTTCGCTGCAGCTGCACTTGAGGCAGTTCGGATAGAGGAGGGCTCGAGTTCTGCATCGAACGTATCAATTATATTCGCAGCGAGGAAGAGTCATCTACAGTTGAAAGCTTTCATCTCATCTCCCTTATCGTACAAGCTCGCTAGGTAGACGTAGGGTCGGTATAGCTACTACACTACGGCAATGGTGTTCGTTGGTGTGAAACGAACCGGATGCTCGCTAATTTCTGCTTTATCAAATCAAGCTTACGATCGCACGCTTAGTTTAGGAATAATAATTCCATTAACCGAACCATGCTCGATATACCTACGATAATACGGATTTTAACCCAGGCTCGTTCGCTGTACGGCTTTTCGTCTGAAAAAAGCAATCGAAAATCGTCCTAATCGAGCCGCGAGTGTCCCTTTACTTTTCTGTTTTTCGCTTTCGTCGAGGTGATTCGAGAACGGTGACAAAGCGGTCCGATGAAAACGACGACGACGACGCGGTCGTAGTTGGATGTAAATTGATCACGTCGCGTCGTTATTCGAGAAGGTATCGTATCGCGTGGAACTTTATTTGACGTAATTTGCGACAAATAGACCATTTACGTACGACGGTATCTATACGATAGTTGAATATATCGCAGACGGCGGTTGTTGTGAGGAAGTAATTTTCCAGTAATAACCTCTGATCTTTATGCAATTTTCTCTACCGCACGGTCCACCTATATCGGAATACGGCTGAGCCAACACAGCGTCGGATAGTTACAACCCCCGATGACCCCCGATGCGCGGTTGACCGGGATCATCACCCTATCCTTAACGCAGCAGGTATATGTACGACGTATAATAGCCGGCAATCAACTCCTGACAAAGTCCACCGTCATTTTATCACTCGTGTTTCATGCTTTTTCTACCCGTGCGGTTTTGCTCTGTTTAAATTTTTTTCTTTCCTTTTTTTTTTTTCCTCCCGTAATCACGTTATTATTCGAGCGCTACGAAGTTTTCCATACCGGTATAATTTCGAGTCGATGCAAATAACGCAGGTCTTGAACGAAGAGAGCGGAACGCACGAGAGAATCAAAAGTATTCAGATTTCACTTTTTCGAACATTCGGATTTCACGGTGGTGAAAAAACCGGGAATTTCGGCTCTTCTACGTCTTTATAACTATATACCGACCTCCCGCTGTGTTCGGGTAATAAATTTTCTTACTCGTCGAAAGGTTAAGTTTTTTTAAAAGAAGTAGGCGTTGGTGAAACAATGCGGAGTGGTACAAAGGTATACCTGGTAGCGCAGGGGTCGGAACAACCTCTGGCCGGTAGCCTTAATGGGTTTTGGTTCGGGGTACGCGGACCACTCCCTCAATGCATAGATATGTGTGTACACTCCCCCGTTCCAAACGCCCGATTTTTTAACGCTAGAAACTAATTCGCACCTTCCACCCTCTCCGTTTCACGGTTCGAAGTGTCTAATGATGCTGAAAGAAATGAAATTAGATAGAAACCAATTCTGTAAGAATAATGAATAGAGTCACAGTTACACCGGGTTCGTTATTGCCGATCGGACGATAATCGGGATGGAAAAATGCGTATGAATAATTACGTCGAGTCAAGACGCGGTGATCGGTTGAATTCATATCGTCAACCGTCAACGGAGCATTCCGCGCGCTGTTCAGTATTCGTCCCGGTCTCACTCGATCACTCTCGGTCGGTCGATGGAGGAGGGGGGAGGAGGGTCGATCGAAGAATGAAAATTACGCTCAATCCTGTCTCGTGTTCTGTCGCGTCACATCGTCGTTGCACAATTATGGATTGTGCGGCTAGCGGGCCGTACGTACGTACGTACGTACAATGGAAGGTATATTTCATCGCAATGTCTTACGCAATGATGCCCATCAATATCCGTTTGTCTAGGTCCCGCGTGCCTATATACATATACACCCCCACCTATACCGTACGCACGTTTCCGAAACCCGTCATAACAGGCGTACCGCGCCGCTCCGTACCAAAATTCATTGTTCGACGTACCTACATCTGACCCCCTTTGGCGCAACGAGCACCGGTATGTGCACCGCAAGATGTTCGTACCGAATTCCACGATACAACAAACATTCGGTGTTTTCAACTGTACGGTGATTAATAGATCTCTCCGGTTATACGGAGCGCGCTGGCGTGTCCCTCGGGATGGCCATTGCTCACAATGCTGCTCCGAATTTCGGGAGAGACAATAGAGGATATCACCCAGCTGGTACCTGATATTTTCATCGACGTTTTCTTATCGTGTGAAAAAATTGGGTCAAACATTTATTTATTTTTTTTTTTTCGAGCACCGGTTTGAAAATAGAGCGTACGCTGTAGAAAGTCAGGTGAGAAAAGCTCCCGCGTTATCGTCGAGTTGATACCGGAGTGCCGAATCGTCGTCTCGCTTTGAAATTTAACGCTTACAATCGGATGTGTATATAATATACAACGGTGAATGTTTGATGTGAGGGATTGTTCGGTCGGTGAAACCACCTAGCTAATGACCTCAAAATCCTGGACCCTGTAGTAGAGATTAGAATTAAGACAGAGAGTTTGGTATATGGTAGCTTGTAGGGTGTCTATAGGTGGTCCTTCCAAATCCTTGCAGCCGTGGCATATCCGGCGCTCAACTTCGTGTATATAATATACGTGTGTGTATGTATGTGTGTATGTATACGTGCATACAGACAGGTGTTACACCCACGCAGGTGGTATATATTACATTATGTGTGTATATGTATGTACGGAGTTGGGAAACCCGCCGGAGAATCAGGAAGCCCAAAGACTAATTAAAGGTGGTATTTCATTAGCATTCTAAACGACACGTAACACAGTCGCTCATCAATCATAACGTCGTTATTATATATTAACCAACATGCAACGTCGTTTCTACTTCTACGGATCTCATTAAATTACTTCCCGAGCTTAGAAAATCGTGAAATTCGACGAGAGCGAACCGCTTATAGTTCATACATTAATTACAATACGATCAACACGTGGCGCCGTTAACGATAGGAAATAAGGTTGAACGGAAGAAAAAAAAAAACAAAAAAAAAAAAAAAAGAACAAACTATTCCGCATCGTAGCACAAGCGCAACACCATCGGCGTTTTATCACTTTAAAGCATCTTTTCTGCAAAGAATTATTATGATTACACTTCGGGGATGCAGCAAAATCTGTAACAAGTAATATCTATGCCTGCTCACGGGGTGAGTAAAAAAATTCTTCACCACGATGCACAAATAGCCGATATAATCAACGCTCGAAACAATCGCATCGATGAAAAATAGAACACAGACGGCGAAGCAACGCGTTTACTTGTTAAATTAATTGTCTGCGTCAAGAGCGCGCCCTTGAACTCCGGGATCATTGGCGGTAGGGTTGTAATGGCACCGTCGACGATGTGTATATCACAGTGATATTTATGTACACCGGTACAGGGACACTGTATTAAGTTAATATTAATTATGAAAAGCAAGAGTTAACGGAGGTAGAATGGGGAGGAGTTGTGAGAATGTAAACGTTAGAATGACGGAGAGAGAGAGAGACAGAGAGAGAGAGAGAGAGAGAGAGAGAGATAGCTAGCTTTTGAGGGAGTTCGCGAAACGAGCTCGCCCTATCTATGCTTCGAGGGATGATCATCCCCGAAGCCACCTTGTAAGGTAAGGCTTACAAATGACTCTCCTGCCACCTCCGTTTAATAATGTACGCATATAAGATAATATACGGCTAGTTTATCTACGACGATTGAGCAGTCTTTCGTTGAAACCACGAATAAGAGTTGGCTTTCGAAGAGAGAAAGAGTGAGGGTAGAAAATTTTCAAATTACGGGCGATCGGCGGCAGCGGATGTTGTGTAACATGGATTCGGGATATTCATATATATTTCTGTGACGCGTTGCGGATATATTCGAGAACCTTCTGGTAGGTACACCGATAACATCCCCGTGCACACCGATACCTGAACCCTACGAAGGACAGGGATTAGAGGAGCTCAAGATCAACAGGGGAGCCGAAAGCTTCGCCTTACCTACTGGGAAATACGAGGCAAGGACGAACCCGAGATCAGTAATCATTAGCAAAGGACCCTTCGCTTCTCTATATCTACAAATTTGACATTTACAAGATCGTCGAAAATTATATTCACAAGTTTCGTCCGATGATTAATAATCTCCCTAATCTACTCGACTCCGAACTCCGTTCGCTTTGACGAATATTTGTTCTTTTCCTCCCTGGCAAACTGACTCTGGATATTTTCAAAAAAAAAAAAGAAAAAGAAAAAAGAAAAAACTTGATTCCTCGAGCACAATTCCTTGAAGACCTCCACTATTTTGCACCGGGCTCTCGAAGAAGGTGGTCTGGAACGGGTCTTTGTTTGCTCGTTGCCGGGGAATCCTTTTTCTTTTTTATTTATTTGATGTTGTTGTTGTTGTTATTATTTCTCTTACCTCCGTTGGAGTTTGGAAATGGGTTAGGTTATAAAAAGGTTGAGGGATGGCTGAGCGGCAAGAAGTCTGGTGACGACGTCAAGTGGACGGAAGACGGACCAAGAGACAATCATTTTTGTTTCCTGTCTTACCGGGAGCGGGAACGGTAGCCCCGGCGCTAGTAAGTAGCTAGTAGTAGAAAGAAGGAGGGACTTCAGTCTCAGCGACCCATCGAGGACGGGGGTGGAGATGAAACTTTTTCATTCCTTGTCGCACGTCGAGTTTCTGGCACTGATGACGCCCAGCTACACGCGGCTGGTACGAAAAAAAAAAAAAAAAAAAAAAAAACGTGAGGAGAAAGGAAGACGTACAAAAAATAGGAAGAAGAAGAAGAAGAAGGATATCTTTTCGCTTTTGTACAACCAACAACAACAACAACAACCACCACCCGCCTTTTCCTCACCGAAAAATCCAACGCTGTTCTCCTGCAGTTTCCTTCTTCTTCCTTCTCCTCAAACTCGAGAAAAGTAATACGAAGTGATGTGCAAAAGTAAAGAAGAAAATAGAGAAAACGGAAGAACGAGTAGAAGAATTACTTTTGTTTTCTTCTTTTTTTTAGTTTTTTTTTTTTTATTATTAATCTAAAACCCTCTCTCCGACAAAATTTGCAGACCGGAATTTCGTTCGACCACGTGAAAGTGTTGACAGGGAATGGGGGATTTTGGATTTAGGTAGTTTATCCGACGGGGATTACAGGGATTGTTTTGTTTTACTTTCGCCTTTGTCTTCTTCGTTTAGGTTTCTAAGCAGTGTCAAAAGGTTTTCTACCCTTGTCAGGGTTTGTTGAGCAAAGACGTCGATAACAATTTGTTAATGGACAGTTTAACGCTGTTTATATACACCGGTGGAAAACCGACGAGTGCCGGGCGACCGAAAAAGGGCGCTTGATTGATTGCCGCTAAAATTTCGACGCTTAAACTCCCGACGAGAGAAGGGGAAAAGAGAGGAACAACTGTCGCGATCTTCTTCGCCTCGTGAGATCTCTCTACTCCCGTATCGCCCTCGAAGAATCACTATCCATTTGGATATTGCTGCGAACAAATTTTTTAATCCCCTCATGCGATAAACGGCGAAGAAAAACGGACGAAATAAACGCAAAATCACGATAGTCCCGGAGCGTGGAAGGCCTGAGGGGGTCGTCGGGGGATCGTGACCCTCCCCCTGGTCCCGGTCAATTCCACCGTGATTCTAGCATTCTTTCTGCCCGTTCGGCCGTAAGATTGTTTCATCCCTTCATCGGCGTCTAATGTCTACCGTGGCTATCAAGCCCGGGTCCTTTGTCAATGGTTTTTGTCGGCGAATAGGTTTTTTTTTTTTTTTATTCGATCTCTCTGCAGCGGGACGCGGGTGAAGCGAATTCCCTTGTATCGAAGAACGATTTTTTTCTCCTTCCTACCTCCGCCCTCACCCCTTCGGCTACAGTTTTTTGCCTATTTTTTTCACGCCTACTTTGTGTTATTCGTTTTGTTTCTTCGGTTCTCGCATTTTTTTGTCTCCGAGGTTTTCAATCACTTTTTTCTTAAACCTCGGGTATTCGTTTTATACATTTCGGTAGGTGACTCGAAGAAGCGTAGCGAAAAAACGAATAAGTCGAAGTCGAAGTGAGTGAATTTCGGTAAACAGAAAAAATAGGAAGAACATGTAACTGCGACGGTTCAACTCCTGTCGCATAAGTATTATTATTAATCAGTATCCGATTTCGCGCGTTCGTACAAGACACCGCAAAGATGAACAGATGAAAAGATTACGTTTCTTTGAAACACTTGTTCGACTTCGTCCGTTCGACGCGGATCCTCAATCATTCGATGACGTGATTCCGACGATCCCTCGACCCCTCGCTTCCAAGAAACAGGATAGCAAAAAAGGAGCAAAGAGAACGAATCACAAAAGTAACATTCCTTCGACCAAAAATTCCACCAATCATTATATAATGTCGTTAATTACGTAACGACGCCAAGTTGAGATTAATTATACTCGTGCCCTGAAGATGATTATTTTTTTCATTGCAGATTCCTCGGCGCAGCGTCAGTGACGAGAAAATAGAAAATCCGAGTCACACCGATTGGGTGAGTTGAGATTGTTTTTTTCTCTTCTTTTTTAATAGTCGTCTGGAGACGGTTATCAGTTTGTTGGTACGGCGAAAGCCGGGGGGTCTAATATAAACGTGATGAAGAGATAGAGAGAAAAAAGCAGAAACTATACCTATTCGAGGCAAAGTGGCGCGACGAGGTTTCACACCGTTTCCATATACTACGTATTATCCTTCTACCGTCTCCGTCTCTAAACAGTGTCGCACATGTGTGTCTCTCCCTTGAAGTTCGTTCGTATGTGCGAAAACTAGTCCCGGCTTGTACAGTTCCTGAGGGAAATAAGGGTTCCGCCGTTCCTAACGGTGACTCTATAAACGACTACCACACCGCCGTATGCCGAAGGGGTGGTTCGGCGTAAGCGCGTTTAGTTTAACGATGCATTGTAAAACCTGGCGATTATTAGACCAGGACATTTTGTCCGTTAGCTGGAAACCCAAGTTGCACGCTTACGTTTCCAACAAAATTGCCCACTTTTACCTATACCAACTTCCGCAGTCTCAAGGGGACCTGGACGGTAAACGGCTAGCTACGAATATTCGTCGATCCCGAATGTATATAATATACATATATGTATATCCACTACAAGGAATAACGGGAACTATACGCGAACGCGGTGATTCAAAAATTACATGCGTTCGGATTTAGCGAAACTTTTTTCTTTTTACTTTTCGGAACATCAATCGGTTTACCGATAATATGTCGAATGCCGAGTTTGGCTTTTGGCCAGGATACGCCTTATACTGAAATAAGAAGAAGAAAAAAAACGACCCAACGTAGCGGTATTTTATGACGGAGAAATTTATTTATCGAAGAAAAAGAATTGAACCGGGATGGCGTGGGGGGTTTTCATTTGATATTTTCCGGGTGATTTTATCGATCGGTAATCAGGCGATCGTTTTCGGTCGGATTGTAAAATCGAAACTCGGTAAACGGGAAAGGGGAAAGGGGTAGAAAAGAGGAATCGGATAGGAGGAGTGGGTCGAAGTGTGGGTATGAGGCTGGAAAGAGAAGAGGTAGTAACGGATTCGGCCAAACACAGACGGTTGTTTGCAAACACGATTAGCATTCAACGCAGGCTGTAGAGAAATCAGAGTTATCGTTGATTGGACCACGATTGGCAGGCTGGTCCCGGTCCTCTATACGCTCCGCAACCACCGGTACCACCATCCCATACACCTGAATCACATTTGCATTCGAACAACTGACGCGAATTGTTCGAATCACCAGAGCGAGCGTTACAAATTTGCCTACTCGCTGAAATACTTCCTTCTCTTGGCACGGCGTAGCCGCGTCCCCTCGTCGAATCGGCGCAAAAATTTTCAACCGCGAGAAAAACTTTCTATCCGAGAAAACGAAAATCAGGTGAATTTGTTATAGGAAGGAAAAATTTTGTACCGCCGCGCAAAGTACCCGGGGCGGGTCACCGCGGGTTCATTGTTTCCGATATCTCGGGCATATCTCGATCGACGATGTCCCGCGAGGATACCGGAAAGAGTTGCCGGCGTCGGATAAGAAAAATAAGAAAAAACTTTCGCAGCGCTAGAGAAAAAAGATGGAAATAAAAAGTCGGACTTATCGAGGTTGGAACAGAACTCAGCGTCTCTCTCTCTCTCTCTCTTTGTCTTTCCAACCGATGTTTGATACGCCTCCCTACCGCGCGACCTTATACTCTGGGGCACGTAGAAGTGAGGTGTAGGTTGGAAAGGTGAGTTTAAACGCGTCGCCTCAAAGCCGCGGCGCATCATCTCGCTTCCCATAAATTGAATTCCGGCCGGGCTTCACGGAACACTGATCGCTGCGCGTACCCTACCTTATTTCTACCGTCATACGCGAAGGAATGTCGAGACATAACCGCAGCTGACGAGTTCGAAAAAGATGATGACGAACGGACGAGAACGGAGAAGGGAAATGTAACATACAACAAGAGGAGTACGAGGAAGAAAATAAAGCTCCCGATTCCTCCCTTACTCTTCACCCGAAGAAGCACGTGTGCACGGTGGACGCGACCGGGGGCAATGAAGAAAGTTTGGAAATAGAAGAATGAAGGGGGAACGGACCGTTGACCACAAAAGTGACAATTATCCGAGTAAAAGATTTTCCTTTTACCGGGAAACGGTCCAGCGGAATCGTTCCATTGTAAGAAACTATTGACACTGTTGCACGGTAGACCAACCTCCAACCTGCGAGACTGTTCCGCGCACCCTTTGTTCGACAAATCTGAAACATATTGGCGACGACCCATCGTACGTACCAATTTTTCTCTCATTTTATTACAAAAGAAACATCGTTTTCATTCTCTTCTTCGATCTTTTCACCGTCCACCTTTGCTCAGGTATACCGTAGCTCGGTACAAGTTTCCGAACAAATAAAGCGTCGAACGACGAAACGAAGAAGAGTACTTTCGAACGACACGTTCCATCAACATTTACAAGTGTCTCTAAAACCGCTCGAAAATACGTCTACACATTCTCGTTTTCGATACCGCATGATATTAAATTCTGAAAATGAAAAATAAAGCTAGCCAGCCTCGCTAACTGATTTCCGGGATTCTGAGAAAAGTGAATATTATTTTCATTTCTTTTTTTGTTTTCCCCCTCCCCTCTGTTTCGTTTTCGTACTTTTTTATGAAAAATGGACTGCCCACCTGCGGGTAGTTCGTGGGTTATAACGTAGGGCCATTCGTCACTGGTTGGAAAGGTGTGTCTATAGGTATACACGCGCCGTGTATACATATACATACATACAACGTTGTCTGTAGAGAAAAGGACCGGAATTGTTTTACCGCGAGCCACAGCAGTGAGCAGTTAAACAAAAGAAAGGTGCAAGCGTAGAATTGGACAGGGGTTCTGTTCTCTGGTTCTCCGGTCTCCGGGTTCCAGTTTCTAGCGGTGCCTCTGGGTTTCGGTCGTTAGTTCACAAGCTACGTCGTCGACCGCGGGTCTCTCCATGCATCGTAGTCGTCGTTGTCGTATACATGATCAACAAGAGGCAGGCAGCCAGCCAGCCATCCAGCCATCCAGCCATCCAGCCATCCAGCCAGCCAGCCAGCCAGCCAGGCAAAAAGGAAGAAGTGAAAAGAAGGGAAAGAGGAAAGAAAGAAGGTTAGCAGGCAGGCCATAATGGAAACCGCAAGTTGAATGGCGAGGAGCGGTACAGTGGGGTACCCATAGCCGGTACACCGCGGTAATTCAACCCCGTTAAAGGAGAGTATAAGAGAGAATGATCGCTCGGAAGAAAAAAGAAGAATCAAAAGAGGAAGGCATTTATAGCGCGGTGAAACCAAACAAAACAACCGAATAAACGAAAAATAAAAAACAAAAAACAAAAAAAAAAAAAACAATTATACCATGAGTACGAACACAGAAGTTTCGAAACCAAACCCCATACCCATACACTCGATGCACCAGACGCACGGTGTTTTATATTATACCATTCGTGTATAATATATTATTCTCCGGAGAAGAAAACCAGAAGTAGCTGACACCACTTCAGATATCGCCGTATACGCACCTGCGATAACGGATATAATACACCTTCCTTCCAGCCTACCCATTACCTTCCTTCTTTTGTTTCCTTTTTTTTTTTTTACTTTTGCTTTTTTCATCTTTTTTTTTTTGAATCGAAGTAAAATCCCGTCCAAGTTATGTATAGGGTGTACCGTCGAATGAATGAAGTGAAAAAAAAAAAAGTCGGCAATTCGGTGAAACTCTACGGGCCAATTTGAAATATTATTTCGAGGTTGATGGCCCGTTTGATTTGAGAAAATTATTTTACAACACTTACTTTTTACGGTAAGAATTCGGTGCTACCGTTATGGGAGTGAATTTGGGCACTAAGCCGTATCCGTATCCCGAAATGACCGAAATTGCCGTAGATATCTGGAACGGTTGGAATCTTCGAAGTTGTAGGAAAACCAGAACCGCCGGGGCGATGGCCGATCTTCAAACGATTCCTTATGGGCAATTAAGGAAGCAATGTAATAGCATGGGATGGGGTTAATTTGCGTTAGTGAACGACACAGAAAATATACAACTACTTGGAACGAGGCTTGGCAATCGAGCTTCAACCCTCTCGGGCGTAACAGCGAATCTCGCGATATACGTTTTCCCTACATATATATGTATGTATGTATGTATGCATGTACAGGTAATACAGGCAGCTTAATTCGGCAGCAAAAACTAAGCCGAAATATGAAACCACCTGGAAGGCAAAAAGTCTGGACAATTTAACACCCTGCTAGCTTCTGCAGACTACGAGAGATTAGAAGGATTCGCTCTCATTCCTTCAACCTCCCCGATCCCTCAAAATCCGAATCTGGATCTGAAGAGATTAGAGAACGAGCGGAAGAAAAGGGTTTCCCTGAAACTAACCTTCTGAAATACCTCTTCTCCCAATTTCATTTCTTCAGTTTCATTTCTCGTTCGTTTACGTGCCACGTACAGTGCGTAGGTGCGAACATACGTATATATACATTCTCTTTTCTCCGGAACTACACGCGATCGATATTTCAGATCGTATGTCAATTAACTGAGATTAATTAACTTCAAAGACCACGCGTAATGAACGCGGTGATCATTTTGTTAATTATTTATTTTTCCCGCAGCGCAGAAAATCACCGCATACTTCAACTCGGAAGCTTCGAGTGTTTTTTATGCAGTTTGCGATCCACGTAAGGGAAAAAAAATTAATTTTAAAAAACAATCCAGTCGAATCACCTCGCCGATTGAATTATTTTATTCGTTCTCACGTTTTTCCCCAACTAATTTTCCTCGCTCTTGATTTTTGTCCCCACTCGTTCGCCGGTGCGGAAATTTTTATTCGTCTTTTTGACCGTTTCATTTGTCAGTTTATTTTCGTGCCGCTTCCGATTCTTTCCCACATATCACACGGAACTCAGATCCGCATCGGAACGTCGATTATTCTAACAACTACGCTGCTGTATTTTCCATGCAAATTAAACGCTGCAGTTATAGACACAGGTATACGTACATATATGTACGTACGTACGTAGGTGTGTGTATATATCGTCGTATCTAGACGCTGTAATCCAACGATAATTGAACCACCTCGACCTATAAATCCTACCGGAGGTGGCTATGGAGAAAATGATAAAGGAAATGCGGAAAAATTCTGCAATATAAAATTCGATTCTATATGATGATATACCACGAGAATTTCCATTGGATGAATTATCGGGTGAAAAAAAAAGTCAATGACAAAATTGATACCACTCCGAGAAATGAAAATAAACGTTGTACAAGTGATTGAGAATTTAACGAAAGCGGTTCGGTCAATTTTTTCAAACGATTCGAAAATGTTGGATTTTGTTTATTCGATTTTGAAAAATAACGAAAATTAAACATAGTTTTTGTATATTACTCGAAATTTCTGCCGGAATGGGCTGCGATAAATCGTTTCGTGACGTTGTTGTAAAATTTTTAGTAGGCGTTTCAGGTGAGTTGAATATGTAGGAAAAAAGGGCTTTCAAGAAAATTGCACATTTCTGACTCTTGTAGCCCCTGCAGATCGCGGTAGCGGTCCGGTAAGAGACAGAAAAAAAAAAACGAAAATAGAAGGAAAAAAAGCCAACAAAGAAGAGAAAAATATTTGCATCTACTTTACCACGCTGTAAACGCGGGAGCCGGGTGCGCGTCTGTGATGCGTAGATTTTGGAAAGCTTAGAAAATTTAGCATCTAAAAATGCGGGAAACTCGTGGAGTGAGAAAATAAGGGAGCGCGTGGTTTGTATAAAAGGAAAGGGAAGAGGAAAAGGAAAAGGAAGAGGAAAAGGAAAAGGAAAAGGAAAAGGGAGTTTGAACTCGTCTTAGGTATATTGCCAAGATTATAGGGCTCTTAAAGTTTCCCAAAGCAGCACAGACTGCTACTTTTCTGTCTCGTTGAACGCCGCAAAAACTTTTCACGTAGTATATTTCCTTCCCTTCGAAGCCTATTTTCCTCTTCCCTAATTCCTCCATATCCCCTCCAAGCGAATTCCGCAGCTTTTCTCAACTCTCAACTCTCATTCTACTTTTTCAAATCTATGCGTATAATTTTTGTTCCCTCCTTTCGGAAAAAAAGGAAAAATGAAAAAATGTTTTTCCCAAGATTCGGATCTCCGACTAACGCTTCACAGCCTACAACACTTATATGCCTTTGAGTGTGAAATCCTCGCATTGTGTGCAGAAAAAAAAAAAATATATATATATATATATATATATATATATATACAGCCACCCCCCATCCGCGTGGAAAACCAACGCGCGCTAAACGCTTACTACCTAATCCCTTTTAACGGACGAGAAATGTTCTATGTGAATAATACATAATACAATAAAGTGCAACTATGAGAATTAGAAAAGGCGATATAATGCGAACGCGTTTCTTGCAGACACCTTCTTACGTACCAGCTGAATTACTAATAACTTCAAGAGGATTAAAATGTTTGCCAACAAATATTTACAAGCTGGTGTCAAAAGCACGATGCAAGCGATTCACGTACCCGTGCACATTTTCGCAACGCGAATCTATAAATCTCGGATTACAACACACCGTGGGACCGCTGGAATAAATCAGTTTCCAAATTTGAGTAATAACCGAAGAAATTGTCGCTTCAAATTTTCTAAAACTGACCAATTTGTTGAGGTTTTTTTTTTTGTTGTCAGAAACGAACCGATTCTCGTCATTACAAGAATTTGTAGAAAATTTCCCTTCTACGATCAGCTTTCGATCCGGAAGCTCGCGAATCTTGAAAAAAAAAAAAAAACAAAAAAAAAACAGACAGTAAAATTTCCAGTACCTCGCTACGGATTACGGGATTACGTATATCCCGGTTATAATAGTGCGGATTGTTTGGTAGATTACGCATACTTTAATCTAACTACGTGGAGTAAAATCCCCGAACGATTTTCGTTTCGAAAGCGATGCAATGTTGCACAAATACCGCCGCAGGAGGTGGCGTTAATCCCCGATCCTGTAAAGCACAAGGTGTGAAATTCCTTCGCCGTATAGAATAATATCACATTTTACAAAAATAATATAATTTCTCCCGCAGACCGTAACGGTGAAGAGACGCAGCGGTGCATCGCGTGATCATGATCTCGTATAGAATCAAGATAATCTTTTACAGCGTGTACGCGTACCTGTGCACACGTACGTATACCTGTGTATCTTCCACGGTTTTAAGTCGCGCAAGATTTGCTACTCGCTCGCATGGCTTAGGTATATCCAGTTTCGTACCTCTCTTACGGACGCGCCCGACACAACATTAAATAACGCGACAGTGTGCACGGCACATTGTTGAGTAAAAGCATTTTCAACGCCCTCGGGAGAAAGAGGCGATACAAAGTGCGGTTCGTTCGGGTATATAATGCGCTACATAATATACCGCCGACATCTAAACGAAATCGAAACGCACTCTATCTCCGAGTTTACACCCATAGAAAAATGAAAAAAACACATAACACACCCGTGTATAAGGAAAACGCAAAAACAGTGGGGGGGAGGGAGTTGCAGGGGGAGGGTCAATCGTACGCATGTACACCGTGTACAATAACGCACATAGGGTCCCTTGACAGCGGGGTACCAGAATTTTTGGTCCTTCGAAGGTGTCCGAGAGTGAAATCCTTCGGACTTGGTGATCGTCGGAGATCGGCGCGCACGTTCACGCTGACATTTTTTCTTTCCCGCCCCTTTCCGAATATAAAAGGGACCTGAGGACTGCAGGCGAGAAGTGCAGCGGCTAGATCGTAAGTAAGACCTTTGAGGTTTGACGATGACGGGCGAACAATGGATACACTCGTCGACAGATTTCTGAATAGAATGTGAGATAATATATATCGACAGGAATTTGAAACGGTTTTGCCAGTTTTGCAAAATCACGTGCAAAAAGATTCGAATCATCTTTCGTCACGTGAATTTGAGTAT
Organism: Athalia rosae; assembly: GCF_917208135.1. Taxonomy (NCBI): domain Eukaryota; kingdom Metazoa; phylum Arthropoda; class Insecta; order Hymenoptera; family Athaliidae; genus Athalia; species Athalia rosae. Next base: position 8,366,845 of record NC_064028.1, read on the forward strand.
TATTGAAGTTTTATTTCATGTAAAACCGTGTTTACGTATCACGGGGTATGCAGATATTTGCTTGAAAATTCATCCCACATGCAATAGCGAATTTAAAATCGAATTCAAAAGTCGAATATCGACCGATTCGATAATTTTGGAACCCTTTTCGATCGACTTGCGAACATTTTCCGATCTCGAGTCTTCGAAGCGTCGACTCGGGTTTGAAAAATGATCAGGCAACAACTGCTATCGAGGGCTAAAACGGAATCGGCAAGATATTGACCGACGAGGCGTTTCCTGGGTCGGATATATGAAGTATACGGGGGCAGGTTCTCGCGATCAACGATGCACGGTAGTCGGGCGTCGCGACGCCGACTTGGTCGTCCTTCACCCGAGATATCTATACCTATACCTCCGTCTAGGAGAAATAGGATATGGATACCCACGTCGAATGTCGGAAGGTACACGTTAACTACCCTCGCATACGTGTGGTGGCAATTCGGATCGTCGCACCTCCTTCCGGTCCTTAAATTATTATGTGCCCGTTCGTCTCGCGATGATCGGGGACGATATCAACCCATATTATATATATATATATATATATATAAACGCCGGTCTAGGTGCGAGAAGTTTTCAATATTCCCATGAAATATTCTCACCGAATACTCGATCAATTCCGAGGAGACTTTTTTCGAATGGATTCCTTCTTTTTTATACATTTATTTCGCCTTTGCACTCGGTATAATTTATTCAAAACGACGTTTACCTTTCGAATGAAATTTTTCAAAAACTACTCGTTATTTTTTGACGAAACGCGTTCGAGTATTTCATATTTCCGAAATTAGAATTCGAAAGAAACTTGAAACCGCGATTTCGAAACGATTCGCCGGTCATTTTCGACGTATTAAATATTACATGCTTAATATAATCCGCGTATGCATTTTGCTCATGTACCTTGAATACATTTGTAAATACATTAACACACACACATGTACGGAACCGTAGCGAAATGAGACATCAACATTATTTATAACCCCCTTGCGGTTCCCAATTCTCTGCCTTTTCACCCCCTTATACAGTTTATTCCCTTAGCTCGTCGCGCACCTTGAGTAGTTTACACGCGTAGGTATAACTGTATCTTCGCCGTGTACATCACGTATGCATGTTGGGGGGTTATACGTACGCAAAATGTATACGGTATAATACATGTATACATGCATAAGACGACGGACGCGAGTCGCGACTCGAGGCAACTCGACGAGACAAAACGAGACTCGACGTTCGGCGTCGCGGGGCAAAAGCGGGATTGTAAATAAAATTTGGCTCACTTTTTATTTCGTTGAAATTTTTTATGTCCAACCCTCCGTTTTTCGACTTCATGCCCCATGTCCCGCTCGCATACCTACGTCACGTTGGCATTTCTCTAGTTGTTATTTTTTTTTTTTCTTTCTCCAACTCATGTCCCATCGATATACCGATAGGTACTCAAATTCTTACAACGAATTCAGTGAAAGTAATTATCGAACTTTCGCGGTACGGGGAATCGAATATCATGGATTTCTTTTTTTCTTTTTTTTTTCTCCCTTTCATTTACGTCATTACGTTCGTACCCTTCGGAAGTACGGGACGACGACGAGATATCCCCATATAATGAGTAATACGACTCTCGTAGTTCGTCGAAGAGTATATTCCATGGGTATTCTTATACTTAAGGTGTAGAGTATCGTACCTTTAAGTACGCGAGTAAACCACAACACAGAACGAGGGAAAAACGAGGGAATAAAAGCTTGACAAATTCCTTTGGTATCCCTTGAAAACTTGTTTGTCGTGGTCAGAAGCCACCCCATAGAAAGGTATCGGGTGCGACGCCTCGCTTTTTCTTTCCCCCCCCCCCCCCCCCCCCCTTAGATTATAATACCCCATGAAAGGCGATACACGTGAACCACAAAGCGACACCCTTTGCTCCCATAGACCGTAGACACTTTTGTACATATATTTATTTATGTATACCGTGTACATATACATAAACCTCCATTCAATTTGTCGCGGTGCTGCCTGCTACTTCCTCCTCGACGTCAGCTGGTGATCGGCAATCGTTACAACGAACGGGAGAATCGAACGAAAATCCGAATGTTGTGCATCGTAAGAAAAATTTCGCCGAAATCATCGGACCACGATGTCGTCAATTTCCTTCTTCTTTTTTTTTTTTGATTTTAGAAAAAATAATTCTCGTTCCCTGGTTCCTCCAGACTTCGCTGCGAACGATGTAATCACTTCTTTCTCTCGTGTCTCCGCCGGTAAATTACATTTCAATTTCCCTCATCACCCTTTGCGTCGAGTTTGACTGACGTATACGTATATATGTATGTACGCGTATATTCCGTATACCTTCCAACTTTGGTTTCGTTCTCGGAATAACGCGTGTACGCGTGTAAGTCGAGGGTAAAAATGGGGTATCAACGAAGGTACGGTAGGTACATATACATACGTACGATACTGCGATTTATTTTCATACACGTACAGTCGGGTATATCAAGGATTTCTTATTCTCGTTCTATTTTCTTTCTATATTTTTTTTATCATTTATGTGAAAACAAACTCATAGACGCAGTTTTGTATCCCTTGACGACGGAGCGCGAGGTGGTACGAGAACGACGACGATCGTCACCTTTATCTTTATATATCCGTATACCCAGGTATATAACACGTAGAGGTACATATATACATATATACATATATATATATATATATATATATATATATATATATATATATATATGTTTTACGGTATCGCGTCTGTCAGAGGCGTTTGAGTCGGAATCCCCGTGTCTTGCAGTAACAGCAGCTTTTCTCGATCAAAGGAGTGTCGCCAGTTTATTGCATTTACGGGACGCATCTTCTACTGATATAGTGGCAATTTCTATCCAGACGAATATCCCCTGCCCCGCCCTCCGCCACGTACGATACAAGGGAAGTTCGTACGTACGTACGTACATTCGCGAAAAGAAGAAAGATAAATATAGGGTATTTACGCACGCGGGAAAAAAGTAAGAGGGAAGGAAACGGGGCGCGAGATCAGGGAGAAAGTCGATCAGACTGTCAATCCTTGACGCTCAAGGGTATCAACGTGTCACCTGAGACGATATTGCAATCTCGAACTCAAGGATTAACTCATCTGACTAGATCTTTATATACAGATATACGCTCGGCCTAATAACGTATAATCACTGTGTGTGTAGTATTTGTCATGGGAAGTATCCGTCTGGTGACAGCTAATTATACGGGGATTATTTTTTCTCATCCCAGAGCTGCATATATCCTACGTGTGTATATAAGGGGGGATCATCTTCGGGGATCACGTTCTAATCTCTTATAAAAACTAGAGATCGAACCCGGACGATGCGATAATACCGTAGGTATATACCCCGGCCGTAAGTCGAAGTTTTTAATTATTAAAACGTTCGTTGTTCTTAATCTTCTTTTTTTTTTCTTTCTCATTTCTCTTCAGAGATAATATTTTCTCCAACGACTCCCCTCTATGCACTCATCTGACCGTGAATCGTTGTAACAATGATCCAAGAATTTTCTAGAGCGTGATCCGCAGCCATTTTCTTTTCTGCTATCCGCTTGACTCACTCACTCGCTCACAGTTGCGAGTATAACTAAAAATGGGAGGTCAGATATGTATAATTTAAAAAATAAGGTGAAAAAAAAAAAAAAAAAAAAAAAAAAACAAACCGGGTGCGGGTGAGTGGAGTGAGTCAGTTTGAATTTAATGAATATAAACGGGTGTTGGGAGGGAAGCGTGACGGCGGCGGCGGTGGCGGCGGCGGTGGGGGGAGCATCGGGAACTCGGTGACCCGTTTGGTCGTTGAGGTTCAGGAGGTGAGCCGTCCGGGTTTCTTCCGGGGTTAAAACGTACCCGTTCGTAATTCTGGGCGATGGGGCGTGCGTCTTTTGGGTTCCTAGATGGCGACAGCGTCACTAACTTCGACTCTACCCTCCACCTCCGACTCCACCTCCACCTTCGACTCGACTCGACTCGCGACTACCACCACTATCAGCATCGACTCGCATGACTCTTCCATGAGCTTTCGCGTACCGTCCGACCAACCCCAATCCCAACGGTACTCGTAAATTCCGACACATTCGATGCCCACCGAACCACCACCACCTCCGGCTGTACCTATATACCAGCTCGGTACCTCTCCTATATTTTGTTACGTCCGATCGGTTTAGTTTTGTTTGGGATGGATCTTACGTGAACAGGAGAGTGTGTGTCTCGATTTTTTGGGTCCAAGTGCTAGCACTTTTCACCTGGGACTCGAGACCAGTGCAAAGTTGGAAATAGCGGTGGTTAATAATAACACGGGAAATTTGAGGATGATGTTTTACTCGAAGAGGGATTTGGTTTTATATGCTTGTCTCCTCGGATCTGATTTATTGATTTGCTTATAATCGGGAAAATTAGGTTTAAACTCTACTGGAATTTTATATAAAAATCGAATTTACTCGTAAGAATCACTTGGTTCTTGAGATAACTACAGCCGGGTTAAGCGAGTTTCTCAATAGCCGCCTGATTCATAAGGAAAATCTAGAGGAAAACGAACATCAGCCGGTTAAAGCGAGTCCGTTTTGACACAGACTTTTCCTTTTGAATAAATTTGAAATTGGTAAAATTGAAGAATTAGTGATTGGAAACAAGGGTGAATTTTGAATGAATACGTGGTTATATTTCCAGAATAAAATATAAAATACAAAATTTATAACATAAAAATACTAACTAACAGTTGATCAAAGGAAAAAACTCAAGTTAGAATCGGGAGTGGAATGAATTGGGGAAGTAAGAATTTTGGAAAGAGTGGAGAATGTATGAGAATAACACCTTGCTCGAATTGGTTTGGAATTGGAGAAGATGGTGCGAACTGCACTGGTGGACTTCCGATTCAACTTTTAGAAAACTAGACTGAAGTTAAGTTTTTGGTGGATGAGTTAAGTGAGTGAGTTTTGTCTGATACTTTTTAGTCTGTGACTGCAACTGTATTACTGAGACTGGAACTGAGACTGGAACTGAGACTATGTAACTGAACTGCGTAACTGAACTGGGCTGTCTGATCTGAATTATTCTTATTCTATTCTTATTCTTATTCTGAGATTTTTTAGTTGAGTTCCAGTTTTTATACCAAGATTTTGAGGGCGGTGTTTTGTAAATTCCTACAATTGGTTGGAATTTTCTTTTGGGGGTTCTTCCAATCGTGTGTGTTTATCTATTTTGTTCGAAATGTGTAAAATATCCCATTGGTTGAGTTTTTCTCCCACTTGGGCCTGGTTATGCTGGGGTAGTTTTCTGGGGTACAAACACTTGAGTTTTATTACTATCCTCGGGAAATTGTTCGGTTTTTGAAAGTTTACTATTATTTAATGAACAAACTGGATTTTTACCAACTCCGGAATGGAAAATTCTTAGTGAATTTGAATCATTGATTTCTGTTTTTGAACGAAGGTTCTATCATGTTTTTTACGGATTTTATATTATAAGATTGAAATTTGACTGAATTCTTCAATTTAACAAGTGTAACGAGTGTGTGATAATGTTTTATTAACGCGGAGACGGTTTAAAATTGTTCATTGGTAAATGTTAAAAATTGGTTCTTAATAATTGAAGCAATATATGAAGCTAATGGAATATTTCGAACTCGAAGTGGTTTACAATATGAAGAAAAGGGTCTTGGCCTGAAAATGTGCGTGCGGACCAGGGATTTGTTTAGACTATTCTAGGGTTTTACGACCGACTCTCCAGATTCCACATCTGCAAGATCTCAGGTTCGAATGGTCATCTCTGGGACCTTTGTTTAGTTAAAACCTAGGGGATATTAGAAATTTTGAATTTAGGAGTCCCGTGGGACGTAACATCTCCCCCCCTGAGTTGAACGTTAGGGGTCTTAAGGATGCCTGGCGTTCATTCAGAAAGTGGAATCTGCGATATCGTATACAGGTTGAACAGAGAAATCTTACAATTAACTAAAGCGAAGTTTTAAACTAATTGTCAACAACATGTATGTAATTGAGTAAGGTTTACAAAAAAATTGCGATTAAATAATTAGTTGGTATGTTTACACAAAACGTATAGGTATATGAAATACAAAAGGAACATGAAAGGTTTTATTTCTTTATTTTGAAAGTGGGATTATAGTAATATATTTTGAGTTCGTTTGTTCTGATTTTATTATTATTCTTCTTGCATAGTTACGTGTGAGTGTTTTAATTTATTGGCATGTACAACGCGTGTTGCATTTTTGTGCGAAATTTTTATATTACCACTTGGTAAGACTTCTATAATTTTATGCGGACCACTATACTGGTCCCCGAATTTTCCTTTCTTCGGTTCATTTAGCAGGAATACTTTATCTCCAATTCTGAATTCTTGAGGATTTATTTTTCGATCATAGTACTGCTTGGATTTTTGCTTGGCGTTTATAAGATTTTGACGTGCTAATTTTTGTACAACATTAATTCGTGTCATCATTTGCATTAGATATTCATTGTATGTTGGTAAAGGTTCCTCGTCTTCTATTTCTTCGCTGGAGGGTTGACGTGCTAAATTTCCAAAAACCAGTTCAAATGGCGTGAACTTAGTTCCCTCGTGGACGCTGGTATTATATGAGAACGTAGCCAAATCCAACCATTCGTCCCATTCGCTGTCTTCTTTTACGTATTGCTTTAAATATTCGACTAGCACTTGATGTGACCTTTCCAGAGCTCCATTAGCTTGTGGGTAGAAAGCTGTTGTTCTAAACTGTTTTATTTTGAATAGTTTAGCTAAACGTTTCATCAATGTGCTCATAAAATTCGTTCCCTGATCTGTTAACAAAGCTCGCGGTGAACCGAATATACAGATAAATCTCTTAACGAAGGCGTTCGCTACGCAAGAAGCGGTCATACTGACTAAAGGTACAGCTAAGCAAAATTTCGTTAAGTGATCTTGTATTGTCAAAATGTATTTGTTATTATTGTTAGTTAACGGCAGAGGGCCTACTATATCCATGGATATTTTGTCGAAAGCTGTGAGTGGAGTATCTGTTATTATCATAGGTTGCTTTGTCTTGACACGGCATAATTTTTTTAATTGACATTGCAAACAGTGCTGGATAAAATCCTGAACGTCTATCTTCATATTTTTCCAATAAAATCTTTGACGAATTCTAGCGTAGGTTTTCGTAACACCTTTGTGTCCTCCTAATGATGAAGAGTGGGCTTCTTCTATAATATTTTGACGTTGGTTTTCAGATGCATATTGAGTTAATCCCATGCAAACTGTAATTTTTACATCGCAGCCATTAATTGCGGTTTGAAATTCGTCAACTATTCGGTCCCACCTGACCTCATCTATTTTAGGTGTTCTAGCCATTCTTATTGTACCGATTCTAAACCTATCTATCGTTTTCCTCAATGATTTTGCTAAATCTGGGACTATATCTTTGGTAACTATCGTGTCTTCACTTTCTTTGGCTACTAAGGCTAAATGGTATTTAGTTCCTCTTTTGATGATGGATACTTCTCCAATCAGCGGATCTTTGAACTCAGGTAGTTGTTTTTGCTGGGAAAGTAACATCGATCCCTTATCGCATGGTTTACCTGTTCGGGTGATGAAGTATGCGTAATTATCTTTTTCCATGGTTAATTGATCTCGTGAATTTGAAAAATTGTCGTCTGACGTTTTTTCCTGTTGGTTGTTATCTTCTGGGATTTCATTTTCTGACGACTCACTATCTTCATCGGAATCTTCGTCTGAGAAAAATTTATCTGCGGCTGATTTAGGATTCGGTTCCGTTTCTGAGTCCGAATCGGATTCTGTTGATGACTCATATATCGTAGGTAATTTTACGTTCCGTAATCTTGTTCTTCCGTCGTTCTCTTCTTCTCCGCTCTCTTCGTCGGCCTCTTCGTCCTCGTTTTCGTACTCATTAGGGTTTGCTACAACTGATTTTGGTATTCGATCAATTAAAGGTCTATCATCCTCTTCAAATGGGTCTTCATCGCTTTGCTGCTCATCTCCGCTATCTTCCGAGTTATGGATGTCAACCTTCGTTTGACGATTAATACATCGTTTCTGGAGTATTTCCTCTCTTGTAAATGGAATTGCATCGGTTTTCGCACTCGTCTTACTTCTAGTTTTCATCGTGACTGTGGGTGATTTTCTAGCTGGTAGCTCGTCTTCTTCAATCATATCTACCTTTTGTGGCGAAGATCCCGTGTATTTGGAAAACGTCGCGTTCGAGTATGTTCCATCGTCGATCATGACTTCATCTGGATCGTTTTGGATCGGTAGTACGCGTCTTTCGGTTGATCCTTCAACAGGGTTTCTTGAAAGTGCGTCGGCGTTGACGTTCGTCTTTCCTGCCTTATAAACTACGGTGTATTCATACTCGGCTAATTTTAACCTCCACCTGATCAAACGCGAGGTTGGATCTTTAACTGAATTTAACCATACTAATGGTCTATGATCTGTCACCAATGTGAAACTTCGGCCATATACATAAGGTCTGAAATATTGCACCGAGTATACTATAGCTAATAATTCCTTTTCTATTGTCGAATAATTTAACTCAGCTCCATTCAGGACTCTAGAGGTGTAAGCTATTGGTGAGTCTTTATTTATCGGACCTTGACTTAATATCCCTCCTATAGCGTAACCTGATGCATCTGTAGTTATTAAAAAAGGCTTCGTGAAATCTGGATATTGTAATACTGGTTCCTGACATAATTTTAATTTTAATTGATCAAACGCTGTTTGGTGAGTATCATCCCATTGGAATGGTACATCTTTCTTTAATAAATGACTGAGTGGTTTCGCAATCTTTGAAAACCCTTCTATGAATCTGCGATAATAACCAGCTAGACCAAGGAACTGTTTAATATTCTTTGCATTTTTCGGGCGTGGAAATTCCTTAACTGCTATTATCTTATTCGGATTCGGCTTTACTCCGTCCTCCGAAATTATATGTCCTAGATATGCGACCTCTTTGCGTAGGAATTCGCATTTATCGGGCTGTAGTTGTAAATTTGCTTTCCTGAGCCTATCCATTAATTTTTCGAATTTTATCTCATGTTCTCTCAGGGATCTAGAATATAAAACTATATCGTCTAGGTATACAAATAATTCTACTCCTTGCAAACCTATTAATACCCTATCCATCAGTCTTTGAAAGGTTGCGGGTGCGTTCTTGAGCCCGAATGGCATTCTACTAAATTCGTAGTGTCCGTAAGGTGTCGAGAAAGCAGTCTTGTGGCTATCGTCGCTGTGCATTTTTATTTGATGGAACCCGGACGCGAGATCGAATACTGAAAAGTATTTGGCTCCTCCGAGTTGATCTAAGATCTCGGTGATGTTTGGCAATGGGTAAGCATCTCCTATAGTTTTTTCATTCAATGCTCTAAAGTCTAATACTAATCTCCATCGCTTGTTGCCTTGAGAATCTGGTTTTTTTGGGACTATCCATATAGGTGAATTGTAAGGTGATTCGGAAGATGTTACTATTTCTTTATCTATCAGTTCTTCTACTTGTCGATTAATTTCACCTTTGTGAATAGGTGGAAACCGATACTGTCGCGTGTTCACTGGTCGGTTATCAACTGTGGTGATTCGATGTTGAAGTACTGGAGTGAAATTTAAAGTTTCTCCAGGTATGTAAAAGCGATCGGAATGTTTGATAATGAGTTTTTTCATGCTCTCTTTCTCTTCTGAATTCAAATGTTCAAGTCGTAATAATTCATACAATTTATTTGTTCTTTCTTCATTTTTACTTTGCTCCGTGTTTGAATTTGATAAATGACTTAGCTCTTCTATATTATTATTAGATTTCGATTCTAATTGAAGGTTCGGCGAAGAGTTGGGCTCTCCTGGCTCGGATTTTGAATTAGATTTAGGATTCAGTGAAGGATTCAGCGGAGGATTCAGCGTAGGATTCAGCGAAAGATTCAGCGTAGGATTCAGTGAAGGAATCAGCGAAGGATTCAGCGAAGGATTCAGCGTAGGATTCAGCGTAGGATTCAGCGAAGGATTCAGCGTAGGATTCAGCGTAGGATTCAGCGAAGGATTCAGCGTAGGATTCAGCGAAGGATTCAGCGTAGGATTCAGCGAAGGATTCAGCGTACGATTCAGCGTAGGATTCAGCGTAGGATTCAGCGAAGGATTCAGCGTAGGATTCAGCGTAGGATTGAGCTTTCTTGGCTCGGATTTTGAATTAGATTTAGGATTCAGTGAAGGATTGAGCTTTCTTGGCTCGGATTTTGAATTAGATTTAGGATTCAGTGAAGGATTGAGCTTTCTTGGCTCGGATTTTGAATTAGATTTAGGATTCAGTGGAGGATTGAGCTTTCTTGGCTCGGATTTTGAATTAGCATGTTTGTGTAGCGGTTCGGTTTCTGCCTTCTTAGAATCTAACTGGGCGCTTATTCTACCTAAGTGAACATCAGCTTTCTCGGAGTTAGCACTTTCTTCAAAAGGCCGGATTGTTAGAGTCGGAATCGCTACGGAAATATCGCGTTCTGTGGTATTTATTGCCCTCATGTATGCTAAACCGTTGACAACCCTAACGACAGCATCACCAGTTATGATACCCTCAGCTTCTATGCGAGGTACATACCCTTCAATGATCTCCGGATTTGCCACTATAAAATGAAAAGGTGTATTTGATCTAGCAGGAAGAATAACGACTTTTCCCGATTCGAATGGTAGTTCAATATCGTCCCATACTAAACAGTTCTTGGCGTAATTGAGATTGGCTCGACATTGGACAAGGAACTCGGATCCCAAAATTCCGTCTTCTTTGATCGGGAAATCATTGTCGACCACGTGAAAAGTAATTTTATAACCTAAGATGTTTATTGTGACAAAACCTAAAGTGGTTACATGATGCTCCGTTATTCCACTAAGTTTCAATATTTCTGCTTCATTTATGTACGTGTTGGGATCAAGCACTTTCCTTTTCAATAAATTTGGAGCTGCACCACTATCTATCATGAGGACTGCCGGTAATTTGAATCCACAACTTTGTATTTTGACTGTGGCTATATATCCAGATTGAACTACATTTACTGTGGCGATTTTCGGTTCTCCTCTTTGGTGTTTGCTACGGTTACTGGGCGCGTTTGGGTCATCGAAATACCCGACTCCCCTTGAGCCACGCTCTCTCTCAAGGGTGCAAATCCGTTTCCCTGATTTCTAAATTTTTCGTTTCTACTATTATTGTACATTCTTTTACGACATTCCTCAAGTAAATGACCGGGTGCTTTACAATAGCGACACATTTTCCCTTTGTTTGTCTGAGGATCTTGCCCTTGTTGAACTATCGGATATTTATCTGTTCCTTCTGTACTGGTAGGGGCGTTTGGATATGGCTGATTACTACTGTTCAAAAACTTCCAACAGGTATCTGCCGCATGACCCTTTCTTTTACATAGTTGACAGACCAGGATTTCGGAAACTACTTGGTTAACTCTATTGTGTTCAAAACGACCTGTTTCTCGGTAAGCTTTTTGATTCCGCAAACCCATGCGTGCTAAATTTTCCTTTTCTATTCTAACGGCTTCTGCGATAGTTTCGGCGAAACCTGTGATCGCGGGCATTCGCATCTCGATTTCTGACCTTAGACCATGTTTGAAACAAGAACATGCGTTGATCTCGACTGATTTTTGAAATTCTTTGGTGACAGTTCCGTGTTCATTTTGATATGCGTCCTTAATGCGTTTCGCGAGGATTCGAACGCGGTTTGCATACGATACCACATTTTCGTTGTCTTTCTGAAATATATTACCTAACTTCCCCTGAACTTGGTACACTGTTTCTGCGGGTGCGTACAATTTTTTAATATAATTGATAAAGTCTCCAATTTTCTCAAATCGCGCATCTTGAATTGCAACTCGTGCATTACCCCGAAGTTTATTTCGTGCTAATCTAACTAGGCTACTTTCTGCAGTTGGAGGTAGTAGATCTCTTGCTTCTTCACATCCCTCGATGAATTGTGTCAGCGGAATATTTGTTCCATCGTACACTGGGATAGCTTCTAAAGCGATTTTCATGGATACATAATGATGATCGTCACTTACGGCCATGTTGCCTGTTTTGAGTCTTTCTAAAAGAGATTTATTTTGAACCCTTGAAGGTGTGGCACCGGTTTCTTCGGATGTGCTGGCCTGAAGATCCAGGGGATCTAGTTTTGGTTGATCTTGTTCAATTTCTTTATTAGGTGTTCGATTTATTGGCATTTTATTTGCATAGTTCGAAGTTTTTGCACTTATTTAAGGAATTCACTTGTAATTTTGTTATTATTAACGTTCTATTTCACTTGGTGCACTGTTAACTATCCCACCGCTGCCACCAAAAATTTTTCTTCTGTTACGTCCGATCGGTTTAGTTTTGTTTGGGATGGATCTTACGTGAACAGGAGAGTGTGTGTCTCGATTTTTTGGGTCCAAGTGCTAGCACTTTTCACCTGGGACTCGAGACCAGTGCAAAGTTGGAAATAGCGGTGGTTAATAATAACACGGGAAATTTGAGGATGATGTTTTACTCGAAGAGGGATTTGGTTTTATATGCTTGTCTCCTCGGATCTGATTTATTGATTTGCTTATAATCGGGAAAATTAGGTTTAAACTCTACTGGAATTTTATATAAAAATCGAATTTACTCGTAAGAATCACTTGGTTCTTGAGATAACTACAGCCGGGTTAAGCGAGTTTCTCAATAGCCGCCTGATTCATAAGGAAAATCTAGAGGAAAACGAACATCAGCCGGTTAAAGCGAGTCCGTTTTGACACAGACTTTTCCTTTTGAATAAATTTGAAATTGGTAAAATTGAAGAATTAGTGATTGGAAACAAGGGTGAATTTTGAATGAATACGTGGTTATATTTCCAGAATAAAATATAAAATACAAAATTTATAACATAAAAATACTAACTAACAGTTGATCAAAGGAAAAAACTCAAGTTAGAATCGGGAGTGGAATGAATTGGGGAAGTAAGAATTTTGGAAAGAGTGGAGAATGTATGAGAATAACACCTTGCTCGAATTGGTTTGGAATTGGAGAAGATGGTGCGAACTGCACTGGTGGACTTCCGATTCAACTTTTAGAAAACTAGACTGAAGTTAAGTTTTTGGTGGATGAGTTAAGTGAGTGAGTTTTGTCTGATACTTTTTAGTCTGTGACTGCAACTGTATTACTGAGACTGGAACTGAGACTGGAACTGAGACTGGAACTGAGACTATGTAACTGAACTGCGTAACTGAACTGGGCTGTCTGATCTGAATTATTCTTATTCTATTCTTATTCTTATTCTGAGATTTTTTAGTTGAGTTCCAGTTTTTATACCAAGATTTTGAGGGCGGTGTTTTGTAAATTCCTACAATTGGTTGGAATTTTCTTTTGGGGGTTCTTCCAATCGTGTGTGTTTATCTATTTTGTTCAAAATGTGTAAAATATCCCATTGGTTGAGTTTTTCTCCCACTTGGGCCTGGTTATGCTGGGGTAGTTTTCTGGGGTACAAACACTTGAGTTTTATTACTATCCTCGGGAAATTGTTCGGTTTTTGAAAGTTTACTATTATTTAATGAACAAACTGGATTTTTACCAACTCCGGAATGGAAAATTCTTAGTGAATTTGAATCATTGATTTCTGTTTTTGAACGAAGGTTCTATCATGTTTTTTACGGATTTTATATTATAAGATTGAAATTTGACTGAATTCTTCAATTTAACAAGTGTAACGAGTGTGTGATAATGTTTTATTAACGCGGAGACGGTTTAAAATTGTTCATTGGTAAATGTTAAAAATTGGTTCTTAATAATTGAAGCAATATATGAAGCTAATGGAATATTTCGAACTCGGAGTGGTTTACAATATGAAGAAAAGGGTCTTGGCCTGAAAATGTGCGTGCGGACCAGGGATTTGTTTAGACTATTCTAGGGTTTTACGACCGACTCTCCAGATTCCACATCTGCAAGATCTCAGGTTCGAATGGTCATCTCTGGGACCTTTGTTTAGTTAAAACCTAGGGGATATTAGAAATTTTGAATTTAGGAGTCCCGTGGGACGTAACAATTTTATACACCGCGCCGCGGAGTCCAAGCTACATTTTAATGCGTAAAGAACCCCAGAGATTGCTTTCGAAACTCGGCGCACACATCGGCTAACACCCACCGCCGCTTTTTATTGTCCAAAGGATGAATTTCGACATGTTCATCGAATATTTCGGGGCCTCGGAAACCCTTCGATGACTGGTGAACGTGGAATGGAACTACGTATAAGGAAATCATCGAAACAGACGATCCTCAATTGGCCAGAATTTGGTTCAAGTTCCTTGTATTCCTGACCTTCTTGAAAGTCGTCTCAAAAATCAAACCTTCGAAGGGTGTTTATCGTACAAAATCTTCATTCAATCGTTCGATCCTGCAACCCCCTACAGATTTCAGGCTAGACAAATGCCAATTCTACATAAAATATTTATCGGCAGATAGAAATTTGATGAAAAAACTAAAACCCCTATAAACTTGCTTACTCGGCGTACGAAATTTACCGTCAAAAAACTTAATATGTTTATCACGACGTGTATTTTTTCATTATCGTTTTTAATTATTATTATTATCATCATTATTATCATCATTCTCTTGGCGAGCAGCACTTATTCCGCTAGTCGCTGGTATAATAATGAATATACTGAAATTACTCTAATTAATGTGAAGGGGTGTGGGCTGCAGATAAAGGCTTCGAATTCCGCACCATTGCGTGCCGGGGTGCGTGTCTCTGCGTCAGGGGGAAGGGCAGAGGTTGTGTATTATGTAGCTATATATTTCTATGTACGTACGACCCATGTACATACATACATACATACATACATATATATATATATAACTGGTTATAAAACGACGAAGCAGAACGAGAACGAAACAGAACGGAGTGGAATGGAGAGCGTCGCGACGCCACGCGACGGTTTACGCCGAAGGGAAACCATCGCTCAAATAACTCGAGCTGCTCCCTATAATTACGCTTTTCTTTCTCTTTTCACCGAGTGCAGAGGTGGAAAAAAGGAAAGGGGAGAGAAAACTCAGCCGACCGTACGAAATGATAAAACAAAATAGAGAGAGAGAGAGAGAGAGAAAATACAACGATTAAAAAAAGGAACGAGGATACTCGTACGCGACAGAATTCCGAACAAGTTATCGTCGTATTCGCTGAATTTTTGCATCTCAAAAATCTATTAGCCGGTATTATTATTATTATCAAACGAAAAAAAAAAAATAGGCTCGCTGCGGTCGTTCGAACGTATAGTGGAGGAAATCGAACCGACAGTTGGAAGATATTGGGCAAATCTCGAAGTGGTAAAAAATAGTTGAAAAAAAAAAAAATATGAAAATTGAAGAGCAGAAAGAGCATATTTAAACACTCGTAAAATACCATTCCTCAGGAATGTGTATAATTGCGGAACTCTGGTTATTATAACGTAAAACCAATTATCTAACGAGAGAACGGGTAACAATTCTTCATTTTTTTCTTCCCTCTCCGTACACTCGTCCATCCCAAGTAAAACCACGTGTCGTCTGTTATACATAATTATAAATTTCACCGTATACGTATACGTGAATCGTACGCATACACGTAACTATATAGACGGTCGCGACACGTGCACAGGGAAGGGGGGCGTACTCGAACTGTCCGTTACTAGTTTTAATTAATCATTAGAGCCTCTGCAGAGAGTCAGAGAGTTGACTCGCTCACCAAACTCGCTACTGTATCGTACCTACGTTGGCGGTACATACATATACATATATACGTTACACGCGGTACGTTATAGGTAAATATGGTACGGCGTCTCTATAAACTTAAATACGCGAGTAGGAATTCCCCATCTTTTTATTCGTAATTAATCCATTCATTTTTTGTTCCGATCGGTTTTTTTTCGGTTCCATTTCTCACCAATTTTTCCGCTTCTTTTCCTAGGATGTGAAAATATTTTCATCTCCGTATCACTTTCCTTTTCTCAAAAGGTATCCGCGAGCTCACGGTGCAGAGCGGGGCTAGCATATGCGTATTTTCTTTGTACGATTTTCGTATCGGATACGCGCGATCCGGAGTAACATGGAGAGGTTCGCTTCATTTCTCCCATATAGGTATTATAACGGGGGCAGATGTCGAAGAAATTTTTCGATGCACACGCGCCGGCCGTTCACACTTACCTAAAAACGAGTCTGCCAACTGCCGCCACGTTACTCGGCTATGCAACTCCATCTTTTATTTTCTTCGGACTAACGCGCTAGCCCTCGGACCGTCTTTTATACATAGATATACATATACCCTACGTACACACGTATAGATGGTATACATAGTATTTTTTCATTTCTTTTGTTTCGTAATTCGCGTTACTTCCTTCGTTTCCTCTCCATATACCGTAACAAGGGTGGAAGAGGGTATTCCATCCCTGTTTCAGACACCCCGTCGTATTTATTACCATTTAACTCATTTATTTTATTAGTCACTCTCCGCCCCCATACTCCCCTTTAATTCTCATACACGTAGACGGTACGCGTATACGTATCGCGGTATATGGTAAATAAAATATGTAAACGTGCACGCGATATTTAATACATACGTACCCACACGTACTGTGTACGGATACTGTGTAACGAGTCCCTGTTTTCTGATACCAATTTAATTCCTCGTTGGTATATTTAAAGCGTATCTGCATCCATGCGATGTACGTACGTATGCGTTACACATATACACGCTCGTACACGCGGTGGTTCGTAAGTCGCGTGGCCGCCCTGCGGCTCTGGGGTCCCTGGTTTAGCTGGTTAGCATTCTTAATTTGACGCCGTACGATGGTACGAACGGATACCGTGAACGAAATAACCGAGGGTTGGAGAAAATCGCAAAATAGTGACGGAAACGAACGGATGTCGAGGGTGAACCACACAAGGGGTTAAAAAAAAAAATAGATGTAACTCATCACCGATCCCCGAGAAAATGAAAACTGGTTTCTCAGAACCACCTCACAGAAGAATTTTGAATTTTTCGTACCGAGGACTTTTGATGAGATAAAATTTGGTAGGTTTTTTTTTTTTTTTTTCTTCTTACCTAGATACACGTATACACACCGAACTCGCCGAGCAGTTTAGTTTCAAACTAGTTTTGAAAACAAGTTCGCAAATCATCTAGTTTTCCGGAAATACCTTATATATATATAACTATGTTGTGTTCCGTCAAAACTGTTGATAAACTATTTCGGTTTTCAAACCCCTACTCATACCACCGTCGTCTATACCTTACCTCTCTTCGAAAAGTTCTAGACTTTCGAATAGAAAATCGAGAGGAGGCGTAGAAAGCGGGTGGTATAAGATCGTATTCTACGGAAGCTGAAGCTGAAGAGGAAGCGGAAGGAAGATACTTTTTTACCCATACAGTGTATAAAAGTCTCGACGTGCCACCGTACGTAGATAATATATATATATATATGTAACACGTACATACATATACGTACATAGGCGGTAAGGCGTATAGGTATATACTTACGCCGCGCGTAGCGAAGTATACGCGGGAATATTGGTGAGTCGGCGTCGAGAGCGCGACTACTTTTCGAGATGATAGAAAAAGATGGAAGTATAGAAGAAAAGGAATAAAATGAAAAGATAAAGGGAGTTTGATTTCCTCCTTTTGTGTCTCGGAACTCGATATAAGTTATGAAGACGCTCCTATAAGATCCGCTTGCCATACCGACGTGGAATTGGGCGCATCTAACTCCTCCGCAAGCGAATAGTGTACGGTATGTTTTATACACAGATATAATATATATTACGCGACATGGTCGTCTAGACTCGACGACGATGCTATCGCTTAACACCACCCCTTAACTTATTTTACTCGTTCCGTTTTTTTTTTGTTTTTTTTTTGTTTCAAATTTCTCACCCTCTTTGTAAAATCCCCTCTTATTCGCTCTATACTCGTAAACGACCGACTACCAAAATTTAAGTTACTTTTAAGTGAACGATAAATAAAACGGGGATCTCGAAACATCCTCCACGTACTCTCCTTGCAGGGTGGATATTTTCTCTGATTTGACACCGTGCGTTTTTCCATTTCGGAAATTTCTCACGATCTTCGGGCGAGGTATGGGTATAGCATGCACGTCGCGCGATAATGTTACAATATACATTGCGTACGTACGTATAGGATTCCTTATCCAGACACCGGCAACGTAGGTAGCAAACTTGCTATACGCGAAGAACGGCGGGCGACGCTGCGATAAAACGATATAGAGAGGTCTGATGCCTCGGGGCGTCGGTGCACAATGCAACGACCCGGCTTAAACCTAACATCGCAGTTTCTGCTCCTAACGCTGATTTTATATACGTATATATACGTATCATACCTAAGGGCGCTGACTTAGAATTGAAAGCTTCCTTATTAATCTCCTTTCATACCATAGTCGCTGCTGCCGCGGCTGCTTTTGTCAGACGAGGTGCTTTAGAAAATCCGTTATTATTATCGTATTACGTCCGTAAAAACCCGCGGGGAAAAACAACACCGAGAATATGTGATTCCTGCTGTAATATCCTTTGATATAGATTCAGTTTTCCCAGCCAATCCGTCGACTGGTTTCGAAAAATTCTTCCTCCGAAGAATCCTGCGTACAATTAGCCGATCGGGGTGGTCCGAACGGTTTTTCGGGCGTAAAATAGCGCGTAGGGTTTTTTCTCCCGGTATTGCACACCGTACACGTATACAGCACGTGTCAGTTTTAGAGGGCGTCGCGACGCCGCAACTTTGTCCTTCCCCGTATATATACGTGTACGTAACAACGCGTTACGGTGTTGCGGGGGAAAACGTCTTTGCGGCTTACGCGCGTCGAAATAACTCGTAAATATTTTAACCACCCCAATCCCGTAGGTGCCGCCGTTGCAAGGGCGTGCGTTATAAACACGTGCACCGAAGGCACACATCGCATATAGGTATATACCTATACGTGTCCTCTCTATTTTATGTACACACGTCGGCGTGCCGAGCCGGTATAATATAGCGTATACTTCAAGTGTTACGATTCGGCTCACCGCCTCTTATACTTCGGGATGCATCGAGGACGCGACGACGACGACGCGACGACGACGTTGTTAAACGGGCGCGCGCGCGCTACGTCTTCCGATGCACCAGACTGCAAGCAGAGCGTATGTCAGGATATAGCAGCTATGTATATATATGCGAGTATATGTAGGTATATACAAAACATTCGAGAGACCACCGACGGTCCTCCTTCTCTTATTGCTTCCCGCTCGCTTATACGTACGTACGTACGTACGACACGCTCCTTTTTACACTCCTTCTTCAACTTCGCCTTCGAAAACCCACCGCTTCTCATCTTCTTTATTTTCACTTTTTTCGTCAACCTCCCGCAACGGGATTAAATCGCGATCGCGGTCGCAACTGTCGTTCGATTATTTAAACCGCGCGTGGCCGATACGTGACGCCTCTGGCTTAAAGAGCGATCGTTAATTTTTTTTTTCTTCTTTATTTATCTCAGTTTTTTGTTTCCGTCCACGACGTAGGTACGGTGTTGAAAAAAGACGCGAGGAGAAATAATAATTTACCTCCGTTGAACATTCGAGAGATTAATTTTAGTTTCGAAGGGAGTCGTCGCGCGCGTTTGACACCCCTTGACGTCACGTTGTAACTACTGCACGTTTACACGTCGGTCCGTAATAGTCCCCAACCGTACTCCGGGTTGGCCTGGCAGAGCGAATGCATCACACGTAGTATTCTGCGTATAAGTAGTACATAAATATTACAGCATCAGAGCGTAGGAGAAGGGAAATAAGGAGAATCACCAGCGGCAGCGGCAGCAAAGTTTGATAATACAACCTTGTGTCTGGTACACCGGCTAAGTGCCTCTTCGTGTAAATGGCACCGCCGAGACTAGAAACTGGGGCGTTCCGACGTTACGCCGTAGGTACTGTACTTACTATTCCCAACACCTGTCTCACCCTAAGACTCGACCGACGCTACCCCTCTCGTTAAATTTACCCTTCTTCGATTCCGTTTCTTCACACCACCGTTTGTCTCTCTTTTTTTTTAAACGAGATTTGCTTCTCTTTCTATTTTTCCCTCTACCTCAGACCCGATTTTATAATTCCCAAATTTTATCGTCTGGTTTTTGACGGTCTAAAGCTGGTACGAGGAAGTCGAATATCAGTACATGGAAATCCTTTGAAGTTAGAAGGAAGAGTAATCAAACGTGGTTTGGGTGAACAAGTGTACGAGGAAGGCTGATAGACTCGGAGAAACTGCAACCTTCGAGAGTTCGGGGATCAAACTTGAGACCTCGAACCTTACTCGGGTCACGCGAACCCGTTTTATACAATCATTGGTGAACTACTACACTCGTCGAATGATTTTGTCAATTTGAAATTTATCGGGCACATATTCGTTCGATTGCGATGGAATTCTTTTTTTTAATTTTTTTTTTTTTCTCGTTCAAGTTTGTGCGAATCGACGCGAGATTCCACGCTCGGAAAATACCCTATTTCGTGAGATTCGATCGACGAGATCGACGCGGCGACAATCGGAGAAGCGAGAAAGCTTGAAGTCTTATTGTTAGTAAGTGGAGCATAGCCAATAATTCGCTTCTAAACGTTCCCCAATTTGGTAAAGCTTTGGCAGAAACTACTTTGATCTTCACGGTATAGGGTATCTCCGTTCGCTTTCCTTTTACCTTTTTCTTTTTCTTTTTTTACCGTTTCGCTTTTTCTTTTGTCCCTTTTTTTTCTTTTTTTTTTTTCTTCCCTTTTACCTTTTTCGTCCACCTCACCCGGCGAACATCAACGCGCAGATCATTGGATTTCGTGGATTCTGGGGCGACGAACCGGTTAATCTCGCGAAGCCATCGTCTGGCAACGGACATAGGTATGGTAAAATTCAGGCAAAGTCCGACTAAAATCGCTGCGATCACCAGGTGAAGATATCCGGTCGGAGAACGAAAATAAAAAGAAATGTTCACAATGGAACTAAAACCGCTTTGCCACAACTTATCGGCAATTATTCGAAGAACAAAATTATACGTATCCCACACCTGCCCAAAATCACAATCATCTTCGTGGTATCAGTAAATTAAAAAATAAAGCTCCTAGTTCTTCTTCATTTTCTATGAGGTTTTTGAACTTTTTCATTTTCGTACTCGAAAACACTTGGACTATATCTTTCGCCTTACTTCGCCTTTAACGTAGTCATATCACTTCCTGATTTTCTCAACCAGAACGAAGTTCAACGCTAAATGTCTGGGTGATTTTTATGTCCCAGGTGTATTTCTGAGGGGCCAGAGTTTAACTCTAGGATTTTCCGAAGAATCTATGAGATTACTCGTGTTTCGAGAACGAGAACCAGAACGGAGAATTGTTGTTTTCATTTTTCCTATTTTTTTTTTAATTCTAAAATGCAGTCGCTCGACTCTTTGTAAGGTATCGAAAATTTAGCGTATACATGTATGAAGAAAAAAGGAAAAAATCAGACGGAGATGGTTGGGCGAACTTGATTCAACGAGATTTCGATTACAGATAATATTCGGCGCATCAAACCATGCAGGACCCATACGGGGCCCCCTCGATGATAAAGTTAATTAAACGTCCGCCGAAATAAATCCCATAAATATCTGGGTAAATACCAGAGGTACGCAAGTGCAGAATCGATAATTATGCGCGGATTTCAATGAACGTACACATAATAGACGCATTGAAAATTCCCCGCGAGCCGCGTTCTTCTACAACACAAGCGACGATTCGGATCCGCGCGGGGCAACAATTTCGTACGACAGACGGGAAAAAAAGCGAGCGAAAAAAAAAAAAATGAAATTGGGAACAAGAAGGGCGGGCGGATCGGCGAGGCAGGGGGAATTCTTGGCATTTTCACGGTCATCTACCCCGTTGCACCGGTGGTGCAGCCGGTGGGGGCATATGTTGCGTAAAATATATATTAATTTGAAAATACGATACGCGCGAGCACACGCGGCGAACGGCACGCGGAGCGACGATCGACGAAAAAAAGGAAGTAGGGGAAAGAGGAGAAAGAGACGAAAAAAACAAAAAATAAAAAAAGGACAATGAATAAAATAAAAATAAAAGGAATCGAGTCCTGTTGCAGGATGCACCGCAGACTGCCGCGCATACGTACCATATATGCGTTATATCGGGTGGTATGGGTGCATGCATACGGTATATTCGTATACGCGTATAGGTATAATATACGCGACATGCACGGGCACGTGCCGACATATTCTGTGACGTGTGCCGTTCCAGAACGACAGGTGCGAGACAGGTGTAAAACACCATATCCTGAACCGCGTCCTGACGATCGGCGCGTTGCCGTGAACCGAGCGAGTGAAAAAGAAACGAGAAATATTTCGATCTTCCTGCTGCTGCTGCTGCTTCTGCCGCCGCTGCTTCTGCCGCCGCTGCGTTCGGCTGAACGAACGGTTCTCGTCATCGTGTAACTGCGTTTCATTTTTAACGTGATTAATGTCATTTATTTTAACGAGGAACTTAAAATTATGCACGGGTAATTTCGATCCACCCGTAACCGGTGTTAACTCGAGACGTTGAACAGCCGATTCGAAGAATTTTTTTTTCTCATGGGAAATTGTGACACGAGAAAAAGGTGTGGAAAAAATGTCGACGAATCACCGGAAACTTTCAGTCTCGCCGCCATCTTTAATGCGGAATTTTTGAATCATAGCTTTTTCCTTTTCTTTTGAATCGGAATCGATTATCTAAAAATTCAACCTCCTTCTATTCTTCAGTCTTTTGCCCCCTATGATGTGATTCATTTAATTCATTCGCTTATAAACTCATTGTCAGTCATCTGTTCTTCCATTTTTCTATTCATTTCTCATCCGAAGCGGCTGGCCAACATTTTTCGTTCGGTTCGTCATCGTTCTCTGTTTTTTACTTGCACGTATCTTATAACTTTTCCGCTCCTGTATTCGTCCGCTTCGCTTGTCGCGGGTATTGTTTCGAACTCTAGTGTAGAAATCCCATCGTTTTTTTGTTTTTTTTTTTTTTTTTTTTTTTATATCGCGAGTCAGAAGACGGTACCTATGGGTAGAAAACTTGACTCGTCTCTCTTTCTTCCTTCCTCTTCTTCTTCTCCCTTCTTCTTCTGCGCGTCCTCTCCCTCTTTCCGCGACTGGCGATATTTACCTTGGCTGGCAGACGGCCGGGCCGGGCCGGGCCGGGCCGGGCGGAGGCCGGTTCCCTTGCCGTATTCTACTTTTGCTTGATGCCGTTGCTTCCTGCGGCACTTCTCTCCACTCCGTGTAGTCTGCTTTTGCTTGCGCCGCGAACTGCAGCAAGAAGTAGTGAGACTTTGCGGGCCGGTATACGCCGGAGACGGAAGACCGCCGCCACCCCCGTCGTCCCGCCTCGTCCCGCAACACTATGCTCCGCATCCACCGACGCTAAACCAGGACAAAGCGAGGTAAAGTCGGGTACTGATAAATAAGGCAAACACTACAATCTGAATTATTCATCCCAACGAAACCCCCGCTACGCTTCTCCACTGTGCGGCTCTCCTTCTCTTCGCTCCCACGTGCAGCATCCCCTCCCCACCCCTCCCCCCAAAGAATAAGACGACAACGAAACTAGCTTCGAGCTGCTGCTGCTGCTGCTGCTACTGCAGATTTTCCCGAAAATTTTCAACCCCCGTATAGATTGATCAGCTCTATCCGAGCGGAATGAAACGAAACGATACAGGGGAGGCACTAATTTTTTCGCTTCGTTATCTCGGGATCCAAAAAACGCAGAAACACTCTCGTGCTTCTTTTTTTGTTTTTTTTTTTTCTTTTACCGGCGTTTAAATTTATTTTCATGAAAGAAAATTTCCTTTCTACTACGTACCCAATGTTCATGTATTCTCCGTCTTATACCAAACCGTTCGCTGGATCCTTCGATGTTCGGCTAGTTTAATATTCTCGGTTCGTTTTGGCGCGACTCGGGGGTTGGCGTTTGCCTCTTCGACCTTGAGGAGAGATAGTATTTTTTTTTTTTTCAATTTTTTCTCGTGCTTTTTTACTGCTTTATTACCTACACCCTCCCGTTTCTTCGACGCAGTAGGAATACATCGAGTCACTTGATCGAAGAGAATGTCTGGAAACTTTGTATAGTTAGACGACCAATTAAAATTGCTTTATACACCTAGTCGCGCGGTAATGTGCGTGCAGGCAAATCCAGAAGTTACGAGAATCCGTGCGAACTTATCGCTTAACTTCTTTGCCGATAGAAAGAAAAAAAAAGGAACGAATTTTTAAAAACATTCCAACTTCGCGTAAAATGAACGATTCGGATGTAAAATTTTTTTTCTAACTTTCAAATTCAAAACCGTCTCGACGTATTTCTTTTCACCCGATTTTGAATCCGGTTATGCAGCTTTCGGGCGAGAAAGAGAGGAAAAAAAAAATCTATTCTTCGTAAGCGTTTACCGCGTATTGAAAAAAATCGTGAAAAGATTCCGTTCGAAAGATTTCGGAGCTTGAAACTTCCTCTCGAGAATCCTCTTCGGGCTTTTCCTCAATCGTTTTGCCGAGCGTGGGCATCGTTGTCGAAAGCTCGCGAGACTTTGCCGAGGCTTGGAATTCCGAGGTTTTCGAATAGTGCGGCGGCTCGTCTCTAAAATTTTCGTTTATATATTTGTTCTTGAAACCAAATGGAATAAAATGAAAATAAAAAAAAAAATAAAAAATAAAAAATAGAGAAAAGGGTATCGCGGGTGAAGAACTTGTAGAACGTCGGCGTCTCGTTGATGAGGCGGGTACAGAGAGAGAGAGAGAGAAAGAGAAACGGAGATGAGAAGAGAGAGGGAGGCACGCCCTGTGGATTTTCAATTAAAGAAGTTGTTTTGCCTTAGCTTCATGGAAATCCAGTCGAAAAGTCTTTGGATCTTGGGTACCCGAAGTAGTAGTTGTAAGTCCCAGTTGGAAAAGCAAATATATACGTATATATACGTATATACCGCAGTGTTCACGGATTTAAATACCAAATCAAGAAGGCCTCTGCCAGACGTGGAACAATTACTCGGAGAATCTACCGCGCATAGTGATAAATATTCAAACTTTGTTTTGATCGAGCTGTACCGAACCTAACCCGAGGCTTAACTTCCCTTGTTTTGTGAAGGGCTCGCTGTTTTTTGATCCCGAACAACAACCCTCCAAATCTCTTTTGTACATACCTATGCTATACGTACACGTTTATATCTATCCTCGAACGATTTCTACGCGGATTCTGAAACCAAAAGTTCAAATTCAACAATTCAACAACCGAATATTAACCGAAAGAACAAAATGCTTTTACTCGTTTCACTTTGATGAATTATTCTCTTACCGCTAAACATTCCTTCAAAGGAATAGGAATCCCGAAACGCGAAATATTTCAAGTTTTGTAAATATACACGCCATTTCTCGTTTATTCTCGCATTTATTTTCCCTTCTCCTCTA
Organism: Athalia rosae; assembly: GCF_917208135.1. Taxonomy (NCBI): domain Eukaryota; kingdom Metazoa; phylum Arthropoda; class Insecta; order Hymenoptera; family Athaliidae; genus Athalia; species Athalia rosae. The sequence goes on from NC_064028.1 coordinate 8,392,348, forward strand.
GTTTCGTAACTCGATATATGTATACGAATATATTCTTTCATTTATACACCTCAGAAAATCTAAACCTGCAATTATACGATACGAATATCCAATTATAAAATGAGCTTTTCAATTATGAATTAATTTACTCGCGATACAGAGAGAGAGAGAGAGAGAGAGCGAGAGAAATATTAAAGCTCCACGGTTCATTTTAATTGATTATAATATATTTCGGCGAGCTGACCTTCCTTCGGGTCCGTTGAAATTATAATGATATTTTCTAGATAGAAATCTAGATTGGGTCGGATCTGTATATCTTCGAAAATTTCCTCCGCCCGAATCGTGACCGTCGGAGTTGAAAATCCGGCCGGATTCACGCTGTTTTTTTTTTTTTTTTTTTTGAAATAAATAGAACGCACTGGGAATTTTTCGGTTTCGCCCGTCGTCTCCTCCGACGCTTTCGAAAGTTCGTCCGTCTCGTTTAATTCTACACCGCACATTATACGTAAGAAATATTTCATTATCCGAGTCGGCCGAACGGGGGGAATTTCAACGGGGCGTTGAAAACGACCGTGGTATGTGTAAAAGATAATTGCCGCACACCGACATCATCTTCGCTCTCCAGACCGACCGACAGGTGGGAATGAAAAACGCCCAGACTCTCAAGACTCGAATCTTAATGCCCTCGCGTTTCTCCTCCTTTTTGAAAAATAACAAAAAAATCATCGTCGCCATTTCTTTTTTTTTTCTTTTTTTTCTTTCCTTTTTTCCTCCTTTTCTCTCGCGCACTTCGCGTGATCCGAATTCCCTACTAACTTATTGTCTTCCCAATATCATCCTCCGCTCGTCTCACGCATGTCCGACGTACAAATTAATCGGTCACCTCGCCTTCCGTTTTCACATCTTTTTTTCCGGCGAGGATCTCTATTTTTCCGAACCGAAAAAAATTCTTCTCCTCGAAAGAGAGAGGAGAGATAAAAATGAATTCCGGAGGTTGGCGGTGGGGGGGTAGTAGCGTATATACGGTGGACATGTCGGACAATCGAGGTGAACCCCTTAACGAAGCCGGTGCCCGTACGACGTACGTACATGTATTCGTATATTTCGTCGGCGAATACGTGTCCACGTATGGGTGTGCGCGCCCATATCCCGGAGGCAGAGTAACGCGCGGTATATCCAGGGAATGTTTGTTTAGGATAATTGCTGGCATGAATATTAAAGAGCTGGCCAATTTGTGGCCACCGCCGGACCAGCGGCTAGGAACCCCCTCCTCCTCCCTCCCCCTCCCCCTTGCCCCCTCCCCCTCACCCCCCCGTTGAATTCATAGTCCTCAATATTTAATTGAAGTAATTGCCCGATGGAACCGCACAGTCGATGAATCTTTCACAAACATATAGCGCATTATACAGTCGGTAAATGCGCGCGTGGCGCCAAAACTTCTCTATGCATAATAGACGGCAATTTCGGCGAATCGCGCGCAACCGTATGCTACGTATGTAGTGCAACGAATCCTAGATACGTAGGTACGTACGTACGTACGTACGTATATGTTGTATCGCGTCCGTGATACCTGCGCGGTACGCGAATAGAAATATTCGCGGAATATAATTTTCTCATCTAGAACCAGAGCGCATCGCGCAAACGGAAATAAAAAAAAAAAAAAAACTCTCGCGAAGGGGAAAAAAATAAAACCAAGACACCGCACATAAACGAATCTCCATTTTATCAAAAACCTCAACGCATATATATATATATATGTTTACGCATACATATAAATTCCCTTTGAAACGTTCCCCCGGATTGATTTTCCTTTTGCTCTTGTGCGTTCTGTTTTTATACCGTTTGCAAAAATCTCCGCTCTACCGCGAGAATATCGGGTGTGCACCGTGTGTGCACGGCAATATACATATATAATATATATATATTTTCTTTTTTTTTTTCCACCTTTTTTTCTTTCTTTCTTTCCTTCTCTTTCATTTTGGTTTTTCATCTCCTCTGGAAAGGAAGTGGTAGCGTGACGGGTAGTTTCCGTTCTCAAGGGAACCGCGACGTAAATATACGTGTGTACACCTGATAGAATGCGTAGCCACCGTACGTAATACGCGCGACAACGATCCACGGGGGATATTTATACACGGATATTCGGTCTACCTGGATGGTTTCGTTACCGTCCGGTTGAACGACTGTTTGTCACAATTACTATAGAACCGTTGCAACGGACACACGTTGTTCGTGTGTACCAAGGGTGATAGGCGAAACTGGGATAACAAGATAAGGGGGAAAACGCGGACTGTGGACCGCGGAAAACAATCGTCGATTAATTGATACCCGTGTTGAATCGAGCTAGGGTTATATCACGTCGCGAATACAGAGGGCCGAATTTCTACTACAAAGCTAAAGGGTTTTGACGCCACTCCGAAGTGTTACGGAAGCCCCGATCCGTTGACGGAGCGGAGAGTTTCGCTTAAAAAATTTGAGGTACATTATACATGCAATCGATTGTTTCGACCAGAGATACTTTGGAAGTTTTCACATTTTTTTTTTTTGCAGGCTTGTCGAACCATTTTTGAATCCAGCTAAGATTACGAATGAAACGGGGGAATAAGAATGACGAAAGATCTAGTCAATAAAATGTCTGGATCAGAAAGAGATTTGGTACGAGTGGCTACCCGTTGATTTTACAAGCTCATTACATACTCGTGAATCCGACCGTCTTCGGCGAGCGGAGTTTAGGTCGTAAAAATCTAGACAATGATCGCAATGTTTGCCCGTTATAAAGTTGGGGTCTTAATGGTACGTGACTTTTTGGACGTCTGTGCCAATAATCCGGCGTAGCGACCAATTCTCTGTATCAAATATTGTATTTTCTACCCGATCAAACAGCTACGCGCGCACACCCAAAAGTCAGTGATGTATAGATCGCGGGACATCAGGGGTAGCCGTATAACGATCTCTGTATATACCTTATACAGGGGCCTACCTTATGCTCCACCCTCTTTCATTATTTGCTTTATGATATTGGGCAACTACGAATCGTGCTTTTCCTCTGATCAATTTCGGCATTCTCATTCGCGAGTCTCCGCGTCCTAGTGTATATGTCCTGTAATTTGAGAAAATTTTTTCCTTCGACGATCAGACGTTGAATATTTATTTTCCTTCTTCTTCTTCTCATCAATTTCCGGAAATACGTATACCGTCCTCTTACATATGAATTATGTATTCGCCTGTATAACCAGACGTATAAAAAAATAATAATGAAAAAAAAAAATATAAGGGAGGTTCGCGGCTACTTGGAGCGCGAAAATCTCGTGAAAATTTGTTTACTGCCCATAATGCAACGTGGTGTGGCGTGTGCCCGTATAGTGGTAATCGTAAAACGATTTTTGAAGGGGCAATTTACCGTCTGGTATTTACAGTGACGACCGGTTATGGCGCGGTCAATAATTTAACGGGGAGAGAAAAATCTCCCTCCCATTGGTCAGTCGATCATCAACTACTGCACCGGAATTGTTTACAGGTTTTTATTACCGCAGTCTCAACTCGAAAATGTTCACGTTTCAATGGAATCGCATGACGGACACTTGGCACTTCTAGTTCGCGGTGCGAATTCACGTGCGAAATAAGAATTGATTTGAAAATTGAAATTAAATGTGAACGAGAAATTTGGGTCGATCGTTACGAACTAGGCGAAACCGTCGGAGTCGCTATAATGAAGGAAAATTTCTTGAAAGCGCAAAAATTGGTTGAAAATTCGTTTTTTGAATCCAAATTTGTTAAGGAAAAATCGTTGTGCACCGTTTATTTTCTTTGAGCGATGAAATCGAGCGTTGCAGGCGAAACTTTTCATTGTTTCGCGCGAATTCGGTGGTTCGCGTTAAATACATATCGTGACGCGAAGCAGTAAATTTCAGTCTATCGCTACCGCAGAGACCGCAAAAGTCAGTTTGTTGAACTCTCCTTGTAAACCTGTAGACAATGAGCGTAAGCCGCCGCCGGTTCCGCCATTTGTATACCGAGCAACGAATCGACTTCCCACATCGACAAATGACACCTAACTTATTATCCTGTTAATTGTAAAGCCGCTAAACTAAATTCCGTTGTTGGTCTTCCAACGGATGATCCTTCATTCGCAACTACATTAACGAACGACCAACGCCGCTACTGCAGCAGCAGTCGTTCAACATTTCGCTTCATTTTTATTTCAATTGTTTCGTTCTCTCGGGAGAAAAATAAATAAATAAAATCATTTACAAAATTGGAGAATAAATCGAGTGTCGCGTGTATCTAATTTTTCACTCGTATCCGATCCCCCTACGTGATTGCGTTTTGTTGTTTCTTTTTTTTTTTTTTTTGCTTTTATCATCTCTGGATTTAATTAATCCCATCGATTTTGTAATTATTCTTCGAATCGCGAATGAATTTCTGTTTATTGTATTTTTGATTGTATAGAGTCGCTTTATTTTCAACATTCTACTAATTAGTATCTCTAATCAAGCTATACTTTATTACTAAATATCAGTGCAGTCGATGATCCGTTTGCCCTGTATAGCCTTTTTTCCTCCTCTCATCAAATTTCGCCATTAAATTGAACCATTTTCTTTCCAGTTAAGAGTGAGAAAACAAATATACTATATAGTGACTCTATTCACGGTTACCTTTCCAGACTTCGTGTCATATATTTTTCAGAATATAGATATGTTTATATACGTACATACCCCCTTCGCGGTTTTAAGACCCAATAAAAATTGTCTCGCGGGCAAAAATTGCGGAGTATTTTAAACCGTTCGTTTTATATCCGACATTTTTTCACATGTTTTTGTCTCATTGTTTCTATTTTATTTTATTCAAACCTCCGAAAAACCTCGTCTCTCATGTACTTATTCGAAATTTTTTTTTCCTTTTATTTTCATTCTCCGGCGGTACAAGTTATTTCGCGAATACGGCAACGCTTGGGGTACGAGAGATCCTAATGTAGGTAAGCGTATATAGATATAAATTCTTCTTTTTTTTTTATTTATTTATTTTTTTTTTTGCACTAGCGCGTACCAGCAATGCGTCTTTTCGTTCTGATTTAAAATGTACATCGAGGGTTGAGAGGGATTGGTTTGGCGTGGGTAGTTGAGGCGTACTTACCAGGATCGAGCTTCTTCTTCGGGAAATAAGGTTGTGCGTCTTAGTATACGTGGAATGTGAAACAAGTCGTACGTATTCTCTACCCGAGTATTAAAACGTTTTCCAAAAAAGGTACCCGTACACGCTCGAATTTTAGATTTTCTTCAATTATCCAGACGATTCTGGGCATTTCAAGGGCGAAGAAAATTTCAAATAAAATGAGGAGAGAAAAACTGTCGGAAAATTGATCGTTTGTCGCGGTGGGTCGGATTCCGAAATAATAACGTGCTCTTGTTTACTTCACTTTTATTTTCCCAGAAATTTGTCTCGTTAATAAAAGTTATCGCGACAAAAAGTGTACAGGTAACGTCTGTCGTCGTATGGGATTTTCAAAAAAAAAGCAGAGTGGAATAGCGAAATTTTTTTTCTCATTTTTCTCTTCCACCGAAATCACCACGGATCTGGAGGAAACGAGAAGTAGAGTGATATACACATTGTATATGATACGTATAGATGCGTATTATATAGATAAGGAATTTATTTATTGGCTCATACATCAGCGGTGTTGGTATCTTCGCGGATGAAATTTATCATCCAGAAACGAGGAGCGATCGATTGAACGGCTCGTATTATACATTTTTCGGTATCAATCGCGTGTGACGGTTTTATTTGAAACGTTTATCCTGCCGATCACCCCCTTTCCAAGGTCATAATTGTAACGTCCGCCGAAATAAATCCGTAATAACTTCGATTCCGCCTTCGAAAAGCGTGCGGAATTCGTGCGCCCGCGATACAATTCGTGTATGTGTTTTTGAAATGAAATGAAAAAAGAAAAAAAAAAAAACCTCCAAACAATCTCGCTTCACTTTGAAACAAAATTTGAAATTCCTTCGCCGAAGAGAGCGAGAGGTATTTCGAAAATTGGAATCTTCTCGGTATTCGCTTTTATTTTTCGTACGTCTCAGGGAAATAGTTTGACCGATTCAAAGACGTCAGGTGCGAGCTATAAAATTCACGTTCACGGTGAAATTTTCGCCCACCCATACCGCCGGGGTTGTACGTACGTACTTCGAAATAAATATAGTATAGGTGTTCGCTCGGCGTCCGAGAAGTAGTAAGGTGCGAAGACGGGCGGCGTAGAAAAGATAAGAAAAAGGAATCGAAGCCGAAAATATAAGCGACGGGTATGAGGTGGCCGTTATAAAGGACGCGCGATGGGAAATGGGTTGCGGGGGCATTGCGGAAGGTTTTCGATTCCCTGTTCCCTTGTTTTCTCTCTTATACTTTTTCATTTCATTTTTTTTTTTTTTTCCCTCTCTTCCTTTTCGGTGTTTAGCCGTACACGTATACCTATGTAGTCGGCGGTGGTGTTATGTATACATATATGTACAAGCGTACGTATACATATATATATATATATATATATATATATATACGGTGAAGAGGCGAGGTGGTGCCTCAGGTGGCGGACATCCCGCAGGAGATAAATCCTGTTGTTTACAAAGTTCACCCCGAGTTAGGTTAGTAGAGGGTCGGAGTTATGGTGGGGTGGGGTGGGGTAGACGGGGGTCGGTCTTCAGCTTTAGTACCGCGACTACCACCCACCGGGGCCGGTAATATCGATAACAAGGACTTTCCTTCCGCGCGACCTTACGCTTCGCCGAGGCTTACCTTATACCCGGCTTTTCGGCCCCTTCTTCCCATTCCGCCTTCCTTCCATCCCGACCGAACGGCTCGGTCCTCTCTTTTTCTTTCGCTGCTTATTCCGCCTCTGCCGCGGCTATGCAAAGTGTCAACTTAACAATACCTTGTACAAGCTAGATCTTCCCAACACGCTCCAGCTTGGTATATTTCACGCGAACCGCACAAAACCTCCCTACGCAAATTTTGAACCTTGTTTAACCATCCTTAAAGGTGGTAAGAAGAATAAGAAGGACGAAAGAAATCCTTATATGTTTACTCTGTACCTTGGGCGAAAAAAAATGTGTTATTGCTCCTATTACCGGATTGCGTTCCTTTTTTTTTTTTCAACCCTGTAACCCTGTTGAGTAAAAAAACTTACGCAGAGAAGTTGATTTTTTGGGAGTACATCGAAAATAATTTCCACGCAGTGCGCGGATGACTCAATTTTCACCGATTTCGGGTATGGTGGTCCTCGAGGGGGGGGGGTGGCGTTACATTCTCCCTTCGTCGTCTACGCTCGGCGTATCCGTTGTACGTTTTGCAATGTTAATTCTTATTTAAGAGACAGTCGCTGAGCTCCCAGCCATAAAATAGACGAGGGTGCCGCGAAGAATTAGGCGTTCCTGCGGTGCGGGTGCAGCGCGCGACAGTGTCGAGGGACGGAGAAGGAGAGGAGAGTACTGCTTGGAGGGGTGAATTTCCGCGATGATATAAATACGTAAGGGACAGAAATATGTAGGGTGGAGATGTACGGAGCGAGCGTTGATGGTGTAAAGAGGCGCGCTGATGAAACGTCCACACACCCCCGTACAAGGCTTGATTTAATTATCGCTTCACCCACAGCGTGCCACCGGCCGTTTCGCACCCGACCCACACCACACCACACCACACCACACCCCCTACCTAACGCCGTTGCATCAGACAATGCAAATATCACGCCTCGTCTCGCCTCGCAACACACGTATACCCTCTGACGTGTATCCTACGTATCCTCCAGACGTTACCCGTCCTCGTCTTTTGATACTCCCGCCAAAAATCTCACATGCAACACTAAATTCTAATGCCATTTTTTTTTTTTTTTTTCTTAATATCATGCATGTTTCACCGTACGCGGAAAGTGTCGAGAATTTTTTGCTCTAGAGTAATTTTTTCGTGTCCTTTTGTTCGTTCGCGAAGAAGTTTTTTTTTTTTCTTGAAACCGGTGCCCGAGGTAAACGACACCAGCGTGTAGAATTACACGAAGGTTTGTTCCAAAAATTCGTCGTCACGTTTTTTTCGACGATGTAAAAAAATTTTTCCTCTCCCGTTTACGTAGGTGCTGAAAAAGATGGTTAATTTTTTTTGTTCCAGCTGCCCGTCCGGCTCGGGATAGGGTCGTATACGCGCACGGGGTCCGGATCCTCTGATCGCCAAGAAGGACATGGTGAGTACCTTTGTACGCAATCGAGAATGGTTGGTTCTTTGATTTCCACATGACGTGAATATCGCGCGATTGGTTTTTAAGAAGAAAAGAAACCGAACGCGGCGGCCTTCGATCTTTTTGAAAATAGTTCCTTGTTCCTTCGCCGACTTTATTGTACTTAATCGGAATTAGCGGTCTTATTGTGCGTCGATCCGTCTTCCGCCCTTTATTCTCACGTCTCACAATTATAGAATTCGTTTGTTCGACGCACAATAGTTCGAGGCGTAGTGCTTCGAGAACCCTTTTATTTCGTTGCCCTCCTTTCTCTTTTTTTTCTATTTTTCAAAGGTGCGGATAGATACGTGTGTTCCTCTCCCGTCTTTGCATCGATCATTCGATTCTTAATACAACAAATCCGACTCGTCGATGTAATCGGGTTTTTTTTTTGTTGTTGTTTTATTTTTTTCTTTTCTTATTTCGGGATGACCGCGCAGGACGATCTCCTCTACTTCGACGCCGAATAGTTTCGTCCCTCCCTCAGTCGAGTCTTCGGAGAATGACTCACGCGACTCACAAAGTATGACTCGCCTTTTGCTCTCTAACGCTTTCGGTCGATTCCTAACCACATCGCAGAGAGTGACTGAAATACCGAAACGAGTTTTTCCTCTCCCTCTTCTTCTTTCTCTCGGCCATCTCCATCTTCTTACTCTTCTCGAGCCCTCCAGCATCCGGCTCGTCTCGCCGCTCGCCGCACTTACGGCAAAATTATTATCCTCAACGGCATATTTCTCGGATGAATCAATCGCTCGCAAAGATTCATCGCGTGATTTTTTTCATCTTACAACGCTACGCGGCGTCCGTGCGCGCACGCGATACAATTATCGTCCGCATAACGTTACTCGGCAATTTCGCGCAATGATCGCAACAAATTCCGACAAAACAAGCGAAAAACCAACGAACCGACGCTATGAATAACCGAGTAAATTGAAAAAGAGTTATCGGTTATTTTGTCAATTATTCAATTCCTTTTCGCTCGTGACTAACAAGAGGAATTATTAAAAGAAAAAAAAGAAAGAAAGAAGCACACGATCGAGGCGACATTCTGATGTGAATCCCGCGCGCACCGCAGCGCGACGATTCGAGAATCGTACCTCGGTAACGTGAACTGTTATGATCGGTATTTCTGTCGGATCGTCCTTTGCCGGGTCAAAACTTTCACCTCGAGATTCAGAGATGCATCTGCATCGGACGTATGACGCATCGCAATCTGCCGTAACATCGTTACAGTTTCATCTCTCCGTGTAAACCGTGAAGCGCGTGTAAACGCGGGGAAATCGGTTGACCGAATAACATGACGCGAGGCAAGACAGGAGATTCCGGGATGCTCGAGCCTGCTCTCATCCTGCGGGATAACATCGCGGCGACCGTGACGATAGAGATTTCGATACGCTGCTCCGCCGCTGAAATTGGAAATTCGATTGTTTCGTCGTATCATATTTATAAAGAATTTTTCGAGAAGCTTTTCTTCGTTCGCGAAGATGATCGTTGCGACGGAAGAAATGAGGCGAACGATTGCGAAAATTTCCGTCGACGGAATTTCGACCGAATTTGTGCGAATAGATCATCCGGGACTCCGGAGGAATGTAACTCGAATCATCCAAGATACACAAGCCGTGTACAAGATTGTTAGTGAGAATCGAATACTTTGCAACTAGTTAACTGTATATAGGAGGTTGTCGAAATTCCTGATGCAGTTAGCGACGAGCCGGTATACCGGTGGCTGAAGTAGCGAACGGGACCCATGCAACGCGCACTGTCGTCTACCTATAGCGTAAACTCCTGGAAATTTGAGAATCTGAGAATCAACCGCTGTGCACCGGCGGTACGACGCAGCCGCGCGCATCAAACCCTCTTCTTCTTCTCGGTCCGTGTATAATTCGCTAGTTTCTAATTCGCGTTAAGACGATTTCCACCCGACGGAACAGACGCTCGTTTAATACTCGTGATTCGGTAACTCTGCACACCGAAGGACTCGAACGACGTTCGACACTCGACTGTTTCCAGCGGTTTCCGACAACGGGGAATACCGAATCGCCGGAATCGGAGAATCGTTAAGTACACTCCGTAAAGCTTAGATCGATCCGGAAGTGAACGACGAATATTCCGAAATTTTGAGGACAAAAAATTCCTAACCGGTAAATCCGAGTAGCGCGCAAGAAGAGCGGGAGGGAAAAAAAAAATCGTTGAAAAACGGCTAGTCCGCGTTGTTTAATTAGGGGTGCACGAGTTCATTAATTGTTTGGGTTAAAGGTGAGCTTCTAGTTTATATTCCCCTGATTCACCCCCCCCCCCCCCCCTCCCCCCGTGCCCCGTGAGGCTGAGAAAACCGCGCGGATCGGGGGAAAGTCAGCGGAGCTTAAACAGCTCGTTCGTTCGTTCGTTGGGCGTCTGGAGTGAAATATATATACCGCGGGAGAAGACGGGAGAAAGGGAGAGAGAACGAGGGAAGGTGAACGAGGGGAGGGGAGAAAGAAGGCCGAGTAGAATCGAACTGACGGGGTCGCGGACCACCAAACGCATCTCGAATCAACCCGGATCACATACCCCCTTAGGCGGAATATCGACGTTGAAACCAACATTTCTGTCCATCGCAAAACCATCTCATTACAAAGTTAAAGCCGCCGAGGTATCGAACACCGCGGAAAATATGACCGGACGGAATTCGTAGCGTCGTTTCATTGAATTCCTTGGCGAGTTGACCAGTGTGTGGCCTTTACTTGAACGGTTTTTTGACAACTTTTTGACTATTCGTCGATTAACTTCGCCATTTGTGAGAGATGACGACGTTTTCAACGATTACGGGAACAATCTACGAATTTCGATATTGCGAATATTTATCGCTGATTATTCTTCGTACGGATCGAACGCGGCGGGGAGAAAATATATTTTACCGGAAAAATAAAATCAATAGAAAACTTGGTGTTGTATAGAGGATTTTATGAGATAGGTAACGGGTGAGTCTCTATTAAACTTGGGTGTCTGTCGAACCGTACGTAAAAGTTTTGAAAACTCTTTAGCCGCCGCTCTTCAATGATGGGGTGGGAAATTTCGTTGCCCGTACAGAAAAATCAGAAGTTTGGCGGTTCGAGTTTTATTTTTTATTAAATAGTTATCAAAACTACGATATATCAATACCGCCGTATTGTATTGCTTTTGCTGCTGCTGCTGCTGCTGTTGATGGTGCAAGCTTCGTTATTTCTATAATACTGAAATGTCACTGACAGAATTTCATACGACGACATAGACGATATAGAAACGCCGTGACGTTTAATTTATAAAAATGTAAGCACCGAAAATAAAAGAAGAAAGACCGGACGATTGCTAAGTGTCCGTGTGCCTCGATTATAGTCGATTACGCTAAAATGCAGATAAACTACGATTCGCATACATATTTTTAATCGGTCCATTAAAATAGAAATTCGTTGCTCTTTTCAAATCGTCGCATTTACTGCGCGGTTTATCTATTGTACAATCAAGGGTACTTATTACCGAAACCTTTAATTACAATTTCTAGTTTCCTGCAGGTCAATCAGAAAATCCATTTTGACGGGTGTCACTGAGCGTAATTAGCTCCCAATCAGTCGAATGTGTAATTAAGCTCAAACCTTACAGTCCCGACCGCATACTGACCAACGTTCACTAGTCAGTGTTCACAGTTCGCCTGTTCACCGTCCACCATTCACCTGTCCAAGCTGGCATATAATCTCTATCCAATAGTCACCAGATTTTCTCTCTGTTTGCTACCTCCACATCTATATACCCATTTTCCTCTATCTCTACACCCACCTCTACATGCTCCAATTACCCTAATTACCATATTATATCTGCTCCAATTTCAACAATTCCCTCACCGCGCCGCACGCGCGGGACACAGTTTTCAAACATGGTACCCGTACAGAGAAATTCCACAGGTAATGAATTCGAAGAGAATAAAAGAATTTGAAAAAAAGAAAGAAAAAATAACACTAAATGGAAAACATTTATCAGGTTATCCGGGGATCTTCCGTAATTACAACGTTGTTAAACAAAGAAACTTTGAATAATAATTGGGAAAATTGTACAATTATTTAGATTTTATTTTCTCGATAATCCCCGTACGATTGCTCAATTATTTTATAATCAAATTGAGCTCCTAGTCCTCGCTATCCAATCTAATAATTGCAACGATGTATTTAAAAATTCATGCTCAGACGTGGTGGAAAAAACTCGATCCGAGTCTGACAAAAAACGAATTTCACGTTTCTCTCGATAGCGCGTTACAAATCCTTCGGCGAACTATCGAAACCGAAGAATCCAGACGAGAGAAAACAAAAAAAATCCATCTACTATCGGCTATATTGACGTTATATCGCATGTGCTCAGATATCCTTGGGGAGCTGTTACCGGTAATTAATCCATCTCCTGCCATTAACAGCGGATTTATTTTGCTTCGCAAAATGGTGTGTATATACAGTGTCAAAAAACTATGTACTAATTTCTTTCTTTTTCACCTCTGGGCGGTAGGTGGGGAAAAAGCTCTGTTTATTTTTACCCTACATTATACTCTATTCGATAGTTGATCAGCGGGCGTTTTCCCCCAATTTTTTTCCTCCTCCATTTTGTTTTTTTTTGGTTTTTGTTTTTTGGTTTTTTCGCCCTGCACCTTCTATTTCAACCCTTTCGACTGTGATTTCCTGGTCGTTCTCCGGCGTTCGCGACACGATTGGGTTGGCAGTTAATCGTAAAACTCTATAGGTCGAATCGCAGCTGAGGGTTTGGAGTGAAAAAAAAAAAGAAAAAGAGAAAAAAAATAGAAAACGTCAAGAGCTGCTCTCCCGTACAGATACTTGGATTTTATACCATACCGGTTCCAGTTACGTCCTCCCGGCTGTGTTGTTGTTTTCTGTGTACATACGATATATCCAAACGTGAGTTTGTTAAGGCTGTGTTTTCATGCATATAACACACAACAACGGGAATCCTCCCATTGCTTTGTTGGGGGCCGTCTATACTTCACTCCAGAGACAAATTGGCCGAGAGATCGATTGAAAACGGTCCAATTCTCGTACCACCCATAGTACCCACATACCCGCGGTATCTCTACAGTACGTATAAAACTCCAGAGAAAATCCAATGTTTTCAACGAAACACATTGAAATATCGACCGAAACAGCTTAAATAATTGAAAACTAAAACATTTTCATTTTACACGCTAAACTTGCGTCTGCATTAATTCAACTTGAATTAATTGTCGTAAAACCGAAAACAAGAGCAGAGAAAAAAAATAAATACGTATATATTTTTTTTTTTTTCTTTTAATAGCGCGTATGCAAATTTTATGGCGATTCGTTTCGCGGTTTCGAAATATACGTTTCGTTTGTTTAATTTATTTGATTCGATTATTGAATCTTTTCGAAAAAATTTGCAATCACGTTGATTGAATTTGGGTCGACTTTGGATACTCGTAACGGACGTAACGGTAGGTACGACATACACGTTGGTGTACAATAGATTGGGAGGTAGAACCTAGATCGAGGTTAGCGATGGAATTTCTCGCGCTGTACAAGTCAACCGAACCTGCCAACCGAGGCAAGATTGTCAGAGGTTTTATGATTATTCATAAAAATGGAGGGAGAATGAAATTAAAAAAAATTTGTCACAAAAAAAGCTGCTGGGAAGCTTGGTTTAATTCATGCGCATAGGAAATCGACGGACAGCCCTGGCGGACTGGTATATTTCGACCGGGAGGAAAACGGAAAACTGGAAATGTGATTTTACAAATTATTAAAAGCTATTCAAAGGAAAAAAGAAAAAGTCTTTTTTAAATTATTCGACATTCAAATTTAACTTTTTTTTTTCCACCCGTACGTATATGTGTGTATAGCTTTGTATTCACAAAAGGAAAGGAAAGCAGCGCTCGCATTTTTGCATGACATTATAAATATAAAAAAAAAAACATTTGTCTCTTTCTACTTTTTATGTAAAAAGTATGAAAACAAAAGTAAAATGTGAATCGAATAAGCGAACGCGTTTTGTGGCAAGAAATGTGCCACCGATTTTTGAAAAATTCATCAAAATGGAGATGAATTTCGAAAAATTATTTCTCTCGATTCGTCACCGAATCGAGTGCGATTTCCGAAGGGCAAAATTGTTTCGCAATACGTTGAATGACGAGGAGAAAGAAAGAAAGAAAGAAAAAAAAAAAAAAAATTAAATCTTCTTTCGAGTCATGGATTTTAACCCTCTCCGCAAATAACTTGATCCACAGCCCCTGCGCAACGATGAATAATTTAAAATTTTACTTACCCACGTATTCGGACGGAATAAAATTAAAAAGATAAAGAAAGAGAGAGAGTCGAATCCGGAGAAGGGGGAAAGATGTATAAAACGATTTGTTGATTTTATCCTTTGAATATTTAAACATACATCCATGTCTATATATATTTATAATATTTCATAAGCGGGTTGAATAATTAAAAGCGATCATTATTCCCGCCTGATCAACTTTGTTGGTATTACAAACAGTTTAATTGGTAGGTAATAAACGATCGACGTGAAAACGCCCGCGCAACTTTTACCTGTATGTACACATATATTCGCAGATGCGTGTGATATAATTATAGAGGGGGAGGGTGAAGTTTCATATTCCGTCAAAAATCTCAATCGTTCCGAACACGGTACATGGTACATATGTACATATATATTCGTCCAGGTATCATTCGTCGTTGGATATTTTCACGTGCGCAAAATATAACGTATTTTATTGAAACAAGTGAAATTTAATGAAACGCGCGTCAATAGCACCGGTTGAAATTACATCGATATAGGTAAATACCCACCTACGGATCGAGCCAAAAAATAGATCTGACCCGGTTTTACATCCTCGTGGACTCTTCGTTGCTTTACGCCTTCAAATATTTGCTCGTACACGTTTGACATTTCCTTCATTTTTTTTCGTGCCCATTTTTCGAAACCCACCCCGCAAATATATCACCGAATCGGATTAACGGTTCATTTCGATTGTCGAAAAAAAGAAAGAAAGAAAGAAAAAAAAGAAACCTCGCAGTCTAATTGGACGTTCCGAAAGTTGAAAAGTGCAACGGTCGACCGGTGCGGGTCAAAAAGACGTCTGGAGAGAATTGTTCCGAACGTATAGAGGTACGTACACGTTAGACGAGGAAAGTATCAGTCGGACGTACTATATACGTACGGAGAGTGGATCAATGTGGTTACACAGGTCTCGAGGTTTCCCCGAAGGAGATTTTGAAAGTCAGCTTTGGGAGTTCCTCCGGAGCCGACGAGAGGATTAGGATATAACTCGCGGGTCATTCGAGGGTGTAATAAAACTATTGCGACCGATAGTTCGTATGACAGAGCGGAAAGTAAGTCGCACAAATTGCGTCAAATGTTTGATGAAAAAAAACAAAAAAAAAAAAACGAGGAAATATTAGGAGGATAAGTTTATTCGGTTCAGATATCATCTTGCACCTATCTACCCCGTCGAAATTCGAAATTACACTCGTCCTCCGATCCCCACACTCCACGAAGGAACTTTGTACCCACGATTCTGTTGCTTCTTGCTTCATCCATATCTCTTAAGCCACGTCGATAAAAAAAAAAAAAAAAAAAAGAAGAATCTCAATTGGATAACGTATTTTTCATATTCTCTCCGATTTATGAAAATACCTTCACTCGTGTACAGCCGATACGGTGTGTGTCGTGTGTTTGTTCTTTTTTTTTTTTCTTATTTCCGATAACTCCCCCCCGTATAATACAAATATGTTATAGTTTCAAACAATCGGTTCACTGTATCACTTTTTCACTGTCTCCAGCTGCTGCTGCTGCTACGACGCACGTATTGAGCTTGAAGATTCTTATTTGAAATATTTGAACACGAGATCGACGTCCGTTGCACGTTACAGCGGGGAATCGTCTCCGATGATTTATCGTTCGGTAAAAGATCCTCTTAAAGTCGAAGATTTGGTCGTGTGCGGTATTATAAGAGGCTGGTACCTCACCGACGTGGTAAAATAAATATATTTTTTTCACTCTTATTTATAATGCGCGTAAAAATATACACGAGAATTAGGGATCGTCTTAAAGCTACGTCTAAAAATTTGATGTGTTTTAAAAATTCTTTTCTAATATTTTCCATCTTCTACTTTTTTTTTTTTTCTCAATTTTTTATCTCCGTTTTATTATCAACAAGCCGGTATTCTTTTTCGACCATATGGTCAGTGGCGAGTGCGGAGTGAACTAGGATAGAAAAAAGAAAAATTTCCTTCGTGTTTCGTTCCATTTTTTTCTTTCGTCGCTTTTTTTCCCCCCCTTCCTTTTTATTGCACCACCATGACGGGCCTACGGTATAACAACCGTGTGGTGCTTGTAAAATGGGACGCGGGACGACGAGGTTACAAGTGTGTGAATTTGTTTTAAGCTTAGCTAGTTATTTATGGAATATACGTATACAATATAAATTGTAAATATATACTAGCTATATACCTACTATGGAACTCGAGCTTTAACGCCCTATGGTATTACTCGTTCAGTTGGAAAAAAAAACAAAAAAATACAAACTACATATTTGCGTAAAATATTTACGACGTTTTCAGGCGTTCCTTTTCGTCCATTTATCATCATAACTATACAGGTACAACTCCATACTTGTGAATTATGCTGTGAAAATGACTGTCATATTTTTTCCGTTTTTTTTTTTTTTTTCTTCTTCTTCAAATTGCGGCGACCGATCAATTCTCTTTTTTCTTTGGTTTCTTCGGTTTTTCACCCTCGTCGACTTTTGGTGATTGAAAAGGGATGAAGATCGAACGTACGAAATCCCCTTGAGTTCGATTATACGTGCGGTTTGTTTGTTTTATTTCATTTTATTTTCGTTTATTTTTATCTGATTTTGTTTTATTTTCCACCACCGCGCCAGCGAAGCGACCCCGATATCTCGAACTAATAAAATTATACTAACAAATTGGTGCAATTATTTACCGCGCGGGTTATCTCTAAGCTTGAAGAGACTTATTCACGTTTGGCTTCGTTAGGGATCCGAATCGGGAATTGGAATAGGAATGGGAATGGGCTCTGAGCCTCCGATCTTATCGGAAACTGAGGCTTCTTCTTCTTCTTCTTCTTCGATGTTTTTTTTTTTTTTCTTTCTCTTTTTTCTATCGGACACTTTTTATGGCTACTAGTTTCTCTCTATTTGGGGTAGATAAGAAATCCTCAACTAACCAACCGGAAAATCTACTGAAGTAAACACGAACGTATGCAAGATATGACCCATGGTGATCATTAAGTAAATGTATAATGATCTGAAAATCACGAGTTAGAAAAAGTTTCGAAATCTCTGAAATGCGACTGAATTTATCATTGGTTTTCTAGTAGATTTTCAAACCAAGGATGAGAAACGAATAAAATTCCGATTTTGGATAAATAATTACGTAGACTTCAGTCTCACATCCGGCCAACGAATTTACTATCTAGAAGAACTCGAAAGCCTTGTTTTTTTGTTTTCTTTATTCTGAAAAATTTTCGCCCAATCGTAAATTGTCATTCATATCGCGTGTACGTGACCAATCTGCTGAAAAATTTTCCCACTCGAATTCCCGAAAACTATAGAGAAACATATGTATGTACATAATTCACAAATCCTTGGGTTTTGGAAAAAATCACGTAACTCAAGATAACTGTACGTTAACAGCTAACATTTTAAAGCCTGGTGCAGTTTATTTTTTCACACAACAGAGAATTTTGCGAAATGAATTTTCGAACAAAAAAAAAAAAAAACAATATTGATAATCTCGAAGAATTGACAAACATCCGTCGATGAATAAAAGATAAGGGGAAAAAAAAAGTAGCGTGTAACGTGAATCGGTTTTCGTTCACATTTTACATCTGGCTTCCGCTTGCTTTTTCTCTGGTTATTCCCTTTTTTTTCTGGTTTTTCCAAAAAAGGGAGTAAAAAATAAAATACAAGCGAAAAGTGAAATATAGAAAAAGGAATTCGACTGTGCTATAAGTATGAGATCGAGGTAGGGGAGCAACGCGCGAGTGATAAAATTTCGGTGCTTGACTATCTCCGGAATTTCATTGCGTCGTGGAAGCATTCAAGTTTCCCCAGATTTATACGAGACTCGCGACGCTCCTCGGTATACTCGCGGGGGCAACTTTGGAATAAGTCGAGGTGTCGTTGGTTCCGCGGCAGGCGGGAGGAGGGTGGAGGGTGGAGGGGCGGAGGGGGAGGAGGGGGAGGAGGATAGGGAAATAAGGGAGGTTCGGTTGGCGTGTTTTTGAGAACGAGTTCTCGTTTTCGCGTCGCCTTACAAAACTGGAGAGCTTGCTCCGAACGGAGGGAACCTCGAACCCCGCAGCAGCCGTATCTGAACCCGTTGTGCTTCCAGAGCCCGAGGCTCGTTTATGCTAACGGGATTTCCGACGCGATTTTCCCGCCATTTTCTACGCATATTTCATGCAAATTCTTGGCCAACTCCTATCACCCAATCAGTCACGTTTGACTTTACTGCGGCGCGCGACAACGGGATAAAAAATAAAATACACGTATACATACATTCTCCCAACACCTGCCGCAAACTTTCCATTCTTTTTTTTTTTTTTTTTTATTTTTTATTTTCCTCTGTAACGCGCACGACGAGAGTTGTGAGAGAAATCAAAAAAAGATTTTCGGGGTCTCGAAACTCTTTGGTTCTATGATTTATTTTCCCATCTCCGTTACGTCCTTTTTTTCTGTTTTTCGGTGTGTGGCAAGTGTGGAAATTTTCCAACACACGTTGCCACCAGAATTTCGAGCTCTGAAGCCATTTATCGACAAACTGATTCCGGTCTAATTAACTAAATAAAGAAGAAAGGGAAAAATTCCGACATTATTATTTCCTCCCAAGGCGACAGGTACCTGATTACTTCATTTCTTTCGCTTCTTTCTTCTCATCTTTTCTTCAACCGAATATTTATGTATTCTCGGAAAAACTTTCCTCTTTGTCGATGCGCTGCTTGAAAACTGGACGTCTTGAACTTTTTCATCCCGCTTTTTTTCATACTTTTCTTAACCACCTTGGTTGCAGTGTAGAGGTATATACAATATACAAAAAAAAAAAAAAAGGGTGAAGGAAAAGTAAAAGTTTTTAAAAAGAATAGAAAAAAAAACATTTTCATCCGTGCCTTTCTCTCTACGATACTTGATAATTATACGTCTATATACGTTGTGCAGGTGCAACATGACACCTTAACATCATGGTGTGAATTAGAAAATTCATCTACTCGAGTATCGCGACATTTCACCCGAGAGGGCGAAAAAAAAAAATTATGATATAATAGAGACGTACTTTCCATCCCCGTTTCTTTTGTCTCCCATGGCTCCGGCAGGTAGGTAGGTAGGTAACCGTGTCTGCTGTATATACGAGCCTCGTTTCTGGCTACACATATTTATACATAGACGATAGAGAGAGAACACACATATCTCTATATATCTGTATGTACAGTACTTATTTCACGTAGCCAGTGGCTGTTCATAGCGAAAGCGGCGGCACTTGAAAATGTAAAATGCAGTGAGCCCCGGCACGTGTACGTGTGCATTTACGTGATGTACTAATGCGAATACACACAGAAGCGTGTAACATGTAAACGTACACCGGTCGGTGTGTACGTACGTACGTACCATACTCTGGATGCTGCAGGTTATATTCTTTTATCCCCATGAAATATTTTACTGCATGCAAGAGCAAAACTCTCACCGGCGACTAGAAACTCCATGGAAAATAATGACCATCCCCTGGCATGCAGCTCGCGAATACTGGAAACGAATTTTCCAAACTTACAACTTTTATATACCCCCAACCCCCTCACGGAGAACACCACGTTTTCTTTACACTAGGTACGTACCTCGTTCTACAACTAAACAAAAGCCAAAAAAAAAAAAAAAGTAACACAAGAACTCTGACAAAAAGAACAGTGGGTACAAAAGCGGTACACACAAATATGAGGTACATTTTTCTTTGATTTTTTTTTTTTTTTTTTTCGGTTTTCTATTTCTTACACCACTTCGTATACCCGTGGAAATTGAATTTTTTTTACCTCTTCCATTAGGGGGTACGACGTAAATGTGCGCGGTTTGAGGGAAATTATTACGCGGTTTATCATTTTCGTGATCGTTTAGTGATCCGCTCACCAGAGTCGAGAGGAAAAAAAAGTTATCGCCCACGCGCTCATCAATTTTGGAGTTTTTTGGTACGAAGAAAATATTTTGAATTTGAACTAAATACACACGTGTATTACACGTACGTATATCGTTATTTTCCCAGACGCAATTTCAGAGAGAGTATCGTATGTATCGAGAGATAAAAAAAATTCTCATCTCCTATTTTTTCGTACAGTGTAAATAGGAGATGTTATACGTAATTTTACCCGGGAAACTCGGCAGTATCAGAATATCGCAAACCTCAAATCTTCAATCGTTCGTGATCTTCATCCATTTACTTCCAATACATACGTGTATATATTATATATATATACGTACCTATGGAAGTAAACGGTTCTGTAAATAACCGGCTTGGTTTATTTTACCCCAAGTAAATTCAACCTTTGGTAAACGTAATTCGACGATTCATCTTCATACCTAGTTAAGCACGTGATGTAGGTGTGTATAACATAGGTATATGCACGTACACTTGACGAGATCATAACTGGCGGGGATCATAAGTTCGCGGTGTCGACCGGGGTCGTGTACAGGATCGATGCGGTTCGAACCGCTCCCCCGCACCTCTGCCGTGGCGTCTCATCTCGTTCTGTCTAAATCCGCCACTTGCGATCTCGCCAAGTGTACCTACCCACTAACAGATAGTGAGTAAAAATGTAGGACGTATGATTTCATCAATCTTTTCTCATCGGCAAATTGCGAAAAACTGTTAGGTGCGAATGACGTTTCTTTTTTTATTTTTTTAGTTCGCCAGTAACCCGAAGCAAACTTTGAGTTCTTCTAGCGGTTAAACATATATCGGCAAGTAATTAACCCCCATGATTTCACCGACGAACAATTTTTGGGGTTAGAAAATGAATTTCAAGGGTCGTAAAAGGATACGCCCCGGTGAAATAACCCGTTAAGGAATTTTGAGAATTCCTCGAAGAAATTTCGGTACCTCTCCGGAATCGCGGAGGAAATTAACGAAACGTTTTTAACGCGACGACACGCACGGGGTGAAAAATTTTTACCGCAGTGTCCATAATACCCAGAAGGTGGAAGAGGGTAGGGCCGAGGAAACTTGGAAATTGGAACAAAATTTTCGTCACGGTCATACTTGGTTGCGATTTCCGGAAATCCATACGTACGTACGTCTACATTGTACAGAAATTACATCGGTCGATTTTTCGCGGCATTTCGGAAGAGTAAAAATTCCACGAGTCAAAACGACCGCTTCACATTTTGACATATGAAACGATTCGCTGCAGACGAGGGAATTTTCGGAATTCCCGAAAACAAATTTTGACGCGCTCGCGGGTACCGAGGGTAAATGAGCGAAGCGTCGTTTCAATCCCGTTTCCCGGAAGCCGGTAATATCAATATACACCGAATCAACGTGAAACTAATTCGACCTGCGATGTCTCGAAATAATGTTGTAAGTAGGTTCTTCAAAAAAGCAAAAATCAAACCAGATTCTGTTCTCGTGAGTTTCGATCGCGGGTTAATTTCGAATCCTGATATCGGTATACGATAATTTCGTAAGGTCAGAATTAGGGCGGACCGATTTTCCTCGGTGAAAACGCGGCGACTAATTCACTTAAATTATTGAGCAGAGTTCAAAAATGAGATTAGGAATCCCGGTTGCTGCAGCGGCGGCATTTACTCCTCGTGGGTTAAAAATGGAAAAAAGCGTCGACGACGCTCGGCGTACGGACGGGTTTCCTTCGCGTCTTATTCAGCCCTAAATAAATTGGGTAACGTAATTTGTCTTGGTTCGATCAAGATTTTGATACGCTTTCGTGGGATCGGATGGAGAGGGCCGCGGAATAGATAGACGTACAGGTAATCCACCGTTAAAAATCTATACGTATAGGTTACACAACATCTGGAGTAGCTTTCGAGTATATATATAAAAGATGGTCAAGCCTCCATGAAATTCGTGAGTCGCGGCAAAGCTTATTGGCGTGATATGAGGGTTGCCCAACCAGGTGATTACCAATCACTCTTGATCACTTGATCCGAGGTCTTCCACTCCACGTATACAATATCCAGGCGCTCTCCAAGGAGCGACGGTACCCTCTGCCCCGAGGCTTCCGAAATCCTCTACAGCTCGCTCCAACCTCAACTGGATTTCGGACCTTGGTCAACCCAAAACCAATCCCTGAACCCTGAAACCTTACCCCGAGCAGATCGAGACTCAACGTGCCATAAATCCTCACCGCGTATGGAATAAATTTCAATGATCCGCCCGCCGTACTAATTTAGCCCCTTTATTTTCCTCGCCCGTCAATTTTTCTCTCCACTCCATTCCCTTTTTCTTCCACCTCTTTTGTTTGGAGAGCGTTTCTCCGGTATAATACCGTCGGCAAAATGTCAATTACGGTAAACTGCTGTTGGGTTTCTGTGTTGCTCTCGGTCAATCGACCTTACGACATTCTCAAGTTCGATTCTCGTATATATATATATATATCTTTAGGTGTCTGGAAACGGAGGCAATTCAGGTAATTGCCGATCCAATCGATCGATCACCAACTCCTCTTTAACTGTAATTCTCTCTCTCTCTCTCTCCACCTATTTATCTATCTCTCTCTCCACCTATCTATCTATCTCTTTACCTATGTGTTCAATGGTCTGGCTCCTTACCGTCAGCTCGTACATTTTCACGTCCTTCCGTCCTCGTCCTTCATTCGTCCTTGGCGTTGCACGGTTCCATATGATCAAAGCAGACATAATGTGATCCATCGAACCACGTGCCCCGTGTAGATAGACGCTGTGTCAATGGACTATGGACGTGATTACCTTGATACCTATAATACTGCCTGCAGGAGATAATATTACACCTCCTTGTTACCTTGGAATACCTCGGTGCACTCCCGGACAACCCCTTGGGATTCGGATTAGGAGTTAATCTGCTGTATGGCTAGATAGATTTCGGTCGCCACTTTGGATATACTTCGTCGATACACCGGACGCTTTTCGGATCTCGTGGTACACACGCCATAGATGAAATTTTTGACGCACTTTTCAATGAAGATTCACATGATTACCAAATTAATTATAAAATCACATACTGAATTTCTACATTCGTCGTCGGAAACTACGTTCGTATCATCGATCGTTTTGAATAAATTTTGGTTTTCATTTTTATTCTCAGATCGTACAAATAACGTAAAAAATATTTTTCGAATTTTAATGCCTGAAATAATGATTTATTAATTTTGTTTCTTCATCTTCATTCTCTTTTTCCTAACTTTTTCACGTAATTTGAAAAGAAGAGAAATTAATGGACAAAAAAATTTTGTGCGGGTACGTATATTTTCACCGTTTTATAACTTTTCTTTGAGTTTAATATATTCCATTTTTTTTTTTTTTTTAATGTCTCGTCTTACGCACGAATCTATATGTGTATGGATGGTTATACTGCGAAAGGATGAAGAATTTTTAATGGGGTTGTAAAAGATCGAAGACATTTATTTGTTCACTTGTTCATTTTTACGCGGTACATATATCACGTCCACGGATACACGCGTTTTATTTTATTTATCTATTTGTTTGGAATCGAGTAATTTTTACGCAGGGGCCAATTACAAAACGTCACGATAAATTAGATAAATTCTTTTGAAATAAACCACCGAGCAATTAAATCCCTCTCACGTAACGCCATTACAAATCCTTTTTCTAATTTCTGCTGCTGCTGCTGCTGCCGCCGCCGCCGCCGCCGTTGTTACTGCACCGTTGCTACTATTCTACCTATATACGAAAACTAACCGTAAAGAATTTATGTAAATTACTTTATATGCAACGGCAAGCTCCGCGGGCAACTCCTTGTTATTATAACTACCTAGAGAGTTATAATACAATGCCTAACCACCTTTATTATACCCACTTGATTCACAGTACCTTCACACAGTTTTTTCTTTCCTCCTCTCTCTCACCCTTTTTCATTCGTTGTCGCGCCTACGCCGCTCGACTCGTCTCGAAGCAACTCGAAATTACAAACTCTTGATTTTTTTTGATTAATAATTCGGATTACCGTTTCCAAATTCATTGTGCGATTCGAGTTCTTTATCCGACATTTTTCAATGTGTATATTTTTTTTCTTCTCCTTTCGGCGCCGACGATGCAAATAGAGGGAGTGCGCCACGAGGAGGAAGAGGGCGAAGAAGGGGGGGGGGGGGGGCGAGTTGTTCATCGGGGTGAAAGTAAAGTTCTCGTTCCGCTGAGAACTTTTTTCAATAACTAGAAATAACCGGAGAGACTCTCCTCCCTTGGTTGTACAGTAGGTATACCGAACTGTAGCTGACGTTTGTCAGAAAGTCAACGAAGTGTGTTGCTTCTGCTGCTGCTGCCGCTGCCGCTGCTGTTGCCTCCGTGTCATGTGTTGGCGACACTCCTCATCCTGCAATTTCATCTCCTTCTTTCTCTCCTTCTCTCTTTCCTCCCCCACCTTCCCCCCACCCCCTCTCTCTCTCTCTCTCTCCCGCTCTCCCAATCTCCACTTTTTTTTTTTTTTTTTACGTGGATATAACGGCCGTGATATCAGAACCGAACGTGCTATATGGAAATGCGGACGTGCATGAATATAGCACCCACAAGAAATCCTCGACGTCCAAAAACTAATTCCTTAGGTCCTTTGTGTTTGACGAACGTGATTCTCGCATAGGGTGGTCCGTTTTTTATTTTTATTTTTATTTTATTTTATTTTACTTGGTTTTTTTTTTTTCATTTTCATTTCATCCCTGTAAATAGCCGATAAGGGAGGTTATTTAAGTGTTGCTTTTGGAAGTTCGTTACCGCCCGGGCACGGTTCGTTTGAAGAGTTAATGAATTTCTGTCGTTCATTAGTCTAATTCACGCGGAATTTCACCTCGAATTCTGAAGTGACCCTTCACCGTACAATCCTCATCGCGATTCGTATACACTCATCCCTTTCCGCACCGTTACCACCCAGCAGGATCAGAAATATACACGCGCGCACATTTCTATATATAGGTATATTTATATCGCAATGACGTAAGCCGACGCTCGAAAAAGAAGGGGTGAGAGAGTTTCGGGAGAAAATTTACTCTTCCTGCAACCGTGGACGATCGTTTTGTCGAGTGTTATTTTTCTCTCGCAAACTATACACGGTTCGAATATCGGATCAATCCTCGAACGCGACTCGAGTGAGATCCTTGGGTAATCTTATACCTTGCTCTTACTTTTCTTCCCTACCGAGGAGACAAAAGTTTTTTTTTTTTTTTTTCTTTTCGTTTTTATCGGTTTACAAAACGTCGTCTGTTTTCCCGGGCGAAATCATTTACTCATCCATTAACCCTTGGCTTCGCTATATAAATTTTTTTTTTTTTTTTTTTTCGTTTTATATCTGCGGCGAGGATCGTGCTCCAGTTTTTTTTTGTTTTTGTTCATATTCTCTTTCGATTTACGAAAATATTCTTAACAGAGGTGATTTTGTTTTCCGTCTAATTTTTGTGATATTCAATTGAAACGTTACCCTAATCGTTTCACAGGTCGATAGTTACATGAACCTGCTTGTATGGATTTTCATCGATTGCCTATTGCGTGTCACGATATTAGTCGTCTATGCGACGAGAAACGCCCGCTTTCGACGATTCAAACTTCTTCCCTTTCCATCCCCCACTCAAAACGTTCGGATCCTTCGCCTAGTTCCGCATCTACGTCATCTTCGTTCGTCATCGTCTTCTCCCTGTAGTTCGAACGTTGAAACGCATCGTTTGATATCGTGCAGTTTAACGCGGACCGTAGAAAATTGTCGCGTTCGCAGAGCTACGAAATTTCAGGGAATTCCGAGCCATTTATCATATGTCCATATATATAGAAATCGTAAAATTGCTAAAGGTGGATATATACAGGAGTAAGTGGGTAAAGAGAGTGCGCGTACGATGATAAAGAGGAGTCGAAAAAAAAATAAAAACAAAGACAAAGAGAAGGAAGTATAAAAAAGAAGAGAAAAAGAAAAAAAAAAAAAAAGGGGAGCGTAAGCGCGGAGGGGATGGAGACGGGGATGGAAAGAGGGCTTACCACCCTTCGAATCGGTAATCTTGTTACGTACGCCATCCGCGCGGACAGCCGAGAGCACGGCGGAACAGAGCGGAGCCCCGGGGTATCGATCGTTCGTAATGTCATTTTAAAAACTGTCACACGCCGCACTCGCAATTATTATCATCCGCTAATCCGATTTCTTCTTTCTCTTCGCCTCGTGCGGTGCAGTTATACCTACGCTACGGGATGTGCGGTGGTCTCCACAAAGCCCCCCCCCCCCCCCCCCCTTTTCGCGATACGGGGCGGGTAGATACGTAGGTAAATACACGTAATTAAGTTTGCATTACCTGCGAAACATGAAAACGACGATCACTCGATTGAAAAATTCAATTTTACAACATGTATCGCGTCCATATCCGCGTAGCCGGGTTATAGGTAGGAGGTATATTCTTCTACGTTCTCCTCCTCGTACATAATTAACATATTCTACACAAAAGAGTGTAATGTATAAACTTCCATCAACATTAAACCATGGAAATTTCTATAAAAAATAAAAAAAAAAAAAAAAAACAGAGGCAAAGAAAATAATTCTATAAACTCCGAAGACGAAACATTGTAATCTCTCTACGAGGTATACCGTACGGGATACCTAGATGCGTATATACATGTATATAAAATAGCTCCGCGGGTGTTGTTAACATTTTTATTCCAAGATGTAATGGCTATAAGTCTGCGTTTACCCAGAGGTGGAGGTAGCGCAGATAGAAAGAAGCGGGCAACGAGAAGAAAAAAGAAAAAAAAAAGGAGGAGGGAAAAAGGAAAAGTGTATTACAGGGAGTGAGGGGGAAGTGCGGGGGGGAGGGGAGGGTTAGAGAACGAGTTTTCTTGGTCCGCTAATAAAAAGGGTTGTAGCTCTCTGAGGTGAGATGGTTAAGTAGGGTGTAGCTGGCTCCCCAGTCACCGGGCAGACTGTGGACAGTCGACAGAGGCGAGATCTTAAAAAGTTTTATCTACCCAGAGCGATAAAAAATAATTGGTATCGGGTCTTTTCACGATCTCGGCCTCCGCAGGGCGGCACCGTGGACACCGGCAACGACAGATTCTCTATTTTTCCAACGCTTCCTTCTTCTTTTTCTCTTTTCGTTACTCACAGTCACTTTTTTACCCCACTGTTTTATTTCTCTTATTTCATTCACTAATTTCATTTTATTAACTATGATTTCTTCTTTTTTTCTTCCCCGACATAGGTAGGTACATAATTCCTTATCTCTCTTTTGTGCGTCGCGTTGTACGAGACCGTTTTCCTCCTTTCGCTTTTCTCGTCTGTATTTTTTTTTTTTTATTTTATTTTATCTCTCTAAACGAAACGCCTCGCACAACGCTGTCGTCATCTTGCGGTTAAACAAGATCTTCAAAGCTCCGGTGAGCCTCTTCTTCAAAGTTGCGGTACACCACGTACGACACATTCTACATATATAACGTATCCTACGTACCCCCCATTTTTTTCCCATACATACCTATACACGTAACGTGTATCGCGTATCCTGTGCTTTATGCAGAATAATGATAAAACGTAAGAAAATAGTGAGAAGGAAGGGGAATAATGGAAAGTAGAGAGAAGAAAAAAAAGAAAGAAATATAATGAAAATAATAACAATTGAAAGGAACTCACAGGAGAGCCACGCGAGTTGCCGCGCGAGGCTGTCTCTATATCCACGTGTATATCCAGCCTCCTCATCCTCTTCCCTCTTCCCTCTTCCTGTATTCTTTTTTATTTTATTTCAGTTTTCTCCTTTTTTGTATTACCATTATTATTATTATTGTTATTATGTATATACTTTTTCTTATTCTTCGCCGACGAAGCCTTCACCTCGATCCTACGAAGAAGAGAAGAACCGGTCGCCAAAGTCCCGAGGGAATTCGAAAGAATGAAAAAGTTGCTTTTTTTTTTTCATTTACTTCCTTTTTCCTTTGCCGTTTTTTTTTTTTTTGTTTGCTTTCGCTTTTGCTACCCGGAAATTGTGTTACCGCAAAAGGAACTGATATATAACGGGATTGCGTGTGCGCCGATCGCCGAGTCCATCCCCAGAAATGAAAGAACTGCTGTTGCAGTCATTTCCGTATGGGTCTAGTTTGAGAAGATCGAACAATATTGAAAGTAGAAAATAAAGTTTAGAAAGATAACCAGAAACGATGGGTAGCGTCAGGAGTATTTTTAAGCCGTCGCATTTATTCGCCTTTTTACCGGAATTTACTTTATCATAATTCTATAGATATAAACGCATACATATCCACATACCTGGGTTTTATGTATTCATCCCGCTATTAATATAAAATCACTTGTATATTCTAAATAGAGGGGTATATTATAATCCCTATGGTTATTTATTCAAAGCCGAACGATTTAATCTTCACGGTATGCGTATTTTTTTTATACGTAGATCTGATGCACACAGAGCGAAGGTGTATGAACGATTTGTTTTACACGAAGATGAGTTTCGACGATCATCGGTTTATAACGCCAATGGCCGCTGCAGTCGTGTTCGTTGCCCTATTTAGTTTACTCACGATAATAATCTTCGGCCCTTCCGAACACCGATTTATAAACCATCATCGCCTCACGGGGATATCCAGTGGAGAGTCTCGAGGAAAAAAAAAAACGGAGGAAAAGAGAAACGAGAGAATAAAAAATAAATGATCGGTGCGTATAAAGGGAGAGAAAAAAAAGGAAAGGAAAAGCAAAGAGAAGAAAAGAAAGGGCTGCGTTTTACGGATGATCGAATACGCTCGGTTACGTTTGATTAATCAGTGCTCTTTAAAAATATCCAATGCCGATCGATCGATCATTCGAAAAACGATCGGGTCGATCGTCGAGCCGTTGCATCAATTTCGATGGATTATTCGATCGTGCACAAGCGACACCGCGACTGAAAAATAGAAAAATTTTGATCGTTGTACGAACGCGTCCCGTTGAAAGGAAAAGTAGTTAATCGTACGAGAATCGATATTGTCACGGTTAACAGGTGAGATAGCGCGACGTGTAACGACAAGTTTTCGAAGCTATGTGAAATACTTTGATAGCTTAATGGGAGTGCACGAGGTACGTAATTTCGTATGAAGGGTCGTACACGGCGCGCAATCGAGTTAATTAATCGGTATAAATTTCAAGGAAAATTATAATTAATCCTCGGTAATCGTGGCGAGGATCAGGGAGGCCAATGTTTCTCTAAGCCCGAGCATCTTAGCTGTAATTATCAAACGTATATTATCTACAGAGTGAAGGGAAAATAGCGTTTTCGAGAACGAGACACTCGAGATAATGTCGACCACCTATATGTACGTAATATATACCTATGTACGTGGTGCAACGTAGACGAGGTTCGTTTCGCGTACTATTTCGGATCACCTACCTTACCGCAAAGTTTTTGTTTTTCAATATTTGATGGCGGTTTACACGGGGGTTGCGGGCATCGAGAGAGGTTGTCTCCCCCTCGTATTTCGTTGCGGTGTGAGATATGTTTAATCAATGATTTCGGGTATCAATCCCAAGCGACAAAGAGTATCTGTGCTAAATCAAGAATGACGTAGGTAACTATAGGATTCTACTCCACAAGTTCGCGGTTAACAGCACCGTAGGGAGATTTCGGTCACCGGAGTTCGATTCGCTCTATAAAACATGCATCCCCGAACCTAAACCCCATGGAATCAGAACGGGTTTCCGGTATTCCGCCACAGATTTAGCCAGCCGTTGTTCGACGAAGCTGTAAATTGCTCAGCCGCACGTCATTCGGCTATATTTAGGCAAACGCGCGTGTGCCCCCGCACGGTCATCGTACGTGTAACGAAATCGGGAGATTCGAATCATTCGTGCGAATGGAATAGCGAAGAAGAAGGAAAAAAAAAGCGACGCGAAGACGGAAGACGTTATCGAGAAAACAAAAAAGCCGAAAACGTCGCCTTGAGGTTCGAGAAAAATTTTGTCTCAATTCTCCGTCTACCATATATGTAATATGTATAGACATGTACGGCGCGGGACGACCATTTTATAACTCGGTTGAAAAGAATGCGGCTATTCGTTGAAGAATTTAATCATTATATACCAGAGAAGAAATCCGAAGGATGCGTCGTTTCGCGAATAAAATAGGGTTGAAGCGAAATAAAGAGAAAAATAGAGAAAGAAAAAAGAGGCGATGCGAGGTGGGCGAGGGAGAGAGAGAGAGGGGCAAGACATTACTGCGAAGAAGAAGGGCAAGGGCAGATGGAGGAAGGAAGCGCAAGAAAGTAGGTCAGAAATAAGCAGCAGCAGCACCACCGCCACCACCACCACCACCACCAGCGATAGTAGAGGAATTGCTGAGAGCGATTGTTCGGAATGACCGATGCCCGAGATAAATCCCTTTCTCCTGACCGTTTCAGTTCCTCCTCTCGAATCTGCAGGTGGAAAATGTATTTCACTATCGGCTTATCAAACCCACCTATTACAACACCTATAGCTGCCCGGTATATGTATACACACCCAAGTCCGTAAATTCTCTCCGAAGGGGTCAGAGGTCACTTCAAGCTTTCGACTAATCTCATATGGATTTTCATTCCGCCTCGATATCGTGCGGAGGGATGGAGATTCGAAGGGCGTGTATCCGTAGGTGGCTCGGAAAACGATGCGAGAATGAAAAGTATGGAGGTATGTTACATGAATATTGTAACGCGAGACCGCAGGGGAGGAGAAAGCAGATGAATAAAGTGCGAAAAATAAGAAAATAAAAAAACTAAACAAAGTCGAAGAAAGTTATAATTCCGAAATTCTACACCTCGCATATTCGATGACGCGAGTCCGATTTCTGCTCTCATTTTTTAATCTAGCTTACACTTTTCAAATTCTTCGAACATTTCACTTTCTCCCGCATACTCCGGCGTTACACTTTCGATCGCGTTACATGTAGCAAATAAAATAATGAAAAATCGGGTTCGGGTATACGTTGGAAAATAAAAGTTTTCAAGTACCGATGACCTCCGATATTACCGCACGAAAGTTTGACGAAAGTAAACACTCGTATTACTTTCCGCGAATTTTAATACGAACGGCGTTCAAAATCAATCCCGATTTTCTTTCCACCTTTACTCTACAGGCAATTACCGGATTTGGGCAGGTGAACGGGGGGGGGGGGGGGGGGGGGGGAGAAGGGGGTGGCACGAGGAGTCGCGGAACATCGTACGTACTTCCTTACATTACACGGAACTTTTTTCAACCGTGGCGAAATTCCCTATCGTTAGTAATTTATCTAAATGGTTTTGTTTGCATCCCCCGTGTTGCAGTATCGGGTAATTGCCTCCGGGTTGTTATGGTCCGCACCAGATAAGTGGTTAGCATCGCGGTGCTTACCGAAGTAGACAGATACTTTTTATCTTTATGCATAGACCATTACTTTTTTAATTCCTTATTTCCGCGACTTCGTACGGATAATGGAACGACGGAAAAAAGTTTGAAAATTGAAACGATATTTCGAAAAATTGGTCTTTCCAGAGCGCCGGAGAACGAGAGCCAAAAATTGCAGGGTTGTAATCTTCGCTAGCATCTCCCGATCTAGCGTAAGATTCTCGTACACACCGGTACGAAGACCGATATTTTTACTTTTTCCTTTCTTTCGTCGGACGTCGATATTAATTTCCCTCGCACGGGGTCTTACGGGTGGCCCAAAGCGGTATCCGTTTCTGGCTAGACACTAGGCGAGCTAGATTCTTGACGGGGTGGTAGAGGAAGGGGCGAAGGCGGGGCGTGCTCAAAAAAGTTTGGAACATGGTCGATAATGAACCTCAGCCGTTGTCGCCCGTGTTCGTGTCGCGGTATAGAAACTTGAACCCGAGAGTATATAAGAGTTTAGAGAAGATATACAAGATCCGTTACTGCTGTTACAGCAAAACCACCACGTGCCGCTGCCGCTGCCGCTGCTGCTGCTGCAGCGGAAGCTGATCCTGTATAGAAAGCGGAAAAATGACGATCAAGCTTAACGTGTGTCAATTTTTTTTTCTCCTTCATCTTTCACATCATTTTTCTCCATTTTGTTCTATTTTATAACATCTAACGATTCGTGCCACTTTCGTCCACCGATCGTCCGCTGATCACGGATCAAAGTTTCATTTCTTTTGCCAATCTGTATTATTTCGTCATGTGATATCGAATCGAATTTTTTTTCTCATCGCGTACACCATTTTTCTGAAAATTATGGACAGAAATCGCACCGCGAGACTCGTATTAATGTTTCATCTTTTTTTCTTTTTTTTTCTCTCTCTCTTTTTCATCCAACACCTTATACAGCACAAATAGGATACGGTGTAAAATAAAAGCGAACGTTCTCGTTTTCTGGGTAATCTTTGATATTTTATATGAAACTATAAAAACCTAATAGCCAGAAGATGGGGGAATACCGTAAAACGGTTCGTTGAAATGTTCAATTTTTAATCGCCGTATCTTGGCGAGTTCACCTTATTTAACTTCGATCGAACAAAAAGAAAAAAAAAAAAAAAGAAGTAAGAAGCCGTGTATCTTCCGCTAAGAAATAGTGTATATCTCGAACGACTCGAGAAAGTTTTGATTCTTTTTTGATCCCGGGGTCAAAGGCGGGACGTAAAATATGGATTGTTGAGGCCCCGACCCGTGTGATCTCCTATGAAGTTTTTGTCCGGATCTTATTGGGATCCTGATTTGTGCGGCAAAAAAGAAAAAAAAAGAAAAGAAAAAAGAAAAACATTGACGCAAAGAGGAAAAAGGAGAGATATCTTACCTCTAGGAATTTCGAGCCAATCACAGGCGTATCTGTAAAATTGCACGTGATATATTTTTGGCCGCCGATACAAAGGGGCTTTTCCTATACCAGCTAGCTTGGCTTTTGAACAATTGGCACCGCGATATTATCCTTCCTTCCTCCTTCCCCCATTTCTCGTCGAGAATTCTGATCCGGGCTGCGAACCGTAAGGATAATATATAGACGGATACTTTGAGTTTGATGCCGGCCTCGATTTCACCGACCTCGGTGCACACCGCTCGCAAGAGTCACCGACTCCCGGGGCTCTCTTGCCTTTTTACTTAAAGGTTGAATGGCGGGACTTATAGAGGCTCCTATCGCGTGCATTGGCTCAATAGACCCGAGGTGATCTTCCTGATCCCTTCGCTGCAAGCAGCACCGCCACCGACAGCGAATTTTCTTACGCCGTATAACGTCGTGGTAGTGTAAACGTGTGTACGTACCTACGTACGTATACGTAGGTCATAGCCAGGTTGCGTCGAGTTTACGCTACATATTCTTCGCGCGGCAGCACATATTCGTTGCCTGGAATCCTCGAGGAAGTGGGGGGGAAAACGTACGTCCGTAGGCGGTTATTTTTTTTTCTCATATCATCCGGAGCGAAAAAGGGGTGGGTTTTCGCGCGTTGGGGGGGCGGGGAGGACACCCTCTTTCTTTCCATTATTACCCCCGTGCGCTCGTAATAATTCCCGCGGGATCCGTTATATGGGTCGTCAATAATTCCCGCGGTGATCATCGTATCTGATGTACATATAGGTGTAGATCTTTCGCGTTTCCCTGCATTCCGACTTACGACCTCGTCCAGATTCATTTTTTATTTTCATATCCTGATATATGTATACGTATATATCGTCGATATTTGCATCGGCAGCGGATTCTGAAACGGGTTTTTTTTTATGTCCTAGCGAACCTTTCCTCACTTTTCTCGACGTACAGATTTTTCGTTCGATCCGTGGAAATGTCATCGTAATAATTCCGTGCGCCAAGTTTAGTGACATTATTGTACGGGAGAAGAAAAACCCCGGAGCGTTAGATTGACATTAGAGCACGGAGATTAGCTGGCATTTAGACGCTACCGATGAAAAAGGATTCTTTGAGAGAAGCGGCTCCTTTATTTTCATTTATTTGCGCGGATATTCGAAGAGGTCTAATTTCTTTGATGAAAAAAATCATGAAACGAGGATAACGAATTTAATTCGAAACGATTGAGAAGTGGAAGAAAAAAATTACCGGCATTATACACGCTGACGATCGAATCGCGAGGTTTTAAATTTCGTACGATGTTAGAAAATAGCGATCGTCAGACTTCGAAGACACCGTAGGATACAGAGGAGATCGGAAATTGGAGGGAGTTTATTTGGCTATGGAGGGGGGTGAATGAATGCCTCCGAACCGGCTGATAACGGTTCAAATAAAATCGACAGTTCTACAAAAACGGAAATCCCTGATCCTGGCTGTAAACCAACGCCAGGTAAACCCTGGCTCGATTGATGTCGCTTGTTTACCGAAACGAGATGAGGCACCCCGTTCGGTCGATATAGGAAAACGGATGAGGTGGCGCTACGGGGGGCGGGGGGCGGGGGGGTAGTCGAAGAAAAAGGAAAAAGAGGAGGGAGAAAAGAAAAGCGGCGATACGCCGCGAACCGGAGAAAGGAGATGAGGAAAGGCCAAAGGAAATCCGCTCGTTGTCAATAATTCAGTGACATTTCTTTTCCCCCCTTGCTCTCTTCTTCTTTTTCCATCTACCGTTTTTCTCCCGCAATGGCTCAGAGAGGCGGCGACTCGCTTCTCTATTTATTCACTTCAGTTCGCAATTTTTCGGCACTGCACCCCGCCCCTCCCCCAAAATTCATACCCGTGTCGCGAATTTCTACATTTTTTTTTTTTTTTTCTATTATTAGTTCAATTCTTAGGTACAGATGAGAACCAAGAAGGAATTTTCATACGCCTGTTGCCCATTCCGAGGCATATTTTTGTTTCTTTTAATCTTGAAACGGAGGAGAGAGTAGTAGTGTTACGGAATAAGGGTTGTATACACGTAGTACACACATCCCGCTCATATGGATTTCTCGGGGTGCCATATGGTGCAAGAGTTTTGCAGTCCCCTTTCCCTACATTTTATCCCCCCCCAGCCCGAGCAGCAACCACCGGGAGAGTAAAACAGCTATAGCTCTTGTAATGCGACCACCTTAGTGCCAAATAAAGTTTCACCCATTTTTCTAATATCTACTGCACACAATTACGTGTCGGTAGAAAAAAAAAAAAAAAAAAAAAGTAAAAACATCACCTGAAAACTCCGAACCCGCTGCCGATAGTTACGTAGAAATATATAGGAAACACTTATTTATATAGAGAAAAACTTATCCCGCGGGGGCTGCTCGGGTTAGCTCGATATTATTTTCTCGCATTTTTTTCCCCCCATTTTCATTCTATTTTATTTTTTTTATTTTTTTCAATTAAACCGAGAAACAGAAGTTTGAAGTGGGTTGATTTTTGACGTTTTTCTCGTGCATTGCGGATATTGAGACGGTTGGGTGTATATAGGTGTATTGAGAATCGGGATTTCGAATCGTTTAACTTTCCTCCTTGTAGTATATCTGTGTATATATATATTTTTTTCAATTTGTTTTTTTCGTACTCTAAATCCGCAGAAGGTTCTCCGTTATATTCGTGTACGTTGTATGGGGCGATTTTTGGTCAGGAGAAAAGTAAGAAAAGGAGAAAAAAAAAAAAGAAAAAGGAAAAAACGTAATTTCAAAACCTAACGAGAAACGTCACGCAGGGTACGTTACAAGAGGCGCGTGTCCGCACGCTTTTATTATGAGGCGTGGAAAACGATTTTCTCTGGTGTACATAGTTGAATATATGTATATAATATATATATATATATATATATATACACCTAAACACATAATTTTCCGTGACAAACTTCTTGGCCATATGTTTTAAAAGAAAGAAAAAAGAAAAAAAAAAAAACTAGAATTCTAACAGATGAATTTTGAATAAATTTATGTGCTGAACTTCCTATTGTGACGTGTTCAAAACTGTCTACGCTCGCCGCAGGTGTGTGAATATGAGAATTTCTCTATTTTCCTTGGATTTTTATAACTGAATTTCCAATGGATAACAGAAAACAAAAAAATAAAAAAAAAAAACAAAAAAAAAAAAAAGAACGAGTTTCAATATCAAACGTATTGTGCCGACGAGCGATCAGGCACACGCGAAATCGATATCCATGGGCAATCAACATTCTCGATGATGGCGAGAGGAGAAAGAAAGAGTAAAAAAAAAAAAAAAGCGGAAAGGAACAAACGGGGAAAAAAAAAAAACCTCCGATATTCACCTGGCCTTTGAAATTCATACCGAGATGTAATTAGCACTTCCAGCTGTTTTTACAAGGCCTTATATTGAAATGTATATCTCGTGGACACTCTTCTTCTGAATTTTTATGCCCATATCATTACATACAGGTATATACATAGGTGTATGTATTCGATACACACGGACGTCGAATACTTTTTTTTTTTTTTTTGAAAAAACATCACAGAAAATTTTCATTTCCACACGAACGATGCCTCGTGAATTCATAGACACCGGTAATAATGATAAACTAGAAGAATATCGTTCGAATGAAAATCGGCCTTAGTCGAGAGATTGCGTGTAAGTAACGAGGATTTATCGAAAAGGTGTCGAGTTAAATAACACGTGAGATAGTTATATCGTTTAAATATATTTATATTTATGTTGTGAAAAACATCGTCCCGGAAATTGGAGAGAAAGGGAGGCAGAGCGGCAGCCTCCGGGCATTAGTCCATCTGTTCGCGGCTCTTGAAGAACGTATAGGTATATATTACTTTATTCGTCGTTGAGGCTATTGTTCGACTACTCTCCATATCGACGGATCGTTTACGCGTATATATCATTAAAATATTTCTATTTTGTTTGAAAGAAAAAAAAAAAAAAACGGAAAAGAAAACGATGTACACAATAATCTGGAATACAATGATCCTGCATCTGTTTCACGTCCGTTTAGCTTTTTCTATCCAATTTTTAAATTCGATATATTGACGTTTTTCATCTCTTGTTTCAGATCCTGTAATACTCGTTTCATCCTTAACGCGCTGCTATCATCGAACTCGAAAATGCCTCGTCTACCTTGGGTGAGTAGAATGTTATACTATAATAAAATTGTTTCATAATTGAAAAATGATGCGAAGATATTTTGAGAATGAATGGGGTGTTTGGAAACCCTTCACATGATCGAATTAAGAAAACGACAATTTTCTGTTGAAAATTTTTCGCGCGATTTTCGCACTCGCAGCTACACTAAAATTTCTCCTTCCCCGATGATTAATTTCCACGTGCGACAGAGCGACCTCCAGAGATTGAAATATGGAACGCTACGGTTGGGTCGGTTGATTCAATGAAATAATAATAATCATCATCATCATCATCATCGTCGTCGTCATTACGATTATTACATGTACAACGTGAACGTGCCGCTGACTTTGTCGCGCGCGTAATGTATACGCATATATGTGTATGCATACGAATTACATATTTACATACGGTGTGACGTGTACAGAGAGAGAGAGAGACTTTGTGTATATGGGAAGGTGAAAACCGGATACAAATTCGCGGCTTGAATTCCAGGTAACCATCTAAGTTTTGCGTTAATTTAAGAGATAATTAGCTAAGCTCTAATTACCCGGTACATGTCTATATACAAAAGCTATACATAGCTATGTACATACATAGATGTGAGACTGCGAGCGAGCGAAGGAAACGTGCGAGAGCGGTTATTACTTATCACACCCTTCCACCCCTCGCCGCCCCCGGTCGCACCACCCCTAAAAACTTTGGAGCATACCCTAAAACCACGCGATGTGTGGTACAGGTTACTTACCTACCTGCGGATAGACGGGGTACGTGAAATTTCCGAAATTATAACCGCGCGTACGTAATAATCAAGTGAAAATTCGAAAATTATACTCAAATGAAACCCTCCTCGATGTAGAGCAACCCTGTACCCAAAGTCTAACGACTAATCAATCAAATTCGTACACGTCTCGGTGTGTGTGCGCGTGTGTGTGCGCGTGTAGTCGGCCTTCTCATTATTAATTCTTGTCGTCACCACCCTAACCATGATTAATAATCTCCTTCGTTTGTTTGTTTATTGAATCAATAAGGTAATATCCGTATAACGGCGTGTTTCACGGAAGCTCACCCTTGATTCGTGTATGATGCGGTTATTTTTTGATTCTGCGTTCGTTTTTTGTATTTAAATTTCCAAAAAAAAAAAAAAAGGGGAAAATCGAGCTCCGTGAACGTTTTGAAAGAGAGAGAAAAAAATCAAGGTAAAGAAAAACCAAATATTCAATCCCCTAGAAATTATAACTTGTACGTATTGCTCGGATAAAATCCGGATGAAAAAACAACGCGGGAAAAAGTGGCGTTCCTCGTACATTCGAAAAATGAAAGTCGAAAGAAAAACAAAACTCATATTTTCTCGACTGGAAAAAAAAAAAAATTTTCGGCCAATTTAACCGCCGCTTTAAATCACCGTCAAAACAACTCTCCGTCCGAAAATGAATAGCAAACAGAAAAGAGAATGATTCGATTGTGTGGGTAAAGGTAAAGCTGCGGCCATACGTGTGAGTGAAATGCATAAAGTTCGGGTATGTGTAGGAAAAATTGTGCGCGCTTAGAAAATGTTCGTTGAACCTTGAACCACTTTCTGTTAGCGAGTAAATATATACGCGCACGTTCGCGCGTGTGCGTGAAATATGTACCTATATACGCTCTTCTCTTTTCGGACGATGTGGATATTTTCGGGGGGGGTTCGAGTTTGCCGTGTCCGGGGGTTCGAAGAATCCGGGGATCGCGATGACGGGAAAATTGACGGCTAAAAGTTGCGCCCGGCCGTGAACGTAATACGCACGCACACGCGGTCGCATTGCTCTGACATTGATACGTTTTGAAGTTCAAAAATCGCGCTATGGGGTACCTAACCGTAAACAGGACGAGAGTGCCTCCTCAGACGTCATTCTCTCCGACCCGTGTTATTGTATTATATTATTATACAGATCGCGTCTACGGGGATTCGTTCGTCCGGAAGATCAAACGTTTGATTTGGGCACTCGCCGGAGAAACTAGAAAAAGAAATAAAAAAAGGAACTAGGAACCGCTTCCGCTTCCGTGTTGGCTAACTTTTCGTACCTCGTGTTCTCGATATTTTCAAAATTGAAAGTATATATCTGCAACTTTCGTTCGAGTTCAGTTTGGAAAATTTTGAAAAAATAACTCCTACGATAATGAAGCGGTAAAAATTGGACACGCGTACGAAGGCCGCGTAAATTGTGCTCCTGTATGTATGTACATGTATATATATATATAATATGCAAATATCAAACGCGTACAGGTATATATATGTGATGATAAACTGCGGGGAGCCCCGCCATCTTGGATGAACTCGACGGGAAAGTGTTGCTAGACTATTAGCCTGCCAGGGTGGGTTAGATTTAAAGGCCATTTCGATGCTCCTGCAGGATTTCAAATATATTTGCAACCAGACTATATAATACCCAAGCGAAATGCTGCTGCTGCTGCTGCCGCTGCTGCTGGTACCGCTGTTACTATGTATTAGTATTATACCTACCTATACATACTGCAGCGCGATCGGCGCTACCGAAAACGCTTTAGGAAATCCATAAATTTGTATAAAACGAATCGGTTTCCACGTATACGTGTAGCTGTATGCAAAGCTCCCTAAAAAATATACATACATACATACATACATACCTATATGTTTATATGTATATTGCAACGTCGTATTTTATTCTCCAGATCGTCTCTCACCTCTGCTCCAAGAGTCGACCGTCTCACGGGTGTACGAAAAAAAAAAAAAAAAAAGCCAGTAGAAAATTTTCAGTTCGCGGATCCAAAAAAATTCCTTCAGCCCGTTCGCTTCAACGGTATATTATACATAAACGGAATTATACGCGTCTTATTTTCGTCCGTCTCACCCCTCGACGATGGTATTTTGGTCGTTTTTTTTTTGTTGTTGGTTTTATTACCCCGAAAAACGCGTTGCAAAAAATAAGGATTTCGGATCGAGAGGAGAGCCATGGAGCATTTCACGTACATATATACGTAGATCGGTACGATATACATATATAGATAGACTTCGTACGATCGTCTAGCGAGATGGATCACCGTGATATTGCATCTTTACCCCTATCTGCACCTCGTCGGCGATGGCGGTGCTTCCACATTTTTTTGAGCTTATGAACACCCCGAGTTAACGAGGGTCAGATATTGATGGATAGCACGTGTATTATACGAGGCTGCCACGAGCCACCGATCAACCACGAACCACTAGAAAAGCAAGGAGGGCATCGCAACCGCCCATCAAGTGTACGGCGGTAGTATATAGGTATAACAACTACGTAGATATTATACAGATAACCATAAAAATGACCCTATCAAACTTGTTGTCCATTATAATTCTTAAGCGAAGAGCCGAATATGCTGGCCCCGCGTAAAAATTTCCTATATAATACTCTCGTACGATATTCACGTATAGGTATGTATGTACAATAAAAACTTTTAGCCACATATGTACGGATGCAGGTTCGATTTTATGCCAACGTATAATCCGCAATGTCATTATAGTACTGTACACATGCGAGAAAGAAGATAGTTTCTACTTTTTCATATAAAAATGCAAGAAGGCAATATTCAATTTTTCCGAAAGGGTAATATAAAACTACCTTATAACCGAACAACTTTTACCGTACTGTACGCGTACATGCGCTTACCAACCCCATGCATCTAACCAATTTTTATACTCGCTCCAGCTACAATTTCTTTTCAATACTTTGGTCCGCTGACGATAGCGGGTAGTAGTGGTGGTGGGACACTGGGAGTGTTTCGTCGGTTCTTTTGGTTGACGTAAAAGAGAGTCTGAAGAGAGAGAGAGAGAGAGAAAGATAGCGGCGAATAAAGAGGGAGGGAGCCGGGACGAGGGAGGAGATGACAAAAAAAAAAAAAAAAGAAAAAATTTGAGGGAAAGAAAAGGAGGAAGGTGGGAGAGCTGGATACCGTCGCGTACGCAAGGGCACGTCTGGTACCTACGTGCAATCGAACCCCGCGTGAATGCGGTATCAGCTCTTCGTCTAGTCTCTTTGTCCCGAGGGTGGAGAACACGGCAAACTCCCCCGGGACGGTATGTATACACACATATATATATATAGATATATATACGTGTGTACGTAGATACGTGCATGTAACGTACGTATACCGACTGGCAAGCGAAAACCGAGCGCCAAGAAATCCCCGAGTTACAACAAGGGAGAGCCCAATATAAACCCCGTGTGCGCACCCCTTCGCCCCCTTAGACAACCGGATCAAACTCGTAGACAGCTTTTACATCAAGCTTAAAGTAACGGCGACCTCGTCGTACGAGCTAAAAAGTCGTCGTACCAGTCGCAAATTATTCGACAATCGTAACTTGAAGACAATGCTCGTTTTAAAACTGCAGCGATTCCTTACCTCACCTTTCGATCGCAACGGAAAATGGGAGAAGAATGATGAGGTGAAATTATCGTCGGACGAAGCGAGAGAAAAATCGTCGGGTTTGAGAAAAACAAGGGCTGTTATTATCAATTTCTGTTATTTTTCTTCTTCTCGTTCCTCGCGTCAGCTAAATATAACAACGAAGGAGAAACGAGAACTGACCGAGCACCGCGTCGCGCTACTTATTTCGCGTCGGACATGAAATATGAAAATTAGAGGGGTGGGTAATCACCGCGTTTCGCGTCGCGACGTCCGTTCGCCATAAAGCGAACCGCAAATTTTGCAAAATCCCTGAACACGCTCGTTCCGTAGCATTGCTCAAAGTATTTTCATCAACGGTATCGATTTTTTTGTTACTTCCGTTTTTGTTTTTTTTCTAAGAATAAAAAAAAATCAAC
The DNA here is from genome assembly GCF_917208135.1 of Athalia rosae. Taxonomy (NCBI): domain Eukaryota; kingdom Metazoa; phylum Arthropoda; class Insecta; order Hymenoptera; family Athaliidae; genus Athalia; species Athalia rosae. Next base: position 8,434,540 of record NC_064028.1, read on the forward strand.
TCCTCCAGCTCCGCTTTGTTTTAACGCGGTGGATTTTCTCGCCGTAAATAAAACGCTACATTTTGTGTGTACCTGAAGAATGCGCCCTTCGGCGCGGTACACAGTCCATTCATCCCGGGCGTAAGGTTGCATCCGTCAGTCTGACTAGAAATGACGTACGGTAACGCAAGTCTCCTTTTTCCTCTCCTTTTTATTCCGAGTGTTGAAATGTGTATATCGATCTCTCGAAAGAAGTCTGCTGCGTGCACCGAAGAGATTCTGAAATAGAAGAGCTGCGAGAGCCAGATAGGGAGGGAGAGACAAAGAAATAAAAAGATTGCCAAGGGGATCGAGTAAGATGGGAGATGAAAAGGTTAGACGTATCGTCCGGAAGAGAGTTGAAAAGCAAAAGTACGTAAATTGAAATTTTATCCTGAAAGGTCTAGACCAGAAAAACCCCCGCACTCCTCAATCGCGGAAGAAAAAGCCAGTTCTGCAAGTTCCTAGACCGTGCATATTGAAGGTAAGAAGCCGCCCGCCGTAGGGCTTCTGGTTGACAGGAACAAAAAAAAAAAAAAAACCGAATTCCATCTCATCGTCATCCTCAAAAATTCAATACGTACGTTCCTCACAATTTTTTTCATCAAATTCGAACTCACGTCTTCAAATTTCTTACAGTGGAATTCCAAAAATATTCCACGACGTTCGATATCTCGCCACTTTCTCCTCGTGTCCGCACGAATTGTAAATGTAAGGGTTGCATATTTACAGCGTAATTTTTCGGCCATCAATTGTCTCTACGATCGTCGCGAGCAGCGCGCTTCCAAACCGAATGAAATATCGCAACCCTAAAGGGATTTCCTTTAAGGAAACTTTTCATACTTTGATGCCCACCGCGGTAGAAATCAGATGGAAGAAAGTTGCGGAAGGGGGAGGGGGGAGGAGAGGAGGAGGGGAGAAGAGGGTCGAGGATCGAGGATCGAGGGTTGGTTCGTCGTAGCGTGAAAGGCAGAAACGTGTGGACCGCCATAAAAACAGATGTTGGCGCGACGGTCAATGGCGCGTTGCAAGGGATGAAATATGCCGCGTCAAGTCAATACTTATATCCATAATGTACGGGGTGAGTTATTTAAAACTCCGAGAGTGTTTAGGAACCTAATTTGGTGCACGCTGATCATCCCCCCTCCCCCGTTAACTCGGTGCGTCGATTTTCCGCCGTTCTCCCCAATTTTCACATTTTCTTCCTACCCCGCAGCGTTCGTTGGATTATAAAAAAAAAAAGCCCCGATAAGCTCCTACCGGTGTCGGAATTCGAAGTAACTCACCCTGTATAACGCGTGTACTTTACCTTTCCGCGGGGTGTATCCTTCATACATAACTGTACACGTATATATATATATACATACAATGCCCCGTATTATCTGTGGAAAGGGAATATCTTGATTCAGCAGATATTTTCTTTTCCCCAAACAAGAACGCCCTATACTCGCGCCCCTATAAAGGATCATGTGGAAAACATGGTGATAGCCGATGTGATGTATAAGGCCACCGTGCGATATCCGATGCATTTATTCGTCCTTCGTATTCCGTCCTTCGACGCTCCGAGGTATTCGGAAATCGAAATTATACGAATAACGTAATAAGCTAGATATTGCAATCCGACTCCCATCTCCGAAGTACGGACCGGCCACCTTTTTGATATTTTCCGTCCAAAGAGACACCTCGGAAAAAATTGAAAAAAAAAAAAAAACATACCGGTAACCGGTAACCGTATCGAATTACTCTGGGCATAATGCGCGGTAAACTTTTTCACTATAATAAATAAAACTGATAACGATCTTGATTAAGGGTCAGGGGGTAATTTCTGAGGTCGAAAATTATGCGCGCGGTATGTCCGGTGCAGAGGGCGAGGGGGCGAGTATATTATATACCTATCCCTATGTACGTATACACAGAAGTTTTATTCGTTATTCGTTTCGTAGCGTAATGTGTATATAGGAGAAAGAAAAAAAAAAAAAGAAAGAGAGTCGAAGAGGACGAGGCGCGTTAGAAGTCCTAAAGGGCCAAGGAAATCCCGCTGCATTAGTCACCCTCGGGAACTTTGAATTCTTCACCGGTGTGTAGTGTTCATGTATACCCTGTGTGTACGTGTGTATAGCTTCTGGTGGTGCTGCTCTTCCCGTTGCACGACGGGGAGAAAAAAAAGGAGATCGAGGGAGAAAGATGAAGAAGACGCCGCGGAACCGCGTCGGATACGCCGGATTCTGGATTGCAGATTGAATCGGTAGAGGGAAACATATTCATGGAGTCGCGGAGCGAGGACGCGAGGGGAGAAATCTCCACTCGGAATTACTCAAGTACCAACCTATAGCGCGTGCAAGCTATATATATATATATCTATACGTAAGTGTACAAATTTTGCACGGCTCCGTACGCAGCTGAAGGGAATATAAGGGAGACCTGCAAGCCTGAGGAAGAGCTTTCGTGAATTTGTTAAGAGTTCAAAATCGATCGCGGAGCAAACATTCTAATATATGTATACATACATATATCTGTACGTACACGCGTATCTGTATACAAATTTTACCTAGATGTATGTATGTAGATACGTATGGATGGAAGGGTCGCTTCTCATCGTTGAATATTTTCCTCTCTCTTTCTTTCACTTTTTATTTCTTTTTCGCACCTTTTTCTTCGACCCTATTTTCCCTTGCATCTCGTACGGTACGATTCGTAGATATTTGGGATATGAAGAGATTTGTCAGGATGTGTAACGCACGTGGTCCTATTCCCTTCTCTTCTCTTCACCGCCGATTTTGGGGATGAAAATACGTCTTATGTCACGCAAAACGAGTTCCATGGATAGACTTTATTGCCGTAAGCGATTTGCGAAAATATTCTACATCCCTATCAGATACCGATTTGTATAAGGGTTGAAAAAAAAAAACCAAAGAAGCACCTGAAGCTTCTAAACTTTGTTTTCAAATTCGAAGCCGATCTCGTTCGAAGATAGATAATTTTTTTGGTTTAGTTTAAATTTTGTCTCGAGTAAAAGTCATCGATTAAAAAAAATCAGCCGATGGGGGACATTAGGAAACATGTATATTTTAACAGGGCGTGTAAGAGAGGCGCCTATTCATTTTTCATGTATGTACATATTTATACACGGATGTATTCTGTGCGGGGTATACGGTAGTCGGCTTCTGTCGGTATCGGGTGCTTTTCTAGCAGCTTCTTTTAGAAATGTCGAGGGTGTAGGCGTGCGTCGTGTGGCTTATGGGTATAATACGCTGATGGGGGTTGAATAAACCATAGATGACGCGTAAAGAACCCGCCAGGCAATTCACAAAATCATCTCGCCTTATACGTTTCGCCCACACGTGCATAAGGAAGTGAGAACGGTAAACCGTATCCTCCCGTTACCACGCGAGGACATTCCGAGTCGAAAAAAATCATCTCTGTCGCATTCGTCGGCGCCGCAAATTCGAATTCTCAAGATTGATCAGAAAATTTACGATTTCTTTTTTCCCCACCTCATCCTCCATTTTTCTCTCCAGTCGTATTACTCGGATGATGAATTTCGTGGCTTGTTCCAAGTGATGAGAGAGAAAAAAAAGAAATTTTCAGGTACGCTACGAAAAAGCAGAGGCGGGTAGATATCAAAAGATATTTTGAGACGTGCGCGTACCTCAGGCGTTGAAAATCAAGGAAATTTACACATAAATTGAATCCGCCACTTCCGATGCCATTTGCGGTTCCTTTGTAAAACCGACTATACATATATATAGTATGAATATAGAGGGAAAAAAGAGAGAGAGAGAGAGGGAGGGAGAGATTTTTTAGGGTGACACGACGATGATCGTTGGCAGGGTATCTTTTTTTCTAACCGCTTCTTCTATATTTTCCCTTGAATTTTTTCATTTTTTTTATTTTTTTTCTTTGTTCACCCCATGGAGATTCGATCGGCGCGTGCTCCACGGGGGGGCGTAGAGGTTTAGGGTATAGGTACACGTATACGGGGTTCTATAAAGTCCCGTCACTCGACGTCGTACGAGAAAATGCGATCGCTGGTATAAATTACCGGCGTGAAATACGGCGCCCCCTAATTTGAATTGATGTATCGTTGATTAAGAGTAGGAAAAAAACGACCAGCTCCATTTCCCAAAATCGATAAATCATCGCCTCGCGTACGAAAAGATATGGAAGAAAAGAAGAAATTGTTAAACATGCGTACGAACCGTCCCTCGAATATGTACCCCAAAAAACGAACGAGTCGCACGTATTAAGCTTGGACATTTCAAATTTGAGCTACATCACCCGCGCCGATCAGGTTCGATATTTTTTCGTCTTCAATTCCGTGTGCGTTTTTCCCTTCGTCGTCCACGTTGCGTTATTTACCGTACGAGCGAAGCGTATTTATAAACACGTCTAAATACCGATGTGAATAAAACAAAGAACTTCAGTTTATTGCTCTCTCTCATTTGTTAGTTGTACGTAGAATTTTGAATTTCGAGTTTCGAGGGCAGGAGGGCCAGAAATATCGCGTACCAATAACGCGGCGGTATGCTCCCGCGGTGACATTCATAAGCCAATCACAAAACAATGCCACAATATGTAGAGTGCCGGCGACGGAAGTTGCACACAAACGGCTGTTATATAATATATATCAAATTACATAAACCATTTATATATACATACATACATACATGTATACGCGTACATGCACGGCAAATAGAACGATCATTGTGCACCGATTTCTATGGATATAGAGGCTGTATGGGTTGAATTTTGTCAAATTTGTATTATCCGCATGCGATATACGTCGTACATATAACGTGACGGGGTAAATATAGTGTAAATGAGATATTGGGTAAATACCATCAAATATGGGCCGATCCGGAATTGGATGAAATTTCGATTCGGAAATAGCTTTTTTGGCGATTGATTAAAAAAAAAAAAAAAAAATCAAAGGTATTCCGTAGTGAAACGTCTGTAGTTCCGAGAATTTTTCGACATCCATTCTGGAAATTGAAAACCCTTTACAGCTGGAACAGTGGGCTATTTCGGTTGGTTATTATTTAGTACGTATTACCTATCCGTACAATAAGGTATGCACGTGCACACCTAGTCGCGGAAGAAGGAAAAACTCGGTTTGCGAGCGAGAATATGCGTGCGAGCTGTAGGGACGCTGGCCTAGGATCAATATTTTACTTCCGGTATAGTATTAGGGGGCATGCCAGGCCATATCCTGGTTCCGAGAAAATTTTTTATTAGCTACGTAACCGTTCCTGCAACCAGGTAACCCACACAAGCTAGAACACTGAAATGATGTGGAAAAAAATGGAGAAAACGCTGGAAAACAAAAAAAAAAGGTAGACATACCTATTATCCTTCATTTTTGACCGATTGTTCGTTCAGATGGTTTTTTTTTTCGCAAAGTGTTGCATTTTACATACTTTCTCCTACGTATGTACTTACATATTTATGACTAAACACGTATGTACATCGCGTATGTAATACGCGTGTAATCTACTTGTTTCACATTCGTATGCGCGATAAATATGTAATACCCACCTTTTATATGTGTTTTATATGAAAATTCAGACCCCTCTTTGTGTATAGTTTAATTATTTTTCGCCTTCGTACACCGCAAATTCTGAAAGCGGAGAAAGGTAACTCTGTGCATACGTAGGTATACCTATACTGTACACGTATATTGTGAAGGGAAAAAAAAAAGGAGAAAAAAAAAACAAATCAGAACCACTCAACCGTGGCACGCGTTTAAAATATATTATTTCGTTTTTTGCCAACGTCCGCGTATAAATTATTTCAAAAAAAAAAAAAAAAAGAAAAAACTTCTATTTTTCACTCGGAAAATAGATGAGGAATAGTTTTTTAAATTGTGCGTGAGCTTTTTTTTTTCATCGGTCATCCGACTCTTGATTTCTGGTTAGATTTTCTTTTACCTCAGTTCTATACGTTGGTTGAATTAGTTAGTTGGTTAGTAATTAGTATTATTCATTTATTTTATTTTCGACAATTTTGTATTTTTTCCGTACATTAATTTCGAGTATTTCCACCAAAAAAGCAATATCAATTCCGCACTCGGTTTATGTTGAACTTGCAGCGTTAGCCGGCGGAGTAGTCGGGCTGTGTTTGAAAATCGCGATGGTTAATTCAGTCGACTCGTTTCGTTCTAAAGATTCCTCTGCTAATTTCAAATTATACCCTTGTTAGCCTTTTCATTATTATTTCAAAAACTCTCTTTCTTTTCCCCTTCTCCGTTACCAAGCTCTCTTTTCCCTCTCACGTAAACATACCCGTACCCACTGTAAAGCGAGCTTTTACCGCTCGATCGAAAAGCACTCCGAACGAATCGCGAAAAATTGAAAAAAAAAACGAAAGAAAATTGAGAAAAAAAATTTAATGCCGAAAGAAAACCTAAGCCAGGAATTTAATGAAAACATCTATCACCGTGAAATTTCACAACTATATATTCGTTAATTGAGTCTAGTGAAAAATTCACAAAAGTAGCTGATATGTACAGAGTTAGTTACACAGTGTAAATTTAAAGTAAAGTTTTTATGCATATATGTATATCATAGAGCAAAAAAACAAAAGGTACATACAAGTGAATACTTATACCTATGTTCTCGCGTAATTGAATGTGAGAAGCTATTTTTTTTTTTTCTCTCTTCTCCCTTATTTATTCATTCCTTTTTTTTTTTTTTCTTTCTCTTACTCGAACGAGAACAGCTAAGATCGTTCGTGAAGTGCACCAAGCGACGTGATTCTGCAAAGTTTCTACATACACACATTTATATACCTTCGTTATGTGTGTGTAAATACATACATACACGCATAGCATACATTCCATGCACCTATACCTTCTTAAACCTCCCCTTTAAAGGATACTTTTAGCTTTTATCTTTCGGGTTTTCGCGGCGGTAATTACGAGGGGCGTTAAACGTAAGAGCCGCCATGTTTTCTCGTTAATCTTGCAGTCTTATCGGTCCCCTATATTTTTTATTTTTCCTTCCCCCTTTTTTCCTCTTACTTTTTACACGTAACGGTCTATACACGCGTATCATATATATATGTACATATAATTTTGGTGCTCGAAACGTGCGAAATTTGGAAGAAAAATTTTTTAATTACGAATTATAATATTCTCGCGGTTTTCGTGGTTCAAAGAACCCCCTCTGAAGAAAAGAGTAGAGGGAGAGACCAAATGGAAAAAAAAGAGAGAGAGAAAAAAAAACGTTCCCTCGATTTCCCGTGTGACTGCGAAATTACCTGCTTTTCCGCATAGCTGCTGGATTGAAGAAAGTCAAGCGTGTATTATAAAATGAGGGGCGGAATTTCACTCCGCGGAATTCTCGCGTTTACATAGGGTATGTTTAGAACGCGCGCGCATTTGGTGCACCGCGGCGAGTTCTACGCGGGGGAAACGAGCGCCGGGCGTCGTCGAAATCCTTGGAAATTAATTAAAGAAAGGATTCGGGCGTTATCGTTAGCAAGATAATTGGCCAGAACCCGTGGGAACTTAAAAGCAAGACCGATTGCTGGTTGCCAATGGGAAGCACGGCCCTAATGAGTCTAATTTACTTAAATGTTTGCTAATTAATCGCTAAAAGACAGTCGCTTAAGGTATATAGCGTATATTTACACCGACCCGGGACGAATCTATCTGGATTTTAATCGCGTCTCTTCTACGATTTTCACCTTTTTTTTCTTCACCCGTTTCGTGACAAAAAACTACGAAAAAAAAAAAAAAAATTGTAATTATAATAATTAATAATGCTCGGCAACCTAAAGAAAAAGAACTTTTTTCGTTGTACGGACACGAAAAAAAAAAAAAAATCGTCGCTACAGACGATGTGGTATAAAAGTCAACGAACTGTACGTAAGAAGAAAAGAAAACAAAACTTGTGAACGACGATCATTAAGCGTCGTTTAAGACGAACACGAACAAAACGAGCGCAAAAAAAAACAAAGTGAATAATAAAAAGAACCGATTACCGGGCAGGGGATGATACACCGAAAAAAATTATCGTCGCCCGTTTTCAAAAAATGTCACCGCCCTTCGATCGTTCAAATTTGCTCAAGATCAAGCGTAAAAAATTTATAAACAGCGTTAGTTTGTGAAAAAATAAAAGGAATAAAAGTTTTCGACTTCGGCCTTATTTGGAATCCTTGCAAAAGAAGTATATCTTTCGCCCCCAGCTCGCGCCCTTTTTATATTTCCTGCGGCAGGACGTAGAGGTAGCGGCTAGAAAAAAAGATCGCAAATTTTTCAGTAGGTAGTTTCGTTGGAAGAAGGGCTCGCCGGGGGTCGGAAAATAAGGAGGAGGGAACGGCGCGAGGGAGAAGAGAGCCTATCTCCTAATGTGTTGATATCCCAAAAGTCCCTCCATTCGCCCCTCGCCGAAAGTTCTTCGGGAAGAAGAGGCAGACCGACGATATCGCTCGCGCTGCGGACATTAAAGTCGCATCAAGGGCTGGTAAAATGGCTATCCGCGGCATAAGAAAATGTCCTATACATCCCACAAAGAAAAAGCACACGTGCAACGGCGGAGGGAGAGGGTGCGCCTCGCGTTTCTCGTGTATCTCTTAACACGTAAATGACGAACGACGTTGTTGTCAACGTTGCAGTTATTGTCATTTTTATTATTCGTCGTGTCGATGATGAAATTGAAACAAAAGGAGAAACTGCACCCATAGAAGCGTTTGATAGCTTTAGCTTTATTCCGGGTACAAATCGTCCGCACGGCGGCGGCGTCGTTTAAGGATATATTTATTTACTAGGTTGGTCTTGTCGGATACGAACATTAGAGCGGGTTTGGACGTATGTTTATGAATATAAATGACGTGGCTAGGTCAAATAATGATGGTGAAAGCCGGCGTGGGCCGCGCGGGGTGCTAACAATGCATATAAGCTGAAAGGCAATCATTAATTTTAGTTGTTGCATCGGATCGGCGATGAGCTCGTCGTCGCGTCCGCCGCGTCTGCATCATCGAATCTCTCGTATACGTATACATCCACCCGTGGAGCTATGAGGAAAAGGGTCCCTTGATTGATTCGTTTTATCCCCCATTTCCATTCCCCGGCTCCACCTCCACCTCCACCTCCTCCTCCCCTTTCCCCACTTTTTACCTCCCTTTCTACGCTGCAGTGAGGTAATCTACTACAATCTTCACCATTCAAGGTTAATTCGAGGAATTAAGGATTCGGATTTATTTCCTGCTGCATCGCCGTCGTCGACGCGATCAATCTATTCTTTTCGTTGCTTTTTTTCCCCCCCTTTTTTTCTACCGCCATTTTTATCCTCCGCACGCAATATTTTATCTTCACTTCTATAATGGTGTTTCTTTTTTTGTTTTTTTTTGTTTCTGTTTTTTTTTGTTCCGCTGTGTTTCTTACTTCGGAATTAAAAAAAAACGTAACGAAAAAATTGCGAGTCAGATACAGGGAGAGATAAAAGAAGGGCTCAAAAAAAAGGTAGTGAAATCTTCGAGATTACCCATATAAAAGAGAAAAAAAAAAAAAAAGATGTATAAAAACAAAATGAAGTAAAATAAATAAAAGAGGTTCACTTGGGTTTCTCGTCGTGAATACCAGGCCACCTTTACAAGCGACAGTTAAGTCTGAGCATAAAAGTCGTAAAGTTTCTATGTACACATGTATACGCTTATACGTACGTGTGGGTTATAGAACTTTATATAGTAGGTAGTATACCCACAGCTTGCAGTCTGCATACCTACGCAATATCAGGATCTCCTTCTTTTTTATTTGATTTTTACTTTTTTTTTTTACCCTCTCTAAACAAACGGAATACGAAATTTGATGCAGCGTCAATATCGGGGGGTTGCTTTATAGGAATCGTATAAGACGCCTCTTTAGGAGGATTTTCATTATTACCTTAGCCGTTCTCACAGCCGTTCTTCAAACGCATCTATTTCTCATTTTGCCGGACTCGAGATCAAGCCCTAGGAAATCTTTGTTTTCGAACGGTGCTAGAAGAAGTGAGAAGCGATCTACCTTATCTCTAGATTTTTCTAATCCCATGGATTCCAAAATCCAGAATAGTGAATTCAGTAATTCATCGACTTGTACAAGATTTTAGTGGTTCGTTTGGCTTTTCTGATTCAACTCGCCAAAAAAGTATCAGCTACAGTGGAAATGACGAACGTTGTTGAATAAGCGATTTTTTTTCTTTCTGTTCAAAATTTTTCGAATCCAGCTGTTTTGAACGTCAGCTTTAAAAATCTGTGTGCAGTTTTCATAAATCATGATTTTTCGTGGGAAAAGAAGCGACCCGGTGGAACAGAGCAGCTTTTATACAATATTAGCGTCGGTGGGGCGCGAGGGGGATTCCCGAGGCCGCCGGCATTTCGAGAGATCCTTAATTAATCCCTCTTGTCTCTTGACGAGAATCTTATTAGAATTAGGTTAGTCGTAAACACTCAGCTCCCGTAATCTTCCCTTCCTTATCCCTGCAGCAGTTGCCATTTGGTCTCTCATCCTGCAGGTTTTAGCTCGACGTACGACACGGTTATACTTCCCACTTTCCACTTCCTACTTTCCCGCTTCCATTCTCCCCCTAGGTCCTCCTCTTTTTATTATCATTATTTCTTCTTTTCATTCCCCACGTATCTTCCAATCGGAATTATTTTCCCAAACCTCAAAGGATCGCCTCGCGTGCTTTTTTTTTTTATTTTAGAATTTCCGAATCTCGTTGACAAGTTTCGGACAGATTCGTGCTTCCCCAGTTTTCTTCTTTTTTTTTTTCTTAACCGTCGAAGATGTCCTGTCCTCCTGCTCAATCGATTACTACGATTTTCGGGGGGGGATATTTTGGAAAGTTTGACAAAAGACGAAATTTTATACAGAAAAGTATAACGCGTGTATAACTGCATCTTGAAGACCCTAGGAGAGGGCTGCGTCACAGAGGAGAACCTTTGTGGAGGATTCTTGTATGCGAGAATAATGTTAAAAGGGAGGCTGCGGTGCCCTTTTGGAAACGCCTATGGTTAATGTCACGGATATCAAAAACAGAAACTGTTCAACCGTGTACATATATTATATTCGGCAAAGTGTAGTTCGAAACGATTTAACGCCCTTTCTTTTTCTCTGTTACGTTCACTCCTACGGTATCTCCCTTTCCTCTTTCTTATTCTCACAAACATCTGCCCTTCGTATACATATATATATCTTTCGTTTAATGGAAGGCGTGTCTTTTAGCAGAACGCGTCGCTTTATATTTATTCCATATATTATGTTTCTATGCACATGCGTCCTCGGGGATTCGAAATTTTTGTCCGCATATGAGCCAAAGCAGCAGCCCATACTTAGACTTTAATTTGAAACACCTTAGAAGATTCCTTTCTGAATGCGTACATTTTTTACTTCCGCTTGGCAGAGCCACGTCTGTTGTTCGTTTCGATCGAGTTTTACGTCGAATATCACAACGCTTGTTGTCGAGTGTGAGCGAAAAAATTTTTTCGAAGACATTTTGAAACCGAACAATAAAAGTATCAAGGGCTTTGAGGAACGGGAATCGATTATAAAAATACTTCATCTTTGCTCCATAAATCGAAAAAATCAAAGAGTTTTTTTTTTTGATTTTAGGGTCGAAAATTAATTTTATATTGATGGGTTTCTCATGTATTTTGGTCCCGTGGATCAGAATCCGCTAACTAAATTTATCCACCTATCGAAACGATAAACTTATCATCTATTTGTCTATTATCGTCTTTTCACAAGAGGACACTCGATTGAGACAGAAAAAAAAAAAAAACAGGTTTCTGACGTTTCATGACGAGAATGGAGATCTCGAAATACTCCGAGTTTCCAATGCAGACAATGCGGACACAATGATTCTTGATTGGGTCCACATTCGCTGATCAAGCTGAAAGACAACGATGATCGGGAAATGTTTTATCGTTGACCTGTGGTACCTACATATTACATCCTGTCTGACCAGGCCAACTGAAATTTCTTGTCGTTTCTGCTGCTACGTTTGAAAATTAAGTGTTCGCCTGTCGCTGATCCCGACGCGTCGCGACGTGCCGCAGGTTCTGGGCGTAGTACTTACAAATATAGATGGTACGCGGGTATTTGATAACAATCCAACCCGAGAAGATATCAAAAACCGGAATCTTGGTTGTTCCAAACCAAGGGAAACACCGCCTGCATTTAAATTAGAAGGATAACAGCTATATATATACATATATATATATCCCGAGATGTATCCCGTAATTCCGGGATCACAAGCCTGCCTTGAATTCCTCGACAAAACTTCGCTCTATAATTTATAACACCACCGCAGGTAAAATATAACAACTATAATAAAAAAAAAAAAAAAAAACATATCATAACAATAATCTTCTACCGAAGGTAAAGAAAACTATATGTTTCAATCTTGGCTTATCGATTACTTTCATGTCAAAGACCGGTGAAATTGCTTACGCGAGAATTTTGTTTTTCACAAAGGTACGACGTCTCGGTATGAGACAATTATTCTTCTTCTTCTCGGTCGTCTTCTTCAACTTCCTCTTTTTAAACGTCTCCTTAATTTCTCAGGGGGGTAGGTACGATATATAAGGAGATCCAATCGTGTCCAGTAGATTTTCAAGCGACGTGGCGGAGAGTGTATAAGTATGCATCACGTAGGTACGTCTCGCGACTGCAGCAGCGGCCAGCGTCAGCGTGAGATGTCTTGTAGTCGGCGTACGGGGGTATAATAATCTTGGATCAAAGGATAAAAAAGGTAGCATAAATAGCGCCTAATCGTACCGGTACGGTGCACATCCGTGAATAGGGATGAAAGTTATAACCGGTGCCTAGCCACGGGCAGCAAAAGCAAAAGCAAAAGCAAACAGCAGCAGCGGCGGGCGGGTAACCGTGATAAAGTATTTCTGTCATGGAGACAAATTTGAATAACATCATTTCCATTCCACAACGTCGTTCATATTTTCACGTCCGAAAGGGTCACCCTGTATTAATCAAGGCGAGATACCTAAGAAAATAACAATGGTATGGATAAACAAAAGTCAAAATGAGAAAAATCGTTGTCTGATTCCGAAGCGGAACCGCGTCGTTTCATTTATTTTTTTCTCGTACAGAAATTGTCCGTAATTTCACGTACCGGAGGAAAACCGCCTTATTCCTCTTCCTTCCATTTTCCTTCTCTCCCTCAGGTACGAAACGAACGTCCAGGTGCTGCGCCCGGATTTTCAACCTCACGCCTTTGAGGAAGCATCGAAATTTTTGAGGGGGTCCCGTTTGACCTGCGCGTACGTCCCGATCCTCGGTAGAAAAAAGGTCCCTGCAGCGTTTTTGTCGGGACCATTTCTATGCGCGATCCTGCCCAAAATAACCAAAATTGTGGAGAATTGTGAATTGAAAGAAGGAATATATATGCGTGGATATGAGAAAAAAGGAAAAAATCTTCCCTTTTCTTTACGGACGATCTACACCTCGAAGTCCAGGTATACAGTCAATAATGCGCATTGTATGAGATCGCTTCCATTTTATAGAGGAAATTTGAAAAATGTGTGTCGCAGGACGGAAATCTGTAGTAAAGTTTTTCCAAATTCTTATACCCACTTGTGTTACCTAAGGGCCGCGTTTACGTACGACTGCAGTAGCTGCAGGCAGCAGTTGACTCTTTGGATTTTTCTTTTGCTTCGTACAAACGACTTTTGATATCGCGTGCTTCTGTCCCATGTGTATATAATACCTGAGCCGTACATATATGTATATATATATATATTTATTTGAAAGAAAATATACACTGGAGTAAAAAGGTTTTACAATGTTGACTATAACCTTCCGAGGTCGACCAGGTGTCGTTTTGGGTTTTTCGTGCGGTGCGGAAATCGATATCTATGGTTTGACCGATCGTTCTATTATTATAAACGACTTTTATTCTCGTTAGATCGGCGAAGAAATTTGTAAAAAATTATACAGATAGAATCGAACTCGAATCAGCTGAACGGAAACCCTTCGAACGTAAACGAAGAAAACCGTTGAGAATATTTTTCTCTCCTCTCGATCATTTGATTTTCGTTTTATTACAGAAACGATTAATTTTTCGAAAAATTGTAAATCGTTATTTTTGCAAAATTTCAGTTGACTTTGCGGTAGGCTGTACTTGTATTGAGACACCTGAGCGGGTGTGGCCGCTTTACCTGCAGTTTACGGTTTATCTTTATATCTGCCGGTGGAGAATCTTGAAAAAATATTTATTCTGTTCGCACGGGGATTCGGTAGTTGTTCACTTCCCAGTCTGTAGAGTTACGCTCTGCTGTAACCAAATTTGCGGAGTCAAACTTTTCAAAGCATGAAAACGGAGAGCCGGTCGGGATTGAATTTTAAATCCTACAGCGTGAAGCTACGGAGAAAAAAGAAATCCGGAAAAGAGAGCGATTTTTTCCGAAAAGGCTTTGGGACGTACGAAAATAATTGCAAAAGTGAAAAGTCGTTTCGCAAAGTAGATGAATAAATAAACATTGATTCGGATCTCAGGTAGATGAAAAGTCTACAACCCATTTTTAATCCTTTTCCTCATTTTTCTAGAAAAAAAAAAAAAAAAAAAAATGAAAGAAAAGTTAAACTCGACGCCGCGGGTCGTACGACGTATATTTCGAGAAACGCAACCATCGTCGCAACAGCGTGCGTTCTCTCTAGACGGCAAAGTTTGAACCGCGCGTGACCGTTGGTACAACCCTCCATTTCCCGGGAACACCTGCCTCCATTTTTTACCCCTAAGCTCTACCTGACTCCCTTTTAGCAATTAAGAAACTCTAATTTAGCCGGCATTTATCTGAGCTGGATCTACTTCGGTCCAGAAACTCGAAGGTTTTCATCCTCCGAGCTGTACGCTTCTCCATCTTCTTCATCATTTTTATTTTTCATTTCGTTATTTTTCTCTCAGCTCTGCGTGCGCGGGAGGACCCGCTCTATCTATGAAACTTGTACGTCGAAGGATCGTCTGATCTCTAAAAATTTCGTTCAAATTTTTTCCACCTTCGTGCAAATTTTTGCGCAGGTGAAAACCGTTCCCTCTAATTTTTTTTCGTCGTCGACACCCCTCGCGCGGGCTGCTAAAATTCTCTTTTTTCCGCAGCAGCGTCACGTCCTTTGTTCTGTAATGGTTTTCGAAAATTCTAACACGCCCTATACTTTGCGACTCGTGTATACTTTTCGGTTTAAGTTCGGTTAATGACCACCTGCAAAGGCCGCTTCTCGATTCTCTTCTTTTTCTTTCCCTTGTTCTTTTTCACCTGAACCAAGGTAAAATATGACTCTACGACTATAATGCGCGGCAATACCGGACGTCAGGGTTCGGGACTCGAAAATTTGAACGTACTTCGGAATTCATTAGTTTAAAGGCGTGACGAGGTCTCGGTCACTCGCTTCAATCGCTGTTCATTGTACAGCGGAATCGTTGTAAAAACCCAACCTCAACTTACCTGTATTCTACCTGCAACTTTTAACTACATAACTACGCGTTCGCGAAGCATACGTATACAGACGCACGTACATTTCAAATATACCTGAGCCGTATAGTTCGACGTTTATTTCACCTGGAACCGGAGTAAGGAGTGATTTTTTTTCTTCCTTTCCTTTTTTTTTTTTCTCTCCTTCGATCGTTCCGCAGCGTCCGGTGTATTTTTTTCCTCCCTTTCCGGCCCTTTTCTCTTCTATTATATATATTTTTCCAATATTTTACAACTTTTCATTGCGGTTTCGATCCGCATGTACATAATACATACGGAATTTTATTATTATCGTACATAAATACAGAAATGAATGAACGAACGAACGAACGAACGGACACCGAATTTGGCAGCGAAAAAAATTTTTTACACCCGTATATACAGCGTGCTTCCGTTTGCACAGAAGGTTTGTTCGCGGTATTCCACGGCCCGCCACCGCGAGGGATGGGGAAAAAATCAAAACGACGGAAATAACCGCAAAAAGGATCCGAAGAATATACAAATAAAAAAAAGAATCTAGTAAATAGAATTCGCGATCGACGAGTACGCACATAATACGCGAATCGCCGCTACAGATACTCTCAAATTTCCCGTACGTTATTCGAACTTCGAGAAATACCGTGATAAAAAAAAATAAAACGTGAACAAACGAAATAAAAAAAAACGTGTATTCAGATTTGGAAGCGTCTATAGCTACGCGCCGAGACGACGCTGGGGGGGGGGATGGGATGGGAGCGTAGGGGAGGAACGGGGGGGGATGAGAATCGTCGACGCGGCGCGTCGCGACGGCGTAATAATACATAGGTATACCTGCCTACGGGGAACGGGTTTGCCGTGGCGCGCGCGCGTATATACGTCAAAGGCGCGAGAGACCAAAGGCATAATCTGTGCGAGGGTCGTAAAGTGAGCCTCAAATTTCATTATGAACGCCGTAACAATAACGAGATATGTCATGGCGCGTGACGTCACCTCGGATAACTAACCATCCCAGTCAAACCGCCCCTACCCCCCCTCTGGAGCCCTCTCGCCCTCTCGCCCTCTCACCCTTTTCTCGTTTTTTTCTTTTCTCTTCGCCCATCTCATCTCTGAAAAGCGCTCCGCTACTCAATAGCTTATCGTTCTGCAGAGCCAATATAAACGATACAGGGCGCTTCGTGTGTGCGCGATCACACGTACACGCACGTACGCGACGCACAGCGATGACGCGGTGTGGTCTGGTGTGGTGTTACGCCATAAAGAGAGAGGTTGATAACCGAAACCCTTTGATCCATTTATCCGCCATTTCTATCCCCTTCTAACCCACCGCAGTCCCACGATCCCCCTCGCGCCGCGTGCGGAACCCTGGAACGCGCGGTACCGCGGGACTTTGTCCTTGAGTGGCGTAAAAATATGACCGATAAATTAGGTTAAATAGCTTACGATAAAAAAATGAAAAAAAATAGAAGAAGAGAGAAATGAAAAAAATTC
Organism: Athalia rosae; assembly: GCF_917208135.1. Classification (NCBI taxonomy): domain Eukaryota; kingdom Metazoa; phylum Arthropoda; class Insecta; order Hymenoptera; family Athaliidae; genus Athalia; species Athalia rosae. The sequence goes on from NC_064028.1 coordinate 8,451,493, forward strand.
GAAAATGAAAGGTGGAGAACTCGCGCCGCAACGTTGGAAAACGTTTTTCCGACCTGATTGCTCGAAGTCAAATTTCATTTTGACTTTTTTTTTTTTTTTTTGTCACTTTCATCGCACATTTAATGACCATTTGAAATCGTTGGAAGAAAATTTGAAAAGAGAAGGGAATCTCGGTACATAATTTTCTTCCTCTGAATTTTCGAGTGATTCTGAATGGGAAAAATTTCATCATGTCGCTTAGTTGGTCCGTCTTAGAATTTAAGATTCAGGTTACGATCTTTAATGAACGTCTTACGCATGCGAATGCTTCTATTTGACTGATGTGAACTCTTCTTGCAGTCGATCTACCTGCAGTACGCGGTAGAGGTCTTCATTCCAAACGTGGAGAGAAGAGAAGAGAGAAAAAAAAGCTCGCGAGCGAGGCGACGCGTAGGACGTACGGTGCGGTTTGAAATAAATTTAGATAATTTTATTTATTTTATTTCATTAGATTTTCTCGTATACGCGTTCTTTCAATCTTGTCGCGTGTGAATTTCATTCGATTCCTTCTTTTTCTAATGTTATTCCCGCCTCTCCTGTATTCTCCCGAAACTCCGCGAGAGTTGGAGGGGATAAATCTGACGGTACCGATCGTGGGAAAGAAATTTTTCCATTTATACACACGTAACAGGTATTTCACGTGTAATACGTTATACGTACCCAGTTATATGTGAAACGAAATTTCTATGATTTGGTGTATTAAATATAGAAAAATATTACCCGATCTCATCTCGTGCGGTCCCATGGCATCTGTATAATCTGTGTATTGTATAAATATTGTATTTCGGCTGTTAAATGTCAGGTGCACGGTACGTGCATACGGAATATAAAGAGTGATAAAAAAAAAAACAAAAAAAAAAAAACTAAAAGAAAAAGTTGATAAAAAAATATAGATGAAAAAAAGTTGATAACAACCGCGGGATATACAAGCTACACCGCGTCGCACTGCAACGGCTATAGAGTATAGCGATGCCGCGTGTGATATGATTTGTTAGAGTGTAAACGCTACGTACAAATCCCTGGACATAAAATGTTGAATGAAATTGATCGTTTTTTGTTACGTCGAAAACTTTCATTTATATCCACTACCGTGGAAGCGCCGTAGGTTGTCTCCGTAACGATAATTGGAAATCATACAGAGGGACGCAACCCACGGAAAATTAGACGGAACTCCAGAAAACACGGATTGTCGACTCTTTTTTTTCCCCTCGTTTTTTTGTAGACAAAAGTGCGTATCCGGTCGAATAGCTTCTGGAATCAGAACGACCCGAAGGGCGTAACCCGCGAAATGGAGAAAAGTTGAATATTTTCACCACCGTAACTCTTACTTCGTTTGTCATTAAAAAAAAATTTCTGTCAAATTGCGGATTCTTATTTCGTTTGCATTTTCATTCATTCGACAAAATAATAAGCAGTTTCGCTTTTAACGACGTTATATGTAACGACGAACCGGTAATCAGGGAAAACTTTTGCACGGCATTAATTATCGAGGGAAAAAAAAGCCACCGGATCTTGGAGTTTTTTCTCGTATGGAGCACGAAACAAGCTGAAATCTCTTCTATCTTTAATTAAAAAAATAAATGTATAAATAAAAACTGGAAATTGGCTGAACGAAATTAGAAATTTTCATTCTTCGACCCTCTTCTGTACGTTGCACCCCCAACTCAAATAGGTTAGCAGCAGTTTGAGGGTAGAGGATAGACGCTATATAGGGTAGTTTCCGAATAAAGAACGGAAAACGAGTGAGAGAGAAAGAGAGGAACGAAAGAGGGAGAAAAAAAAAGCCGTAAGGGTGGGACGATGGCGGTACTTTTGATGGGGTGGCTGCTCGTGGCCGGCTGCTTCTGGGTTTCGTTCTTTACTATTACGAGTAGAGCGAGGGAAGGAAGGGAGATGAAAAGCAAAGGGAGTTTTCGCGTTACGAATTCAGTCCGATAGAGGCGCGCGCTGGAGAATCAACGGCGTCTCGACGCAGGCACCGAGATATCCTCGTCGCTCCTGGGCGCCAGTCGGCTCCGAGACGTTGCTGCGTGAGGACGTAACGCGTCGACGGTATCTCGTAGGTTTTTTTTACACTCGCGCTCCGTCTCCCGATATTCGAAGAATCCGAAGTACGAAGTGGAACTATTTGCGGATGATCAATGGTGCGTCGTCATTCGTAGAGAGTATACGACCTCGCTTGTTCCTACGTATCGATGAATGAAAAAACCGTACGTATTTTTGTAATCGCAAAAGTGGATCACACGTCACGTAGAATTCCGAATTTCGTTTGTACTTCTGGTTCTGCCGTGACGTTGCAACGTGATAACAAACTAGTAATATGACGTGCGTTACCCACTTCTGGAAATTAAATTCACAACGAATTTGCTTTGATCGGCTAGTGTTTTTCCGGAAGAATAAATAATTAATTTCTCTGATAAAAATCATGAGAAGGTTGTAATTTGTTACCTTGTGTGCATTATTGTGTTGCTCGTTAAATCGACGATTGTGTTAATTTCATCGCGTAATCATCGTTGTGAACGGGATAGAGAAAAATAAATTAAAAAAAAGAAAAAAGGAAACTGGATTTGAGAGTGCGTGTTCTCGAATAACGAAATTATACATACGCGTAACACACGGACCAACAATTTCAAAGAGCATATTGACGATGATTACCATAATGCTAATGATACGGTGATTGTTAATGAACTCGTAGTTCACCTTGTAAGCGAATGAGCGGCTGCGGTGATGTTGGCTAATTTTTTTTTTCGTGTTAATCATTTTTGTTTTTCTAAGCCTTCGATTACTCGTCATCGTTGATTCGATCATCGCCAATGTCGTTGTTATCCCAGCGATAATAACGACGTCAACAACAACAACAACAACAATAAAAATTTGGTGAAAGTGAGCCCTACGCGCGTATTACACTCATACATGTATCGACGATAATTGTTGAGTTCAAATTATCCTTTTTTACAATTACAATCATATTATCAAATATAATATGACTCGGACAAGTGATTATTGTGACTCCCTTAAGGATACCCTTGGCTTAAATCGAGGATATTACCCTGACCGGAAACCACCGGGAATATCGAGGGTGAGTTTCTCCCTTTTTTTTTTGTTATCTAAAATTTTTCATCTTATTCAATTTTTACGAAAATTTAGGCTTCTTTTTGAATACATATATGCAAATGGGTATGTGGGGGTTGGGGAGGATGATAAAAGTTACAGAATCATCAATTACAAAGGGGCGAAGGAGATTGAGAAGGAAAAACGAAAACATGGATGGATAAATAAATAACTACGTTGACGATATTGATATCAATGATCGTCGTTTTAATTGACTACGATATCGCATTTCTTTTTGTTGTTTACAGTCATCTTCATTTGCGATTGATTCGTCCTATTTGAAATAATATTGGCTCCCTCCCTCCGTAGCAGAATATTATAATCCGTAATATCAAATTCTCGTCGCATATTTCAACGGATATCTCTGAAACAATTTTAACGCAGATTACGCTATACAAGCGGGTACTCGATGCGTGAGATCTATCGTAAATGAAAGCACGTGAAAAAAAAAAATAACAAAAAGAAGAGATTGATATTGAAGAACTGTCAATTTCATCAATTTCTTATTACGAAATTTTCTTATTTTTCCGTGTCGCAAAAGCGAAAGATCGATAGAACTTATTCACCTCGAATATAACTACATATTTATCTTTGACCTTTGATCGCAATATTATTGCCCTCGACTCGGATTTTAATTCTTCCGAGAAAATTGACGCGATCAATAATTATGTTTAATGATTGAATAACAATTGGATATTTAAGTGTTTGTCACGCGATGTTATGGCTAGAAACGAGACGAGAAAGCAGCAGATAACATTGCGAAAAGAGGTTATCTCCGCAACTTTACTGATATGTCTTGCCAATTTGCGACAGACGATAACTCCTTTTCTTTAATTATTTTGAAAAAAAAAAAAAAAAAAAAAAAAAAAAATAGAAGGTTGTAGAACCATGTGCTCGACAAGTAGTTTTAAAAAATACTTCACGTCTGTTTCAATATGGCAGCTCTAGAGAAAAAAAATTCAAATCGGTATGACACGAACTTTGTACTACGCTGCAATTTTTCGCAATAGAAATCCACTTCCCACATCAGACATTTCCTGTCATCGTCATTTTTCCGGAAAATCCTCTTTCGCGAACCGTATCGCTGCGACTGTTCAGCGCGAATATGAATAAAAAATTCCCGACCGTCAATAATGATCATGTATGTACCCGTGATCGAAAAATCGTAACGAATCCATAATTAATGAAGAAATTTATTTGTCTTATACTTTATTCGTCGAGTCTATGAACTTTCTCGCAAAATCTTGAAAAAAAAAAAAAAAAAAGAAACAAAAATTGAAACTTATTAGCTGCGTGATACACGAACTTTTCCATATATTATTTATTTGGAAATATATCCAGCGCGATTATATCGCCGGTATAATTTTGCGCAATTTTGTATGATCGCCGCAATGTTCACTCCAGTGAATCGCGTATATCGTTTCCACTAGTTTGCGAACGAACTATTGCTGCCGGGGTACCCGCGCTACCGCTGTTGCTGCCTCTGGTGGCGGGTGGAATTCTATTTTCAAAGGGGTAAAATTTCTCTGCAATCCATACGCAATAAATAGCAATATAACACATATCCGCGCGCATGCATATAAATGCACGGGACGATTGTTCGTATACTTCCCCACCTATACGTGTGTACTGCAGGTACTGCATAGTCTTCCACTTGACACAGCGTAAGCTCGCTTTTCTCTAGCCGAGAGTAACTTTACGTCACGCCGTTAGCTACCGAATCCGATGCTGCAAGTTGACGATATGAGCGGGTAGATGAGGAGGGATCTGGATGAATAGATAAATAGATGGTATCACCGCCTATGCAGATCTCTTTATAACTTCATTTATTCTTATCTCAATCTCCCCGTCCCTTTTTTATCCCATTTGTTGTTCTTATGTATATTGTTTTCTTTCTGTTTATTTTATCTTATTTTCGGTCCCTGAAACTCTTGGCCCATGTGTTACGCACCGCTCGTTGTAAATTATGGAACTATATCAACGTATCTCTACCAAGGACACATCTTATATTATTTCTTCTTCTGTGATCTTTTTGTAACTTTTTTTCAAGCGATGTGGTTTTTTGTCGTTGATTGCCGAAAATCGCGATAGTTTTTCTTTCATATCACGTCTACGTCGTCTCGACACCGTGGAATTATTCGGCGGTTCTTCTTGACCGTAGAAGGTCGACCAATATACAAAGTGTTCCACTTAAATTCTCATGGTTGTGCAACCTAGCCAAGAGGAGTGACCTTTCTCTGTGCGTCTACCAATGGAGGTCTTTCCTCCGCTTCACGAAGAAAAAATAACTATCGATTTACCTAGACTAGTGGCGTAATGTGGGCTATACCTACCCTTGATATATATATATTCACTTGCAATTTAGGAAAAGAAAAACTCTTTTCCTTTTGTCTTGTTTTTTTTTTTTTTTTCGATACGGATGTACGCGGAGTAGGTTTCTTCCGTTGACACACATTCCTGCATAATTCACGTGTCGTTGGTTCTTGAGTGAATTAATTTTGTAACATGATATTGAATAATTAACGGGGATCTGAACAAAGGACTCTTCCGAGAAAAGTAATCGTTGTTCGGGAGACTCTGAAGTTGAGCCCTCGGTACTTACTATTGGTGCTCTAATTGTAAGTAGTTGATTCTCACAGCGAGTCGTCGTCAGCGGCGTGTTCGCCTTATACTTGAACAAAAGTTAACTTTAACCGCAGTATAGAGAGAGGGTGGAATTTCTGCCGTCCTTATTCCCCTTAGTTTCTTACTTTCTTAGTTCGTTCATTCGTAACCTCGGTTTAGGTTGCTTAAACAATTTTGCAAACGTCGCGCATATAAGTCAAAAGTTTCACCTTTACTTTCGGTGCTTATTCTTCTTTAACTCTCTTCTTTTTCTTCTTCTTCTTCTTCTTCCACCGAACAACCACCTACTCGAATTACGAAAGGCGTGGGTGTATCAATTGCCTCAATTTGTTGTTTTTTTTTTTTGTCGTCTCGTGAATCGATAAGTGAACGGAAGACTAAAAAAAATAAGAACGAATATCGCTACGTCACATCTTTAAAATCATATCGCATCTCGGGATTGTTCCGAGTTATTTTGAATAATTTTTACTTTGACGCTTCGGACTGCAGTTGATAAATTTCGTTACGGCGTATATCATCGCCGCCACCTCTATTGGAATATCAATTATTACAAAGCGTAGGAGATTCGCCACTCACCGCTGCTAATTTTGATAGTTTAATTTACATGTATCTCTACTATATCCGTCTAAATATCGTATGAGCAAAGCTTTCGCTTCACCGTACCGTATACCGTATACCGTGTACTGTACCTACTGTATCCCACCGTACTTGCACCTAGATTACTCGACCGCGTGGGCGTCGGCTCTTATCGGTCTAGTAGTAGTTCTATAAATAGAAAATTGGCACGGATTATGTACGAGTAACTATCTACCAGACTATCTCTGCCACCTATAATGCAACAGATACTCTCTATGTACGAGGCACAGAAACGAACGCGCCAATAATTCATTCCGCACGCGGCAATTAATATCGCGCGTTTCTAAACATGCGGGGGGGAGGAAAAATTTCGGTCTATTTACGAAAGAATCCTGAAGTCTTGGAAAAAAAGATTCCAGAACTGATCGAAATCGGTCGATCTGAGCACACGACGAAGATGAGATGTTCCAAAAATTGACGAAAAGCTCTTCCACTCCACTAAAATTCCGATACAATCGTCGACGTCCTCGTGAAAAGTGAATTCATAACTTTCTCAGTTCAATTGTCTAACGATCCGTGTCACGATCTACATAATTTTCAGGGTTTTATCATTCATAACGTGAACGCTTGTGACTTTAAGTAACCGCGAAAAAACCTCGTGCAGTCGCTAAAGATCGTCTAGAACTTATATGAATGTTCGTTTTTTTTTCTGTCTATTTTAGTTGTAGTGTAAAGTATGCAAAACGGATTTGAACTTGGATCGCGTCGTTGTGAGCGACTAACTTTTTTTTCTCGCAAGCGGAAATGAAGTTTTTCCGACATAATTCGGTCCGACCGACCCGCGAGAATCTCTTCGAGTTGTTGTGGAGCGCGGGGGTCAGAATGTTGAATAAAATTGGTTAGCAATAATTTATCATTCCGTGACCCAGTTATGGTGATACATCCGACCGAGCGACGAACAAACTGTAGGTACGAGGAGCAACAGCTTGGCGCCATGGAACCGCCGCCGCGGCGCGTTTTCTTCTTTTCCATCTTTTTCTTTTCTTTCGGATCTTCGACTGTACTGCATACACACACCGTCGTCGTTGCAACGTTGTCTCCTCTGACCTAGAAATTTATTTCTCGACGATTTTTTACTCAATTTTTTTTTTCAATTTGTTTTTCTTCTTCTCTTCCCATATCTCATCGCAATTCGTTAATGAAATTTAACTATTTAAAAGCAACCATTTTTTGTTTTTTTTTTTGTTTCAAAATAATTATACCGCACAGTGCACCGTGAGTATAACAATGAATCACTTGTGCGCCACGCGTAAATCCGCAATCACGTATGATTCTCCAATTGCGTATTTCTAACACGGAAACGTTTTACGCCTGTTGAGTAGTTTCGTAAAAAGGTAAAAAGTATCGAGAGAAAAAAAAAAAAGGTGGAAAAATAGAATGAAATATATAGAAATAAATGAAAAATAAAAAGGTATAATTGCAGCTCGGTAATATATCGTACCTGCATAGATCCGCATAGTGTCGGACGAATCATTCTTTCGCAATGGCGTGTCATTTTTTTTTGTTCTCATCCGCATCGTTGAACAGGAACAACTCTCGTCGGATGATTCGATACGGAGCAGCATTGTTTTTTTTTTTTCTTTGTTTTTCAATAATGAATTGGAATTGCGGTGAAATTTGAAGTGTTTTACACCTCGTGCAAGATTTACGATAATTGAACGACCATTTTAACGATGAATTTACTTCGAACAGCCCTAATAGATACTACGAGCTTTTTTTTGGGTACAGCAATTAGAGGCGCTACGAGCGTTTGAAAACACCTTGAAGATAGTAAATGTTTCGTTTAAGATGAAAATGTTCAATTGGTATTCGCGACAGTGGCCATCGGTTAAGAAGTTGAAGTGTGCTAAGGGCGTCCGAATTCACTACTACTTTGCGGAGTAACGAGCGTTTTAAAAGTCTTTACAAAACCTGCTGCTGCTACTGGGTGCGGTTGCTTTTGCAGAAGATTCATCTCCTACTCCGTCTACTTCGTCTTCTTCTTCTTCTTCTCTTGGTGCTTTTGCTTTCTGAAAACGGTTCTCGGCTACCGCCGCACTTATAGATCGGGCTATGCCGCCGACAAGTAATTCGCGTGAATTCCAATCAAGTTAGAGAGATTGACGCAGAATAATAATCTCGTCATCCTCGTCCTGCTGTGCTTCTTTTTTTTTCCTCATAGTCTGCTCTGCAGCTATTTCTCACCTCTCTTCCTTTTTATTTTTTTCTAATTTTTCCACTTTCCTCTCGTACCTCCATAACAAATAACCGAGATAAAATGATCAGACGATGAAGAGAATCGATGAAACTAAATTAATATGATAAAAATTCGAACGAATTTGATCGCGGGAGAGACGGAATTCAACACGGTATTGTTCGTTTCACTCGACTTTTTGAAAATACTAATTTCCACGAATCTAATTTCATCTTTGTTTCCGCGATGTGGACTAATCTCCCTTTTTTTTTACATTCTCTCGCGAGATAATGCGACACTATGCTGCATACTGAATAGAAAAAGGATAAAATACGAACTACATAAAAGACAGAAAAATGCTTGACCTAAAAACTGGGGCAGATGTCTGCAGATTTGTTAAAATCGGCTTACACTCTATGCTCTATATGTATCAAATGTACATGGTTGGTGGTACTCGTAGAAACTCGTAACACGTATATTATATTCGTATGGGTGTACGTACACACCGAATGTCCTTTAAATATCGCAATACCTATACCGTATATCATTGTACGATCCACGTTCGGGTTCGCGTACGTACGTGATGCAACGTCACCTTTACGTATTTAGAGACGTATGCAGGTTTAAACCCATACCGAGTAACGCCAGCGTTTGGGCTTTGGAGGGATTCGGGGCTTTCATTCGAAACTCTGCTGCCGAGCTATAGGAGCCGAAATTCTTTCGTTATTATCGCCCGTGGCTTATATCTGTCGTTGCGATGACGATTGTTATTATTAATAATAATTATAATTCTATCGGGCAGATGTATTTCGTTTTACTCGATCTTCTGAATAATGTTCAGACGTTATTTGCATGGAAATAAATATTCACACATACATATAGTAGGTGGATGCGTTCGCACGTCGTTTAATCCTGTAGGAACGAACTATGCACGACAAAAAATTTGAAATCCTATATCCCCAAATGAAAAAGGCTTTCGTTACTACCCTCTGAATTTTTTACTCCGTTCGCGTATATGGTGTCTTCGTCGTTGGTTCGTATTTAATTTTGAGGACTCTAAACCGCTTTAACGCTGCCCTTTCGCACCATCGGCCATACACAGGTATTACGTTACTCGAATCTACCCCGACTCTATACCCTTTCAACCCCTCCAGCCCCCTTTGAAATTTGCTTTATGTACATTATCTTCTAGCAGAAAGAGGCCAGCCCGACACTGCGGGGTGGTGGCTAACTTTTCTCCAAATGCCCCGTATAATCACACCGATCGTCACACGCGTATATTAAGTCTGCTTTACTCGGCTTTACTCGAGCTTATACATATATGTATACGTTTTGTGCCATTATGCGATTCTTACGCTCGCGTGTTCGATGCCTAAATGCACTCGATATCGTACAACGCGGAAAATTCTTCGTTTTGCTATATCGTTGCTTTCTTCTTCTTTTACTCGTCGCAAGTGTCGGTGGGTTTGACACCCGAGGAAGATACAGGAGGCAGATGTTCTATCTTTTAATTCGACTTTAATCCGGCAGACGAGCCTTCTTAACAAGCTCGGTAACTGCGATGTGGGATATTAACGCTAGAGTTCAGCATGCCCAGCACCGGCACCAACTAACGTTTGACTTGACTTACATATTTCTTTTCACGCTAGGGGAGTGTCGGTGAATATACATATGTATATTTATGAAACCCTGATGTATTTTTCTTCATTGTTTCATTTCCAAAAAATTGAATGATTTATTAATAATAACGAAGAAAGAACGCAGAAGATCGGCCTTACTGTAATAAATCTTACTTTAATGGTGATCGGTAATTACCTCACCTTTCTTGTTCATCTTTTACTTCGTATGTATTTTGATAACTGTACCTATCCTTCCGACATACCTAAGTATATACCTTCTTATGCGCAGCGTTTTATTCGAGTGTATGTATTGTACCAACAAACTCGTGTTCAACCACCATTATGTCGTACCTAATGTCTATCAGTTTAACGTTTCATTTACGTATATATTTATGCATATACTATACGTGTAATTCTAGTGCCGATACAGCCGCGCGCGTGATTTCGTAATCAATACACGTTTGACAACGCTCATTTTCCTCTCCCATGTTCAGCAGGTCGCTATTGCGTTCCTTTCGAATTCATCTCTCTCTCTCTCTCTCTCTCTCTCTCTCTCTCTCTCTCTCTCTCTCTCTCTCTCTCTGGCTTTTTAAATGTATACAGTAACATACCGTGAGTCGCGTTGCCGGTGCGCAAGGCCGATCTTTATTCTATTCTATTCTATTCCATTTCATTCCGTTCTCTGTATTCATAACACATCGTTATACATACATGCACTCTGCAGTGTTGGTACATACATACATTAGCTACGCACATGCTTTTACAACCATCCGATACCAATGATCGGGGTTTAGATACATGTAACACGTGGTCATTATGTGCACTACGTACATTACGGGTCGTATAATAGTTTTTTCCAACATACCTATAGATATTTGATTATATACGAATCAAATGTACATAACATCGTGGCACATATTGCGTTATAGATATGTACATACATGTTCATGTTACGATTTGAGGGGAGTTTGTTCCAGTTTGGTTTCGTAAAGAAATTTTATTGTTCAAGTATTTTCAAGGTAAAAAATATTCGAATCAGGTTTTTCGTTCATTTCAGTGTGGATGATTTCGATGAATCCGTTCACCGCGCTTCGATGATTCGGGCATTTCGACTAAATGATATAATTTGAATCATTTTTTTTTTTTTTTCTAGTTTTTTTGTCGATCAGTTATGGTCCAATAGTTGCACTTAATATACCTTACGTATCTCTTTTTGTATATATGTACATTGTACAACTAATACATTGATTATATATACCTATATATTGCGAGCGCGCTGGTGTTCGTCGATGCGTGTAACAAATTACTGTCAATCGAATGGACAGGAGCAACAGCTCTATAATCTATACGTATAGTTAAAGTTGCAACAGTTCCCATGTATTATACATGTGGCTAACGGTGTCCTCTCGTTGGCGGTGCCCCGCTGCTGCCGCAGCGTTGGGTATAGTTGTTGAAATCCATTGAAATATCCTTTTTCCGGTAATACTACAAGAGACCCAAAGCCCGTGGCATTCATTTTTCACGAAATTAACGTCACGCCCAAATGATCCCGAAAACTGACGGCACGTAGAAATAGGGGGAAATAAATGGAACAAAAGGATCAATAAAATCGGAAGAATATTTGAAATCCGTGGCTTCTTTTTTTTTTTTCGCGTAGGATCGAACCGATCCGTTGAAGTCTAATCCCGAACGCAGCGCGTGTTTTATATTGCAGAAGTCGCGCGTTTGATCTTCAGGCTTCTTTCCATCTAGCTAAAGAGCCTCTCTCTTTTTCTTGCTTTATACTAGTATTCGGTGCCCTTTTTCCCCACCTTAACTTCGATGCCCTTCTTATATGCTTCAAGGCTTCGCTTTTCCCACAGTAGAACCGAAATGATATAACTATATATATATACACCTCGGGTTCTCACGACTTGAATTTCACCTTTTTCTTTTTTATTCTACATCTCTACAGATTCTCTTTTTTCCTCTCTCTTTTTCTCTCTTTCTTTTTTTCTTTCTTCCTTTCCGTTTTTTTTTTTTTTTTTTTTTCCAACAATCTTTTGCACCTGAAACGTCCTTCTTCTCGTCCTTCTTATTGTATTAGGCGACCTAATATGCTGCATCGAAAGTTCAAAGCAGCAGGTAGTTATGTAGATTATATACAGGTACCTGTACATACGTGTGACGTCTATGTATACATAAGATAGAATTTCGCGTCAGGTGAAACGAGGGGGGAAAAAAAAAAGGAGAGAAGAAGAAACTTGCGGAGCAGAATTTCATTCAGAAATTTGATAAGCTGGACCATAAATTTCTGTTATCTGATTCTAGTGAGCATGGTGTTAAATTATGCTTCGTTTTACTTTCTCCTTTTTCCATTGGAATTTTATCTTTTCCTCACAGCTATTACTATGTTAAAGTTATTACAAGAAATTCAATATCCTCAGTCAGCAGAGTATTTGATCTTGGCATTATTGATAACCACGGCTACTTAAAACGGCTCTTACCTCTTTTTTCAATTCTGTAAAATAACGTTTAAGCTACCGCGTGTTTTTTTCACGTAGCAACAGTCGAGTTACTTTCGTTTGCGCGCTCGATTTTTGATTTAGAAACTCGAATGAATATATGTATACCCACATGATAATTTAATTAACGTTCCTTGCAATACGTTGTACATTCGTGTAGCTGTATCATACGTCTTTGTTTTGAGAATCGTATACGCATATTGTTATGGAACAACGTTCGTACAATATAACTATATCGATACCCTCATGTGTATTATACGTATGCTAATTTAATTATTACAAGTCCTTCGGCTAATTAATGTATGTATATAACAGTTACTGAGAAATGAAGCAGCTTATGAATACACGAAAAAGCATGTCCATCTGGTTTTTTTTTAACGAAAATCAAGTTTACTTTTAATCATGTCATAATATCTTTTTTCCAACCACCTGGTGTGCTTTAATAATAATCATTTTTAACGAAGAGAATTCATAATATCCATTGCTCACGCGTGGATCGCGCTACCTTGTATTTAATTTTCTGACCCTGAACCAAATTCATCGCTCGTACCAAATTGCTGAGTACGGATGAAAAAATATCCTCGTATCATTCGAGGGATGAATTTCGGACATTCGTCCATCGGGACGAACAGCCATTGACCATTCCTCGTACATTATGGTAGACGTACTGCACCGATGCTGCTCCAGGAGTACAGTGGATCGTTCACCCTCTCCAATATTCTGGAATACTCACCCCTGATCCTTACAAAGGATATATCGCGCTGCTTCTGGCTATTCCACACCCTCACTTTCCATTTCAATCGCCCTACAGGGTCCTCATTTCGAGTACCCATATCCTACCTATCCACCTACCTACCTACCTACCTACCTACCTACCTACCTACCTACCCATCTACTTACTTAGTTCTCTCCTGTACGGAATAGATTCCTCGTTCGATTTGCGATCGGTTTATACGGCGGCGTAGCACAATGCGAGTCGGAACGGTGGATTTTAGGTGGTGAGTCGGTATATATATATATATACATATGTATGTATGCGAATGATGCGATGTGCGAATGCGGGGGTTGGCTGTATATCCAACACACGCATAAATATATGTATATGGCGATGAACGCCACTCGTGTAGTAGCTAAAGCAGCAGCAGGAGCACGACTAGAAGAGCATTGTTACGGGTATTATTTGCCACTAATCAGAACCTAGGGTCGTAAGCAACCAGCGCGGCTACGGTGATTGCAGAACGGCTATGGCGCCACGCCCCACTGAACTGGCCCATGAGGAGATTTTCGAGATAGCCCTAGGTACGCTGCACGCACACCATCTCCCCAATGACGAAGGGCGAAAATAGTTTAGGGAGAATGTTGAGAAGGGCGAAGGAATAGGGACCGGGGAGGGATACCGAGACTAGGGGATGAAAAGTGGCTTGCCGACCATCTGACTATGCTGCCCTCCGCATCGAGGAAGTTGTTATTTGCACTTCGTTTGTTGACGATATAAATTTTCATCGTTTCGAAATTTCGCGTTCACTCTCCGTTTTCGACGTGAAAAATTGGAGCGTGACATTGGACCGAATGTCTACGTCTTCATCGGTAATCCGATTCTTTTTTCTTTTTTCTTTTTTTTTCTCTCTTTATTCACGACCTTGGATGCTTCGGTAGAAAGTTGTTCACTTTTGGGACAAGTTTCTATACCGGTAAGGGTACACCGCATTTCAGCCGTCTTTTTTTTTTATCATTTTTATTTTATTTTTTTGTTCTACCGCTATCACGTAGGACGTGTTCTTGATTCTTTGGAGAAAAATTCTACGCCAAACTAGGACGTATAGAAGTTAATGTAGAAAGTTTCGTACATTCCTATCAATCCAAACTTGGCTCATGTTAGGGTATCTAGTGGTAAGGGGAAGTTTGAAGATCCCGTAGTTTTCTCTCTCGTTCCAGCTGTCTTCCTTCTCTCCCTCTCTCTCTCTCTCTCTCTCTCTCTCTCCCCCTCTCTTCGTCGTAGTTGTTACGTCGTATGCGATAAAAGTGATTACTGAAATGTTACTAATGTGATTTCTCTGAGAGTATATGGAAGAGGGAGATTCTGCTTACTGCAGAATCTGCAGCACAATAAGACCGTTCAGCCGTTAGTAACTTTTCGTATAAAGCGTCGTCTGTTGGTATTGTGCGTTTTGTATATACATGTAGTTCTTCACGTGCATCGCACGTATGGTATATACTCCATACATTTTCTATACGACTCCCCAGACACCGTGTCCCGAACAACGCGAAAGTATAGGTGCGTAACGCACATCGATTCGCAATTCTTCTTTTTTTTTTTTTCGGGGTACGCCTTATAATACGAACCGAATGCGGCCCGATACAATTCGTACCACGTATCGTTTCGAGTCAAACGAGATTGACTTTCCCCTGCAACGGGACAATTCTAGGAGAAGATTTATAGAGATTCGGTCCACCGTGTGGTGTATCGAAATTAATTAATCACAATAGCCGTATCTGTAAGTTTTCGGAGTGGAAATATACGCAGGACCGGTTAATTCTTCATGAACCGATCGATATAGGTTGTTGGAAAAAAGAGATTGAAAGAAAAAAAAAAAAAAAACATACATTCGTTTCAACTTCGGTATTGTGCTTTCCACGAAGATATCTTCATCTGCCTAGGTAGAACTTACTCACCACAGTCTTTTCCTCTCTCTCTCTCTACACACCAACTTTCGATCGGGACAAGGATGAAATTCATCTCATATAGTAGTTTAAATATTGACTTTTAACGGCCATTGTAATCGTACCCGACGTCTATAACTTCGATAACATGGAACCAACCATGAAATCAGACCCACACCCCGTACGTACGTTCGACTAAACATGGTACGTATAGCTACACGATTTATCAACGCATGTCGTTCTCGGAAATTTCCATATTATATTCGTTAGTTAAACATCACGCGTGCAGTTCAACTGTGTTATATATACATATTCGGTGTCGTAGGTACGCACACGTTTACACCTTTACTGAAAATAAAAAATGAGGAAAAATAAAAATTGTAGCATACGTGCGCATAATGCGTACGTAACATAAATTTGTGTGGGTTGCGTAGTATGCGTAATCACTGCGAGCGCGTAACGCACATAATTACGTACATACATACCCTCTGTACTCACTCCGTCTGACCGATGACATCACTTCCTGCACCGGTTCTACTGAAAACGTACGCCATGCAACCTACCTCGTATAGAGTATGTACATGAAATGCATCACGTGTTCGAATCTGTCTCGGAGTAAAAACATTTTCAGCCTCATTTTTCAATATCAAATTGTTGCAAAAAATGAACGTGTTTTTTTTTCTTCTTCTAATGATTGGATGTTCGAGTGCTTTTATTGCTCGTCGAATTCTACCCCCGCGTAGCTTTTCACGTGGTTCCTCTCCCGTGCATCTCGTGTGGCGATTCGCGATTCGCGATTCGCGAGAAAGAGGTCGTCGGGTCATGTTTCATCGTTCCGGAAATTACCTGCCACATTATCACGCGTGTACGAAGAGGACTGAAACCAAAACGCGCGGGAACCCCTGTCAACGGAATTCGGCCCCCACGCTCCCCCTTCTCACCCTTTTTCCTTCCGGTCGTCGATGATCTGAAATCGACACCGTTTTAATAATATCCACGTAGTATCATCCGTGGCGTTGACACGCCACGGTGGAATAATTTCCAAAAATTCGTCGGATCTCCGTAGCGTCGGGCCAAGTTTTCACCATACCGTCACACCTCTCCATCGCGATAATTAATGGGTGTGTATAATTGTGCACGTGAACCGTCATACGCGCGTGTGTGTGTGTGTATAGGTAATGTGGACATTTTATCCTCATTATGCGGTTCAAATGTAGGGTACACGCGTGCTAGATGGGATATAATGTAATGGAATGATATGGGACGGGACGGGACGGAGTGGAGATTCGTGATCCCCCCCACTGGCGCTAAATGACGTGACTGTTTCTTATCAGGCGTCGAGTGTTGCCTCCGCTACGCTAGAGCTATAAAACATATTACGAGGTTTAGGTTAGTTTAGCTTGGTCACCGTGTAGGTATAGTTATATCGTAACCTCGTAACTAACTGCTATAGCATTAGCAGAGATTCTGTGGTCCAGGTCTGTGTCACTGTACCCCGGGCTTGACTGTTGCAACTATAATACTACCGAATATCATACTACTCGTACCGCTGTACCGACTACTAGCTAATACCCACTATATAATGTACTTAAAAACTATTTTTAGATGCACACATCAACCGTGCATGTAATTAACTCGTCGACTCGCTCTCGCTTTTTTTTTCTCAACGGGGTGTTAGCATTAATAAAAATGTACATCTCTTTCGTTAGACTTGCGAGCGCATGTGTGAATAATGAATGGAAAATTTGGTGAACTGTATAAATTTGAAAGAAAAAAAAAAAAAAACGAAACAATAAAATAACAGACGCAGACAGTGTTCGACAACCGGTAAGTTTTTTTTGAAAACTTCCAAAGTCTGCGTGATTCGTGATCCTGGGAAATTTGTCATATCTTCTCAAAGTTGAGAGATTCTAATAAATTCTGAGTAATCCGATACCGATCTCACGAAGTCCTGTAATAACGACGCGCGTGTTATTCTACGATTCTCCCGTAGGATCTTCATGAAATCCAACAAAATGATAATCAATCCTAAAATCTGTACGAAATCTCTGAAATGCTTTAGGAATCTTTTCGAATGTCAAGTACGCGCAGTATTCCGGGATGAAGGATGTCACAGTCCCTCGTAGGACTCTCGACCGACAGAAATGAAAACCATGAAAAGAAAGTAGCAGCCCCCATTGCGATCAGTTTTCCCTTTCATTCAATTCATTTTTGGGCGGCTTTATTTCTTTTTTTTTTTTCTATTTCTGTCAAGCATAAAACTGTCGTGTATGCGAATTAGATGCGCGCGCGTTGCGTCACGCTCGTTCTCCATGCCGACCATATTGTCGGAGAGGAAAAATAGTGGGTAAAATAGGGGGTGGGTTTTGATGCGCCGTAGAGAGGGACGGCGGAAGGAAGGGAGGGAGGGAGGGAGGAAAAGTATATAGCACGCAAGTTTGAAAGCGTGCGTTAATCGTGATTCAGTAAGCGAAGGCACGAACGAAAGCCTTTCGCGATGTCCTAGATCACGAAAATTGAGGATTTTGTCCACATCCGTGCATTATATATACTATATACATATAACGCGATATAACGTATGAAATAACGTACACGTAACCGACGCGTCCTTTATGCATACGTATGCGTACATCGTGTGCGTGTATTTCGGTACATGAGAGCTCTGTTGCTGTTTTAACCGTTACGCTACGTCGCTACGGGTGCTGGTTACATAATATCGGTGATGGGTACGTCGGTGTGTTTCTTGTGAAAACGGAATATAAAAACTTTCCCTATGAAAGTTATTGCCGCGTTTTTCGTTCATGCTTATGTGCGTATCACGAACGTATATATGTATACACGTACGTACGTATACGCACACGCTTGTTGTGTCGAGCGCAGTGTGGAAAGAGAGAAAGAAAAAAAAAAAAAAGAAAATGGAGGAGGAGAAATATATCTATAGGAAAAAGCTCGAGAAAAAGCGCGCACAAGGCTGTGAGAGACCTGCCGGAAAAAGAGCGCACGGCTTCCGGGCCATTTCATCCCGATCCCGAACCCCACTTTTCTTATATTCCCTACCGAACGTTGTCCCTGTTATCACTGTTCCTGGAATTTTAAACCCCACCCGCTATCGTCGCTTTTCTCCTTTTACTTCCCTTTCAGCCCTCGTAGCTACTTTTCCCTTATTCTTCTTCTCCTACTTCCTCTTTTTCTTCTCATCTTCGGCACTTATATCGTTTTTTATTCTTTCATTTTTTTTTTTTTTTTTTTTTTACCACATCCCTCTCGCTTCTCGGTACCCACTGGTTTACCTACTTTCGTACAACGCGAACGGCTTTTCACCGCGGTTTTTCTCTTCATGATTTTATTTTCCTCTCCCTGTTTTTCCCCTTTGCTCAGTTACTCTGACCTCACCTAAACCTTTTCGACCCTCGCCTCGATGATAGCCCCTTATTTTTAGGTCCCGTCATCTTACACACCTCACCTTAGCAAAAAAAAAAAAAAAAAAACGACAAAAAATTGGGTGAAGTATAAATCGTATGCTAATATAAATTTGAAAAAGATAGGTACCGAAATAGAGTTGTTGAAAAAATTAGATCCTCGATTATACGGGTTCCGTATACCCGTACTATAAAGTATAAAATTCCGGGGTTGTCTTACCGTGGGAAAAAGGGCTGAAATCTTGATAAGAAATTAACGAATTTTTGCTGTACTGTCACTTTTTCACCGGTTTTGAAACTCGTTGATTCCGATACGTTATACTTACGCAGTGTTTTGTCGTGGGTATAGATCCTACCGATGACCTTGCGGAGATGGTTTCGTGTTTGGGGTCGCGATCGCGTGTATTCCGAAGATAAAGGGTGGCGGCGGTAGTTGAGAGAAAATACGAACGGGGATTTTATTGGATTTGAAGTTGGTTATTCGCATAATATCGACGTTTCCATCGCGTGTCTCTTCGTCTCCCGTGTGTCGCGTACACCTATGGCATACTAAGCCCTTACACGTTAGTTGAGAAATCCTCGACTCTCTTCGTTTAAGGGGTAAACACACCCCTTATTCGTGGATCCCTCGCAACGTGTGGTTGAAATCCTCCCCTCGCGTACATGTGTTATGCTTACCCAGCAACAACCCCGCTGTTTACAACGTTACCCAAAACAGAGAATGATGTTTAGATGATAAATGTGTATTTCTCGTCTCCGTATCATCAGGAGACACTCATTATTCATTTCTAACCCCCATTTTCCCAACCCTCGTCGCTTGAAGTCTTGGTATTTTCTTCCCTTTTTTATTTTTTTATTTTTTTTCATAAGCAGGTGGGTGGTGGTTATCCACTCGGTTATTTCTGCCTGACTCGCAATGAGCGATTACCTATTTATCGTTGTAACGATTTCTGGACTATTGACGGATGTTTTGTGCCTAACGACTATATCGCTCGACTTTTTTTTTCATAATTCAATTTTAAATTTGTTTTTTTCGCCATGCAAGATGAGGGAAGAAAAATATTTCCTTAAGAAATGCGGGGAATGATATTATGACAGTTATGAGAATAGCGAGAGTAAAATTGATGTTGAGATGAGAAATCGCGCGCGGATATCTAAGAATGAGAAAGCGAAAAGTGGGTAGGTTAGAAAGGAAGGAAGGATGAAGAAAAAAACGAAGGAAGGAAGTTCCTTTCCTTAGCTCTCCGTTACTTTCCATTCTTTTGCACGATGAGAGTAAAACGGAAAATCAATACCTGCAAAGGAAACCCTTTCATCTATCCGAAACACACAACCTAACCAAACCGAACTAACTCTTCCCCCGCCCCCCCCTCTGCCGCTCCGTAGCAAAACCCAAACCCAAACCCAGACCCGAACCCGAATGCTCTAGCGACCGACCACCATCAAAATGAACTAAAATCAAACGAACACTTTCACACTTTGTACTCCCACTCTAACTCTAACTCCCATTTCATGCTGTACTTTAACATTCCCCATCTCCTCATTCTTCCCTTTTCCGTACCTACCTATACCTACCATTTACCCACCTTGTATATCTATACCTATTTTACCGTCAAAGTATTTTTTATCTCAAAACTTTATCTTATCTCACCTAAACTGCTGCCTCTCGCGGTGCTTATGCCGATCCTGCCCTTCCAGACCCCATCAAACCATCAAACTTCTCACGGCGTATAGATATATACGACGATATATTTCTAAAACTGTAATTCCAAGTCTCGCTTCATGCTTACGCACACACACCCCGTCGTATAAGTGCTAAAAAAAAAAAAAAAACAAAAACAAAAAGAAATAACAAAAAAATTAAGAAAGAAACAACGAATTTTGCGGCTATTACAATTCGCTCGGTTCGCAAAACTCATCAAAACTTTTTCTCTCACTTTTTTTTCCTCCTTTTTTTTTCGTGTATGCATTCAGGTTGTTGTTGTTGTTTTTGTTCTTATAGATACACCTGATTCAATGAATTATTCAACATTGAAAACGAACATAAGTTAAACTAGAAAAATAAGCTCAAGTTTGTTGAACATTTTTGTAGATTTTCTCAAATTGAAATGAAGCTAAACCTCTCGTAAGTACGGGAAAATTTGACGTCGATGCAAATCGTACGTCGGACGCGTCGATGTTCCCCTATTTTCTAATCACCCCACAAACTATTATCGACTTATTGTCAGTACCCTGCAGTATAACAATAACTTTTTCGACCTTTTTTTCGGGACTGCGGGAGGGCGGGGTAAGGGTGGGACTGTAGGGTGCAATTCAGAATGCGGCGGTACGTTTCGTTCCGCTCTTACATCTGCTCTCTCCTGCTGCACACAAAGTATAATTCATTGATAACAACGGGTGGTATAAATGTCAATTCTATTGTTCCTTTTTTATTGCTTTCATTATTACCGAAACCGTCGTCGTTATGATTTTGGACGTTATTCTCGTCAACACCTGGAATTACTCTGCATTATTGGGAGTTTTGAGGAGAGATTCTTCACCGTCCAATAATATTATTAATTAATCGTTTTGAAAACAGTTGTCGATTAATTATTAATGAACGGAACGGTCAAGCGTCTGAATATTAACAACAAATTGATGTCGAGATGGTGAAAAAACATTTTTATTTTTGAAAATTTGAATTTCTTCGTACCCAACGATGCGTACAGTTCGTAGTATCTACCGTCAGCGTATACCGAGCGGCAACTTTCCCTATACTCCCTCCCCCTTTATTCTCTTCACCTCCCGGAATAACCCCTACGGCGTATGATATAAACGAAAAACCATTAATCAAAATCTACGTTCGTTCGGCATCAGTCGCGTTGTTGTATCGCTGAAATCAGAACAAACGTTTTGCCTGGCAGACACGTGCTGTGGTTCCCATATTAAAAGTGGATATATCATGACATACGTACATATGTATAAGAGTCGAACTATAAATTTACATCATACCTGTGGCTATACACGCGTCGCACAACGCACCCTCAAATATCATTTTTATTATCACCATCTTCCTTGTATACGGAGTACAGCATTTTTCTAGTCGCGTAAAAATACATTTTCATTCTTCGCACTCTGCACTCATTTTCGTTATTTGTTTAAAAAAAAAAATAAAAAAAAGAAGTTTTTTTTTCTATCCGATGAATATCATACCGATCGGAAAAGTTAAATAAACGGAGCAGACGGCGTCCGAACTGTGCGCCGCTTGTGCAGCAGATTATACTCGTATCGCTGCAGGAAGCTTAACGATCGGATCGAATGAATGAGAGAGATTTGTACGGGATAAAAGAAAATAAATGAAAGACAGACGGAGTCGGTGCGGATTGAAACCTTTGAAAAACCCGGAGGACAACTGAATTAGAAAATAATCGATTTTTAGCTCACGAGCCTCGCAGCGCGCGTGTGGACGAGCCTTCCTACGCTCCCGCAACGATATGGTTTTCCAAATTGAAAGAAAAAAAAAAGAAAAAAAAAAAAATAACACTATATAACGAGAATAAATTTAATATGCGTAAGGGTTAAAACTGTAGGCGCATAGCTGCACGTGATATCCTACGTATATCCTGACGTACACCAGAGACACGTATTACGTACCTTGCTTAAAACGTATACGTTTGTTCAGCGCGAAGTTAAACCCGATACTCGAATTGTTTGGCGGTGATAAAATTGATTATTGGCTCATGCTCCATGCTACTCCAAAGCTTTCTTGTTATATCGCCTTGTCGTAACTGAAACTACAAGATAGTATTCCGAGGGAATTGCCGCTACTTCTCCCGTCTTGCCGAATAGATACGTACGTACATAGAATCGACACGTACGTAACTAACGCAGGTACACCAACACCTGGGCGAATACATAGGTACTGACGTGTAATAACAGATTGAAACTATCGCTCAGGTCCTCTCGACACAATTCTGTAAGTACAGGTTTTCACTCATTCATCTACGACCATTTGGTCATTCTTTGATTTCGGGTACGTGAAAATAAGTGTTACCCAGTCCACCCTTTATCACGTAAGCAGGCTATGCACATGCCGAAGGATGTTGGGGGTTGATGTGCGAGCGTCAACCATACTCGCCACAGTGGTGCATACGCACACGTATTCGCGATATATTGTAATTACGATTATCGCAATTATTGTTATTATTATTATTTTGCAGCAGCTTTGAAAATACCCGGTGGAGGGAAGAGTGCCGCGGCGTAGCCGTTCCTAACGGACATTATTATACGGGGGGAATTAAATATGTACATTTGTAGATACGTTGTAAACACACATACACACACACACACACGCGTATACGTACGTACTTTGTACGTGCGCGTAAGTGTGCGAGGGGGAATTTTCCGTGTCCATCGTGGTGGTGGTGTGTACGCCTACCGAGAGCGTGTTATACCTGTATCCCGCGAGTGCGTCTCACTAATGATGCCGAGTTCATTTTCAACCTGGTAATTAGACGTATATCTACCCGTGTTTTATTACTTCAGTTTTCGCTGGAAGGGTGGGTAGGTTAGCTCTGTTGCGTGGGTAGTATGTACGCCGGGTGTCCTGCCCAACCACCACCACCACCTCCGTTACTACCGTATAGCTTCTTTCCGACGAGGCGCTATAGCTTTTTTTTCATTTTATTTCAGATGATTTTTATTTTTCCATTTTTTTTTTGAAGTTTTGTGTTTTTTTTTTTCACTTCATATTTTCATACACGTACGTGCGTGCGAGTGTGTGATACCTACGTTTTGACGCAGCGCACCATTGACCTACTCCAAAAAGCTCGGTTTCATCTCGATCTGTACAGGATGTTTCGATATCCGATAAAAAGATGATGGGTATTATTTTATTTGTTCAATTTTTTTCATCTTCAATGAAACCTTCGGATTGCGAGTAGAGCTTTGTCTGGAATATCTTAAACACTGTATGACGTTTTGTCGCGTAGGTGAACCTGTTGATTTATTTTCGCGCCTAAAATGGCGCACGATGTCGCAGCGTCTGAACGTCATATACCGCGGTGTGTACGTGCAGTGAGAATAACAGTAACCGCAGTAGTTGGACGAGTTTTAAAAATCTGATATTATTTAAACGCCTCGACTACAGATTCCAAAGCTTGATCCGAACATGAAAAATTGCAAAAGAAAAATGGAAAAACGTTGTTGTTTCTTTTGGTAAATTTTTTTATTCCGTTATATGTTCGCATTAATCAATCAACCGAAGCGTGAGCCTAATTTATTTTCAATTTTTCAAGCGAAATCATATCAGCTGTTACATATGCATGCTCGACTGATGTACATATGTACTCCCTGCATGTACATAATGAGTAATATCTCGCACGAAGTTTATTATATCTGATTTCCCATGAGATGATTATCCACACAACCGTGCATCCTATAGGTATACGTGTACGACGTAGTACATCGCATCATATCAAACGTAATACATAGTTGCCAATCTTCTCGTGCTCTTCAGTTTCCTCGCCCTGTAACTTTTGCAAAGTTGGAATATACGTGCGTATACGTGCGCTAACGTGTGTACATCTAATAAACTAGGGTGTGCGTCGGTACGTAACGCGGCGTGCTTGTGGCGGTAGAAATTTTGTTTGATCTTCGGACACGTTTTTCTCCACAGATACGTACACGGGATTTTCTAACAGCTAACGCAAATTCTTTTTTTTTTTTTTTTCTTACACGTATTGCGTTATGGCAACTGGATAAACAAAAAATCTGTGCATCTACATTTCGTAACCGTTGAAACTTTTGTAATTCGTTAAATTTTATCCTCTTCTGGATGTATTTCGGAATCCAAGATTCCGTGTAATTTTTTTTCATGTCCAGTTCGTTTTGGCTCCCTTGACGACGCACTTGATTGGAATATTTCTTATTCTTGAACACAAATGCTTAGAAATCTGAGTTTACATTTGATCTCAGTTATATTCTAATACATACAGAAATAGAGATATACCTATTTCTGTACTATAAACCGATTAGGGACGAATTAAATGCTTGTCTGTTGGCTAGGTTTTGCCTAATCTTGTTACTTAGCTGCATGTCCCGCAGATACGAGATACGAGTTCATTGCACCGGATCAGATATACCTATATTCGTCATCATCTCGTTTGTTCTGAATCAATTTAGCTGTGTAAATTTCCCTACTTTCCGGATAAGCGCCGCATAACGTATTATCTCCTATACAAATATTATTCATATCTTCTCAACAATCGCATCGTGATCCGACGAAATTAAAACAACTGCTCCAAATTCATTCCACATTTATAATTTATTTCCGACATATTTGTCGTAAATTCGTTTACCCTCACTTTGTTCGTCCAGATTTCGTCATTCATTATCTAATCAAATATCTGATACGATTTATCAGATCGAGTTTAAATGTGATTCTATTATTATGATTCACGCCGATACTCGAGTATACCTAGTCGACACGTTTCTTTTATCTCCGACAATAATTAAAGATAAAGTTTTTTTTTTTTCGCCTCTGAACAATTGTCTCTGCACGTCTGTAATTAGTTCGCTCACTTTGCACCGTTCGTTCTTTTCCTTTTGTTTGACTTGTTGTTTTTTTTTTCTTTTGGTTTTTTTTCCCCCTTATATGCGCAAGTCTATGTTTAGTTTTATTCGTAACTGGTCTGTGAATAGCGCACGTACCGATTGTGACTCACTTGCGGGGAAACTGTATAGTTAGTATGATACACAGTTTGTACGTCTTGTCGGTTGTTTTTTTTTTTTTTTTTTTCTTGTATCTTTTCGTTCTAACATTTTGACCTAATTTTTTTTCTTCTCTTGTTCAATCTTCTCCTTCTCATTTTTTGATACTATTTTTACGCTGCCTACGTCATCGGGACACCGAGTCATTTGAATGCAAAGATTATCCGCACGTTTAGAATAACAAGAGAGAAAAATAAAATGCAACAGAGTATGACTCATTTAAAAACATGTTATTCCAACAACTTTTGTAATATCAAGTTCAAGACTCTCTGGATCGGATGTTGAGTTGAAGAAATACTTCATCCGTTCCGAGGAACGAATCAATCGAGTTTCCGAGGATGTCGGACTAATTGAGTCGTGTGTCTGTATTTCATTTGATTTCGTTGAATTTTTTTTTTTCATCACAAACTAAAAGATCTCGGAAATTGTCTTCGTTCCAAGATTGGAGTACAGTTGATGTATGTATATTTTTTTTTTATCACATATGTATGTATTTATACATGGTTAAACTTGATATCCTGGCACCGGTAAAATATATATATTCAGTTTGAGTTAAACATTCATGCGCGTTGAACGCTGCTTACATTGAAAGTTATGCCTTGGCTGTCGGCCAGCTTGTTGACGGAAAACTTTTTCCCACATTTTTTTCTTATTCGCCATTTCTTTTTTTCTATCCCCTTTTTTTTTTGTTGTTTATCATCAATTTTTCATATCATTCCGTATTACACGGCATACATTTCGTTACTGCCTACCAATTTGTTTTTTTCTTTTTTCTCTCGTCAACAAATTACATTACATATATCAAAAATTCTCAAAAAAGTTGGAAATTGTTGAACAACCGGGGAATCGGGATATTTTCGCGATCGAAAGTAAAACCGACTCGCTTTGAATTTTCTCGTAAAGAATGAAGTCGACGTATAGGTGGAGATGTAATTCGTAGCAAACCATACGCGTATGTGCGTCGTTCGCCCCATGCATTCGGTTTATGGTATAACATGTACAAATATAGCCCGACTGCTCCGACTTGCAGGATGTGCTATGAAATTTTTTTTTTTACACTCGCCGCAGCTACTTCTGTTTCTTTTTTTTTTGTTTCTCTGATTCTTTTTTTGTTCTCCCCCCGGTGCCGCTGTCCGATATCCACGGGGTGTTGGTTGGTAACCCTCCGACGTCGCATCCTTGTAACTCCTCGCCTTATATATATCTACCTACCATGTGGTTAATTTTTTTCATCACCTACCAACCAACCGACCATAATACACGAGCAAATAACCATACACCCCACACAGTTTGACTGCGGTTGTGTCGCTATATATATTATTCTATATACGTATGTGAACTTATGTGGTACACATACGCGGTGGTGATATCCTCGTTTATGTTATGACTTACAGATGCTCTGGATATGGACTATAGATCTGGTTCAAAGTACATAACTACTGTTAATTGAGACACTGGTTATATATACCAAGTTTTTCAAATTCTTCTCTCAACGATATTATGTAACCATTGAGTAACGAGTAAATTTTCTATTAATATTGAACGAGTACGTACCTGACTTTGAATTATACAGCCGAGTAAGTAATCGATATCACGATTCGAGTTGCCTTGGACTCTGCGTATAAATCTTTGATAATTATTACCAACCGAAGCGTAATATATTAGATATTTATAAATTTCCACGCATACGTGAGGAGCTACGGTGTTAGGTCGAGGAAAAATAATTACGTCGTATACGTTTAATATTGTTTGTTAATCTGTAACAGGTTATATAGGTGTACTGGCACATTTGCAAATTCATTATTACGTAATACGCTCCAAACTGACACGTTGATCGAATGATGCGTTATAAATTGTAATAATTAATTAGACGTTTATGCGTGTACCGAAGTTAACTAGAAACGATACACATAAACACGCACGTACAGAGTATATTCATACGTACATACTTGTGTATACCTATACCCATTCCATCTATCTCTGCGTAATGGAAGTTTAGGTAAACTTGACTCAATCAGGCGAGCTTGTCAACTACCGTTGAACACCCTTTAGAATACAAAGTTGTATAGCACATCTATACGTATACGTGGTACATAGGCTGTGCCTATGTATTAATCATGGACTCATATTACATGATTCATTAACACGCAAATCAACATTTATACAGCGTTACGCGGCTCACTTTCAATCTAATCGCGGCGAAAATGATACTTAAAAAAGAAAAAAAAAAAAATAGTTACTTCGATAAAAAAGAAAAAGAGAAATGAATTCCGAAGGAGAAAGAAAACGATCCTCTGTTTTGAAATTTAGTCTACAGCGATCTTTCGCTGTATACCGTAGAGAGGGTTTTGAATAACGCTGATTGCATAGCCGCCGCTGCCGCTGCCGCTTTTCCATACCACGCAGCTCTGAAAGTGAGTTTAATGTTTTCCGTATCTCTTGGTACATTATACTGTAAGGTAATCGCTGATAGTCGTGCAAAAGTCTCGTCTCTTAGCTCCGGGACGCGTTATTACCGTACGCTATAGACGGGCGCGCACACCAGCTTACGGTACAGGTTTTCTCTTATACCTACATAATTACGAGATGAGAATGTTTTAGCTAGACAAAGTCGGTCCGGTTAGTCGGTCGGGACCACGTTAGGTTGGCTTTCTTCGTCGCAGGTATACAAGTTGGACATGATGCACGTGTGTTCGCGCAGGTTACACATATTTTCCACGTATACGTATATATATATATTGTTCGAATCGCAAGCGTGACGTCCGTGACGTCATTCCGGGTAGGGGTACGTACGTACGTACGTACGTATACGTGCCCGGAGCGCGGTGCCATTATTCATTCGATACAACGTACCGCGCGGAGAAGACCACCGCGGCCGCGGCGGCGTCTCTACCTCGGAGCCTCCGATATACATATCCGTCCGTGTGACGATGTACACGAGTTCGTCGTTCACACGTATAATGCATATGCGTACGTGTGTGCAGAGTACGGGTACGTTACCAAGCTCAGGAGCTACACGACTGGCTGAGACTTTTATCGGTTCCAAGTAAAAGATATCGCTGCCCTTCTTATATTCTTTTCTTTCCAGTATACTTTTCTCTTCCTGCAATTCCTTTTCACCTATAATTTACATACCTTGTACTATACACGGTATACGTGTAACGCGGAGGTGTGCTCGTGTACCTATTTTACTTTTATACGGACGGAGGGGAGTGGTGGATACCTAGTTACCGAACACACGCGTTCGTTCGTGCGCTCAACTCAACTGTGTATCGCCGGTTCTGTTTAGTCTGCGCTTCTGTTTCTGGTCATACGCGTATGTACAACGTACGTACGTATACACCGGAGTCATGCTCGCGAGCTTTACGGTATTATCACGCCATGACGTTCGGTGTGTGTAGTTTTCTAGGTGTATATATATATATATGTATATAGACGTATACACATATAGTGATATGGAAATATATACCATGCGACGTTTTACAGAATCGTAAACAGAAAGAGAGAGGAAACATGCATGCATGCGAGGATCTCTGCCTGCTGTTCGCTCATAGGGGTGTTTCGTTGAATAATTGATTACTTCTTTAAATATTGAACGGCTTTTCTTTCGCTCGGAGTTACGAAAAACAAGTACGATAAAAAGGAACATGAAAAAGAGAAAGAAACAAAAATTTGTATAACATCTATATATATTTTATGTATGTACACACGTACCTCGTCTACCTGTATACGTATATATATATACCGTACTTGATGTACGCACGGATAAAAAATAGTGAAATATTTAGTTTGTTTGTCGTACCCTGCAACCCTCGACCGCGGTAAGGAAACGAAAGGGAGGAAAAAAAATTGCTGCGTACGCGTCATGTGCGATTCCATACAAATGAATTAGATATATATATATACGCATACATATATACCTGGTGTATTATAATTCACACGCATACGCAGTGCGTGGCACGTACCGTGCGATTATAGTTAAAGTATAGGGGTAACGGTGATCAACGGTATTCGATTACAAATCACGTTCGTATCATATATGGTTTAGTTTATTTGGAGAATTTGAACGTTATTTTGATAATATTCTGCCTCCTCTTTTTTCAATTTTCCTCGCTTGCTGGAAAAAAAGAGAAAAAATGCCTAGGAATACGTATAGCATGTGATAGGTATTTTTTTCATCATTTGTTATCCAAGTATCGTTGTCTTTGGTTTATGACGTCGAAATTGAGAAATAAATCAAAAAACGTTCCTCCGCCGCTCAGATAAATATGCAATAGTATCGGGATACCTGAACCCCATACGTATGTATTCATATTTGCAACTTGATCCCCCGTCACGTCCACGCTTCGAATGTATATAGAGAAAAAAGAAAAATGTATATGAAAAAAAAAAATAAAAAAAATGAATGAATATCGATGGCGTGAGAATTTTTATGTAATATACATAAATATCGACAAATAGCGCGGATAACCGTATAAATCCGATAAGGATACATATGGGTGAGGAAATAGGTATAGCAGGGGATGGGGGTATGGTGATGGCAAAAAGATAAGCAGCCTGGATGTTTTCGAGATATCAGTGCCGCCGTGGAAAGAGAAAGAGAAAGAGAGAGGAAAGGATGCTATCTGACGGCGGCTGAGCTGATCTGTCTATGAGATGGTGGTTGTGCGGTTTTTCCTCTTTTTTCGCCCCGAAACCGCAATATACACAGCTAAAGATAACTAGAGATACGCCATAAATATATCAGCGGCTTAGAGGCTCACAACATCATCTTCTTCTCTCTTATACCTCTGAAACCAACCCCGTTGCAAGCCACCGCGCAACACCCGGAAGGAGGAGGAGAAAAGAACAAAAAAAAAAAAGCAGAGAAAGAACAAAAAAAATAACAGAGGAGACGAGGAGAGTGAGATAAAATCGTAGCCAGGTACTTTGGCCGAGAGTTACTACGATTATCGCTTTCTCCTCCATTTCCTTCTTCTTCTTCTTCTTCTTCGTCCCCTTCTCCTTCCGTAGAAACTATATACATTTGTTTGAGAAATCTCGCGCTACGCGGATCGTCAAAAGTCGTGAAAAGTTGTCATAAACGATATTTGAGTGAAAAGGGAAGAAAAAAACATTTTTAAACGCGTACATAGGTATATATATATATACCTATATATAATACTTTTTTACTTTGACAACCAACTCTTCCTCAACACTCGTGAAAACGAATACCGAACTAACTCACTTCCATCCTTATCGTATAGCTCGCGGTACTTTTTTTGGTTTTTCTTTCCGTTATTTTCTTTCCTTCTTTTTCTGTTTCACCAACCCTCAGACTTTTAATCAACGATGGTTTTACGCCGCTTTCTTTTACCACTTTACTCAAAGAAACGCCTACCACTAACCCCCTCGTCCTCTCTTTTTCACCCCCGAGGCTCGGAGAGACTGCCGCCGTTTTCTTTCTCTCTTTCTCTCTCTCTCTCTCTTTCTTCATTTTCATATTTTTTATTTTTCATTCTCTTGCGGGGAAAATCCTGCAGCTAACCTGCAGGCAACCGTGCAGCAGTTATAGACAGGGGAAAAGCTCGATGTATTCGCAGTCTTATACGGAAAGAAGAGTTAGCTTGAGCGAAAAGATTTAGTATATGGTGGATGGTGGGGGGGGGGGGGGAAAGAAAAAGAGTAGGGGAGGAGCGAAAAGCTAAAGCTTAATGTGTAATTACTTTAGCTTTTGCAGGAAAACTCTGAAAGGGGGTAAGGTTTTTTGGTCAAAGAAAAGGAAAGAGAGAGAGAGAGAGAGAGAGAGAGAGAGAGAGAGAGAGAGAGAGAGAGAGAGAGAGAGAGAGAGAGAGAGAAAAAAGGAAAGGGAAATAATTTTACTTGACTACTTTTTTGTTGCTTTATGACGTTGAGTCGGGTTTTTACACGATGTAACTAACGAGATATTTTTTTACTTTTTCATGTTTCAGGTTTCCAGACGCTACGACGTTTCAAAAGTTCACCTGGTACTCTTATTTGCGGCGGTTTTGAACTCCGTTGAAATAGCCGCTACATTTTGCCCGAACGGATGCGACTGCGACGATGAAACTCTGGTCGTTTCGTGCGTCCAGGCCAATCTGGATGTCATTCCGATCGCACTGAATCCAAGTATACAGAGGATAGTGCTCAAGGAGAACAGAATAAAGATCGTCGACGCAGCCTTCCAGTTTTACGGCGATCTAAGAAACGTCGATCTTTCCAACAATCATCTCGTCACGATACCGAACAACAGTTTCGAGGCGCAGAAACAATTGGTTGAACTTCATTTGAAGCACAACAAGATATCGGCACTAACGGAAAGAACTTTTCAAGGGCTGAAGTCGCTCACGGTACTCAATCTCAGAGATAACTATCTGGAAACTTTGAGAAATGGACTATTTACATCGCTCACGAAATTGGAGGAACTCGATTTGGGACAGAATAGAATTTCGAACGTTGATCCCGAAGCTTTTCAAAGACTCGGATCGTTGCGGGTTCTTTACCTCGACGACAATCAACTCAGGGGGATACCGTCGCCCGCTTTAGGACCGCTGAACGCACTCGCGGAACTTCATATCGGACTGAACGCGTTCTCCTCGTTACCCGACGACGGTTTTAACGGCCTAAGTCGACTCGCTGTTTTAGACGTTACGGGAGCCGGACTGGATAACGTCAGCGACGGTGCCTTCAGGGGTTTAAATGCCCTACGTACCCTCAAACTGGGTGGTAATAAACTAAGGGAAGTTCCGACCAGGCAACTAGCAACACTTCCCAGACTCGAGGAACTCACCTTGGGTCAAAATGATTTTACGGCTTTGAGAGCCGGTGCTTTTCACGGACTGTCAAACCTCAAAAGGCTCGACGTATCGGGAGCCAAAGTACTGACGACGATCGAAAGCGGTGCTTTCTCGGACAACGCGAATCTCGAGTGTATCTCGTTGAACAGTAACAAACGTTTGGCCAGTATGGAAGACGGCGCTCTAGCCGGCCTTCCGAATCTTCGACACTTGGTACTCAGAGATAACGCCTTCGCCAGTTTTTCCGAATCCCTAGTCGCCTGGGGTGAATTGAGAAAATTAGACCTCAGTGAAAATCCCGTGGTATGCGACTGCGGTCTTCTGTGGCTCGCCGAGGTACTCGCCGCGCGAAACTCGAGTCCGGTTGTTTGCGCAGCACCGAAAGACCTGCACGGTAGATCGCTCAAGGGTATGGCACCCGACGAACTCGGCTGTGCTTTTTCCGACCCGAGAAAACAGGCGCTCTTGGCCACCCTCGGAGGTGCCGGTCTGGCGCTCTTCGCCGGTTTGGCTCTGCTGCTCCACTACCGTTGCAGAAGAAGAGTACGCGATGCCCTCAAGGATTACAAAAACAGGGCAATATCGCGGAAGGAACACGAATATCAGAAGACGTTCTCCGACGACGAGTACATCGTTAGAGCCGCTCACGCGCAACAACAGGCGCAAGTAGCCGCGGGACTCAAACCTATACCGGTTACCGAACTGTAGCTAGAACTTAGGGCGGCAAGCCCCGGGAACGGAGGCGTTTGGTTTCTTCCAC
This sequence comes from Athalia rosae, assembly GCF_917208135.1. Taxonomy (NCBI): domain Eukaryota; kingdom Metazoa; phylum Arthropoda; class Insecta; order Hymenoptera; family Athaliidae; genus Athalia; species Athalia rosae. The sequence continues at coordinate 8,484,587 of NC_064028.1, forward strand.
ACGGTGGAACAACGCCAGCCGATGGATTCACCTACATAGACGGTGAAACTGCTAGACAAATGCGTCGGCCGGGGACGCTGCCCTGCTCGGGTTCACAAAGATCGTCAAACTCTGGGGTGATAGGCGGTAGCGGCGGTTCCGCCGTAACTTCCGGTATAATAAACGACGGCGTCGGTGTTGCCGGTAACGTTAATATGAACGGTGGTACAACGCCGAGGATACACTTGGCTAATCATTCGTTAAGGAGAAACAATCATCAGGAAAATCACAATCATTCTCATTCGCAACCCCCGGCATTACCGGCGAGAGGGGAAAGTTCCATCGACGTATCCAGATCCAGACTACAGAATGGCATACCTGGACACCCGCCGCCACCCCCCAGGCATCCACCTCCCTGTAATCAGTCATCGTATCCAACACTTCCGGTTAACGGACACACGCCCCATCATCATTATCATCACAGAGAAAGGGAGAGGGAAAGGGAGAGGGAAAGAGAGAGGGAGAGAGACAGAGTCGAACAGCATCATCATTACCACCAGAAGCACAGAGACGCTCTGGAACAGGACCTTCAGGATCACAGGGACAGAAACGGGATAATCGGTACCTACCGTGCATGAAAAAATCATCGATATTGATTTCGATTATATATTTGTCCAATAAATATGAACGCACGCGACGATCGTCGCCGTTACTATCCCGTATAACAATTGAGAATATGTAGAAACATTTTGACGCGTTGAATTTTTTTTTTTAATGAAAAACTGAAGACTGAAAAAGCATACATTGAAACAATACGAAAATTAAAAGAAAAAAAAAAAAGAAGAAGAAGAAACAAATCCCCAAAGAAAATAGATGACGAATAAATTAGAACGGAGTCCGAGCAGCTGATGAAAAATTCGGAAGAGATTCAGGGTGGACTGACCGGAAATTAGCTGAAGAAAAATAATAAGTATGACATAAGAAAAAACGCTGTCGTTATTCGAGCCCCTCGCCTCTCCTATATACATATACGTGTGTATATATAGGTGCGGAGGACCGCGAAACTATGAAAGTGTCGTTATCGCGACGCGAGTGTCAGATGTGCCAATAGATCCCTGGGATTATCTGCGGACCGGAAATTCCACGAGGGAATTATGCGGGTCGCGGGTGTCACGATGCCGCCACACTAACGTTTCTTCAACTCCGCGATATCATGAACGCCAATTAAAATACGGAAACGAAAAATAACGCAGATAAAAGAAAAAAAACAAAAAAAACTAACGCGATATAAACCTACGTTCTTCGTTCGATTTGAAATATCCAAAATCTATCAATCGACGTTACGGATATAAACGAATAACACAATATTGCAAAAAATATTGAATGAAGCGAACTGAATCGTCTAGGAAAATGAAGTCGATTTTAAACTAATTTTTTTCAAATTTACGATAAGCAATCAGACACTGTGAGTGAATTCATTTTAATTTTTTATTTATTCTTTGTTCTCTCTTTTCGGATTTGTTTTCCAATTTTTATTTTTACGAATTTTCGTATTTATTATCTCGATACAAAATATTTGTAAGTGAAACCAAAAACGTAACACGAACGAAAATTAAAAGGAAAAAAAAGACTTTGTAATATATATATACGTCTTGAACTCAAAACAAATTGCATGAACAATTTGATAAACAAAACGGAAGAAAAAAAGAACAGGAGAGATCCAATATAGATATATTATATGTATAGATACATTGTGTATTTAAAAAAAAAAAAAACTCGTGTAAAATAGTGGAAGCAAAAAAATTGACGGAAAAAAAAAATATTATACATATATTATATATGAATTCCCCCGGTAAAATGTAATATAATGATTATTATAATAACAATAATAAGATAAAAACTATGAAATAAAATAAAAAGAAGAAGAACAAGAATCTTATATAAATGAAGATATGGATTAAAACATATATTAAAATAAATTAATAATTTAGTAATAATATTAATTATTGACGTATTATGATGTATAGTATATATTCTTAAATATATAGATATATATGTATATATTGTATCGTGGTGCGGCTATGCCTCAAATAAATAATATGTCATTAATAAATAGGAAATGGAAAGTGGAAAGAAAATTTCTCGACTGAAATAACAAATTTTAAACGAATGCCCACTTCGTAAGATCTGTAATCGTGAAAACGATTAATTAGAATATAGGTCGTAGTCTATTTCTCAATCAATTGTTTTCACAATTCAGCTTCCAACCGTTTTGGATAATTTAGAGCCGAGGTAAAAGAGGCGAAACGTAACAATATATATGAGTATATACATACATTATATATATGTACATTCTGTACAATTGCTATTTATTCTAAACGGTCGACCTATTTTCTAAAAAAACACCAATAATTGTCTAGTATGGCTGATTATTAATTATGACAATGACGATGATGATGTGAAAGGGGATGTTGTATCATATTATGTAATAATGATTATAATGATAATAATGATAACAATAGTTCTTAGGGTAGATCGAGACACTACATTTCCCTGCAGAACACACGATCATACATACGATACATATTATATACATGACGTACATTGATTGACCACATAAACATATACCCATGTATGATATATGTTTTTATTTTTTTCTTAATCTTTAACACCTTTCTTTTTTTTTTTATTTAAAAATCGGTTTAGTTAAAAGCAATCTGATATATCCACAATCTTTTCCTTTCCGAGCCAATATTAAAATTGAAAACGATTCGGTCAGTGTTTGATGTAAAATTGATCTTTGGACGTGTGCAGAGAATGCTAATATCATATAGATAAATTGATATAATTTTTCTCGGATATTGCACTTGAAATCTGTACGTATATTACACACGCGATAATATTTGTGGCAGTTTGATATTATACCTATGTAGATAGAACTGGTATGATATTAAAATGGCCAAGATTATTTCTTGGCTTGAGTGTACTCGGTGGAATTCCATCGCCATCTTGGGTGAGAAAAGGTGATTGCACCTTGGCTGCTCCGAGAGACCCATAGAAAGAGAGAGAGAGAGAGAGAAAAGAGAGATGGAGGAAAAGGATCGAGGAGTAGGGAGAGAATTGCGATCGGTGCTTTACTTAGATCGGAGGAAATTCGATCCTTTTTTTTTTTTCACCCTTCTTCATTATATTGTATTTTTCGAAGTGCTTTTTGTCTATAACTTCCACCTTTTTTGACCTTACTTCGCACGTGTCTCGTTTATCCCAACGATCGCAAAAATTTTCCATTTTTTCTTATTTTATTTTTTCCTTCAAATTCGTAGTTTTCTACTGTAATGATACACGTATCTACAAAATCTATAATACGTATGAACATCGGTGGTTGAAGGGAAGAGGGAATTTAAGCCTGTTGAAGATATAAGGGAGAAAGATACATCTCGACAGGGTGGAAAAAAAAAAGAAAAGAAAAACCGCTGACCAATCGTTTTCAATTTTTATCGTGAAACCCCCACAGCAGATATTATTCTGGCTATAAAAAATAAGAAAAAAATCGTATGATTCTTTTTATTTTTTTTTATACATTTTTCTCTTTTTCAAATAATATAGATGTTACACATATATTTCATAAATATTCATACATTTGAGAAAATAAAGGAATAAAAATAAAAAAAACTATATGTACATCGTAAGAGAAATTTAATAAATCCATAGGATATACGGAGACGAATAAGACTAAATTAATATTTCGTATTTATAGGGTGCTCAATGGATTAGTTTTTTTTTTCTATTTCGACTTTACTTTTCTTTGATCTAGGAAATCGTTCTAAGACGATGTAGATGAATGAAAAAAAAAAGGAGAGACAAAAAAAACAAATCCATAACATAAATAAATTAAAACTTAACGTCGTCAGATCAAAATCGTACTTTGAAAATGATCGAATTCAACGCACGCATCGGATTTGCGGAAGATATCGATCATTTTTTTTATATTTTTTTATTGTTTCTATATTTTATTATATTCCCGATTCTTCTTTCTTTTCCATACTTGATCTCATACGTAATCAATAAAATCACAAAAATATAGACACACGTACTGTATACCTTGTATAGTATGTAAGTCGTCACTTGAAAGAATTCGCAAAAAAAACCCTTTGAAATATAATAAAATACCAATAAAATAATTTATCATGGACTATTACCATTACTATTGATAAAAGGAACAAGAAAAATTGAGAAATACGAAAAGAGTAAAGGAAACGGGGAAAAAATCTTTCATCCGATCTCGTTATTACAACATTGTATGATATTTGTGAATATTTTATAAAAACAAGAAGAAAATAACTTAAACTGAAAAAAAAAAATGATCACAAGGAGGAAGAAGAAATCAATTCAAATTAAACATTCGAAAATAATTCTTTACGTCGAGCATTATTATTGAATTATTATCGTTATACCTAATTATTATTATTATTATTATTATTATATTGCCTAAGAAGATATATTATATGATAAATTTTCTTTGTATAAATTTCATGATTCATTTTTGTATAATGCTAGTCAACCAATCGAGAGTTGAAAATGTACGAACGAATCGATGTACAAGGAAGACAGAAAAAGAAGAGAAAAAATGAATCCCATGACAAAATTCCAAATAATAATGATAATAATAATAATAACAATAATAACGATGTAATAATATTTTAACACACTACACACCTATACATATAGATACATGAAAAAAATAAAATTAATTATTATTAAATCATGGTTGTACAATATTTATTATCCTTGGATATTATGTTGATATTATTATTGTGATTATATTATTATGTAAACTGATGACCTGATCGATGAACAAACTATATTTGTATAATTTGTAAGAACTTGTATATTTTTTATTCACACGTGCAGCTTTATAATGATCTTGGAATCATGCGGGTTCTTATCATCGTGATTACTTTGGTATCATCCACACATGTAATGCACCGTGGCGGTACATTGTTAAAAAAAAACCTGCAAAATTTTTTTCAAATTTCGCCTCTCCTTTTCAGTTCGATATCTTTTATGTAGGTACACAGCACTTATGAACCGGAAACAGTTGAACATTAAAAAAAAAAAAAAAAACAGAATAGGGGAAAATATTAATGAAAAAAGATACGTATATATTGTATATCTAGTTAAATATTTACATGTAATTAATTATTTGTGTAACATATATATGAATCATTGAAACACAAGCCTTATCGACAAAAGCAATATACATTCACCGAATAAACCTGCTTAATCTCGATAACTATTTTGAAGAAAGAGAACCAAAAGAAAGAGTTGACGAAGATCCAATATAAACGAAATGAAATATATAAAGAAAATGGGGAACCATTATATCGATGTTGCAAAAGAAAAATCTAATTCTTCACAATTTAATCAACAGAAGAATCAAATATGAAATGAAAAAAGAAAAAAAACCTAAAAGCAAGATGACGTTAACATAAACCTATCGCAAAGTTCATCAGTGTTAATAGTATTGTCATATCTCTACAGCTTTTCAACATGGCTACTGCTGACTCTCCTACTAGTCCTCCTTTTTGTATGCGTACATTAAAACGAAAAAAAGAGAAAGGAGAAGAAAAGAAAACACGTATTCACGTATATTATAATTATAAATGCATACAAATTAATTGAAACGTATAAATCAATCTGTCCCAGGCCTATATTTATTATCACATCTAAATTTTTCAGATCAATTTCAATGTCAATTGTAATATTTATACGTACGACAAAAAAAATATGTATGCACATTGCGGTCTGCACTTTCATGCGGGTTAATTGAACAAATTCATACAAGCCACTACAGAAAATAATCTAAGAAATGCAAACGTGAATTCGACCTCGCATTACAAATGTGTGCATATTATGAGGTATCGTTACACATAGTAACATACATCACATACGTATTTATCTTGATTTGCAACTGAATCGTATACACCTGATTCTTTCGATTTTTTCAAATTTTGTTTTACATTTATTACGTATTTGTTTTTTTATAATCATTCATAGTTTTTTTTTTTCTACTCCTTAGAATAATTGAATAATGTGACAAAATGCGGCCAGGGTTGATAAGGAGAACTAAAAGACGACAAAGAAAAAAATCCTAACAAATTATAAGAATGAAAAGCGTGAACCAGATGGAAGTGAAAATGAATAAAATTATGTATGTCCAGAGCCTAAAGTCTCACTGATATACATATATAGTACATATATAAAACATGAACGTGCGTACTAGGGTGGTTCTTATTTGGGTCATTTTTCAATTTTGTTGCTCCCTTTAGCTCAAATGTCTGCAACTAAATAAAAATAATTGGTCGCAAAATCTGGAGCTCGTAGCTCAATTCTAAGTGGTCTCCCAACGTTTACCTCAAAAACCGCATGTTATTTGAAAGGGAAAATTCGAAGGCGTTGGAGGACCAAGCTCCAGCTTTCGCGAGCATTTCTTTTTATTTACTTACCGACATTTGAGCTATAGGGAGCAACAAAATTAAACACTGACCCAAATAAGGACCACCCTAGTGCGTACATATATGTATAGGTATTACATGCGAATAATTGTTCATTTTGAATCGATTCGGTATAAGACTGCAGCGCGCGTATAACTTGATCGACGACATGTAAATAGTTTAAACTCTTTATAATTAACTACGTAAATACATATATATGTATATATATGTATGTATGTATATGTATACATTATATGTGTAAGCGGATGGAAAAATTATACGAATAGAATGACGAAAGAGGGAAGCAAGAGTTTGAATAACAATAAATATCTGAATCTATATCTCATCCTTAATTTTAAAAATCCACTTTCATTCGATAATTTTTGCGTTAAATGAATAATGAAAAAATGGAATAAAATATATGTATACATATGTATTACCTGCGGATGATCTGACCTGACTGACCAACTGAAAAGGCAATAAAACTAACGAGAAAATAAAATTGAAAGACGAGAAAAAAAAAAAAGTAAATTATATCCTTATACCTAAATACCTTTTCAATTGTTCTTTCATCTCAACATTTATAGGTATTATATGATATAAATATGATACATAATAATAATAATAATAATAATAATAACATATAGATAGATATATATATATACACATATATCTCAGCATTATTTTGTACATAAATAACTTTATCAACAGATATTCGAAAATCATCAATAAATCTATATATAAAAAAAGCGAAAAACGAAAAAAAAAACAAAATAAATAATTGAAAAAAAACGCTCCTCTTATAATTCACCTCATTACGAATGTCATCATACCTGTATACGTGAACACGAGTTTCAGATTTGAATAAAATCTAATTTTACGACCCTTACCTTCCGAGATAAAATGAAGAAAGAGGAAGCATGAAAATGAATCGTTTTCAGCCAGGTAATTGTATATTCTTGACGTAGTTACCTACATGTATATATTATAGTTCCTAGAGTGTAGTGAGAAAAAAGGAGAAAATACTTATATCTGCAGGGGAAGATGAGGATGAGGATGAGGAGGAGGAGGAGAAGAAAAAGTGAATACAAACCCGCAAACCGGATAACGCCAAAATGATGAGACCGTTGTGTCTCTTAGCGGGTTATTAAACTGGGATCTGGCTCGGAAATTCTCGCCATTTCCGCGTTAGCTGCTTCTGCGTCTGCTTTTACTGGTGGTAAAGGTATGTTGGTTGTTAGATTTCCTCCTGCAGGTTTTAGTGATAAAAGCTAGTTTTGAAACATCACAAAAAGCTCTAATTTATATGCAGTAATTACAAAGCAAAATGCACGCGGCGCTCGAAAATAATCCCCCATTGCTCCATGCTGACGTTTATACAGCTTTGCAGTTCGTCGCGTGAATCTAAATGCGATTTATCTACATGGAGAGCTGTATACATATGTGTTTGTATCGTCTGAATATTTATGACTTTCAGGTAGAATTGATGGAAAAATGAGAATAAAAATAAAGGACAACAAAAAACGCGAATCAGTTCTGCTAACGATTCAAGATTCAATTACAACGCATTATTAATAGACAGCTTTATATTTTTTCAAATATGTTCTTTTGCTGTTGATATACATTCGCATTATAAGTTTCAATTCCGCGGCGTATCAATTGATATCTCCTATACATATGTATTAAAATACACATGTGCCTACATAAACATATGTAAATACGTAATATCGTTATATATCGTCGGCAACATTTATTGTACCAAGGGATTTCTCTATTTACGGAAACTTTGATCCAATATTATATGCAGATATATACACGTTATGTATACATAGGTATATACCTATATTCATATATAGAGTTATAAGGGTTGCGAAGGGATCTCCGGATCTCGCAAAAACCTGTTACGTTAATTACCATCTCGTTAATTACCGTCCCGATTATTTCACTTCCGCACGAGGGATACAGGCAGATTCGTATGCATATATATACATATGTATATTCGTAGGAAATTTATACCAATACATATATACATACATATTTAGGGCCATTTCTAATTCCTGTTCAAAAGTTTTGCTTGAAATCGACTAGAATTTAGTCGTTCCGTTGCGTATACTTTGCACCGGGTATATATCAAATGGGTAATTATTAAAATTTTCACAATTGATAACGTGAAATTGCTTTTTGGCGAAAAAAATCTGCTGATCTATGTTATCCTGAGATTCCGTGGGTTTTTTTTTTTCTCTGGTTTGGCAAATTATTTATTCGTTGCCGTTCGTTTGGCGGCACGAAATGACGAGCGGTGATCGTTAATAGACGTTGAACGTGCGGATTCTCCGAGTGATTTATAATAGTAAAATCATATCTTTGTGTAGATGTGAATTACGGGTGGTACCTATACGTATTATATGTATACATATGAAGGGGAAACTGGGTAAAGGATCTACGAAATTTCAGAGGCGCTGCAAGCTAAACTTGTAATTACTCTACGTACGGAGGAGAGGAGAGAATATATAGGAAGTACGAGAGGACACCGACGAGAAGAGGAAGATAGTACAGAGTAGAAATTAGTAATTGGAAGTAGAAATTAATAGTTAGTCGGAAACGCGTCGCGCACGGGAGAACTCGAAATTCACATTGTCAGCTCAGTCGTCCGCTCCAGAGTTTCTAGTATTATACATCCAAATGTGTGCTATATATCTCCGTCAATTAGTAGCCACCAGCGGATTCGACGAATTTTCAAAACTACGTTGCGATAATGATTACGTGTGTGTGGCTCGATATGAAAAATATACTCGCCGCTCTCTTCATCGTTACCGTCGCAACCCGAGAATAAATGAAGAAACGAAGAAGAAAACGTAACGTCGTCTGTCGGAAATTAAGGTAAATTAAGTTGTACGAAATGACCTCGGAACGGATATACTATATCAAAAGTTTCACATGCGGATCCTTAATTCCTGCGGTTTTGTACCCGCGCAAATATGGGCTGGTCCTGGTGGTGATGGTGGTGGTGAACCGCTAATATATATGCAAATGAACTATTTGATAAATAATTCAGTTTTCAGTTGAGCGTCGGGTTAGGAGAGGTTACGATCTGCAGCTGTAATTTACCCGAATTAACTTCACCGTTGAGTACATATCTAACAGAAATGCTAAAGCCCAACCGACTCCAAACTTACTTAGTCTTTTATTCCCATATATTTTATTCAAGATTTTTTATTATACGTCATCCTCGAAACCAGCTGGCTTTATTCTTGGGGAATTGAACGAAAATAAGAAAAAAAAAAATAAGAAATTTCTCCTTAATTTTAAACTCTGAACGAAAACCGCAGTTTTTGAATGCGTGCTTTTCATCGATAGAATGAAATCTATAAATTTTTACCGCACTCGAGAATTTGAGTGGCCGTAATTATAATGGTCCAGATTCAGTTATATTGGAATGAAAAAAAGTTTTTCCAACAATCGACGTGGATGCTGTATATGTCATCTGCTGTACTGGATTCTACGGAGACATATATACGTATAAATGCTGTATTAGGAACCGCAACCAGATCGAGTGAAATTCAGTGGAGTACGTAGATAGCGGGTACGTGTATGTAGTATACCCGGGGAGGTATGGGTAAGGTAACCACTCGACTTGAATGGGCGCATAGTTTGGTTCGTATGAGAATAGTTGCGGACGTCTAGTGCCCAAATCAAAAGCCCGCGAGATCTGCGGACGCAGGGCTTCGCATTGCAATATCGAATTCAAGAGGTCATGGATGCAGGCTCAATACTTCCGATTGATCCTATAGAGACCCCATATGTACTGCACCGTGCAACACAATTTACGCGCATTGTATATCTATATACCGTCCCACACAGTAATATAATATCTGCGTTTGAATAGATGAATTCTGCAATTCAAGTTCAGTATTCATTTCAACTTTCGAATAAAACGAAAAATCCGATTCGTTCGAATGCGAAGTTAAAAAATAAAAGAAATTCGACCGAATTCGAAGACGTACGAGGATATTTTCTTCATACAAGTATCCGGAAAGCAGCATGGGGTTCCCATCTTCATTCCGTTAGACGACATATGTTTCGATTTTCTAATAATTTATAAAATTTTGAAACAGTATTCTCTTCTTATATTCTGATGTCGACGAATTTGGGTGTTTCCCTTCGGCTCAGTCAATGCTAGGCAGATTATTCTTAACTTTATCCTACATTAATGAAGTATATAATAATATTTTATTGTTTAACTAAAAATACAAAGTTGTACAATAGGAGTTCGGTATCTATAAGAATTAAGATAGAAAAATGAAAGGCACGCAATATAATAAAATGGGTTTATACTGTATTACCTACTACCTACGGAATTTTATATACTCTTTTCAAACTTATAATTTACTTCAAGTACTTTATGAGCCCTTTACAGATCTTATAATATATTTTCCATATTCTATAAATTTTTTAATAGTTCCGTATTGACAATTTTCTATTATGCTGAAAAAATCAAGCTCGGAATCGTTCGTAACTGGGAGCAAGCATTCCACTCTTTTTTGTCCGTAATATTTGTACTTAATGAGCATGTGTGGTAAACTGTTTTCTTCTTCGCAGTAGAAGCAAAAAGATGATGGAATGCTGCTCAAGTCGACTAATTGCGAGTCAGAAACGATTCTGAGACTATTAACATTTAACAATCTGATCTGTGCAATTAATTGTAATTTTTGTAGGGACAGTTTCATTCTTAGGTACTTCTGCGGCCCTCGAATTAGGCGGATATCAGAATACAATATTAAGCTACTGGAATTTCTGTATTTATCCAGATCTAAATTATACATATGTATAGTTTTCATACTCTGTACATAGAGACTGTTTACATGCTAAGACTGAGGCCGCAGATCTATTGTCCCGGAACGCGTTTTTATTAATAGGTTCCAAAAATAGTTTGGTAATTTGTATGGCCCAATTATGCAGAGCGCCAGCACCTATGCGATTAATGAATGAATGAATAAGTATTTATTGCATCAGACAAGTTTAATGTGAGCGGTATTTATCTGTAGATATTCCCGCCGTCGAACGGATGCATCGAAACGATCAGCGCAGCATCATCGGGGGGGCAGCATCTTATGGACCAGCTAGAGCACTATCTCTGAAGCAAACCACGTAGCTTGCAGTTGCGGAAAACGCAGCGGTGGAAACGTGAGTTCCCACGGTTTTCGAATTCATTTATCTTTGTAATTCAGAAATGTACTCTGCTTCAATTTCGGCCTGTATAACATAAGAATCCGTAGGTCTGAGGCATTAAAATATGAAGGTGATCGAATTATGGTCACGGCAAATTTATGAAAAATGCAAAAAATTACCGTGAATTATTTATTGCATGGAAAACTGCTTTGCCATAAGTCGAATAGAAAGAGACGGTATAGAAACAGCGGGAGATAAATCAGAAGACACCGACGACCGAGAAATTATCAGCTTTGAAGATGTAATGTAATTTAGATCGACTGGCTTTTCAACTGAAAAAATCCGAAATTTAGATAAAAAATAGAAAGTTATTGTTCTCGAACTTGTTCAATTTCTCGAACCCGAAAGTGAATCTTTTTGGAGCGTTCAGAGAACACGGTTCTTAATGGATTGTGACCTCAGGAATTCGTGTCCATTGACTTAGATCACGTCAACTCCAAGTACACCATATCTTGATATTGAAAAAGTAGAGAAATTTTTTATTGATTGGGTCACACATCAACTTTACCTTTCGCAATCTCGATGAGCAACGTTAGAAAAAAACTGACTGATTATCGACAGTAGAGAACCCGCTGTCGGGTAGTTTTATCGACGTTTCATAAGGGTGCAACAATCGGGCCACAACCCCTGCGGAGATGAATTAGTTCATTGATGTTCAGAAAGATAGCGCTAGCGACTGCGAGTCCAATAATTGAATTCAAGGATCAGCTTCCTTTGCGTTGACTGATAATGTCCTTTGTGTGAAGAATCAGACTAAAGTCTTTGGTGTTTTTCACCCCGAAAAATCTGCAAAGACTATAGTCTCTGGTGTTGTTCACCCCGAAATCCCAAAGAATAACCCCGAAAATTAGCAAAGACTTTCAAAATGAAGCTCTCACAACGCCGTTCAGTTTTTGATGAAAAAAGTTCACGGAAAATTCCGAGTAATCTCGAAATAGTCAATTGCGAACGTGCAATTCTGCATTCGATCATTGCAGCCGAAGCGACGTCGTCATCAGGAGCGACATCGATGGTAGCGCGTACATCCTTTGAGCAGAGATAGAAGAAGCTAGCGAGGAGAGAGAGACATACATATATGTATTGGGGTAAGGATTAGCAATGGATTAGTACGCGGTTACTACAACGCCATATATTTGGTTGACCGTGAGTCTAGGGTTCAGTTTTGATTGAGCAGTGACTCGGGAAGGAGTGTTTCGTTTGATCTACATATTTTAAAGAAGTACTTGACAATCGGTAGCTACTGAAAGACCTATATCATTGAAAATTTTGTGAATTCCGTAACTCGGAGGATTTTCCATGAGCACTGGTGAGCATAATGTTTTCACCGTAACCATCGTATGTCCGGGCTCCCGATCGGTCAACAAGTCGTTTCAAAGAATTTGTTTTGGAGGTCATGCGACATGAACGTAGAATTTTGATAGATTGAACGATTGAACTCGATGGTGGGAGAGATTGCGCTCGGAATACAGTCTTTGCACTTTTTTCAGGCGTTTTTCGGCAAATTTCGGGCGAAAAAACATCAAAGACTATAGTCTTTGCACATTTGTCGGAGTGAAAAACACCAAAGACTATAGCGTTTGCTTATTTTTCGAGCGATTCTTCGCGATTTTGGGGTGTGAAAAATGGGCGAAGTAATTCTTTTTCCAAAATTGAACAAGTTATCGCCAATTTATCGATTTGAAAGGTGAAAATCAAGGATATGTCGATGGGATTATTTGCCAGCTTGATTCAATGGACGTCTTCGTATTCGTTACGCCTTCCAACGTAGAGAAAGCGTCCTGGATCAATTAGAACAAATAAATTACCTTTCGCCTCGAAAAAACGTCAAGCCTATGGCTTCAGATATTTTACAAGATTCAGGGGAAAAAATCTTCGATCGATAATTCGTCGTAATATGACACAAAGGTCCGTAAACCGATCAGAGTTCAATTATTCGATTGATGACGGTTAATCAACAAGTGCATTAATTCAGGCACGTTGCGGTATACATATATGTATACTAATCGAACAAATTGCAGCCAATCACGAAACATCCGATCGGGGGCGTGTAATTCGGTACATGGTCAACAGAGTACATATGTGTCGCAGGTTTTCCGTCTTGGATTCGACGGCAGTTCGGCTTCGGCGACGGGAGCGGCGACATCAGGAGCGACATTAGTAGCAAAGCAGTTTCCTCAGAGCGACGATGAAGAGAGAGAACGGTGAGCAGAACTTCACATTAAAATTTAGTTGCATATTGCTTGAATCAGTAGCGCGAACGTTCCTAAATGTATTTTGATCATTCGCTCTCGACTATTCATACTAAAAACAGTCGTTAGAAATATACTAGCCCGGTATTCTGAACAGTCATTTGAAATTCTGAGAGATGACTTTTCAATTGAATTACGCGTTTCATTCTGTTTTCCAGAATTCGGAGATAATTAATCAATCTATCTAACTAATATAAATCAGATATAGCCATTATTCTCAATCAACTTTCTATACGAAATTTGTCTGATTTTTTGGGCCGTCCATGAAATAGTTTTCTCGAGCGTCTGTTTTCCATTGTAGTTTGCGAGGTTGTTTGATTACGTTACTTAGAGCTTCGCTGAAGGATGTATTGCAAATGCACTGAATGCAGTTCCAGAAAAATTCGGAGGGATGATTTTAAAATGATTCACTCAATTTCTTTTCTGAATGAGATACGAAATGATTTATTGATCTTTTTCGTGGATACAAAAATAATACAAATATAAGCGATTGTTATATCGTGACTAGAATTGTACATGTGATATTTCTTCTTTCTTTCTGGTAGATGCCCATTGCGCGATGCAAGCAAATCAGGACATCAACGAGTCTCTCCAAAGATCCACTCCTCTCCATCCTGTTCCGGTAGAGATGGATCTGCAACACATGAGACGTACAACTCCTTTTTTTGCGGAGGTATGTTTCATTTAATTTATTCCATTCGAGAGTCCCTAGTAGAATCCCACATTCAAAGTCTGAGTATATGAATTGCACCCCCTTGGAAAAAATTTTCAAAATCCTCCTCATAAAATCAGATCACCCAGCATTACCCAATAGACTCGGTAGATTCATACACCCCCATAATAAAATTCATCAGACAAGCCAATAAGGCAAGACAATAATTTATTATCATACAACTTGGTACAATTTATTATAATTCAAACGTCTTATACTTATATGCTGATCATAGAATAAGTCATACATTAGGTAAGTTATGTAATCAGTTGACTAATTGTATATTTGTTATTTATGTTACAGTTCGCATATCCTCCAACGTTATGACCCCCTGGACTTCCCCTGTTCATCAGGGGGAGTCCAGGGACCCGTCCCCTGGGACTGCGCGGCCTCCCACCGCCCCCGGGGTCCCAGGGGACCCAGTCCCCGAGGACTTGTCTCCGGGGATTCGGTATCCCCGCTGGAGGGGATGTCATATCCCGAGGGACATGTCCTCGGGACTGGTCTTCGGGGACGCAAGTTCCCCCAGGGACACGTCCTCGGAGATGCGGTATCCCCGCTGGAGGGAATGCCGTGTCTTTGGGGGCGTGGCCTTGGGGGAATACGCGTCCTCGAAAATCCCGGGAAAAGGAGGTCCCAAGCGGTCACTCGTTTTCTTGATTTCTCTAGAGAAACGAAAAACAAAGTGTCCGCTTGGGACCTCCTTTTCCCGGGATTTTCGAGGACGCGTATTCCCCCAAGGCCGCGCCCCCAAAGACATGGCATCCCCTCCAGCGGGGATACCGCATCTCCGAGGACGTGTCCCTGGGGGAACTTGCGTCCCCGAAGACCAGTCCCGAGGACATGTCCCTCGGGATATGGCATCCCCTCCAGCGGGGATACCGAATCCCCGGAGACAAGTCCTCGGGGACTGGGTCCCCTGGGACCCCGGGGGCGGTGGGAGGCCGCGCAGTCCCAGGGGACGGGTCCCTGGACTTCCCCTGTTTATCAGGGGAAGTCCAGGGGGTCATAACTGCGGTAACAGCATCTCGGAGTACCTGAAATATACGAAAAGTGCATTAATAATGACGTAATAAAAGAATATGTTATTACCAATATGATATTGTACGTCAATATATTAGTTGAATGTTATATCATATCATCTGTTAATATATTACTGCCAATGTGATGTTATAATATATTACATTGAATATATTTTCATAATATACTCTAACTTATATCGCACTGATACTTATTTCATACCTGTAAACGAATTGTGCGATGCCATGTAACTCCTGCCCTTCGTGGTTGGAAGTTGAATGAGTACTGCGATGAACTAGGCACCGTGATGACTGATTGGAAGTCTGAAAAAAATGTCATATAAGAAATAAAGTAAAATTGTAAACCTGAACCTAAGATATGTGAATAAATTTGTTGACGATATAACGGCGAAGATTAATTCTAAACCTTTGATAAATTTCCAAATCCTATGGATAGACGAATTATAGTGTTTGAACGCGAGGACCACTATCCCGCACTTGAGAACATCATGATGGAATAAGTACTAATACGAGAGTTCATTAACGTGTGATTAATTGAACCTAATTGTTCGAAATTTCAAGAATATTCATAGTATAAAGTTACGACGCCATCCTTCTCTATTCTGCATACGCGTGAATTTGTACTCCAAATCCAGATTCCCGAGATTGCAAAATATGAATAATCTTTCTCACCTCAAAGAAACGGTAAGCCTATAGCCTTAGGATTTTCTCAAAATTTGAGACGATATTCAATAATTTTTTTTATGGAGTTTCCTATGCTATTCCTATGTATTTCGATCTCAGGAATCCGAATTTGGAAGTTAAAATGATCTATCTTCAAAATTGACCGAGTTATCGCCAGTTTATCGGTCCAAAATGTAAAAAATCGATGATATCTCAATGGGATTTATTCCTAACTCAATTTAAACGACATATTCGTATTCTCAGTGAAAAAATACACAAGAAAAGTGTCCTGCAATTGATTTTAGGAATACTTCACATTTTTACCCGAAAAAACGGTAAGCCTATAGCCTTAGGATTTTCTCAAAATTTGAGACGATATTCAATAATTTTTTTTATGGAGTTTCCTATGCTATTCCTATGTATTTCGATCTCAGGAATCCAAATTTGAAAGTTAAAATGATCTATCTTCAAAATCTACCGAGTTATCGCCAGTTTATCGGTCCAAAATGTGATCTCGACAAGATTTAGCGATCTAAGTAATCACCTATAAACTGCACACGCACAAAATATAATTCGCTTCACATGTGAGATTATATCAAAATTAGGTACACTCTAGAATTTCATGATTGAATAAATATATGAAAAACTGAATAATTAAATGAACGAACACATCAATTTAAAAGCATCGAAATTCTACCGAATCATTGATTCGATCAAATAATTTAGTTTTCCATTTATTTGTTCGACTGATTGGATAGTAAAAAATGCTTGCGGAATTTTAATCGTTTAAGTAATTGTCTAAAACACTATTGTTACTAATCAATCGTTTGATTACTGAATCAGTTCGCGATTATAGACGCGACGATTGCTTCACATTGGCAATGAGGGTAGATAGGCATCAATCATTTCTTACCTTATACGAATGTTTCAGCACGACTTAGGGACAGTAGTTGAAAGTTGAACCGTATCGGGAAGGACTAGGCATCTTTGATGTCTGTCAACTATGAATCTGAAACGCGAAATATTATGTCAGAAACCAAGTGAAATTGTAAAATTGAACCTCAAATATATTAATAAATTCGTTTATGAAATGGCAATGAAGCATAATTTTAAACCAAAATCCCGATGATAGGAACCTTCCGTGATGTTGAACAAAAAAATTTGATAGTATTTCAAAACCAATCCGATTATTTTCAGTTAAGTTTATGAATATAGAAATGCAATAATTTGTAACGAGCTAAGTATAGTCATCCAGAATTCGAACGATCAAAGATATTTCTGCAGCGCAAAATCGTGACCCTCTTACTTCCCCAATTTAAAATACGGGGAATACAATTGGGAATAATCAGTTTTCCGTTTTTGAGCAAAGATCTCAATCTCTCCCACCATCGAGTTCAATCGTTACTTAAAATCTATCAAAATTCCACGTTCATGTCGCATGACCTCCAAAACAAAGTCTTTGAAACGACTTGTTGACCGATCGGGAGCCCGGACATACGATGGTCACGATAAAAACATTATGCTCACCAGTGCTTATGGAAAAATCTCCGAGTTACGGAATTCACAGAATTTTCAATGATATAGGTCTTTCAGTAGCTACCGATTGTCAAGTACTTCTTTAAAATATGTAGATCAAACGAAACACTCCTTCCCGAGTCACTGCTCAATCAAAACTGAACCCTAGACTCACGGTCAACCAAATATATGGCGTTGTAGTAACGGCGTACTAATCCATTGCTAATCCTTACCCCAATACATATATGTATGTCTCTCTCTCCTCGCTAGCTTCTTCTATCTCTTCTCAAAGGATGTACGCGCTACCATCGATGTCGCTCCTGATGACGTCGCTTCTCGTGGGTGATATTAGCACAGGATCTAGTGCAATTATACATATTTGGCATGCTTAGCAGCTGAAATTCCCCGAGTCTGTAGGACATGTGCTTCACTGACTATTATGCTTCCAAATAACAAACTTAAGATGTAGAATGAACGTACTGCTCAAGATTCGGAAAATCCACACTGCATTTTTCCAGGGAAATTCAAACGTAGATTGTGAATCAAGTGGATAATCCATGTAGGGGTAAATAAATGGTGACTTGACGATGAATATCGAAGGTGACTCATATTTATTGACAGATCAACAATGTTTATGATACATCGCCGCATTATAATGCAGATTGTAGAATTATTGATTGAATGATTACTCTTCCTATAACGAGATGGAACCAAGCACTTTCTGAATCGGAATATGATAGAAGGTTATCACTTTTGCTATTCAAGGACAAGGTGAATTATTTTAATTAAACTTGAAAAATCATATTCACTTTGGTATCTTTTTCATTTTATTGATCAGAAAAACTTCTCATAGAATCAAGGCATTCGTAAACCGATCGTAATTTGGTTATTTCCAGAAGTTAATAATTCATGAATTTGAATTCCCAAGCTAAATAGTACATTATGCAACAAGGGAATAAAGCTGCAGTTTATTACCGCGGACGACTGTACTGCCCGAGCAAAATTCCTGAGGGTGAGTTTACTGCCCTCGCTTCGCTCTGGCAGTATTCACTCGAGGGAATTTTCGGGAGGGCAGTAAGTCCGAGGGAATGATTAGCTTTACTCCTGCGTGGCATATAAGACTTCATTCCCGACTCGACTGTAAAGACCACTTTTCGTCCCGCTAATTTACTTTTTGTCCCGCAAATTTACTTTTCCTCGTAAAATGCGGGAGAAAAGTCACAAATAACCAATTGACGTTTTTTTTTCGATTCATTTTTTTTTTTTGCAGCATCATTACAACGTGCCTTAGATGCCTCGTCGAAAATTCTAAACAGATTCATCCAGAGTTCATAATTTTTCTCCAGAGGAAAAAAGTATAGATATTCAAAAAAACCTGTAACATTTATAGTTATATTTACGTATAATACATCCAGCGGCAATCGATCAGTGTCGAATAACCAACTTTTCAAGAAAATTCTAATTTTTTACCTAAAAGTTTTTTTTTCGAATTGACTATGTTTCTTTGGAGAAAATTAAAATTTTGCTACTCGTTAATTATAGGATTGTATGTGCGCAGATGGGTATTTGAAAATTTCAAATCATCGCGTCATTATTACCATTTTTAACATATTTGACTTTTTGTTATCGCTGTCACAAAGTATTAGTTTTCTAATTTAGAATTTCAATTGGATTTTCTATTTTCATATCAAGATTTCTCTATGACTAGGCTACGTACATACATATCAACATACGACACGTATAATTGCAGAATCATGATTCGGCACAGTTCTAAACGAAAACTTTGAAAATTTATTTGAGCTTAAAGAACAAGCCAAGGCATTACAGAGCCCTAGTTTCTACAAAAAAGTCCATTATCATAGCGTGAAATTTCAGATTCAAAATGTTCGCCAGCCTAAATATTTTGTTGGCGACTGTAAAAATTAAAAAGTAAGCGTTGGGTTGATTTTATAGTTTCCTATGCTTATCGCCGATCACAGAAGATTGCCTAACCTTGTTAAGCATGTAATGTTGTATACAGGACTATAGAAGTACAATATTTGCAACTGAGAGCACCTAATTACGATTTCTTCCTACGTAATTATCATAATGAAGTCACTAACTGGATGCATGCACAAGAATAAATATTTATTACAAACATACATATATGGGTTCCAGGGCTAGGGATATGGACATCTGTTGTTGCATCCATACGTAATTTTGGGCAAGAGTATTGCGCAATATTTTGTCATAACAATAGCGTGTTATTTCTACAAATGTTATGTGCTACCTGCGACGTTCACCCTTCTGAGGCTTGCGTTTTTCCTTTTTCTCCTCTTTGAGCTGCTTTTGCTTCTCCCTAGATAATTTGAAAGGAAAGAATAGTAAATAAAAAACGACAACCTTCTCAGGCATTTTGAATCAATGAAGCAGGAGAAAAGTAGCATCTACTTCTATTGAGTTATTACTACATGGATAGAAAGTTACCGATCCTCCTTGTCCTTGTCCTTTTTTTTCTGACTTTCAAGTTTAGCTCGTTCTCGTCTTTCTCGTTCCTGGTGAGCGATAACGGCGGCGTTCATGTTCTTTTCTATTCCGCAATCCCCACCGACAGCACCTTCTTCTTTACCTTCACCTTCGCTTTCTTCATTATCAGACATTTGACTGTACTGTGCAAGAATCGCTTCCCTAATTCTTCTCTCTTCTTCTGTGTAGCTTCTCATTGTAGTCGTTGGCAGGCTTTGAGATTCAAGCATCCTTACGAGTCTCACATCAACGTCTTCTGCTGGGCTTAAGACTTCAGTTGTCGACGCATTTTTCAACGAAAGATCAGCCCATGTTGCCAGAATTTCCGAAACATGTTTTTCGATGTTATTCTCCTAAAATAATTCAATGTATCGTTGTAGGCTCACTGGTGATGGTTATATTTTCACTTAACTGAGATTTTTTGAATTGGTTTTTAACTGGAGCATCAACTTCACATTGTGAAATTGACAAGAACACTTGATGATCGGCTCTTTGGAGATCTTATTATTTTTAATTCGTAGTATATTAGTGGAATTCACATGATATTTGCCGGCTATTCAAAGAGGGGATATTTTGGATGTGATGAGTTGAGAGCAGGAGGGAGAGTGGTTAACCTAAAACAGCTTATTCCTCACCGTTACGCCGGTAAGGATTCCCTCAAGAGCTTCTGATTTCTCGCTATCAGTTTCATCTCCTTCTAATATCCCTTTGATGTACGAACCGAAAACTCCCTCGTCCGTATTTAACGCTTGCAATTTTTCACTCAGCCAAGAATCGAAGGGATCTGTTGTCGCTGCCATGTTTCATCTCACGTCCAGTTGATCCAATCTCGATCAAATCGCGATGAACAGGCAACTCGACGCGTGCGTGGTGCGTGCCGTTTTTTGGCAGTGGCCTTTAAACACTTTTAGTGCCCTCGAGAGAAAAAATCAAGAACCAATATGCTCAGTTGCTATGGAAACAGAACTGCGTCGAATGTCAAAAAAAAAAGATGCAAGAGCTTCATACAAGAGGTATATCTTCATGTGAAAGCTTGTGAAAAAATAAGCGAGAAAAGTTTGTCAACAGGTTTGTGAGAGTCGGTGTTTAAAGGACAATATTCGCATGTAAGTAAAATCGAATAAATAAAAATATTGCTACAAAGTTAACTCCATGCCATGATTTAACCTATTTCTTTACCGACCTTGTATCCATCCCTTATTCTATGATACTGCATCATCTCCTATTGATATTAATTAATATTTATTATTGCTGCTCTGATAATAGATCAAACTATGTGACATTCTAAAATAGTCAAATCATTTCTAAAAATTGACTAGCTATGGTACTATGTGATGAACTTTGAAAAAAGTATCTAACACCTATCAATTAAACTCAGGATCGTATTGAATCTGATAAGTCCAAAACTCACTCAGTCATGAATTAAAAATTCTGAATATTGTTCGTAATTTTTATTATAAAAATTGTCTATCAATTCTATTATATTGTTGCAGTTAAGTAACATGGAGCATCGGCAAAAAACAATGTCCACAGATTATGGGGAAAGATATACATTTGAAGCAGAGTGGTTTGACACTGTTGCTTCGATGTTGAGAAAATTTATTCTGTACTATTATCCAGCTGACAACACAGTGGAGATTGTAAGTAGGATAGAATACTCTGCAAAGAACTATTTGTTAAAAATAAACGTGGTTGTAATGTAATTTTTATGTTTTTCAGTACGATGTTAAAAGTAAAAAAATGTTTCTGCGTAGAACTAAATGTGAAGGCGTACATGCTAAAGATCTTTATATCGGAGGAATGGTCAACATATTTTCAAGATGCATCAAGATAACTAACTTTGCAGATCATGCTACTAAAGTTAAACTTGCCAGTAGGATGGAAAGGTATATATCATAATTATTACTACTTGAAAAGTTCGCATTTACGAATTGATTTCGATCGGTCTTCTATTCTTAGAATATTCTAAGATCTGGTTTTTTTTTTTTTCCTTAATCACCCAATAATTATCCGTAAAAAAATTTACAGAACATTTGCAATGATCAAACCTGACGCGATCGATAAAATGGGGGAAATTATGAAGAGAATAACGAGGAACAACTTCCATATTGGAAATATTAAAATGGTGCATATGACAAGGGAAGAAGCAGAGGAATTTTACATCGAGCACAAAGGGCAAAGCCATTTACCGTGAGTTTAAGAACGTAAGTTTTCATGGATTGAGAAATTCAATTTGATTTCACCGTTTTGACAGATCATTGCTGAAGTATATCACGTCAGGTCCTGTCTTAGCCCTCGAACTTATCGGTGACAGAGCAATTCAAAAGTGGAAAGAACTGATGGGGCCAGCAGATTGCATGGAAGTTCGGGAAGAGGCACAAAATTCAATCCGAGCCTGCTACGGAAAAGATAAACAGCAAAATGCTGTACACGGATCGGATTCTGCAGAGGCTGCAGCAAGGGTATGGAATTCCGAATAAATATGAACTGTATAATGTTTCATGACATCCTATCTTACAATTTATCTATTCGGACGCACTACTTTACAATATGCATGATGGGTTCTTGAATTATGCAGGAATTGGCGTATTTCTTTCCTGACCCAAAGAGTAAAAATAGAATTCTCAGAAACACAGCTACCCTCAAAAACTGTACATGCTGTGTGATCAAACCGCATGCCGTGCAATCGAGACTTGTAGGTACATATCTTTTTTCAACTCAATAAAACCGATTTGAATGGACGAAAAGTATGAAGGAAATTGTACCTACATTCTTCTATAGGGTACATAATCGACGACATACAAAAAGCTGGCTTCACGGTTTCGGCATTGCAGCAGTTTCTTGTAGATCCTACGAACGTCGAAGAATTTCTTGAGGTTTATAAAGGCGTACTACCAGATTATGGGGTAAGGATTGATGTCTAATTTCTGTAAAAGCAGACTGAAATCGGACCATGGAAGTAATATCATATTTACATTATGACTCTGTTGCAGGCAATGGTCACTGAAATGCAATCTGGCCCGTGTATTGCAATGGAAATCACACACAAAGATAATAGTAAAGATGTACCTAAGGAATTCAGGAAATTGTGCGGTCCCATGGATCCCGTAAGTTTATACGTGAATTACTCTTATATTTGTTTTCTTCTACTGCCATGTCCCCAAGATATCATTCTATCTTCAGAAAAAAAAATAACATTGAATTTCTCCATTTTCGGGCAGGAGATAGCTCGGCAGTTGAGACCAGAAACGTTAAGGGCAAAGTATGGGAAAACCAAGGTCCAAAATGCTGTGCACTGTTCGGATCTACCAGAAGATGGGATCTTGGAGGTACAATTTGTATTCTTTCATCATGCTCAGACTATTGAGACGTAGATAATCAGATAAACAGTTTCTTTTCGTACCTGGAACTGCCGGTATATCGTTGCTAACCGCAATTATTGTTCTGTTGTTCTGATTTCTTGGAAAGATTTTTATCTATACTAATTATAACTTCGAATGTTTCAGGTTGAATATTTTTTCAAAATTTTAGCGGACTGCTGAAAGCCTTCAACGTCACACTGTCGTTGCATAACGATTCAACTTCACTCGGGGAGCGATCCGAGAAGTAATAAGAAAAGACAAATAATTGAATTTAAATATGAATTGTATTTTTTATTATACCATATGCAATAAATTTGCGATTTCTATTTTACTATTTCTGTTGTATACACATATACTATGTGTTCATTTATTTTCGATTCTAAGAAGATTGTGAAATTCATCAGCAACCGTGGGATATCGAGAGATTCTTGTATCCATGAATTACACGGTTTATTTGCAATTCTGGTAGGCTGCATCGTGTTGTGCGAATAATTATTATCATAATTGAACCGTGGCGAGTTTAATGACATTGCTTGTAGCAGGTTCGCTAAATACGTAATCTAATCAGCGGCTTATCGAGAATAAATTAACGAGGGTCAAGACTATCGCATCTGAATGGAGTAAAAGTGACTGACAGTCATACAACTCACCTTATTTTTTACTCTCTACACATACGAAGAAAAGAATTATCCTCTATTATTCAGCATTGATTGAACAAATCGTTCGCGATCAACCGCAAGGAGTGCGGTAAGCGAGAATAACAACACAAGTGTGATAAACTCTTGCGTTTGACATGCAACGTTATTCCCGGTTCTTCACCATCCCAAGAAATAACAAAGTGCTGTACAGAAATTCAACGTTCTATAATGATTGATCTATTCCTTACAGCCAATCGCACGAGCATGGATACGTTAATTATTTCTCAGATGTTATATACCGACATAATATTTGACCTGAAATATCGTTACACATACGAATATTCACCTGATTCGTTTCGCAAATCGAGTTATCCATGTCCCCAATTGAAGTCACACATTGATGCCGTTTTAGATCCGGCAAAAATATATCTATGATACGTACTAACGTTGGGTGATCAAATTGAGAATCGAGAAACTAAATATCCGGCATGCCGTATAGATTTTTAAAAAATACGGATCACTTCTGACGTATCAGTAAGAACTATAGGTACATAAAATGCATATTATACATACATATATGTACCTGTAATAATTGCACGATGACATCGCCACAGTCGATAAGATTTTAATTCCCTGCAGGAAGTTTGTGCACCGCGGCATACTCCAATTATAGCGTATATCTTGTATTTCAGTTTGTATGTAAAAAACTAGAAACAAGAGGATGAAGTAAAAAAAATTTCTAGATGATCTACAGATCTTTTGCCGCAGAGTGGATTCACAGAAAAAAAAAACTGCATGTATAATATGTGACTCCCAATTATTATATCCTTGTAGCACGTTATTAAGTGTATTACAGTCATTTTCCCCCTTCTTTATCTAATTCTTCTGCACGTCTAGAACTTACGAAACAATTTTTATTTTCATAGCAGATTTACCAGGTAAATCACACATCATCTGATATCATAAATTTATTATAGTTTTCTGACACATTTGCTGTTATATTATACGTTCAACGTTGTAAATAATTACAATTATCATATTCGCAGTAAAAAAGAAGAAGGATAAGAAGGAAGAAAAAAAAACATGACACACTTTCGTCGTTTGATCGTATATATGTATAATAACAAATTATATACGTATAAATAATTAGTTTAAATTAAATTATACGCCGTGTAACACGCGAATTCTGACTATAATTGAAAAGAATGCCGTCTGGTATAATTATAATTCCGTAGGCAATAATATAATGCATGGAGTAAAATATTTCATAATGCAATTTCCATCGTAATGACGCCGTCGACTTAAACCGCGCAAGAATTAACGCCAAAAGTCTTCTCATCATGTGTAAATGGTACGTACAGTCTTTAAGGTTCCTGCAGGTACGTACAATATGAGTACAGTAATTTGATTCATCCTTTAACTTTGGATGTGAAAAAGTCAATATATATTCTTGAAAAATTGATGTACGTACACTACTGCAGAATATAAAAATTATACAACAAAAAAAAAGAATATAAAAATTTAAAATCACATATCGTGATATACTGCGTGGCTGACCACGAATAAAAATAAAAATATCGAATCGACATCAATGGCAATGATTCAGCTTCCGAGCTGATATTTAACAGTTTTCTAGAAAGAGTACATTCAGAGAATAAAGAAAATTATACATTTTACAGCGATTGTGTAAGATCTTTATACATTAAATAAACATGTATACATATGTATAACGTCGATATTGTATACTACTGCACCACGATTATACAGAGGTGTCAAGTTCGCCATTTATTTATCACAATTGAAAAACGATATTATCCGTCGTTTTAATGATTCAAGTTCACCGCGTTTATTTAGTAGATGTTGATACTACACGTGCTACTCGCCGTACAACTGCATATTATTGTATCGTAGAATTAACGACGAAAGAATCTAATTAAATTCATAATCCGTGCCACACATACGCAATCACACGTTATAATAACACGTCTGCAAATTTGTTTGTACAAGGAATAATATTTATGCGTCATTATTACAGATTTCGACTTCCTGAACGTTCCGCCTACTAGAAATAAAAAATAAAAAAAGAAAAACCATCGAAGACGCAGAATAACAACGCTATACCTACAGATAATAAAAATCCACGTGGTGTATGCAATTGTGCAACGCTTTTATTGAAATACAAAGATGAAAATAGGAGACCCCGCCTTTGAATAAATTATTATAACATGAATCTACACGTGCTGCAGTAGCTGCAGGTTGGACCGATTCCTTGTTGACGTTATTTAGAAATTCGAGAATCAAATTAATCTTTGATGAATTGTTCGAGTTTTTCATTCGTTGCAAATAGAACAACGCTCAATTGAAAGATGAAAGAAGGAAGAATTCGATACGCGTATAACGTACAGCGAGATACGCATAAATATGGTAATAATTCCTAACAATTGGAACTTACGAGTACATCGATGGTCAATGACTGATCGAGGATCTATGATCGTAGATGCTGTACCGCAGGACACACATGAAACCGGTTATATCCTCTGCGCATATAGATCGTTAACAAGATCAACCGTGCAGGGTAGTACAGCGTTGAGATATGATTTGCAACAGCTCGTATACCGTGACTATAGATGCAAATTAATTGTGATATCCGTACTAAATACTCGTAATATTGTGTGAAAATTCCTGGAAGGACGATCATTACTTCCTGCATGCGATATAATAACCGGTTTCACAAATGGAATTTGAAATAGACCGCAGTTTTTCCAGGCAACCTCGTCGATGTCATGATGTATTTTTTCGAAAAACTTTTCGAATAAAATTATCTCAGTTTTCAACAGCCGAAACAGACAGCGGGCCAGTGAAACTGATGTAAGAAAGTAGAATGAAATTTAGTTTTCTCGACGATAAATACTCACAATCGGACAAAATCACTCTGAGAAACCGTAAAGAAAATCACCTACACGTCGAGGGAATCTCAAGTCGCTGCAGATGTGAGAAATAAAAATTCAGAATCGCAAAAAACATGATAGGAAGTTATACAAGCAATATGGACACGTCAGGTAGGATATGTAATATCTATTTTGCTTGTTCTACGCTCCTATTTTCTACGTTGGTATAACAACTTTTGCCATGCCCTAGATTTGTGTGGATCGCGGATCACATGCTCCTGCCGCCGCTGCACAGCTGAGAGAGAGGAATATAGCTGTAATGATTCCTACACCTATCTAATTCTTGCTATGAATGGAGATAAATAGAATCGTAAATAAAGTTCTGGTATCTACAAAGTGGGCCCGAGCAAACAGGCTAATTTCAAAGAAGTAAAACACTTTGAGCAAACTTTTTCTTAAGAAACAAACTAGATGAGCGCCATTTCTATTGCGAGTATTCAAAAAAATTTCACCCCCTGTCGGGGAAGTAAAAATTTTGAAAAAGTCACTCTCTGAAGAAGGACGCGGTAAGATATATTTCCGACTTCTACCCTAGCATTTTTTCAACCCACGTATTTTTCTTCGATCAATGCTACAATGGAAGTTTTAGAGATAAAACGTTTTTTTTTTTTTTCAATGATTGAGACGAGTGCGTAATAATTCAAATTGCTGCTGTAAATTTACGTATATATGGGTACAGGTCTCCGCTATCGGTAGCCAAACTGGAAAAAAACAAAGGTCATCAGGGTAGCTTCTATACGTGGTAATATTTCATTCTCAAGAATCCCGTTTCGAACATTTTTACGGACTTATGGAAAAAAGCCAATAACAAAAGTTGAAAATTGAAAAAAATTATCGCAAGTAAAATAACATAAGATTTTCCTCGTGCGTCACCACAGCACTCAAAAAAACTGCATTAGGGAATCAATTCAGCTTTGACTTGGGGTTCGTTCTTAAATTGAAGTTTGGCGCATTGTCCACGGGATTATCCAATTATAACAAAAAAAGAAAAAAAAAAAACGCATCGTCACGGTTACTACAAAATATTTGAGCCGCGATAAAATTTAGATGACGAAGTGCATTTTTGATCATTTGGTCAGTCGTTAACGAATTATGTATGCCGAATACCTAAAGGTTACACTCGTTTATTTGTACAATTAGTGACCGTGCAACTCATGTATGCGTACATACTCTGTATTTACATATGTCTATGTACCTATATAAATGTTACATACGAGGAATACATAACGAACGTTTTAGAGCGCAACGGTTGCCGAGTTACAATTATTAGTAAGTATATAAGCATACACGCATATACCCGTATTGTAACGTGTCATAAAATCTAGCGCACAAAAGATAAGCGAAAAAAATAATAAAATAAAATTGCATGATACGAATATAGGTGGAAGTGCGATGACAATTAACAATATAGGTATATGAAGAATTACATTTATGTCGTACATAATAATCTGACAGTTTAGGAAAAATGGGCAATTCGCGTTTGTCGTCCGGTTGACGAAACAGACAAATTGCCATTACGTATCGTCGAAAGGGCAGAACACGTACAAGAGGAACCCATGAAAACTAAAATAAAATTAAACTACAAAATTACCTTTTCAAAACCCACTACACCAAGATTTCGAGAACGTAATTGTAATTTCAATATTCGACCTACGACTACAAAATTCATTTTTTTTTTTTTCACCAGCGAATTGCACGGAACTTTTCAGTCGTGAATTTTGGGGGGGGATGTTGAATTTTGCTGTAGAACGCGCGGCGCGACTGAAGATTGGAAAAGGGATGAAATGGGCGCCGTAAGACCGAAACTGTCATTTTATCGCCAAATCTTTTCGGAACAATCTAATTGTAATCTGGTTGTGGAGAAAAAATTTCGAAATTCCATTTTTCATGTAAATTCTCGTTTGTTTCGCCGCATTGTGATCGAGTTTATCGTTCAAGAATCTCATGGGAAAACGCTAATCGATGCGTAATTTTCCTGCTTCATTTGCCTAATTTATCTCACAATTAGGTGCCGGTCGTTCAGTCCCTCCTGTTTTTTTCCTAATTCTATAATATTTCAATTGTTTGTTAAACTCCTCGCGAGATTACCTTCCCCCGCTAATTTCTCGCGGTTAAATTATACCTACCGAGTACACGCGCTCGTCGCGTCTGTACACGTATACGATATTGTACATATGTATCAAAGGTTACATACCTATACTTGCGCGTATGCAGAGTTGTGAGATATTTGCGTAAGTGTGTGCAGGTATAAGAAACATACGGTACGCCTCTGTACAATTGGTTTCGGTGATTAGAAAATAAGTTTTGACGCAAGAGCTGCAGAAGAGAAGAGTAAGTACCCTGCAGTGGTATAGCCGTAGTTAGCTTACAGGACAAGACCCATCGTAAAAGCCAAAGCTGAAGCTAGCCGAAGTCAACTCGCCAGTTACAATAGAGGATAAATTCAGTCAGTCAGTCGCGCGACTGGCACCGCAGTGTGCAGACCCAATTATTGCTCTGCAAAATTACATAAATATATACATATATATATATATGTTTACAATAATTCATTTTATCAATTTTCACGCGCTCCGATAATTCAACCTACGAGTACAAAAGATTTAATTACAATCACGATTATTGTACACGATTTTAAATAAAATATAAATTAACATTTCCCGTTTCCCCTATCAATCGATTGTTTTTCTCTAACGATGGTATTACGGTTGATCATGAATGCTCTTTTTATTACGATTTGAAAAAGAATGCGCAACAAGCGGTACGAGTTGGTCGTATTTTCTTAAATCTTCGTCGAAACGTCTTCTTCGTCAGTTCGAGTGGTTTCTTTTTTTTTTAATTCAAATTCGAACAGTGCTATCCCGATACCGCGAAAAGTCGATTAGGATATATAATTGAACATTTAAATAATCTGCGCGCCATCGATTGCGAACTTTTTCGAATGAATTTGAAATATATGGATAATAAGTCGTGAAGGATTTTAAACGATTGACATTTTTCAAATTCAATCGGTAATCACCGATCAGTGCGAGTGACGAATTATTGACGCATATACGTACAATTGTCACAATTTTATATATTGAGTGAACCAAGTATTTTATCATCATCGGATTACTTGTAATCGAATAATTCGGAAGGTAAGAAGTTTCTCTGATAAATTTCATCGCTAAACGATTCCGCTGAATCTATTTCCCCTTTCTAACATAATCATTTTCGCTCATACAACTAGCTAATCATATTTCCATTTAACGCGATACGCGACAGCCGTGATCGATCTGACGCGCGTAAATTTTAATTTACCGCCAGTTTTCGTTTCGGCTTTTTCTATTCGTCGCCAGCCGTGTACCTATTCGCCATCTCTCGTGCAGAAAAATTCGATTTAAAATCGTACACTTCGCGCCCAGCTATCGTCCTGGAATTACTTACAATTTTTCGAACGTTTTTCGGCACGTTGAAAAAAAAAAAAGTAAAATAGTTCCTGCGTTCTAACTCTGCGTTTAATTGTTAGTTTCAAAAAACTGCGAAGAGCCGGTAAGAGAGAAAATTATAAAATGATAAAAATACGATCATGGCCAATTATATCGTGCATATATCAGCCGAAAAAATGTTAATTCTGCTTCTATTTCATTCGGGCATATCTTTTCTCTCGACTGCAAATAGTGTAGGTACATAATATAAGTGAAAGTATGCTAGCTCGAGATGTACTATAGATACATCAAACGTACATTTCACTCGCGAAACGAAATTATCATAATATAAATGTTTTTTCATTCAAAATTTTTTTTGCCAAATTATTATTTCATATCCGGTAACGTGCTATTACCGCGAATGTATATGATATAACGAAAAAAAGTAATATCTGCCAATATATGTGACTGAAATAATTTTAAATAACATTATACGCGGCTCTGAGGCCCCAACTATTTTACATCTTTTCGAAGCTCTTTGAAATTTTTTTGTTGTTTTTTTGCCATCTCCTTTCTTCAATCAGACACCGTCCGCACGTAAATGAAATAGGCAAGGTATATATATATATATATATATAAATATTAACATTCGAGCGGATAAGTACCGGTAGTATTTGACCTAAATTTATAAATCCCGCGCGCTGTCGAAATACATACGTATATACATGGGTATATATATTTCATCTACACAACCGAACCGTAATGTAGGTACCGGAGAACTAAACGGTGGGCACTTTTACATTACATTTATATATATATGTATATTATACGAATAGGCAGGTGTGTACGTGTACACGATTCAAATACACATATTGTAGATTTATGTTGGGGAGAAATGAGAACGGTCGATACGACAGTGCTTAAAAATTGTAATTCGCTACGCGAAATAATATAAGGAAGTGTTCGGCAAAAAACGATAATTATTTTTCAGTCG
This sequence comes from Athalia rosae, assembly GCF_917208135.1. Lineage (NCBI taxonomy): Eukaryota > Metazoa > Arthropoda > Insecta > Hymenoptera > Athaliidae > Athalia > Athalia rosae. The sequence continues at coordinate 8,516,319 of NC_064028.1, forward strand.
GATAACCGTTTGTTTTTTTAATTTTAATTTTTTCTTTTCATTTATTCTTAGTTTGGAGAAATTTAACGAGACCTTCTTCAAAACGAGGTTGGAAAGAGTCGCAGCGCTGTAGTAAAAAAGTTGAATTATATATTTTCACCGAAAGAAAAAATTTTTACTCCATCGTGCCATAGGATGGATTCTTAATCATACGCTCAGGTGAACGAAGAACTTGAAAAACGTCGAGAAAATCATTTGTCACATTTTACAAAAGTGATCGAGTTGCAATAATATTGTATCGGCGATATATTTATTTGTTTTCTTTGATTCGCTTGCGAAATCGAGAGTTTCGAAATGTATTTGTGAAAAGGAAATCAATCGACCAATATCGGCAACGGGTAGCAATCTTGAGAGAATGTATCTTCCGGAGGATATTTCGTCCTACCTTCGAGGAGTCTCTCGATGACCGAATAAAAACGAGTCTTGCGAGATATTTTTATCTTCGACTCGATACGAATTTTCTTTCGACTGAAACGTACACGCACGTATATCTAATGAAATTCACGTCTCAATAACTATCGGAGTGTAAATGTGAAAGTTCAGTCGAACGTTCTTAACTAATAAAATAAATTCATAGTGCATAATTGACATAGGTCTTTCGTAGAATGAAATCGTCCGGAGAGTTTCTCGAAATTTCAGAAACGAGATCAGGGCTTTCGAATTTCCTTGGATACGGTTCATCGAAGTCGGTTCGAACTCCGGGTCGTCGAATACCACGATTGGACCGCGTCGTAAAGAAAAAAATTGATCGAATGCGGGCCAAGAATTATGAAATTTCATTTCTGACGAGGAAAAAATCGTCGATTCGTTTACGCGAAGGCAAAAAACTGAAGGAAGCGTTAGTAAACACACTCGTACATGTACACAACAAAAGCTTCGTCGCGTTACTCTATTTTGATTTTATTGCACGATGAAAAAAAAAAGCGAAAATTCCGTGCACGTTGTCATCAAAATATATACTTGCACATAATCGCGGCCTCGCCTACTTACACTATTGTATGTACAATCATCCCAACACACGAACAAAGCAAGTATACGTAGCCAAAAAAAAAATATATGTAAATAACGTACACGCGCGTCAGGTGTACCCGCCTATATCGTACCATAAATAAAATAGAATTTTCTACTTTCAATTGTTTTCGTCTATTCGGGCGGATCGCGGTTCACTAGACGGAATTGAGGCTGCGGTTGGAGAAGAAAAAAAAAAAAAGGAAAAAGCGGCACGGCCATGTACACAGTTTTCGTAGGCATAAACGAACGCCAAATCTCGCGTTGCAACGATCCACGTAACGCATACGTGGAGGGGGAAATGAAAACAGGATGAACGTTTGGAGACGGTTAGATTCATTGATAAATTTTGGCTCGACCCATGGATTACAATATTCTCTACTACGGCGTATCTACCTACGTCGCGATGGTGTGTTTTAGGACATACCTAGGCGGCACAACCTGTCGGTGCTTTCACTCCGCGAGAACGCCAAGTTTTAGACGGCAGCGGTCGTATGCCCATCGATTATTATCATCTGCGATCGGGATCTGCGACGATATTACGGTTTGTAACGTCACGCCCCGATCGTTATCTCGTAAACCGTACGTCGAATCCAGCTAATCGTACGGAAGACCTAGAGCCGAATAACGTCACGAATTAAATACCGCGATACATATATGTATACGTAAAGTAAACATTACATTTTATGTAGAAAGTCGACATGTTTTCATCTGGCATAATTATTACGCTACACGTAGCATCGGCTCACGATCGGTTATAGTTTATGCTAATCGACGAAAATCTCGACAATCGAGCGCATCAATATTTTTTACCTGCAACGCCTGTAACCCTGTTTTTTTTTTCTTTTACAGCGGTTTTTGAAAATTACTATTTGCTGTAGGTAAAAATTCGAAAAAACCAAATAAATATTTTTGATAAATGGAATAATATTTTCGTTCTACGCGTATGACTGCGGTATTTTTTGAAAATCACGAGGTGTTGGTGCCGACCGAAGTTCCAACTAACTAAATATCAGTCGTATAAAACGTTGTATAATGTCGTGAGAAAAACAAATGATCGATTCTCACATTTGACTGACGATTTGCATCGCTGTGATAATTGGCACGAATCATACGGTATAATAATGAATAATGTTCACCCCTCCTCCCTTCCTCACTCATATTTGCAAGACTATAGCTAATCGTAAGTATACGCACGGTATGTAATTTTGTTTTGCAGATTTTGAGAATAAATGATAGAAAAAGAAAATTTTAGATTATGTATTAATTATTGTGTTGTTTGCGAAAATATTCATTGTGTATAACGTAGATGATATTATATGTGTATATTACGTTATACCTCACACATACGATATTTATTTGTTTACACGCACTGCAATATTGTTGAAAAAAAAAAAAAAAAAAATTCACAATCGTTCGGATATTCGATGAGGAAAACAAGTCACCGATTTATTGTAGTGTAAAACAGTTATAGATTGCAAAAATAAATATAAATGGACAATTTCATGGTCGCATTACGAGGGTAAAATTTATATCAAAGGCAAGGAAATCGGACACCTGGATTATATAATATCCTTGATCGGTATTATAATTGCGCAAATCCGATGAATTACGATAAATACGAGACTCCGGTACATCCCACGTGTGTATGTGCCTATAAACTATACATACATAGAACTGCAGCAATACCGGCTAGGTGCGGAAAAAAATCGACGCTCCCAAAAATCGTGCGGATCGACCGATGGAATTATTTTATCCGCCGTACGTGTTGGTTGAAACTTTTGCGAAACGATAATCGGGTATTACACTTTCGAATTTCCGAATTATCATTTTTTTCTTCTTCATCTTATTTGTCGAAATTGTCCCGAAAGCGCATCAACGCATCTGGGGAGGTGTATATTTTCATTTGAAAAAGTTCGGGAGAATCGTGACGGGAAAAAAAAAAATCGGTAGAAAGAGAAAAAAAAAAGATCATTACGATCGTTTCGTAATCGGAGATGATCGATGAGCGGCTCGATTCGGCGCGTAAAAACCCGATCGCCTTTTTCTAGGATCATTCCAGCGCGTTAAATTTCAATTCTAATACAATTACGAGCGGATAAACAGATAAACAAACTTCGAGACGAAGCTTCTTGGAATTTCGCTGGTACAACGCGTATTTCATACACGTTAATCAAATAAGCGGTCGGTTTTTAAGTTTACCGCAAAAATTAACGCTTTTTTGACACACAATGACGTGTGCGCGTAAGTACGAAATCATCCGTAGTCGCTTAATAAATGACCGAGAAAAATAGCTTTCGAAGGTTGTACCCGGTGTTGTATTCTTGACGAATCTGCTGCGAAGCGATAACGATTTCATTATAATTTTCTTATCACCCTCAACAAAGTGCAACGACATGGCGAATAAATTTTTTTTTTTCTCTCTCTAAAAAATATTCATCAGTATCTTCGAATTTCTCGAGTTAAAAAGCCTCCTGAATTTGATTTTTTTTTTGTACCACCTTCTAATGATCGGATTATTACGCTATATAACTCACTCGCTAACTGCAGTATAAGCTCTTGACATCCACGGAGTTTGCTGTGATTCACTCCGTAAATTGTTAAGAGTACGAATGGAAAAAATAAAAAAAAATTCAAGTACATTTTGTTATTCCTCTTTTTTCTTCTATTTCAAAGAACGCGTATCGTAAGCATTATACATATGTACATCGAAGAGAAGAATTACCGATAACTGTAATTGATGGTCATAAAAATAAACGATCATTTTTCTCTAATTGTTTTCTTATCATTGTTGTTATAATTACTCGTTGATTTATACGTTCTCGTACTTTTTTTATACAGTTGTAAGGAAGTTTTACACGCTGCAGCGTAAAGGGAACAAAATTTTTACGGTATCGAGGTGCAGAGAAAACGACGAATCACTTCGCCGATAGTCCGACTATTTATAGATTTTCGAACACCCTTACTTCGGATTCACTCCGCTGAACTTTTGCAAACTTATCAATTACACCGAATTTATTATCACATCAGTGACGGCAAAATGATATTGGCCCTGAATAACGACACGACATTCGCTGACGAGGTCGAGTGGCTACACGGCTCACCTCATACTCCGAACTCGACCCATATCGCCAATATGTTGGCAAACCTTTCATGGGTTGTATTTTGAAACTTACGTACGCAAAAAGAGTAGGCACATATTTTGAAAGATGATTCAGCAACACATGCGGCGCATACATATAAGCGACGTTTGATTTCCTCCTGCCGATTAAATTACAATCTAGGAGGACCCGACTTTTTTCCATCTTCTTCCGACCTCTCGTCAGTTTTTCTTTACACCTACTTTTTTCCCGTTTTTTTTTTTTCAAATAGGCGAAACAAACTTCGACCCGCTCCGTATGATCTTGGTGTGAAATGCCGCGACGAAGCCAACGGGGGAAAATAAAATCGTGCACGTTATAATTGAGTACGAAATACGATGTTTTTGTTTTTTTTTTTTTTCCTTTCTTTTTTACAGATTTCTCGCGGTGTGATAATTGGATGAAAAAAAGTGAGCAATATATTATGTTTTGTCGGAGAGGAGTGCGACGCGCGTTTTGAGAGCGTTACTCGCGCGCAACAGGCGCCGCAGACATCCGAATGACGAGACAAACGTAACCGTATAAAATGAATAATTGGGGGTCCAATAACTCTCTGGTATATCACGAAGTACACGTTCTCCGTTATACATGGCATCTAAAACGGGTGCTGTCAAAAGAATCTTTTTCAACTTTGAGTGCCTTGACCACGTGAAGAAAAAAAAAACAAAAACAAACATCAACGAATAAATAAAATAAATAAATCGAGCGATCGCTTTCGCTCGTATAATTTTGATTGAGGCATTATCGCCGATCCTTTCTACCGCGTATGAAATAACCACGCTTAACCAAAAATGGAAAAAAAAAGAAGAAAGAAAGAAAGAAATTATCTTTAACATTCGATTGAGCAAATCGTTCGTTCTGTTGAAACGCGATTTTCAAAGTTTTCTTACATGTAATTAACCTAGACTTAAAATTTGACATTAAGTAAAATTGATGTGCGATATCGAATTACAAAATGATGATGTGATTCCGTTTCTGAGTATAGGTATACGATTGAACAGAATTTTCATACAATCGGTTCGCCGTTGACGATGATCAACAATGTTATTAATCGCCAGCGAAATTGGAAGGATTTTTTTTTTTTTCTGTTCCGTTGATTTCACCGTCGAGAATCTCTGGCGTTAAAATGGCTACGAGGAATTTTTGAATGTCGGTCTCGCGCGCCTCCGAAAATAATCGCTACGAATAAATTATCATCGGTGCAGGATATCGAGCCTGCACGCGACGCGCAACAAGATGAGTTCAACGTCCGATAACAAATTGTCGCATAAATTTTGAATGCTCAATTATAAAGTTAGTCGATGTACATAGAGACGATCGTTATTATCGTCATCATCGTCGGTAATCATTGTCACTATATAATCGTATTTCTTAAGCGTTCCTAACTATGTGTATCTCTAATACGTTTGATCGGTTCACGGGCTGCGGGTACCGCACACACTCCGTAGAAAATTGAGCAACGCGGAAATTTCAACGTCCGCAAAACATTTTCTAAACGAGCGTAAATTTAACATTCAATTACACGTACCGAGTACGCGATATAAAACGTAGCTGATAAGTAGTTGAGGTGCGCGCAAAGTTCGCCCTCGAAATTTGGAGCACGCGACAATGCAGATTATACGGCAGAAATGTGCAATCCAAAAATTAGCAAAAATTATAGACACGGCGTTGCAACGGTGAAATAAGTCGAGTTATTTCCTCGTCGTTTTTAACGAAATTCTGCGGATCTCTGAAAAATTATTACCTCCGCGGGAATAATTATCCGTCGTAACTGATTGTAAGTAACGGGGGTATCGTGGACCGACGTATAGCGAATAAAAACTAGCAGCAAATTTAAATGATTCGTAAAAGGTATGCGCGGACAATAAGAGGCGAGGGATTGTATGCGGGAGATTGTAACCTTATTTCTGCAAGGAGGTGAAGGCGATAGTCGAGTAATGGATATTTCATCTGTGAGCTTGAAAACCAACGGTGTAATCGAGCTCTTTTACGATGCAGCTTCGAGGCTTCGAGGAAATAAAATGAACGATCGCGTAGGTGAGCAGGGGGGTGGGGGAACGAACGAGAAAAAAGTTGAAAAAGATTTTCTCGATATTCTTGTTTTTTTAATATTAAAGGTATTTGTTCACGATAACGAGGAGATACTAGGTCCAGGTCTCGCCAACGAGAGCAAAAAATTGGATTCAACGCCTCGTCCTTCAAAGTGGATGTACCAAAACGTCGTTTTACGGTCTTCTTATTTACACCTTGTGGTGGTAGTCGAAAGTCAAGTACGTACTTATATGCGTGAGTCTGGATGAGTGGGATACTCTTATGTATTTCACAAGCAGTGGATATCGTAAAAAATGAATTGTTGCAGTCACAACACGTATAGTTTTCAAGAACATTGAATTTTAATTTATTCATCAATTCTTTTATCCTCGCATTTATCATTACACAATCGTAATTTCGGAATTATACGTTCATGTCTCACGCGGTGTAAGATTAGCTGAAAATTATTTTGACTGGATGAAATATTGCGAAATCATTTTCTGTAAAATAGTGTGCTCAAAAAAATATTGAAACCAATGAATTGAAAAATTCAATTTTTTATGTTTTCTATTCACAAGAGTCCCGCATACGTGGAATCGATTCGATTTCTTCCAACCCCCGTCTATGACTCGAAGGAAAAACGAATAAAAAAAATTCTCGCAGCTTCCTGAGACGCCTACCGAACCTATAGGGTGTGAAGTTTGACACGAAAATCTGGTGAGGTTTCACCTGGTCTGCGAAAGATTCGATCGCAGGTAAATTAACCGAAGACGTTTCTGATTCATCATTGTGCCGGTTGAGAAAAGATGAAAACAATTAAAATAAAATGTGGAAGATGAAAGATGTGTGCCACGGTTCATAGACTGCACGTCGTTAATCTATACAATTTATGTTTCTGCATAACTGCATGAGTGAACACTGCACTGTCTGGTATTTAAATTCTAGCCTTTTACGTAAGCGCGCGCTATATAATTATATTTTTAAGTGCTCGTATTCATATACGTTGTACCTGTACATCTCATCCTCTACTTTTATCCGTTACGTTATGGGGTCGTAATCGCCGAAAAAGGCCACCCAAACCGATGTTGAAAGAGTGCCTAATTATTTTCACGTGTTTTCGTAGTGATCGGAATGCAAGACGGAAAAAACGAAAATCGTTCGGAAAAGCTGGAGTTGAAAAATGGGTAATTTTAAAAAGTGAAAAGACGGTCGGTGCGAAACTCTTCCAGTATACCGGCTCGAAGTGATACAAAAGATATCGCATAAAAAATCGATAAACTTGAAGGACGAGATTTTTTTATTATTTTCAACCGATTTCAATGATGAATCCGGTAATCGGATATTTTGGGTATTTCAGCGGTGCAAATGCCGCATGAAAGCTGAAGCGAACAAGTGAAGAAATAAAATAACGTCATCTTCCCTTTTTCTCACGTAGGTATAAGGTTAAACGGCTTTAAAACGTAATAGACGCGCGTTATACTCTCAATTTCCCTTTTTTCTTCATTTGTAATTTCGCTTTTGTTTTCTTTGTTTTCTTTGTTACATACCTGCGCATACCACATCAGCTACAGCACATCATTTGATGCACCAGCTATGTATATAGAACATAATATCTTTGTCAGGAAGACGGTTGTTAACACTCAACTTAACAGCTCCACAAACTCACAAGGCCTTATTTTCCGTGTTATTTTCCCAACTGTGGTTACGCAATAGTTATAATAACGACAACAATAATCAGAATAATAATTTTGTCGCGTCCTTTTTGCTCAACTAATTCTAATAACGTTTGCTATAATCTGAGAGTGAAATATATTTCGAGGTATACACCTGTATATTATTGACGTGGAAAATTTAAACATTGAATTGAGGAAAACCGGATCTATGCATTTTTCAATTTCTACGCAGATGCGATCGAGTCTTTGCAAATTGTTAGCTTTTCTTATCAAATTATTCTAAACTTCCTCTTTTATCTCATCCTCCAAGATTTGAAATTCGAAATAATTTACTTGAATTATTCCAGGAAGTGATCGATGATTTTTTCTTTATCGTTTTGCGTATGCCTCCACGCATAAACTTTTGCGACAAGTATGTTTTTTATGTATCTATTTTATCGTGCTTGAAACTCAATTAGTGTTTGAAAAAGACAAAAGAAATCGTAGAGCTAATGTTGAACGAGTGTCGTATATCCGTATACCCATACGCGCGCTGACATGTACGGTGGAATGCTGAGACTTTCGATAACATACATCGTCTGCAATTTTTAAACATAAACTTTACCACGTGCACTCGAACACCTGACATTTACAATCGAGATTACACGCTTCCGATATGATTGGAGGGGAGAAAATCATCATCATTATTTTTTCTTCTTTCGATTTAGCACACGCGTCTTTTCATCTGTACAATTTCGAGTTACGCTATTTGTAAAAATATTTTCATCGTTCAATTTGTATTCTCTGTCGTTGTGTTCATTTAATCATGATTAACGACGTGCGTGAATTTATTTCCGGATTTTGAAAACGGTTTTCACAAAAAAATTACCGCGGTATTAACAAGGGAATTATCCAATACACGTTGCAGTACTGGAGAAGAATTAATATTTCGTACGTCAAAATGAATGAACGAATGAGAGAACGATTAATGATGTTCACCCGACGCGAATCGGACATATTTCGTAATTTTCAGAGGCCATAACGAACCTATTCGAGTCCAACAGAGGATACTGTTAAGTGGCAGGTTGAGAAAAAACGACGGAAAAAAAACAAACAAGATGGAAACATTTTCAACGTGTGTCGAATTCGTCCGTATTTCGTGGTGTGCGGTGTGCGATCTCATTGTAGCGATGATAGAATAAAAAATTGAACAATATACATATATTCTCGACGAATTACCATGATACCCGGTTGTATGGGAATTCGAAAGAATACCGATTGATTGAAAGAAACCGTCAGCGTGCCGCAGATGATTGGATAAGTGATCGATTTTCGTCCATAATTATTCTCGTAGATTTTTAATTAACATAACAAAGTAAAGTGAATGGGTGAATGGATTTTAACGGATTCTGATGACTGGCGCAATTTTCGAAAATTATTCATTCTCTATTAGGTAGATACAACGCTATATTCGCACGTATAATTAAGTGGGAATTGCATAACGCGCATTCGGCAAAGGTCGGCGGATTTCGAATAGTGCTGTTCAAATATATTTTTTTTTTTTCATCTTTTTTTCTTTTCCATTGCACGTACGGACACACGAACCGAATATTTCGTGATTACGCCACCAGCTCAAAAAATATGTACAAGTATTCGTGATGTACTTACAGAAAAATAAATCTGATAAGGTCGATCGGCCATTAAGATAAACGATCGATCAAGCTCTTTTAATTTTTGAATGCAGCTCAGCTAGGGGGTGGGGAAAAAATAGCTCATTGTCATCCTTGCATTTTACAAGGATTTTTTACCTGGAAATTTCGGATCGAATGGCAGAAACTGTAGACTCGCAATTGATAAGTCAAAGCCAAAAATCTGAAATTATCAAGAAGAACAAAAAGATTTAGTTCCGCAGTAATACGGAATACGACGCAACGTAGTCAAGTGCATTAGATCCGTTGAACAACTCGTATCTATATCACACCTGTGCAAATTTGTTTTGAAACGATGCCGCAGGTGCAGCAGAATTTACCGTACATATAACATGCGGCTACGGTTACGCGTGCTGCGCCGAAGATATTTGCGATAAAAAGAATATAATGATAAGTACGTTAATTAACGCGATCGCTGATTCTAATTGAATTCCACGACTACAATTGAACCAGAGTGGGAAGAAAACGAATCTTTGATATTCAGCGATTTGCAGATCGCCTGCATCCCGAAATTGAATTCGCATGGTTGATTTTTTTTTTTTTTCTTCATTCAAGCCGTACACTGAAACAGCACCGCGCAAACGCGACATTGAAAATCACGTGCGATGGCCAGGCATCGCTCTTCCTAATCGCGCGCTGTAAATCTGCCTACAAACAGGTCGTTTTTTTTTTTTTTTTTTTTTTTTAATCGTATGCGATACGATTCAATGTTACGTAAAATTTAACGGTATGCATGACCATCGTGCACACAACCTACGGATTTCAGGGGCAATGGCTGTCGCACGCCATTGATGTCTGGGTCATTAAAAATCGTGACAAAACTTCGTACCTCATCGCTCGTAAGACCAACTGGGCGCAGCTCCAATGTCGATTCTTCGATTTGCGATTAAAGGTCGTCATTGAACATCGTATGCGTTTTAACGAAGACTTTGAAGTACAAAATTTTATGAAATTTTTCTCCTTCTTTTTTGCTTTACAATTAGTTGTATACCTCGACATTTCGTGGATCCTGTGCATCAGATCTTGAATCCGGAAAAATATCGGGAAACCAAATGAAACTGGGGGAAAACGGAATTTTTATTATTCGCGACCCCCTAACGAGCTATAATTGCATTGACGACGGAAAAAATGTCAACTTTGATCGCGGGGTCAAGTCTTCTACGCGAACTTTATCCTCCACCTGGCGGAGTAACGACGACACGTACGGAATACTGTGTTACGAGAACAAAAAATCATGAAATTGAGAATACCGAGAATGACGATATTAAATAATAATAATGAATATCCGGAATTATTGTAATGACATAATAGATTGATACAAGGGCGATACGAAATTAAGACTAATAGTCGTATCACGGTCCGCGTTTTAACGTTTAAAAAAAAGGAAGCTTTAATCAACAAACTCTTAAATTGGCGGACCAAGAATATTATTTTTCGAGGACACGTTATAACCGCCTTAATTCACACCTTACGTACATAAATGCATAAATACACACGTGTACATACGTATACGTACAAATGCGTAGATACATAATACAATAATATATTTGACCAACGTATATATTTATGATGTACTTGAAGACGCGTTATTTTTGCACGCTGGAATTTTGTTGCCGACTTTTCTTTCGCGGATTAATCTCTGCGTGATAATTACATGCCGAATTTATTTACTCTCGTGCGTTCGTGTGCGTCTGTATTCATGTATTTTTTCTTCTACTTTCTTTTATCGTTTTTTACGAAACGTGTGCAATAATCCTTCATCGTTATACTTGTACGCCGATATTTTCTCTCCGAATATCATTTTGGGGATTCACCGCGGGCCAAAGTTGAAAAATATACCACACTCCCAATACATGTGGATTACAGGTATACGCCAACTGCTATGATTGTTTCGAAATGTTTTTTTTTAATTTTTATTTCCAGATAGACCGAAAATTGCAACGATGACGTGGAGATCGAGAAAGGACGTGATGGTCTGATCGTACATTTAATCCGGAAGGAAACAAAATTTTCGCTCCTGCAGCCGCGCTGTCTTCTTTCCACATTATTCAACGAAATTTCTAACCCCCGCGATCAGCACGATTTGAAAAGTAACGAACAAAAAAAAAAAAAAAAAAAGGATAAAACAAAAACCGTCAAGATGACGATTATCAAGAGTTTCTTCAGGCGGATAATCAAGGATTTCCAGCACAAAGAGTTACTTCCCCTGAAGTTACTATTTTTCGTACAATCATCCAGTGAGTTGTGATTATATTTTTATAAACTTAGGGCATAGAAGCGTACCGGTTTTGGTCACCTCGGTCCAATTGCGTTGCCAATTACACCTCACTTGTAATACATTTTTCAAGGCAATTCTAACGTTGAATAGAAAATTGAGGAAAAATTGTATGTAATTGTTTAGTCAACTTCGTGCGATAAAAAGTAACAACAAAAAAAAAAAAAATTAGGCACCAAAACAAATGTTCACAATTGGTATCGGTGTGGCTGAAACCCGCGGGTCTATCTAATTATTGTAAAAAATTTCAAACGGCAGAACAAACCAACGAAATTACTTACAATTAGTTTACACAAAAACGAATTCGCTACGAAATTCAAGTTGTTAGTTTCCTTCGACTTGATCGCGCAATTTTATCCTTTTTGTTTGCGATTTATTTTTTTAAATAAAAAAAAAATTCATCCAAACAAACATCGCCTTTGGCTGTCACTCAATCATGATATTAAACCGCAACGCAATTTATTTTGCTCAAATATCTGTGCCAAGCTGCTTGATGTCGGTCTTTTTCTGGCTCTAACCCCTCGGCTCTTCGGAAAGTTTTTTTTTCTTTTTTTTTTTTCTCAGATCGCCTTATTTGATTTTAAGCAAGCGGTGACTTGACTGACCAACTACGACCGACCGATGATGATCCATCACATTTTATAATATCTTTACTGTTTCATTTTGTTCGTTTTTTTTTTTTTTTTATTTTTTTGGTATTTTTTTTTTTTCCACTTCCACTCGCGGGAACCGATTTGCGTTCCACTTGTCTCGTTTGCGCGGATGAAATTGATGGATAAAGAGACTTACTTTGCGGCGTACGTATATGGGACGTTTGCCAAACGGTAATATGCTGATGTAAACAAATTCGAAAGATTTGAATTAGCTATACAGTCAAGTTCAAGGTGAATTGACCGCGCGGAGTTCATAACTGAGGCCTGCCAGTGTTCGATTTTTGAAACGCCAATGATAAATTACCTAGTTTCACGTTCAACATACGTTACAGAGACACGTCAAGCTTTTTAATGTTATCTACCGAGATGGCATCACCTCATGAGTTGAAAATAATTCATCGTATCTACACGAAAATAGTACGGATCATGGGAATTTTACTGGAGAAATCGAATCACAAGTTTAGAGTAATAAAGTAGCATTTCACGAGTTTCGACGGATGCTGCATAGGAATATTTTGTTCTTTTTATTTCAGAAATGTTGCAAGAGCTTAGCCGTTATATTCTCGTCTAATATAATTGAGAAGAGAAAGCCCGATTGCTGCAGAAAAAAAAAAAGAACGAATTTTCGGAAGATATTTCTTTTCTGTTTTCCGATTTTCTCTCCTTCATTATTTCTTTGTTTTTCCAATGCACAGCACTCTTCGTTCTTTATCCATACCTGACAATCCACATGCGAGAGTTGGGCATAAATGTCGAGGAAACTGCGATAATGAGCGCCGTGACCCCCGTCGTAGCGATTGTGATGCCACCGTTGGCAGGGATGGTTGCCGACCGGATTGGCAATTTCAAGGTGATTAAACAGTGGACAACATGTGTTGTTTCGCTCTTTTCTCTACGAGGAAACTTTCGAAAGAATAATTACCAGATGACACTTACCGTTCCAGATTTTGCTCTGCGTATTTTCTTCCCTCGGTGGGGCAGCGGCCCTTCTACTCCTCCTAGTTCCCGTGGGAAGAGTGACCGTCAAATTTCCGGAAAGAGTCGTCATGGATCTCGGTTGTCCGGGTGCGAACGGCGACCTGGTTTACACTATGAGTCAGGCGAATCCCTGCGAGACTCAATTGGTGCCGGAAATAAACACGAACATGGAAAGCTGCGGGTGCGTTGAACCATGTTCGGTATTATTGTTTTTGTTCCATACGATACGGGGCAACGGTACAAGGTCACCCGAGGGATAATTCTCGATGTATACGCAATCGCGATGACGATGAGAAAATTTTCAATCGCACTTTTACGCGTGGATTTTTACTCTTTCGAAGAGGACGATTTGCCGAGCACAAGCGAACCGGGGTACTTTGAACCCGACGATTAATTCGTCATTTTTTAATTCTCAGATATATTTGCCACGCGGATTTGCACAACAACACCGAAGTAGAGGCGATACTGGCCGCCAGAGCGTACACGGTTAGACATTTCGATCTTGCGACCGGCTCGAATGTCTCCTTCAAGTACACCATATCGAAATCTGAATTACCTCAGGTCAGTATATCTGATTGGGCAGGGAGCGAAAATCTATCGATTTACAGAATAGTTGATTTTGAACTTTTTAAACGAAGTCCAAGAAAAATTTTTCAATGACGTCGCAAATCTGTCCACAAAATCTTTGGGAAGTACGAAATTCGACACTTTGGCGGAGTTTATCCAGTAATTGGCAGTCGTAACTCTTAGAGCTTCCAAGGTCAAATCCACATTTTGTTCGAAGAAGACAGAGAATTGATTGTAATCGTTAATTTCGCCTTGGCATTTTCCTGATTTTTTTATTTCCGCATCATGATCCATGGAATCTTGGAAAAACAATATCCCTGCAGCTCGTGTATTTCTTTCATCTTCAACTAGGAAGGACAAACTCTCTCTCGTTCGATATGTCCTTTAGCTCAGATAATAAAAAACCTACAAGGCTTCATAACAAAAAAAAAAAAACACAAAAGAAAACGCAATTGCTGTATAACAACTTCGACGACATATCAGTTTGTTTTTTTTTTTTTTTTTTTTATTCGATTTGTAATGTATTTTGTTCCGGTTCATTATCAGGCTAACAAAGCGAAAGAAGACGTGAGGGAACGTCGTCTACTGGCAAATAATGAATTCTACAAGACCTCCATAAGACAGCTTTCAAAAAGTACTTATTTCTTCCCAACGAGTAAACTTTACGAATTTTCTTGCACCGAGTCAAACGCCACGTTGAATCAGACCAATTGTGCATTCGGAGAATTCGGAGTTACGGTGAGAACAAAAAAAAAACCAGAGCGTTAAATTTTGTACTTTGTGGTAATCGTTGCCAATGTGTAATATATTTCGTTGAATCTTTTCGCAGACAAATTCAAGCAACGACAATATCAATCATCGTGGCTATAAATCAAAACTAAAACTACTCAACGCTACGAACATCGACATTCTCGAAGCGAAACGTCAGTACATATCAGAGGCGATATCTTGGACCGGAAATTACGGATTTCAGAAATTGAAATGTGCCAATCCGGACAGGAAAGAACAAAAAATCGCACTCACCGTACCGCTGATTAATTACACCAACGGTGTCGATGTCTATAAATCACTTTACATGGAAGGATGCAGCAAAAGATGCGTCGTTACAGCAGCTAGAAAAGATATCTGCTCGAACACGGAAACCGTAATCGAATACAACATCAAACTTACTTTTTGGTTGTATCTCGTGATAAGGGTTTTCATTGGTGAGTTTTTCATGAAAATAATACGAATTTCAAATTGTTTAGAAATTTCAAACTGACTTCGGTCGTTTCGGTTCATCTTCTTTTTTAGGGATGATCGGAGGCACCGCGTTCGCAATGTTCGAAGGTGCCGTTATAGCCATTCTGAGGGAACAAAAAGCGGATTACGGATTACAGAGAATCTACGGTAGCATAGGCGGTATGATATCTTCGCCGCTTTCGGGGATGCTAATCGATTACGTCAGCAGTGGTAAAGAGTACACAGATTTTAGGTGAGTCGTCGTTCGCGATAACCGGCAATTTTGACGATCGTCAAACAGCTAATTTTTGGATAATTTAACCCGACAACTAATCACATTCATTCCATTTGTTTACCACTTCAGACCGGCTTTTTACCTCTACGCTGGTCTCAAGATAATGTCTGGTATCCTCATGCTCTCCATGAGTCTCGAGTTCAAGGCACCGGCCAAAAACGTTGTGAGCGACGTTTTGGGCGTTCTAAAAAACGTAGAACTCGTAGCTCTTTTCATCGCTTGTTTCATTTTAGGTAAGTAATTCGCGAACGTCATTACATGAGTGTGCACATCCGCATGTTACTTTTTTTTCAATCGGATGCAAAAAAAGAACGAATACTTCAGCGGTGTAGTGGATGTCGGTGGTATCTGTTCGTTGAATTTTTTTGAGTTATAATCCTCGGCTGGTCCGCTTTTGTCATAATAATTCACTCGTGCCAATGTCATTCGCGTGATATCCGTGCGTGGAATAGCGATGTCCTTTTTTTCTTTCGAGTATAATATGCATGTACAAATATAGCTACTGCGAAATTACCAAAGTATAAAGGTACTCGATCACGAATCGAAGCGGTCTGTTAAAGTTAGCGAGGTAACTCCGACGATTGACCGCGAACACACATACTGGCAATGACAACGTCACGAGGCAGTGTCAACAATAACCGGATATTACGTAACGATCATATATCGCTTAACTTCCGTCTCGCTTTAACGCACGAACAAATAGTTAAATTATAACATTCGCATTCATCGTGTGTACAAAAAAAAAAAAAAAAGAAAAAAAAAGAGGAGAAACTCGGTACATACAATTGTAGGTTTTTCCACGGAATTGCCGATGTCTGTTTATCTTTCAGACGATGCACTGATCACTTCTAATTGACGTTTGTTTGTTTGTTTTTTTTGTTTTCCAGGAACCGCTTGGGGTTACATCGAATCGTTCCTTTTCTGGCTGATCCAAGACTTGGGTGGCTCTAGATCGCTGATGGGCATCACAATAACGGTCGGAGGAATCGCTGGAATCCCGTTACTGGCCATGTCGGGTCCGATAATCGAAAAAATCGGGCACGCAAACGTGCTTTTTATCGGTTTCATATTCTACGCCGTCCGACTAGTCGGTGAGCAACGACGAACTCCCCTTTTTCATCTACGTGTCGAAACTTCGTCCAAAATTTACCGACTATTCGCATTTACAATCGCTTTTCAGGCTACTCCCTAATTTACAACCCGTGGATGTGTCTCTACTTCGAAGCTCTGGAATCCGTCACATCTAGTTTAAGTTTTACGGCAGCCGTAACATACGCTGCCAAATTATCGACTACGACCACCGACAGTTCGATCCAAGGACTTTTGGGTGGACTTTACTACGGCGTTGGTGAGCAACGAAATTTTAACGTCTGATTCCCCGGCCGTGATATTAAATTCTTAATCCTAATGTTGTGTTCAATTTTAGGCAAGGGATCGGGAAGTCTGATCGGTGGTTATCTGATGAAGAGCGTAGGCACTCGTCCCACGTACCAAATATTGGGTGGAATGTCCTGTATAACAGGAATCGTTTATTTCTTGTTCAACCGACTGTATCTGCGAAAAAGACCGCAGGTCGAGGGTAACGATATCGTTAAAAAGAAGCCGAAAAAGAGGGACGCCGAGGTTGCCGATCAAGGACCGGTCGAATTGACGGAGAAATCGGGTTACAAAGAGAAGGAGGAAAAGCGGGACGATAAGATTTCTTACGGTTCTGAAAACAAAGCCTTTTCCAACGATGGAACTGATAAGATAAAATCGGAAGTCTCCGATATTCAAACGCAGGACTCCGAGGCGAAAGAAATCGAAGCGATCAAGAACGCCAAGAATCTCGACAGGATAGAGAAAATTGACGAGGTAGAGAATACCGAAGTCATCGGTAAAAACAAAAACGAACTCGCGGTTGAAAAAACGGGAACCGACGACACGAGCAACTGTAAAAAGAACCTTCAGAACGGAAGCACGAATCTTGCATACGAAACCGAACAAGACACGGACGCGGGCAAATGTAATGTCACTATCGAAAAGGAGCCCGACGAAAGAAAGTAAGAGATTTTCGATAAGGTGGAACTCTAGACAAATTAATATTGACGAAACAAAAGAAAAGAAATAAATAAAATGTTGTACAGTAATTTTTACCTACCAAGTAATGATCGAAAGTTATCGATATATATACATAACATATCTGAATATGTTTGATTATTTATGTACCTATTTTTAATAGTAAAACTGTTGTAATTTGTTATATAAATGTATAGATTATTGAACATCGTCGATGATTATTACTAGTGATTAAGGTATTTAGGACAGAAACATCTGATAAAGGTGTTGAGACATTCCTTATATACTCCAATTACCGAATAATCACCCATGTGAAAAAATTTCAGTAGATATGTATTGGATTATCGGTCGAAATTGGAACACAGTCACTGAAAAATATTTTAGAAAATTTGCGTAGCAAAAAATTGAAACTTTCAATAAAATCCGAATCAAATCATCGCGTTATTACTTTCCGCGAAAAGTTTCACAAGATTCCTAAAAATACAAAAAGAGTAGAATATCACTAAAATGCCAAGTCTCTAAAATGAAAAAAAAAAAAAAATCTTGAATAAGAATTTCTCAGATCTGATTCAGGTGTGAAGGAAAAAAGAAGTCAAAACGTACCCCACTTGACCGATTTTTTATGATTGACGTTCGATTTTGTATCGTGAAATCCATCGCGGTGTTCCAAATTCGAGCGATCAGGTAGTTGTTACACATCGGTTGACAATCATCGGAGATAACAATTGTCAATTATAATCTGATATCGCCTATCCCAAGAAAAGAAATGGATCGTAAAAAAAAGCTAACAAATATTTCCGACTCGTCGATTTATAATTTAGCGCCAACCCTGATTATGTGAATTAGTCAAAATCAATCAGTTACCGAGGTCAAATCAATTAGGTCATAACTATAAATTACAAAGAAAAAGGTTCCTATGAAAGCAAAACGTAATGCTGAAGTCCGATTGGATTACGATGTTTTTTTCTAACATGGAGAAAAAAAGAATTGCAGTACACATATTTCTGAAACTGTATCAGAACCTACCGTGGGTTATTGAATAAATAGTGATATTACAGTGCAGGTAACAATGCGATACGCATTTAGATTTTAGTTAGTATCATCCGAAGTTCAAACAACATTTAGATAATACGATATAGTTTTCTTTTGTTAGTAAAATCCGAAAAATAAAATAAAAACGTGAAATCTAGAATACCGATAAGTATAAGACGTATTATTAAGATTTGCATTATAATATTATAATCGTAGGGAGTATGGAGGAGACGGAATCACCTGATCTGAGCAAATGATGACGACGACGACGATTTTTATGAATTCATTGAAAACTTTCGATCGCAGCTTGCGTCTTGTCTACCTCAAGACCTGTAGATTATATTATCAGTATTTTAAAGCTGACCCAATTGTTGTACGCAGTTGTTAATCAGCGATTGTTAACTAATAAAAATAATTACGAAAATCGCCTTAGTCGTAACTCTGATATTTTCCTCATTTTTTTTTTTTTTTTTTTTTTTTTACGATCCTCACCCGAATAGTTCGAATGCGAACTGACCAAATTCCGATCGTATCGAAAGGATTTACAACAGAAAAGAGCTAAAATGTCGAACGACTCTATCGATACTCTGGTAATCTAGATCCATACATACTTGATCGTCTGGAGAAACGTCAGCGTAACGGTCTGTTACAGTTTGTAGAACGAATTAGAACAATTTCGTAGAGAATCTTTGCGGTAATATTTAGCGCCTATAACGTCAGAGGCAGAGAATCTTTTGACATTACAATTGTTATCGAAATCCACGTCCGCCGGAAATTGTTTCGAGCAATTTTATATCGGTGCTCGATCGAACTCGAGTACCTAGAAATTGCGAAATGTAAAAATCGATCGGCTTTTTTTTTTTTTGCTACAGACGAAAGACTGTAACGACGTCGAGAAATCCAAGTTCGACAAATGGCTTCGAATCTCCGAGTCTTCAATTTCGTAAATTGAGTAAATTATTGTCAATTTATATTTGCTCCGGCTTCGCGAGAGGGTTGGAGATGACGTCCTTCCCGAAGCTCCGTAGTAACGTTACGACAATAATATTACCACTGGTTGCTGAAAGTTACAGTTACGAGTCTATATATAGGAGAAGAAGCTGGTGGTCTGGTCATTTAGATGAAAGCCCGTAGAGATGAGGTTCCAGCTTCTCATTTTGACCCTCTCAACTGGACTTGTGGCACCTGCTAGTTTACCGGAAATTACGGGTTACGCAAAAGTGACTAAGAATGGCGAAGAAGCCGACAAAAGTCACGGCGGACCACTCAGC
This sequence comes from Athalia rosae, assembly GCF_917208135.1. Lineage (NCBI taxonomy): Eukaryota > Metazoa > Arthropoda > Insecta > Hymenoptera > Athaliidae > Athalia > Athalia rosae. The sequence goes on from NC_064028.1 coordinate 8,536,248, forward strand.
TGGATCATGAGGTATGTGCATTACAATTTGAAGATTTTCAAGTTTCCAATATCACTTGTTCTCAAGGACCTTCAACCCCAACGCAACGAAAGTACCGGAAGTTATCGAGGGAAGAAGCGGTTCGGACATCAGCATAACGGTTTCACCTGTCTACGTTCCTCCGAAAATTCCGGAACTCCACAAAGGCGAAGCGGTCGATTATCCGACGACCAAAAGGTGAGCCATTCGGCCGAATCCTTCGATCTCGACCGGGGATCAATACATATCTCTATCGATTACCTCTTTTCCCCCCAGATATTCGACGCTCGACGAAGAAATGATCGCTCATTTAGACGCCAAGGCTGCGGGTAGATCGAGACCGGCCCAAGACAGATTTCACCCTCCAGCGTCCTTCCAGCACGACGTAGCTCACGCGAACGCAGCTAGATTGCAGCAAATGGCGGGAGGCGGTAGCAGCAGCGGGGGCGGCAGTTCCTCCCCATCTTCGTCCGCTCCTGCGGGATCTGCTTCAAATTCGTTCGGTCCAAGTGCGGGATATTCTTCACCGGTTTTCCCAGGAAGCTACGACTACAAACCACCGAGTTTCGTCGACGTCAAACCATCCGCCGTGATACCGTCCTCCGTGGAGAGTTTTTCAGCGCCCGATTCATTTCCAAAGGTAATTGAGGAAAGCGGGAGAAAATCGATGAGAATTAACCGAGTAGTTTGTCATTGGCTCACGTCATTTTTTTCTATCCCACAGAGTCCCAGTTCTTACGATTCGTTCGGGCCATCGCCGGGGTCTTACGGCCCCCCGGCGGATTATCCTGATCCGGAGTCGCACGACCACGACCACGATCACGATACCGAAATCACCAAGGAGCTTCACAGTTCGAACTACGGATCTGGACCAATTTATGGTGGCTCGGTACCTCCGAAGCCTGTAGAATATGCCGGTCACTTCGACCGTCCATCTTTCGTAGACGATCCTTACATCCACGATCACGATCACGATCACGACTACCACCATGATATCATTTACGATCATTTACCCGACGATCACACGACACCTCCTCCGGAAATGATGGACCAACGACTGAGCAAACGACCTTACTCGTACTACTACATCGGAAAGAAATTGTGGTACATTCCACTTTACTTCAGTATATATTTCATCATCTACATCGCGGCGTTGATTCTGAAGAGCATTGCCAGGCACAAGATAAATTTTCCGTCGACCCTCGCTGCTGCCGCAGCTGGAAACAGCAGGAGCGTCAAATCGAATGAAGGTCCCGGGTGGCTCGATATGACCGTCAAAGTTCTGGAAGGCATCGAGACCGCAAGAAAGGCTTTCGGGAAGAATTGATGAAGTTTTTTTTTTTTCTCACGACCGACGATGTACCGAGGATTGAATTTGTTATCTTCGTACGGTCTAACGACAACACGAGAGGATAATAGATCAGGTTATTAGCGAATATCATCTCTTATTTTCCACTCCGAAAAGCCTTTTTGCGACCAATTCTTGGCTTGAAGAATTCTTCGCGATTCGGCTAAGTCGAGTAACATAAATGTAATATATTTATACGTATGTGGCCATATTTTTTGTACAGAATAAGTCTAGGTATGTGTTGAAAAAAAAGTATATATTTATAGATGAAAAATCTAATCATCTTTGTATCATATATGTATATGTATCGAAATAAAATTATTTACATAGCGGTATTCCGATCAGCATCTTTTTCATTGTCGTTTATATATACATATATGTATGCGTACAGCAGGTGAAAAAATTGAACAAAAATAAAAATAAAATTATCAACCGTCATTAAGGAATCGAAAAATTGGATTATGGATTGCCTAATTCGTGACCCAATTTCGTTAAGGTCTGTTACCCAAAGATATTGATATACGTGAATTTTAATTTTCGAAATAACCGCGCTGTTATTTGGACAACGTACGATGACGATGATGCGGATGACTGAGTACTCAGAGATGATGCTGTACGTATAACAGAACACGCGTCGTTGACGATTTGACGTCTGTTAAGAGTTCAGAGTCTTGCTGCTGGTGATTATCACCCTTGTTTAGAGTATTATTTCAACGGGACTTGGTTCAGATCGCTAATCGCCTGTTCTAACGTACTCTTTTTCAAATATGGAACACCTAACTGGTGGTAGCGCGAATCGATACGAAGCATTTTATTTATTTACTACACCTCGGACGATCGCGGATGGCACAGAACCGATTGATAATTCGTTCGACAAACTTTTCGAAATTTACCATAGATTCCAAAGGCAATAAAAATCAGTCGCGATAATCTCGCGAAATACAAAGTGACAAGCGATACATCGCATCGCCGCAGTTCAATCTGTCGAGGGTCTAAATTTTTTTTTGACATTTTTCACACGGAAAGAAGTTAAAAAATGAAAACATGCGGTGCTCTGTATGAATTATAAATCGTATGTGGGATCTGTTAAAACTTTAGTAACTGGACAATTGGGTCGGAATAAAAAAAGAACGGAGGCTCCTGCAGCAGTGAAAAGTATACGGTGGCTATGTTTAAACAGCGGAAAGTTTTAAAACGCAGTCTGGAATGTTTGAATGGAAACGAATTGAGCCAACAAAAATTTAGAGCAGTAGCAGTTCCCATAATGATGTTTGATTTTCTCATTTCATCCTTAGCCCGATAAAGCGATCTTCGGGCCGAAAACGGAGGGGGAAAAATAGTATGTCATTAAATAGAATTCCAAATTCGAAGATTTTTACGATTCGGTTTTCTCTCTCATCGAGGACTCGCTGTCAGAGTATGAACCAAAGAAAAAACCGATCGTAAGAAAAAATACAGCTCGACGGTGCATTTGACGCATTTCTGTCAAAGATGAAGCGATTTTTCTTCTCTTTTTTATCTCGTCCAAGTCGCAACGATGACCACGAAATTGTTAATTGATCTTTTCCTGCGCTACTGATGATTTGAAATTTTTTTTCTTAACGTGCATATCGGTCAATTATATCTACGAAAGGCGCGCATATAAGTCGGTAGGACTCGTTGAATTTGTAACAATTAGGATATTTAACACCAATTGGTTGTTTACCTAACGTTTCTTGTGATACAGTTACCGAAGGAGCGCGTAGAGCACGAAAAACGAGGCAAAGAGCGTCTTCTGCACCCTCGCCCACTGGGATGCTCAGTTCGATTTCAGATTTTCCCTAGAACACGTCCTTTCCGTTTCAAAATTAGTCCGCGTTATCCGCGGATTTAACAGCTGTGATAAAAAAAAAAGAAAAGAAAATAACGAACGGTCGTAAGAATAAGAAGAAAAGTCAATTGAATGTTATGCGGATATCGAAATACGAAGAAAGTTAAAATGCTTCATAACTAAAAAAACTTCTACTTCGATTTATCTCGTTCGAGTGCTTCGGATGCTTTTTTTTTCACATTATAATTTGTAAAAGCAAATACCAAGCTTGGAAGTGCTCGGAAAAATAAATCAAATATTTTGTCGTATTGAAAAACAAACAAGTTTTATCTAGGTGAGTAAGTTTCGAAACCATTATTCAACTTTTTCCAGAGAGATATACAGATATTTCCTCTTCGTACCATTCGATAATTTAAAAAATTGATTCGTTGGTGTTTCATTGTTATTTTTATCTTTACATTTTTTCTTCACCGTCAAGTCAAAATGAGAGCGAAAATTCTGCACGAGTCTCTGCTCATCCTGATATTAGCATACCCTCTGATAACGTCGAGTGCGCCTACTACGGAAACGGAAATGGAATCGGTAACGGGAACGAGGGAACAAGAAGAAGAAGAAAGTCTAAGAACGACGACGGAAGTTAACTCAGCGGTCGCTACGACTGCCCAGTACTTCCGGTACGGTTGAGATCATTTATTCAACATTCGAATGACACAATGTCCGTGTACCACGGTTCAATTCGTGAAACCGTAATCTGAGCTTCGTTAATATATTCCCGATTCGATTGTTCGTATTTCGAGTTTCACGTAGCAACGATAATCTCTTGCATAAATTACAGACAATCCCGAAGGTACCGACCCGGGGGTTACGAGAGAGGAGGTCACGATCACGACGACTACGATGACGTCCCCGACGTCCATCATGACGACATGCACGACCAGGACGATTCCAAGAACATGGTTGAAGAGGGAAAAGGCGATTACTTGGGTGGATATTATGACTTTCTGATAAACGAAGGGAGCTACAAATTCTGGGCTGTCTTTCAGGTACGTTCCCCATTGAAATTAAAAAAGAAACTTGGCATTTCGGATGTCTTTCGTTTTCGAAATCTTCAGATCTGATTATTTTTTTTTCTTTTCTTTTTCTTTTCGTTTATTCAGCTCGGGACGGCAGCTTTATTGATATACAGTGGTTTCGCCGCCGTTTACTTCGCCAAAGTAAATCCACCTGCTTCCGACGATTACGAGGATTATTTTTTCCGACGGCGTCGATCGGTGCAACCCCCTCAAGAGAGAACATTTTTGGGTTTAACTCCGGAAGCATTTCAGAGGATACTGGACGCCGTTGCAAGGGAATTTCACTGACGACCTGTCGGTAGCGCGATTATCATTCTATTATTTAATTATTTTTTCTTTAAATTATTTTAGTCAACGAAGCGGTAATAAACAGAGGAGAAAGAGAGAAGAATATTTTCGAAGCGATCGTAAAGATGCGCTATGATTTTCAAATAATTGAAATTGCTCACGCAGTCAGGATTGAATTGTCTTCGAAGTTGAGGCGTATATATAGGGTATTTAGGTATATCTGTACAATGTACGAAGACCGTGATGTGTGCAGGAAATTTTTCCGATTCGCGATATCGTGTGTCCACAATATCACGTCTGGTTCTAATTATCAGCAAGACGAATCGTAAATATTTCTTCTTATGAACTAATTAGGAACGATCTTGCATCCTTATACCTGTCGTGCAAGGTAGTTTTTACTTTGAATGAATAAAATCACCATTGTTATATCGTATAATCTATGGTACCACAACGTATATGAGAAATCGAAAAATTACGATACCATCTTATAAATATGTACTCGTCCTTTTTTTTTCTGGCGTACGTATAGAATTATAAGTATCGCGTAACCATTATATGCGTATAGTACACGCATTTTTGTTACGCCTTTGATGATGATGTATATACATTAATTACAATATTATACATTATATCGGGTGTGCCGAAAATACAGACAATAAAATTACCGAATCTTCCTATTTTTTTCAAATCGCTGATCGCGCACTATGTGCATCCGATCGGACTTCAGTTATTGTCGGTTATTCTGCAATTTTTCCGTTTGCATGTTTTCAGGAATTTTCGAAATCCGCTAACCAAATTGATCGATTCCATATACCGTGATTGATAATCACGGTTCACGTTGCTAAAATTCAACAATAAAATTACCTTAGAAAAGACGGAGACCGCCGATCTTTGATCGCTGTTACGCAGGTACGAACCACCTCAAGACTATCTTTTGTCGAGCTACCAGTGCCACTGCCTCGGCTCATGCGGCGCCATCTAACGCAATCGGTTAATATTTTTTTGTGCATTCGAAGAACGTTAATTAACAATGTCCGAACGACGAAAAATTTCGAATTTGAATTTCTACTTACTCACAGTCAAAATCTTGCTGGCTATCTCGCAATTGCCTCACAATATGACAATGACATCTGTAGAACGATGAATTTTAACTATTCAGTATCTGTAGCACGATATTTGAACAAGAAATCTGTGAATAAGTGGGATAAGAAAACTCCTAGACCGTCCAGAGAGAAATGACGATCGCCCGATCGTTGCTTGGCTCCCGCGTCAAAGCTGCGACCAATCGGCGAACTAGGCGTTCGGCGGCCGCATTTGAATGCGAAGAAATTGTTCGAACCAGATTGAAAAAATTCTAAAAACGATAATAAAACCCAAAATATGCCTTCATCCTTCCACTGAATAGATCAGAAATAAAATCACGCATCTAACCTGGGAAGTAATTGATTTTTCATCTGTAAAAGACAAAATGAACAAAAAGTAAATTGAGTATTAATTTTTTCTGGTCAATTTCAAAGAGCTGAATTCGATCCTACGTAATAATATTTTATTTCGATGTCGGTTGATTTTCCATTCAATTATATAGCCGAACTTGTGCCGCATCGGCTTTTCTATCACGTCGTTAGATATCGATTCCCTTTTGCTTTTTTTGTTTAACTTTTTTTTAATTTTTTTTTGTTTTTTTTTTTACTGCATGTGCAGTTCGTTATTTCTCAACGTCACCCGGTTCGATCGGGTAGGTATACTTGGAATTGGTCAAGTATAGCTATGTGTACATTAAAAGGAACCGCTAAATATTCAGCGGATTAAAGGGCAATAAAAAATATATGTATTGAAAAATGCCGCCCGATAAATCTACCGGAGCTGAAGGGTCGCTCGATGCAATATTATAGGTGCATATGTATGCTGCCGCAGTTGATCACATGAACTTATGCAGACTCGAATAACATATACATATACATATACATATAATTTATAGGTAATGTGTATACGCGCATGTAGGATTGTAGGTATCGAAATGCTATAGGTACAGGTTTATAATATACGAAGAGTATAACAACACATGTAAGTAGACGCGGCTCATTTTCGAAGCCCTCGAAGGCAAATTTTCTCGTCCGAGTCCGAGACGGGGTATACGGACCGTTCGTGTAAAGCAAATTCGCTGAAATAAAATCAGAGGAAATTAGCGGCGGCAATCGGAGAGAATCGCAAGCGGATATGACGATCGGTTGTGTACGAGATCGTCAAGAAAAAATCAGACGCGGCGCTACAAGGGAGCGAAAGAAAACGACCGAGTAGAATCGCGAGGAGGATACATTTCGCCGGAGTAATTTCGTCCCTTATCCTCTTTTATAAATTTCATACACCTTCGTTTATGCTTGACTCGATCGGTCCCGTGGCGAGAAATGCGCCTGGAGGACCCAGACCTGCGTTTCGAACGGTTCGGTTGTGAAGGAGAATCGGGTGTTCTATAGAGAATACTCGGTGCGCTGCCGCTGCCGTTGCTGCGTGCCGAACGATTTAAAAAAATAAAAATAGGTATATATTCTCAGAGATAAGCGCTAAGTATAGGGTTCGCGCGGATGCACCGCGACGATCGGGATCAACTGCGTCGTCTGCACGCGGTCTACTACATGACGCGAAAGGACCGCCCGAGGCTACCCCAATAACGTTCGATACGAACGGGAGGCGCGAGATACCGGGGAAAAATTTCAACTTCGAATACGTCAGAAGCTACGTGAATTTCAATTTTTTGACAAACGACTCACGCAAAGTCTACCGCGACGCGATAGTCGTCCTTTGTAATTCTTCTCTATCGATAGACCTTGAAAATTGAAAACGTGGTATATGCGCCAGGAAGGCGGCGACATACGTGTAAAAAAGAGTAAACGTTATCTCGATTTTATCAACACGGAAAAAGAAATGGCGATGAAATTTTCCTTCTCATCGTATTTTTCTGATTCGATATTTTGACAGACGGGATTACATTTACGGTAGCGGGATGCCGCGGTACCCGCGGAGAATCGTCGCAAGTCTAAAGAGAGGTTGACGCGAGGTAGGAAAGGGTTGGTAAAAGTTGTCCGGGTGATTATGACGGGAAAAACGTTGATGGAATGTCGAGGGAATTTGGTCGCATTCCTTCCCCTTGGAGAGCGGCAACTCTTGCCGGACGATTTAGACGCGGTTTTGAGTGGTTTGTAACCCTACACGTGCGCGCGTGTACGTTTGTATTGTATAGGAACCGTACGGCAAAATGAAGGACGTAAAGCCACGGCGAGGATTTTGATATCACGGATCGGACGAAGGGGATCCCGAGAGCCGATGAAAAACATTGAGAAATACCTAAAGTCATGCGTGCAGTGATATACTCGAGGCAAAATTAGGTATAGTGAGTGAAATCTATATAATACCGCGAAGCAAATCCTACGGAGTTGAGATGGCATCGGGTAGGACGCGAATGCAGCATCCAAATCAGATATGAACTCCGAGCGCTCGACAAATGCCAGTTTTTTGTCTCTCGATCCACTGCCGCCTCGCCCATTATATACGTTTTGTTTCCAACCTATTTAAGTGATCGTTGATTGTCATTTGTTCGATCTTCGACGTAACATTTTTTGCCATATATTCATCCGCCATTTACGGAGATCGATATTATATTCCGGCTCTAACTCATTTCTTACATTTTTTTTTCTTTCTTTTCTTTTGAAAAACTCACTTCCACGCATTTCGCCGTGCTACAAATGATCGGGTTCAAGAACTAGAATGCATTTTCACTTTCGGCATTGAAGCGAATTGAAATGATTTTGGTTTTTGGTGGAGCGAAGGACTTCGATCGACGAAAATGAATCCGAAAAAAAGTTCAATCTGAATGCGATAAATTCAAAACTGCAATGAAAGAACGTATATAGTACAGACAAAAAATAGAAAAGAAAAATTGAATACCTAAAAAATAAAGCACATCATAATCACTCTGCAAAATATACGTGGGAGAAACGGTATATTACACAGCCGTATAATCTATATAAATACAAAGGTATATATTACTCATGTATAAATATATATATTGAATACGTATATTACATGTGTCTGTTGAACGTGATAATAACGCGAATTGTAGGCATGCGAGAGAAAAGAGAATCGCGTAGATTTTCCAGAGTTACAGTCCGAATGTGAGAACAAAACGTATCTGCGAGTTGCACAGAACCAGCGGATTTAATTTCATTCTCTTCATCCTGCTCGTGATCTCATAAAATTATATGTAATAATGATATCAAGTATTTGAATCACTCAAGTATGTGTACCTACGCGGTTAACGATAATACCAGGTAAGATCTTATGGGGAATTTTTTCACCGACTAAAGTGAACGATTTGTTGTTGTGTTTTTTTTTTTTTTTTTTTTTCCTGTAATGATACTCCTCGCGAGATTCGTCATTCGGTCATCCTTTATAGAGGCAATAATTTCGAGACTTTGACCCGACATAATTACGTAGCTGTTACGGTGTCGAAAATGAATAATTACACGTAAAATATACAGCGCAAGTGTTGTTGAGCTGCCCCTCAATTTAATCGGATTGGTTTCGCGGCGTACACGTATAATATGTGGAATAACGAAACGAAATAGCTGATAAAATTAAGCGGTGAATTTCAAAGGTACGACGGATCGAAGATTCCGTACGAAAATTCCCATTTTATCGCGCCTATACATATGTATATTATGTGTCCGCGGTCGCCCGCAACGTCAATTATTCAAATGCTAATAATTGAAGAAAAAATGGTAATCCTCGGAGTAATTATATATTTACACCATCGCGCATAGTGTACGTACATATAATGTATACGAGCGCACGCACGCAATCTCGGGCGATATTGAAATACTAGGCTTTCGAGCCGTGGCACATAAAACGGAAAAAAATGCGTCAAGTGCAAGAGCGAACGCAAATGCGCGTTACATGCACGTTTACCTTATACGTATGTGACGTGCGCTGCAGAAGCCGTTCAAGAAATCGACAACTCGAACGATCGGTATCGCAGCTTATATCCAACTTATGCACTGTGGGAAACACACGCCGATCCATGCAGTTTGATGTTCACATACGGCGCATTTTATACCTGTTATCTTAATTCTCTTGTAGACTAGTAAAAACGGGAGTCACATTCCGGGTGATTTTTTTTTCTACATTTTTTGGTATTTTACCTACAGGTGTATATAGTTTGATATTCGACGGATTTTAATAGCATTATATCGTTAAAATCGTCAGATTTTTTTGGTATTATTACACAAGGTATTATACTAGCAGATTTATAGTCTACAATTCTACAATTGAATAGTTTCACACACTGTCCCGAGCTATTTGATTTTACTGTTAGTCATGCAGTGCACATAGCAGTGTGCCTCGACCTCTATAATTCAGGGCTGCTGTGCGTACGAAGTTGACCTAGAAGATTTACGTAATGAAAATTTTCCTGAATTGAATCACCGCAAGCTGCGTACATACAGCCATTAAACCATATTGTAAATAATTTAATTAGAATTATCTCGTCATAATCAGAGATTATAAAAATTCTGTTCAAGTTTCAACCGAATGAATAACTTCGTTAACTCGATATTAATTATAAATATAACTAAAAGTTTCATTAACTCGCGGCTTAATTTCACATGGCATAAAAATTCTTCATCCCATGGCACCCCCGTTAATTTGGGTCTGAAAATAATCTTTCATTGTTTTTTTTTTTTTTTTTTTTTCGGTTAACCTTTGTGTGAATGTTTTCGAGATGTGTATGAAATGAATAAATAAAATCGATTCATTGAAGTAACATAAATATTATACCAATCCGAATGTAAATATAGCATTTACAAACAGCCGGTCCCATATATAGGTTCAAATTGTTCGAATATTATCCTTAAATACATGTACGTGTATATGTATATACATGGCGTATATAAAATATATATATATATAGATAGATATACATAATAATAATTGTCGTGAGTTGGACGACGTGAGAAAACCGGACCGTCTCGCGGTCATTGGCTGTGTAGTTCACTGCCATAGAGCGAGTTGCAGAGCGAGAGAAAGAGAGAGAGAGAGAGCCGGGATCGGGAGGAAGAGAAGGATCGAGAAGGCGAGAGAGCGAGTGAGAAGGACGAAAAAATAACGACCCGAAAAAAACAAATAATGAAATCAAGAAACTGTGCGCGCCGCGCAGGAACGGCAGGTACATACGGCGCATAGAACGATATACACCAATGTGGGTTCATATACGCGCATGCATAGCGATTAAGTTCGACGCAGGGATATACGTTAATTCGTCTAGTCGGATTCCGAAACTGTTCATTGTCATCTCCGAAGTTATAAAACAGCTTCATAGGTCTCAGAATCCAATCGAACGGATTTATAAAGTATAAGGACCTAGAGCACGTGTAGCTCACAGTCGGAAACCGGGATTGCAGGCTTTTAGGCGCTCGCGGCGCGCGATGTGGTGGGGCGTCGATGGTGCTCGCTTATGCAGGCGTCGAAGTCTCCGGAGTTCACTCCGTGCACACGCGTTCAATTCTCTCGCTCGCGTTACGTTAATTGAGATTTAAGGGCCGCATATCATGAACAATTAGGACGTACAAAATTAACACTTTTTTTGCTGACTTTTCTTTTCTTTTGTCGCATTATACGTCTGCACTCATCCATAAAAGTATATGCATAGGCCTGTACGAGTATAATCTAATGAAATTTCTCAAGAAAAAAGAGAAAAAAAAAAAAATAATTTTAAATGAACGAAAATTAAATGGAGTAGGTACATCATATGTGTACTCTTTAAAGTATACTATATGGGTAGTAAACCGTAATGACGGTATTAAAATAATCATCAGTTTCCCGTGTTCTATATGTAGTTCAAGATTTCAATCTCATGTATGCGTTTCATATGATACCTTTTTTTTTTTTGTTTCATTTAATTTCTTCATGTTCGTTCTCAAATTGAACTGTAGTCACATGTATTATTATAAAATAATTTCGTCTGTAAATTGGTTCACGTCCCTGCAGAATATTATTTCGTGACGATGTTTTAGGAGCCTATAAATTTGCATGTGTGCGCAAATAACACATCACGCTATTTAGATACTTTATAGACTCGAATAAAAATTCTGCCCAGTTCGCAGAGATCAAAAAACTATGTTTATAACGAGATTGATTTTTTTTTTATCTTTTCAAGTTTATATAATAAAATCAATGGGTATGCGATAACGGGGTATTTGAGATTTGCAAATATATAACAAGGACGTAAGGATATTTAGCTGTATATATCGCGATAATATAGTTACGACCAACGGATTATACAGCGATCCTCACAGCGTGGTATAAGTCCGACTTATAGCATGTACAGCAAAGAATGAAGATGAAGAATAGCAGAGCTAGCTGTGTTGTGTGAAGATCTAAGGATGTCAGTTCAGTCGGTGGTCAGCCGTCTTCGAGGAAAGAGCTTCACAATTTCAGAGGTTATGTAAAAAATAATTTATCCTCCGTCATGTATATTTCGTTGTTATTGCAACAATTCAAATATTCTGCATAAACATAAATATAGTGCGGTCAGATTATACACAGACGATGAAATTTTCATATATTTATCGTTTCATCTCGAGCCATAATTTTATGTGTCAAGAATAATATGAAGATAATTAAAAAATTTAAGTAGTTATATTTAATCGAAACTCAATTTCATGAAGCAAAGTTACATTTTATAGTCAGAAGAATTAGGAAAAAGTCAGTAATAAAAAAAAAAAAAAAGAACTGAAAAACATTGGACATTAAAGTATATATCGTTGATTTTGAAAAGTACGTAAATTTTCAATACATCTAAACTGTGTTGCCCATTACGCAGATAATGTGAACGGAATAATAAAATTTACATTTAACGTAATATAGAGTGAGAATATTGTGAGCGCATCAAGGACGAACGTTACTGCACTTTATCGACGTAAACCGTAATTATAACTTATTATGCGAATAATAAGGACATAGCTGATCGTCGATAATTATAAGGACAGTTTACATGCATAAACGTATTACGGTGATTATGATGAAACAGTTATCGCTTGTAACCTAACAAAAGACAAAAATCCTGGCATCGTATTTTGTCTACTTTTCTTCCTCTCTCTTTCTTCAAAAGATAAATTTCAAAGTGCATCGATTTGATACTTCGAATACTTCAATCGTATAATAAAAATGAAGAATTTATTTCTTGTTTGACGGGTAATCAATGTACCTACACCTATCGATCATACAATACTAATGTCACCATTGATAATGTGTGGAAAATTTTCTAGTGATAAAAAATAAAGAAGAAAAACTAACGAAATTGAATATAAAAAAAAAAAACTTAATTGAAATTGAGACAGAAATAATACCGTGTAAAATCTATTATACCTGTAATAAATAATATAAAAACATGGCATCCATGTGCGGCAGCACCAAAAGTTATCCGCCTCCTTTAACTACCGGCAGTTTCTACAGGCCGGGAAACAATTATCCTTACCAGGTAAATGAATTGAAAAATTACTACTTACAATTGTATAATTTATATTTTTTAATCGAAAACTTGTATATGAACGATGTAAAGGTAATTCATAGCGATGAATTTAATATTATATACGAGAATTCGACGGATGCGTGAGAAAACCAAAAATTCAATCTATATTTCATAACTATGAAAAGCATCCTGTGTTATGAAATTATTGCGGGGTAAAAAATTCGAACGATTTTGAAACTATAAAACTGCAAACACAACAGCGATGGCTGTATATTACAGGTAGGAGCAGCGTTCGGCATTGAATGCACCTTATACACATACATATGTATATATGTGAGTAATGGGACGTGTCATGTGACCGAAATAAGCACGCCGGTTTACCTTATATACACCTGTATTATACATTACCTAGTTATGAATTATTAAAGTTGGTCTTTCGGTGTTTAGAAAAAAAAAAACAAAAAAGATGAAATGAAAAAAACTCGTCGCGATCACATCAGAGATGGAGATTACGATCTCGACGGGATGCAGCTCTGAATCAAACTACGCCACGTTCTATAACCAATACTTGCGTAACATTTTATATGTATACCTACTTACAGGATAGTTTATTCCGCATAACCGAGCCACTATGAAAGACAAGGCCAAGGCCCTCGCGCGGAAACACGTGGATAAACTTATACATACTATTATAACTCGTACAGATATTATAAACATAAATGCAGTGCTCACACTCGGTGTTCCATTGTTTTCGTAATAACATAATCACCTTAATTCATTCCACATAACAATGACTACAACGATCCCTCCGAACAGATTATGTATAATACGTATATATGTATATGTTATTATATTCATATACCTCATCGCTCAAACTTGCAAATATATGCGAAATAAATACAAGGTATATAGGTGTACATGTTATAAGGTGCGTAGGAAATGGAATATTGAATGAAAAAAAAAAACGAAATAATAGAAACAAGATTTTGATAAATCAAAATTAAACGAGTCGGCGTATTTGACAAATTTCGTGGAGACGCACATAAAACGCGGTGGTATACAATAAGTTTATCTGAAATTGCGGCCTGCGGGCCAAATATTTGGCTTCCAAGGCGACGCGATGTTACCTCGAATTTAGTAGGGGGTGGATTCAACATTATGCCAGACGCGTAGGGACGCGAAGAGCGGCGGGACGAGGAGTTCGTTTCTAAAGAAATACGCTCGACTTCACCTGTCCGACTGTGTTGACGTAGGCGGAACAAGACTCTTTTGTTGTCTGTACTAAATCAACGTTTGCTTAATACAGAAACGAGATATGTGAAAAGGAGGTAGTAAAAATTCACGAAATTGTCATACCTGTAATAATAATTACACAAAACACGCGACGCGACATCGTATAGTATAGTGTGCGAGCGCGGTAAACGCGAATGTCGGTTTGTAACAGTTTTCCCAAATGTCTAGTTAATGCTTGGATTTCGATCGTAAGTATGTCAGTGACATAACAGTACCCGAGCGCAAAGCGAACGGTCTTTCTAGACTCCGTGCGATTAATCGTGGGCGTAGGTGCGGGTGACGAGGATAACCATTACAATGATAACAATCCTCGTCTATTGTCATTGTTATGAATCGTAACAGTAGTTACTCGAGATAGGTCAGTGTCGTTTGTTTGAAATTCACATCGCGCGCCGTTACGAATCCCTCGGAAATTCGACGGTGATTTTCGAATTCCTATATCACCCGATCACATTTTCAGACCTACGTAGATTTCTTCATTTTTTTTTTTATTCGTCAAAATTGTTCTCAGGGGTCGCGAAACTCGTACGTAGCTTTCGTCGAAAATTCATCGAAATTTACCGAAACACTATCGAGACGCGGAGAACGCGCGGCAAATTTCAGGCTCTGGATATCATAAGTTTATGGCTTCTTCTGATCCGGTCGGAAGAATTCACGACCGTTATATACCGGCCATAAAATCAGCAGAAGCTTTTCTCCTCTTCGTTTTTCGTCGAGAGTTGTCCTTTTTCGTTTTTTTTTTTTCTGTTTTTTTTTTTTTTTTTACTTGTTCTCGGCAACGTAAACGGCGAGATCTCATCACCCTGGGATAGTTCGATGCTCGAAATTACACGGGTAGAGAAATATATGTGTGTTCGATGAACCGCAGCTGTCGCGTGCAATTCCGTATCCGAAGATGGAAATTTCGTTTGAACCGTACGAGATATTGTAATCGACGCGCGATACCGTCGTCCCCGTTATAGGTTTATTAAAACCAAGTCAATTTTGTCGAGACGAACGAAGAGCGTAAGTGTGGTTATAATAGGAACGCTTCTATAAATAGGATGGAGAACGCTGGTGAGCTTGAACTGTAAGAAAAATACAGGTAGAGGTATGCCAGCCGGTGGTGTAAGTATATATATAAGTATAAAGGCCTATAGTCGATGTGTCCAACTAGAAAAGCCGGTACTGTGGGAACTCGCGACCTCTTATAAGGGACTCCTCCAGCTCGCGCTCGCGGGATTAAAGAAATACACGAGCTGTCGGAAAAAGTGGTATCGCAGCTGAGGAGGAGGAGCGAAGAATAAAAAAAAAAAAAAAAGAAGAGGATTATAAAAGGAACGAAAAGAAATGTAGAGGAGAAGAGATGGTTGATGCAGGTCGATGGTCAATCCTCGTACATTATGATATAGCAAAGAAACTGGAAATCAACGTCACGAGCTACACGACCGAGTATATGTATAACGCACGTAATGCGGGCGACTCGAATACCTTGTGGAAAAAAAAAAAGAAAATAAAAAAAAATAAATAAACATTCATAAAAGGTGGGTAAAAATGTGACCCATTTTTTTCAATTCAAACCGCCGAAACTCTCATATAATGGGAAATGTGGAGAGAAGAAAAAAAAATTAGTAGGTGGAAAGCGAAATATTTCCGAAGTTGATGTACGGTTGAAAATTGGCCAGGTATACGCGCCCGTATAATTTTCAATATAACGTGGAAATGTTTGAATGAAATTTTTGTTCGTCGGACAAAAACGACTACCCCGTATAACGAGCGCCACGGGTTATCAGTTATTGAAGGACTTTGACATCGGACAGAGGGTCCCCGGTATATAAGGTTTTTTTGTCTAGCGATGGGCATCACAATGATTCACAGTTAGGTTCAATGTACCTCACCCAACCTGTTATACATATACCTACACCTATATACTATTTACATACACGTGTATATTATGTACGAATACACTAACAAAAGGTCGATATATCGGCGTTATGTAAGAGCACGTTTTATACGATAAAAAAAAAAAAAAAAAAAAAAAAGAGCGCAATTTTCGGATAGACCGACGGCAAAATAATCACATTCGAAGAACCGGGCGTAACTGTTGATCTCGAATTTTATTTCACTCCTCACCTGGTGGAGCTTGATTTATGTATTCCTGTATTTTTCAAGATAAGAGTGAATAATTAACGAGGATGTAATAAGTCGCGTTAGAAAAATTTCGTCGCTGCAGATACGCGAGGATCCGTACGCAATCGATATAATTACAAGCGATGACGTTATCGCAACGTATCAATTGATTGCCAAATTAAGAATGAATTAATGTATATATAATGATATAACCGGAAATTTCATAGATACGCGTTGCTCGTTAACGTCGCTCACCTTAGACGTGTTTCCGTCTCGTATTGATGCATAAAATAGCTAATCATATACGTATGCACAACGATCAAAATAATACGCCACGGGTATGCCGATAATGGCGCGAATTTTTTTTCTAGACGCGACAACCGCCGCGCCGGAAATATATAAATATATACACGGGGTGAAAAGAAGACGAAAGAAAGCTACATCATTTTTATCCTCTGTTGGATTTCGACTTTTGTCGTTACTCCGCACAAGAATTTAATTCGCATCGGTCGTTTCGCCTCATATCCTCATCTGCAACGGATGATCGGAGTCTCATTAACCTGACAAGGACTGCAGCAGGACTCACGATCCGCAACTTGTGCAGGATAGGTATACGTACGTACGTACATACATACAAGTGCGGTACATATATACGCGACGACCTTGCCGGGATCTTTGCCCTCGCGCGGTCTCATCTTGTAACTATACGTATATTTATACACGTATATACTTGGAAAACTATCCGCAAGGACGGGATGATGATGATAATGATAATAATAATAGTATTAATCACAATCGTGATATACGAACGCTTCGTCAGCTGCGCGAGTCGCGCAGCATCCCCTCGTGATAATTTTCCGAATACAGCCAAGTTTCCACACAATCGAAGAAATCGGTTGAGCGTTAACTCCTTTCGGGGGTTCACGAGTATCGTATTAATCCGTTTTTCTTCAATTTTTCCAAAAGAAAAAAAGGATCTGATCAAATTTTCCACGTGCATACCTACAGCGAACATCGGAAGCGAGCGTATAGTTTCGTACTTATATATTTTTTTTGATATTTCGAATACTTTGGAGAAGAAATATAATTTGCGCGCGATCGGAATTCTTGAGAATTTCGTCGTTGTGCAGTTGGAGAATCACGAGGATGATATTATATGGCATGAGGTTGTCGTCGCGAGACGCGCGGAGAAAAAAAGTTATCGTTCGGCGGTTGCACAGTGCGTCTGTGTGCGGTGCAGTTGCGGCAGGTAGATTCCTCTCTTCATCTTTATCTCGAATAACCGAAAATACAGCTGGCGCTGGTTATTCGACGATGAGATAACTCCTGACACAGGGGAGTTATTTTAAAGAGGATATTTAGCCCCTTTTTCTCGTACAATTCCACGAGTTGATCGTCGTCAAATGCGGGTGATATAAATCCAACGAATCGGATCGTTTGGTTAACCGGTGACCGTCGACTCGACGCTTTGTCGGGCTGCTCAAAGGGTAAAAATTTAGCTACCTACGGGGTGTTCGATTTCGGATAAAGGGTGTACGAAAAACAATTCGTACCGTCAAACTCTGCAGTTCAGATCGAATTTACGGGGTTAGCGAAACGACGCCGATAAATGGTCGTATCAATTGGATAAAAGAGTGCGATAAAAATTTCAACGATCTTATTTTTTACTTATTATCTTATAGCTCGATGCTCGATTTCTTTACATGCAGCAACGATTCAACTTTCGCAATGACTTATCCAGACGAATCGTTGAAGTTATCGTTTTTCAAACATTTTCCGTCCAATTTCTCGGCGAACTAACTTACTACACTCTTCGTTGAGAAATGAAATATTATTGAAATCTTAATGGTATATATGCAAAATTATGTAACGAACCTATCCACTTATAAAAGTGCTACGCACGTGCATCCCTCGATTCTTTTCCGTCCGCGGTGCAACGTATTCGTCCTGTAACCCGCGTTACACTATATATACCAGTCTTCGGTTGTTCTTTATTTTCTATTTCCTTTATCTTACGACAAAAATTTCAACGCGTATAGCTTTCGCGTTACTTTACCTCGGTTTATAGCTGTTACCACGCTTTGCGATTCGTGTAGTTAGTCGGACATGCACGGCGTACCGAGTTAACAACAATTCCGCGCTGAAATTTCATGCAGCGCAGGGAAAATCCTCGGTGTATACTACACACACATCAGATAGACGTATAACCTGCGGCGTACGCCACCATAACGTAGGTATAATCTGGCTGGTGTAAGCGAACGTATAAAACAATAAAAATAACGTAACACAATAGCTATTCTGCCCGAGTGTTCGTCGCACGCGCAAGCGGTGGGTGAAAAAAAAAAACCCTCTCTCTGCGCGAGGGCCGCTCGTAGCCGTCGCCGCACTGCTGCGGAAAAAAACTTGGAATAAAAAAGAAAAAAAAAAAAAAAAAAAAAACCAACAAATTCACGCACAAGAATATCAACGGAAAAACTGGGAGACGGAAGTCACGCGCCACGAATAATTGTTTCTTCTTTACTTCATTTTTTTTTTTTTCTTCTTCTTCTCCTTTCGTTTAATGGACAACATCCTCAGAACGTAAGTACGGCAGCGCATCCCGCGGTTCAATCGGATCGAGATAAAACAAACAAAAAAAAAAAAATCAAAGTTTACCCAAACGACTATTTTCATTCATTAACCAGATGTACTCTGAAACGAATTAATGTTTTGAAAAAAAACTTTGAAAATCGATAGTCGGCCAGGTATTCAAGGATCACGAAAGTGCAGTTAGATATTTCGTTTTCATACTTTCCATGTGAGAAAGTAATAGAATTTCATCGTCAGGATCTGATACGAGACGTCCAAATATTTATGTGGTAATATTCGATTCCGCCGTTTATAATTTACCAATTAAAAATCAATGTCACCACAGGGTATAATGAATTCGTAATTCCATTTTCGAGTTCACGAGTATATAACGTATGATATCTAATTTTCTGTGCACGAATGTGTAAACGTGTATTCGAGTGTTTTCAACAATGTTTCCCTTGTGTTTCGATGATTGTTTTTTTATTCTCGCCTCTTCGTTTTTGTATATTTGTCGTAAATTCTCACTTCGTCATTACGACAGCAGGTGTAGCGTTTTAAAATCGCTTCACGGCCGTCAAAACAGTGTCAAGAAGAATTCCGTTATGGCAAGACACGTAATATTACCGTATCGATGAATAAAACGTATACAGATATAATAATAGCAGCCGTATATCGGCTTTCGTTAATTAGCTCTTAGATATCCGAAGCGCAGTTACGTGTGCGTGTGTAAACGCATGATACACACGTCCTTCGTAATCTGTGCCAGATCGATAATAATTCTTTGTTGCATTTAAAGGCCGATCGCATACAGTCTTTGAAAGCATATATATAGGTAAGCATGCGTACCTAAACATCCATACACGTGTAGTTATAATGACAGCTAATTACATCTCGATACACTATATAATTCCCACTAACTGATTCGTCGGTATACACATACATATATGTATATAAATGACGAACGCGTGAAAAAAAGGAAAAATTATTATTTCAAAGTGTAAATTCAATCATTTCCATAAGATGTGTGCAAAATATTTCGTGGCCCAAAATCGAAGAATTTGTAAAAAAAAAAGAAATCTAAAAAAGTATGAGGCAGAAAATTGGAGGGACGACGTAAAATCGAAAAAGCGCATTGAACCGGTGGCCCTGACATCTCTGTGATTTGTGGTTGATTATTCGGCGTGTAGTCACAGACTCAATTTATATCGAATGGACTCTAAATGAGCAATTATTGTAACTTCAAGTTACAACCGAGGAGAAGGATGTGGTCCGTTAATCTTTACGTCTTCATTAATGTATCCGGTGTTAAATTCGCGGCGATTCCTTTTTTTCATTGACCTTTTTTTTTCGTTTACGTTTCAGATAGCGACGAATAATCGAAATAAATTCGTGAGTTGATCGATAAAACGTTTAAAAATTAAATATTCGTCAAAATGCGAGAGAATTTCATTACGTTGAACAGGTGCGACGTAGGTATGTACTTTTTCCTCGAGTTTCCCCTTCCCCCTAATAGCTGCAAATCTTTTCATTCGGTTAACGGGAACTTCGACTTTATTATTAACGACATCGATTCGCGTACCACATGGTCGACGATATAAATTTATATATATATATAGATAGTTAACCTATTTGCTAATCAAAGCTAGTCGATGAAAAACAAAGTCTACATAACTACAGGTGAATACGAATGTCCAGAAGCACGCGGATCAATGAATTCTTCGCGGCAATCCGACGAATCGATTCAGTGATGGTTATTGATCGGATCACTCAGCCGTGCAAACATCTAGGTATACTATACATTATATTGCTGTAGGTCAGTCATCAGCGAGTGCAGAAACCGGAAATAAGTGAAGAATCTTTCTATAATCTCTTTTTTTTTTTTCGTATACGCGATCCTTTTTTTCCGCGAATAGAACCGCGGAACACGTCAATTTTTTGTTCGATTATGCGGTCTCGCGACTCTTTCGTACGTACACACATATATATACATATAATTAAATTATTCCCTTGTATAATTTAGCGTCCGCGGAACGAATTTTTGAAATAATTTTTCCCTTTTCGTCAATCGTTAACGTATGCGCATACGTAAACACGCATCAGCAATAAGAGACTTATAAAATTTATATATACTCAAGTTCACCGGCTGCGTATAGTACGGCATTACGCTTCGTTATACCCTCGTAAAGTACGGAGTTGAATTTCGCGCCGCTCACCTCTTTGACGAAGACCTTGTCCCGAGCGAAGAGCAACATCATGTGCGGTTCGCGTATGTGCGGTAACGACTCGGACGCATGAAACCCTTGAAACGGTTCGTTAAGAACAATAATTCTTTCTCGTTCTTCGGTATCCCCTACCCGCACGGTCGACGCGTCGTATGGCTGATTTTGTTTTTGCAATTTTTTTTTTTTTTTTTTTTTTTTTGTTTTCGATCTTAGAAGAAAGTCAAATCGTCGATCGTTTCTTATTTTCGTCGTCGAGTCGAAACGAAAAACGAGACGCGTGTAACTAACGATGAATCATTTGGCATCAACGTCGCCTTCGATTACAAATTTATAATAACTACATAAATTCTCCATCGCATACTACGATGTGATGTAATTATTATGCTAATAATTGAATCGCAGGTATTCAGCGGGACGATTCTGTATCGTCGATGGCGCTGCAGGTGTATAAGAAAATGTCTGCATCTTCTTTTTTTGGCTCGATCTTTCCTACTGCTTCTTTAGCGGATGATGCAGCAGCTATTATATTACCTTCTTGTCCGACGCGTATCGTCGTACGATAGCGGTTGGTTTTATATTATAAAAGACGTAGGTACGCTGGCGCCGCAGCGCAGAGTAACGTATGTAATACGGTAATTAAGTTGTCACAGATCGTTAGGTAGACGAACCGCGGCCTGGAACCTGGAACCTGCCGCGAGTTGAAATCCTACGCGATAAAAACAATGAAAAATTTCTTTACAGAATTGAATGGCGCGCGCAACGGCAAGAAATTCACATAAATGCATATTATTCTGCTATGCGCTCCGCGTGTAGGTACACGAGCAGTGGTATACAGAAATTAAATCACACGTGGTACATAACAAGTTCAAGGAATTTCTTTGGCCTGCGGTACATCTGCGGAGCAATTTCTTCGAGCGCGGAACATCTCATTGAAAATAAATAGGCGAAACGAAATACATGCAATTACCGCAATAGGTAATTGCGGATTTGCGCGTTTATTTTCATTGGGGAGAAAAAAAAAAAAAAACAAAAAGAAAAAACTAAAACAAAAAGCAAGAAGTCACTCTCACCTTTTCAGACTTGATTGGCAATTTTTTGTTCATTTTGCTCCCCTGTTCGATGTACGTACGTTACTGCAAATACACGTGCTTCGGAAAACGAGTTTTTGATTTTTGTCACAATTTTTTATACTTCCTTCGCGATTCGCTTTCTGGCAACATCGCGTCTACATTTTCGATGAATCTATCTTGTCTTTATAAAAAATGAAACTAAATTTTCGATTTTTAACAGCGTATCGTATGTGTCTCCAACTTTCATTAGGTACAGGATATGACGAAATTATAAACGTGAACATCGAAACGTGTAGATTGAGTATTATACTGACATGGGTATTGTATGTACATCTATGAAGTATGCGGCGTGTGATACGACATGAATTTCTAACGGTTAATCCGCCGAGAATAACATCGTTGGGGCTGCTGCATCAGCTGCGGAAGAACGAGAGAAAGAAAAACGAAAAAAATAAACGGAATTCAGAGATGAATAAAAAAAAAAAAAAGCAATCCAAACTTGACGGAAGTCGCTATAAGTCGGTCTTCGTTTCATTTGTTTGTTCGAGGATCGAATGGAAGAATTTTAATAAAGCTAAGAAAACAAAATCGCTCGCCAAAAATGAATATATGTATATTGACTGCTAACTGTTTCGACATAAAAAACAGTCCTTTTTTTCAAGCAAATTCGTGCTAGATTTTTGAGGTATTAACTGTATATACGCACGTATGTGTGTGGAATTATTATACTATAGCCGAGACAGTTCCGCACGTTTTGAACCTCGGAGACTTTATGAAAATTATACGTTCACGTATACACCTATACCACAACCCTGTATAACAGTAAATTTGTTCCTGAGATGTGACGAAACCGGCGCGATACATACCCGTTTATCCTACAGAATTGTTGTATGCATAGGATATCAAAGTTCGCGATTGGTAATACGTTGCGAATGTTACGTGTTGTACGTAATGGTATACAGCGCTTGATGTGCTCGTCGACGTTCGAACGAGCGGTTAGAATTTTAAGAATAATTTTTTGTTGGAAAAAATGGTTCAAAAAAATGTCGGAGATTCCGAAAATTTTGTGGTAGCCGTTGGAGACTACGGCTTTGAACGGCTGACAAAATTTCGAGAGGCGACGAAATCGGTGGTTACGACGAATTGAAGATTTTTCCGAAATCGTCCTAGTGCCGCAGCGGCAGGAGGCGATATGGGCAAATGATGCTGGACGAGAGTGAGCCGGAGGAATTTCAAATTTATGTTTACCGAGTCGTTAAGCTGACGCCTCCGTTAGCGGAACTGTTTTAAACTCGCCTCTTCGACTCGCTTACTCCCCGCAGTGCGAATGCCCGGTCAGTATGTATATGAGATAACTGCTCGCGCTGCCCGTTCCCGCCGCTGCTGCACTGCCGCTTCTCTTATAATCATCGCGAGCATTCGTGATTCGCTTTAAGGTTTAATGTAATGTAAGCGAAATTCACTGCCATCTTGGAATCCCGCAGAGAAATGACAAACAAAATGCAACGAACGTCGGCCAATCTTCGAACATTTTTATTCGTCAATTTATTAATTCATTTATTTAGTTGTTTATTTTTGAATCAATCACTCCGATCGATAATTGGTGGCTAACAGGGTGGTCTGAAAAATCTTCAAAAACAGAGGGCGAAATACCGCAGAAATACAAGTTTTTGTTTTTTGAATTTCTTTTTTCGTCGTAAGCGGTGTCGAACGCTTAACGAAACCGAGTTGGATATCAATCTGTATGATGCTTTTCTAACGTATTTTGACCTCGCGTAAGTTCAATTTCAGTATTCAGACGAAATTCGTCAGGGATGAGTAAAAAATACTTGAAACTCGATGCTTCAAAAATTTATACACCTTGCGATCGGAATGTGAAAAAAACTACTCCGTTAAGTTTAAACTTTCATTTGGAATAATTCTCGTTTTTAGCTAATCAGAAAAAATAAAAAAAATCTCCAATCATTTGAGGTCGTCAAACTCCGAATCTAATTTACTTCGAGCGCGACGGTAATTAAATTACCTCATCAACTTTTCAAAGCGCGCTAATAAAAATTCACGACGTTCATAAACCCGTTCGTATGTATACGCTCATTTCTGCTGTAGAAAACAAAATATACGTGTACAAATCGATGGTCAATTATTTGCAGAGTGAATATTACCTGCCACCGAGGTCAGCTTGGTACAGGGTACCGCCGCATATGAACAAAAATGGAAAAGAAACTAGAAAATGGAAAATCAGCAGCGCTGTTTTAATAATAGCCGCAATGCTCGTACTCGTCGTCGTCCTGGCGGTCGCGGGTCTGGCTTTGTGGATGGGAGGTGAGTCGACGAGAGCAAAAAAAAAAAGTCAATCAATAAAAAAAGCCAATATTACATCGCAGTGAACTAAAATTGTCCATTTTTTCCCCCCCTTTGAATTTGTTACAGCTCTCAGAACGGACCCGACAAATGGTACGCGATGAAATTTTTGCTTCCGATGCGTAAGGAGACGCGTACCGTAAAGAAAAAAAAGAAATTAAAAGACGTTGATATTTTTCAAGAGACGATTCTTAAGCGTAATTATTTTCAGCTGTCGCGGGATTTGCATGCAGTTTTCGCATCGTACGTGGAGAACGGTACAATCCGATGTTGAAGTTAAACACCAGTATGGTGTTCCGTGAAAAAGAACGGAAGTACAAAAATATAGTGAGTGACAAATCGACGTTTTCTATGACGCGATTATTCTGCTGTTTTGCATCGCAATACGTGCGATGTAATTTTTTTTTTTTTCATTTCCTGAAAATCGACCGTAACTGTAAATTTTTTGCAGTTCGAACTAATGTTCAGAAGAAGCGTTCTCGCCGGTGCTTACAAACAGACAATGATAGACAAGTTTGAAAATGGAACGCTCAAGGTATTCTTCAGACTGTATCTTGACCGCAGGAAGGTACCGAAGTCGATCACTAACCTTGAAGACACAATCGCCGATATTCTAGCTAAGGAAACGTACTCGGCCACTTCACTCTTCAAAAATAT
Organism: Athalia rosae; assembly: GCF_917208135.1. Taxonomy (NCBI): domain Eukaryota; kingdom Metazoa; phylum Arthropoda; class Insecta; order Hymenoptera; family Athaliidae; genus Athalia; species Athalia rosae. The sequence goes on from NC_064028.1 coordinate 8,561,589, forward strand.
GGAACTGGACCTGACGAGTATTTCGGTTAAAAGTGAGTTTTCGTTTGGTATGGGTACTGGTTTCTAGAAGAGGGTCTGAAGACTTTATTTATCTTGTTTTTGCGCAGAATTGGGTCAGGAGAATATCCTCAATCCAAAACAACAACAACAACAGCAGCAGCAACAGTCTGGAGAGAAAAAAAATACGATGATAACGAAAAACGGTTTATTGCGTCCAAATTTAAGAAATACTTCCACAGTTGTGGCGACAAAGATTTTGCCGTCAAAATCGTCAAAGATTGAACCTGACGAGGCCGACATCGACTTCAGTAACATACCGACTATCCAGGGAACCTACAAAGTGACGAAACTTAACGAAACTTCGACTCGAAAACCTTCTGGAATTGGAACGACTCCGAAGAGGGGCAATAATACCAGAGATAACACCACGACTACGAAAGTCCCGGAAAATTTCGACGCGATCGATAAGGTGGCTGAGAAACCCAAAACTACCCGAAAAGAAGTAGATATGACGACCGAGAGCGTGACGACCGCTAAATTACGAAGGAATTCAACGGTTACATCGAGGCCCAAGGTCACCGCAGACCGCACCAGAACGACCACGATGACGACGCCTTCGATGGCACCGGAGAAAAAACCTTACAGAGATTTCGTTGACCCAGAATTTGAAACATCACCGTGGAGGCCGATTATTCCAGGCTTTGTCAACACGGAACTCAAACTACTTCCTCTGAATGGAAATGAAACTTCTTCGAAGCATGGCTCGGTTCTAATAAAAGCTGATTCTAGCGCGACGCACGGTGATCTGGATATCAAAGGTACCGGTGAAAACGTTGCCACGGTTTTTAAAGAGGGACAAAGTTCGGAGAGGCCAAACTTTTCCGAAAAAGTTGTACCGGCGATACCGGAAGAACGGCTTCCTCACGGATCGTTTCCCGCGGCTACCGGTAGCAACGGAGAACCAGTTTTACTATCGGAGGACAAAAACCCGTTTACATTTACACCCGGAGAAACTAATCAAAAATTTAAGGATGCCCCGGTGACGATCGACGTTCGCAGGGACGATCTGGAAGCACTTCCTCACGACAGAATCGTTCCGCAGGAAATGGTGAACTTTCGCGTCAACGGGAAATTCAAAAACAAAATACCCACCGGACTGATAGAACAGGAACCGCTATTCGAAGACGAAGTGCATCGTAGCAAGGAACGCCTCGACGCCATTGAAGTCTCCGACGTTTCGCCGCTCCAAAAAACTTACAGCGTTCACGTCAGTTCTTCGGGAAATTTTCAACGTACCACCAGCGATTTGGATCACGTGACCGTCCCGTACGACGGGCAAAAAGCACAATTACCCCCCGAAAATTTCGGGTCTCAGTACTTGCAGATGGGAATGGGGATCAGGTCAACGCCAAAGACGCCGATTGACCTGAAAAAGGTATACGTCAACAATAAACCCGTCAGCGAGTACCCGAATTTTCAACTTCCAACGTTTGAAATGAACGCGGCGAAAGTGGAAATCGCAGGTGTAGGGGAGGCAGAAGTTGTTCTTGACGTAGCTGAATTGGAGCCAAAAAATCGGTATTCGGAAATCGAAGCCCTCGACGACGACGACGATATATTGCGACCTGAAAATTTGATGCAAGATAGAAAAGCCACGCAAAATTCTCCGTCTAGAATTTCAGAGCCCGTTTACACTAGCTACAAAAGTCCGGATTTAAACGGAGAAGCGAAACCAAGTCTCGTCGAAAATCCTGGGACCTTGAGACCCTTCAGACACACTATTCCCGTGGATAAAATAAATTCCGTAGTTTTGAATACAAGTCAGTTGAATTCAACGCGAGAAATTGTCCGTCACGAGATCACAGCCGACGAACGATTTCACAAAAATGTTAGTTCCGAAGTGAAAAAACCTCATACAGATATCGCAGCAACGACGGATAGTTCGGCGGAATTGATCAACAAAAACGAAGAGTCGTACGAGTACGAGGACGAGGGGGACGCCGAAATCGGAGCGGAGGTCGGTGATCATTTTTGGGAAGAGTCGTCTACGATATCCTGGAGTGAAACGGAGAACGCTTCGGGGCTTCCTCCAAAAAAATCGAACCTCGAATTGGCGGACAACGTTCCTCCCGCAGAGGCGGAGGACTCCTCAGGCGTCATGATAGACGACGAGAAAACGCTGAAACACACCACGACCGAACTTTACTCCGAGATGTTACATCCTCTGAATAATAATGGTCAGAAAATTGTTACCGTCGAAGGTAATCGCGAGACGGAAGTCCGACTTCCGTTGACTACGGCGCCTGGAAGGAATTCGACGTTCGTTAAAATCGACACGGTCAAATATGCGCCGGAGGATTCGCCTGGGGAAAATAATCATCCCCCGAAGGAAGAGGTTAAAACTAAAATCTACAACGACACCCTCAGGGCTAACGTTGTAGAGAATCTCGTTACTCTTGCCCCGGCAAAGAGTAACAGCGGAGTCGGAAGGCCTGTGAGGCCGCGGCCCAAGATCAACGGAAGTGAAGCTGAAGAGAATTTCGATTCAAGGGCGGAAGACGCGACGGAAGAAGACGAATTTAGCGACGACGGAAGCAGCGAGGCGGTTAGAAATTTCGACAAGTCACCTCTGGAGCAAATAGTCGAGGTCATAACATCGATCAGCACTCAAACTTCTTCCCATGAGGAACGAAAAGGCGACGGGGAATCTGAACCACCTGAAAACTTTTCCATTAATTTTGACGAGATTTCCGAGGCGAAAGACGTTAAGAGGAATTCCGAAAATCCTGAGGAGGGTTCACCGGCTTTTAGCGAAGAGGGGGAAGAAAAGATATTCACGGAAGTACAAGCACCCCAAATTACCGGGGAATTCAAAATAGCATCGAATTCCGATAGGAAAATATCCAGCCACCAAGAGAGCATAATGCTTTTAGAGAAGCTGAAACAATTCGCCAAAGTCAGAACAGACACTTTGACGATATCAACTAAACAGGACACCGAGACGGTGAATAAATTCGAAACCGTCACGCCGATTTCAAGACCGGAAGTGCAGGATATCGACCACCCTGCTAATTTTGAAGAACTATCAAAACTCGCCGCTGTTTCAACCGGAAACAAAGTGAATCCAAGAAATGAAACGGCTGACTTTACTCTCAGCAGAGACGGGGTGAAAATTCTCACCAAGGTTCTTAACAAAGCCGAAGAAAGGACGGAGAAAATGCGCTCCAGTACAGAAGAAATTGAAGTAAAAAATCTCGGTAATTAATTTCATAAATTACAACAATTGATCGATTCCTTACTTTTTTTCTTTTTATGCCTCCTCATCAATTGTTCAAATAATTCAGATACCATCCCGGAAACCTGCGAGGGATTTCAATGCAACGACGGAAAATGTCTTCCGGCTGGGGCGAGGTGCAATATGCTGAGAGAGTGCTCTTCTTCGGAAGACGAAACGAACTGCAGATGCGCTGATTTTCTGAAAGCGCAATTACTCTATCAAAAGATTTGCGACGGTACTCCGGACTGTTGGGATTATTCGGACGAAACCGATTGCGGTATGTAAATCGAATCGCAGAGTAAATATGGCGGTAAAGAAAATAAATTGAATAATAATTAATCGTTCGATCGACAGAATGGTGTAAAGAAGGGCAATACGTATGTGGCAACAGCAGAGCCTGCGTGAATCCTGATAAAGTTTGCGACGGTTTTCGAGATTGTCCGGGAGGGGAGGACGAAAAGAAATGCGCGGCTTTGATAGACGATAATTTTTCGATGACCGAGAGCAACAATGCAAGCAGAGAAAACATCCAAGTCGGAAATATATCGCTGTTGAAAATAGAGGACGAAGTGAAACCAGAAGTCGAGCGCGGCGACGACCAGATTCCCTCAGTTCTAGAAGGGAGAAATTTCGCAACTACGGAAACCGACCAGGAAATGATGGAGTCTTCCATTCTGGAGACTACGACATTCCGCATCGTTGTTAGCGGCGATATGAAATCAAATTTTAGCGAGACGAGTACGAGACGTACGTCGGATGGATCCCAAATTATTCAACCTGCAGTTTCCGGAAGAGAAATAAGCGCGAATACAAGATCGACAGCGGTTCATGGTAACTCTTTTAACCACATTCAGGTGAAAACTACGGAAAGCATAAGGAAAAATGAAGTGGACGACTACAACGATAAGGGATTTTTGAGCGTCAGGAAAAACGGTAAATGGGGAAAACTTTGTCTCACTGGCATGGACAATCTCCTCGAAAGAAAACGAACAATTTGGACTATCGAGGACCTGGGTCAGGCTGTTTGCAAAGCGATTACTTATCAGTAAGTGATCTGTTTTGTTTTATTTGTTCGATGAAATTAAACATACCCCGTCCATCGTTCGGATTATTAAATTTACTAATTTCTCAATTCTCACAGAGATTATGAGAAGGTTGAAAAGGTGCGACTCGAAAGATCAAAGTTGACAGATGACCAATACTACAGTTTGGTGTACAACGAAAAGTCAGCGGACAAGACCAGTCTCACATTTAAATCTTCAACCTGCCCAAGTGGCGAAGTGTTGAGAGTGAAGTGCAAGAATTTAGAGTGCGGCGTTCGAACCCAGACGCCTTCCCAGGCCAGGTAATTAGAATATAGTGGCGGAGAAATTCTTGAGCAATAATGGTTTCGTCAAAATTGTACACAGTCACTTCACTGCACAGTCGGAAAAAGAAATTTAATGATCTAGATGGACTTTTTCTCGGCGTTCCAGAATCGTAGGAGGAGGAAGTTCTACCTCCGGTAGCTGGCCCTGGCAAGTCGCGCTGTATAAAGAAGGCGATTATCAATGTGGTGGGGCTCTAATCGGTGACAAATGGATTCTCTCCGCAGCCCACTGCTTTTATCAGTGAGTTTTTCTGGCAGAATTAGAAATGAAAAACGCATGAAGTATTCGGAAATTATTCATAAGCTCGCGAAATTCTACTTGTAGAACGTTTACGAAGAGTTTTAATTTTTAGCGCACAAAATGAGTACTGGGTTGCAAGAATAGGCACAACCAGAAGAGGTAGTTTTCCTAGCCCGCACGAACAACTGATTCGTGTCGATCAGATATCACTGCACCCCGACTACGTCGACAATGGATTTATAAATGACATTGCTGTATTGAAATTAGAGAAGCCGACAACATTCAGCGACTATGTGAGGCCAGTCTGTCTTCCAAAAAGCGAACCCAAGGGTGGCGAGATGTGCAAGGTCACTGGATGGGGTCAACTCTTTGAAGTTGGCAGAGTGTTTCGTAAGTATATTGAGAATTGAGTGATGAGAGATGAGAGAAAAAATTTGTAACACCAGAAGATTAAAATATCCGATAATTGTTACAGCTGACACCCTTCAGGAAGTAGAACTGCCAGTTATATCAACGGAAGAATGTCGGAGAAGAACATTATTCCTACCACTTTACAGAATAACTTCAGGCATGCTGTGTGCTGGACTGAAAGATGGGGGTAGGGACGCCTGCCTAGGAGACAGCGGAGGACCCCTTGTCTGTCCTGAGTCAAACAATAAATACACGCTGCAAGGTAAATCCCAGTGTAGAAATCACTTGTTCTTCATTCACAGATTTTACGATCGCTCTTTTTTGTTTATTCGCAAAACTTTACTACTCAGGCATTACTTCGAATGGTTACGGTTGTGCGAGACCTGGACGACCAGGAGTCTACACAAAAGTCCATAATTACGTTTCTTGGATTGAACGAGTTATGGTTCAGGAAGAACTGTCAACGTCAACATCACTGTGCAAGGGTCACAGATGTCCCTTGGGGGAATGTCTACCAAAATCACGCGTTTGTAACGGATATCTCGAGTGTTCGGACGGCAGCGATGAGCTGGGATGCTCAATTAATTAATCAACTGAGTAGACTCGACTTCTAGTACGAATTGAAAACAAGTGCATTGCATATCAAGTACCTAAATCATGAGCGATTAATTGTTACATAGGTTCGATCATATGACTCACAAGCAGAAGTTTACGACCCACGTTGATTATGATAAATTTGTAAATAAGTCAAAGCAAACTTCGGAGAGATGACTGAAACTATAAGGTACTGAAGCCCGATAATAATCTTATTCCAGAATCTAAATTAAACGTGATTAAATTATGTTAATGTTAATTTTAAGTAGTGTAGTTACTTTACTAGCTCAACGTTACGAGCAGTATTGGGGATCATTCTATGATAGATAGAATTCTATATAGATCGAATGCACCCTGAACTGCGGACATCGAGGACATACTTACAATGAGCAACTTACATAGTAATATCAGTAGAATAGCATACGTATACCTGTCTTAAAAAACGTATAATGAAAATGATTATTTAATAATGTGATATACCTATGACCAATGTTCAGTTTTAAATACTGAGCAATGATAATTCTCAATTCCTTATAGCAGGGGTGCTTGAGGGAATTGTTGAATTGCTCCTGACGAAAGCCTGGCAATTCGGTTTTTATTCTAAAAAAAACAAACCCTAAGGCCATGTAATTAGAATAACTGTTTTAAAATTAATTTCGTTTTAGCCTCTTATCGGGCGTATACTTATACCTGTCTGTAAATACTTATATTTGTATAGCAATAGGCAATAGTATGGCGAAAAAAATAAAAAATTTATTTGTAAAACACAATACGTGAGTTCTGACCTAAAGAAGAGAATTTGGATAGTGGACAGAGTGAGGGAATGACTTGAGATGTTTCTTCTTATGGAATTGCGTAGTTACTTTTTGAGTACACACTTTATTTGACAAAAAAGTTTGAGTTAGACACAAAATGGAAGGTAATTCCAAATTAACCGCCAATGACTGGTCAATTTTTTGATGTTGAAAGATTCAAATGATTTTAAGTAAACTAATGAACGGATGTAGAAGCTAAAAATAAAGCTGTTTACGTATGTTTTTTTTTTCCTACATTTTTTAGAATTCTAATCCAAAACAAACTCTCCACTTTAATTCGACCGAAATTGAAATTGTTGGCATTGAATGATTTTGAACCAGTTATTGAATTAATACTTTCGAACAACTCAGCTAGTACCTTACTTTAGTAGTTTTAGTTGTTGATTTTGGTTACTTGAATTACTTACAGTCTACGACTTACACCTAAGATTATACTGAAAGTTAAAAATCACATATTTAATCCCAAAATTATTCGCCGTTCTTACAGTTGGAATTGAAATTCAGTTTGACGTTTCCGAGACCAGATGAAAATCCTTACGCCGTACGGAAAATGCAGTCGCATTTTTTCTCGCAATCATTGAATCTGTGACTAACGTTTGGTTCGCGACAAATAATTACCTTAGAGACGAAAAATGTTCTCTAAGCTCCGATAACAAGGATCATTGAACTCCAAGAGCAATCCATGTATCACACGTCTGATAATATTTAATTTTTAATTTTCATTTTTTATAGCTAAATGGTCGCGAGGCAAGATATTCATATCGAGAAGAGAACTGTTTCATGTCATACACAATCCTGCAGATTTAAGTCTATCGGTTTGAACATTTTGGAAGCCACTCGGAAGGAACAGCCAATATTAATTATTTTCTGAAGTTAAATATCGATTGTTGGACCGTTTCCAGTTTGGGCAAAAGTTTATTTACGGTAAAAAACAGTGTAAATATATAAAAGTGCAGGTGTCAGGGCGGGATTAAAACTCTTGTCCAAACGTAACTCACCCATACTGGTGGTGTTTCTGAAGTGGGAAATATTTCATTGGTTTTTCGCATACATATACCATTTATATGTACGAAAGATCACTACTCGGATATTTACTTGCCACAAGTGATCAAAAATTTTTATCAAATAGGCTAATTTTTACTTGTAGTATTCAGAATTTCAAGTCTAGTATGATATATCAATCTCCATTGCATGGGATCGATTCATCGCGCAAATTTAAGCCACGGGCGCTTGAATGAAATACGTAAATAGTAAATACGATTCGATATTGTTATCGACATTACCTGTGGGCCATTCAATACGATGTTTTTGTATATATTAAAATGGAGTAAAATTTCTCTATACTTTTTGAAAAAAAAAAAAAAAAAATTATTAATAGTGGGCAAATGCTGTGTAAATGTAAGGGTTCAGGATTTCAAAATATGGTCAAGTCCCGCGCATATAGTATATAATCAATTCACTGCAGTCCATATTATAATAAATAATAACTTGATGATGATTTATTTTACGGATAATATCGTTACCGAGTCGTATCCAAACGAGATGTTTGCGGTAAACTTATATTTAATTTCATTTAACCCAGAGAATCGACAGCGGTTGTCGTAAGACCCGTTCGGCCTATAGTAGTTTTAAACTGCTCAGGTACTGGGTACTCCGTCTGTAAAAAGTATCAAGTAAGAATAGAAACAAATCTCACCAGGGATGATACGTCGACGTTTTTCTGAAGCTTTCCCAAACAATGAATAGTGCGATGACAATATAGAAGGTACAATCATTTCACGTGGATAATATGAGTAAAAAATTACTTACATAATCCCCATTTCCTTTTGGAACCATTACATTCATTTCGCTAGATTTGCTAGATATGAGTTCAACTTGAAGAGAGTCTGCGCTCAGATACATCTGACAGCCGTCAGTCTTGTCGATAGAAATAGTAGGTACTTTTCCCAACACCTGAAAATAGAATCATCACATTGCTATGCAACCACTGGAAATTTTTTTCATCGTCCAATTGTTTTAGACCAACATGGCTTCAAAGTGAAAATGTCAAAGGTAGTTGGAACTTTTTTGTTATACTAAACATCTTATCTTGCACTTCTGTTGGTGCACAATTTTGTTATTCATTTACATGCGTGATATTTTTCACACAAATGGGCAGAAATGCGGTGGCGTTTTGGTAAGTTGTATGATGATTCTCAGTTTTAAATTGGACGAATTTTATAGCTGACAATGCAGGTTGTGCACACTGACAGCTATTTTTTTTTTTTAATTCCGCATTTACTTCTCTGTACAATGTCAAAACTAGACATGCTAATCGGATAAACTTTTTTTAAAAAGGAGGTAATCTACAACCAGTTCGAATGATTTGTGAGTATGATTGGAAAGAATGTCCGATAGCGGTCGTCAGCTACATATGGTCGGAAATAGTTACTGACGTCGTCGATGGTTTAACTGGGGAGGGCCAGTTATGGCGTGTGAGTAATAAAATCACTGGTAAAATATAACTCATATCTCATGCATTAATCGAATACTTATAATCCGATCAAGCTTTTAGCCATCATGGCCTTGTGTTTAATGCTGCTACATGCCGTGTACTATAAAATAAGGTGGGTCAACCAAAGTGAACATGACTGTACAAGAGATCGCTTCATGAAAGTTGGATATAAAATGCATGATTTAGAGTTGAAGATTAACATTTTAACGTACAAAATGCAGTACGGAATTTGGCCTTTGCCTCATGAAATACCTAAACCGAGCTTGAACCAGCTGCAGAATGTTAAATTAACTTTGTCAAATACAAGTAGGCAAAATATGTGGTCCAAACATCAACTGCATGGGTAATTATAAAGGATAACTTTTAATGTTAATCCTGATGTAACGTGAGAGAATATTATTATCAGGCATATGTCAAAATGCATGCAGAACTCGGAGGGCGATAGATTCATGAATGAACAGTCATTTGCAAATGAGAAAATGAAATTAGCACACCAAAATTTTTGGTCGCAATTTGAGGATAGAAAAAGTGATTCAGACACTAGAAACCCTTGTAAGCTCAATCCTTTGCATGGGGAAGCTGGTTGCGAGAATTATCAGAGGCTATTACGAACAGCTGACGAGTGCAGAAAGTATATAAATGAAATCAATGAAAGTAACAAGAGTCTAGGATGGTTTGAAAATTCAACTGATATGAGCGATCATAATTGCATTGACACAGAGGTGAGGTACAACCTGACATTTACAAAAGAAATTATTCAGGTATATCGTTATTTTGCTTTTCTTTACCCTCTTATCATCATCCATATTTCAGTCCGAGAAGAATTACCATCGTTATTTAGTAGACCCTAAAAAATGGCACGGAATACAAAAGTGCAGAAATGAAAAACTTGGAAAACTGAATGAGGGCGACTCGACTACATCGGATCAAACGTCATCTCGGTCAAATTGGAATCACAAGTGTACTATCGATAATGTGCGATACGCCAAGGAAAGATCTGAGAATAAGTCAAAACTATTACCTCCTGATTTGAGTATCACATTTCTCTCTGATAAATACAATACGCTTCCAGCAAATGAGAGAAGCATGAAGATAGAAGATGGAGAGGAAATTCAGAGCAAGGACTCTACAAATGAGACATTGAATAAAGTGAAGAAAAAACTTGAAAACTTGCATGATATTAGACACAACGGAAAAAATCTCAAATTTCTGTATGATGCTGATGGAAATATAGAGAATAAAGCAAAGTCTCATGATACCAATGGCAAAGATGAGAGAATGAGTACAAATTTAGGTAAGCAAATTGGCACCAGCAGTAAAGGTGTGGAAAAAGATTTAATGCCAATCAAAGAGCAGAGTTTGAGTGCAACCAGAAATTCAAACTCCCTCATTGAGCACACAGATACACTGAAAAATACTAGTCAATCGTCAAGCAACTTTGGGAATAATACAATCACACCAAATGATAAAATTAGCATTGCAAATCCTTGGAACAAATCCATATCTAAGGAAATGAACAAGCACTCGGTCATATTTCCAAACAAAATAGCATCGTCCGTTAACAGCCTGAAAAAAACCTCTTGGTCGAATACACTTGTAGAAAACAATTTATCACTAGAAACTAATTCAGATGAATCAGTCGAACAAAATTCGAAATGTGTTCAGAACGATATTATGAATTCAAAAGAGAAATACAACTTGTGCAAAAAACAACCCTTTGAATCAAACGAGAATTCTTTGATACCTGTAGTCAGCGATAGCGAAAGTTTAAGAAATAATATCAACATCACATCAAATATCTCCACAGATAGTATTCAAAGAATAACTACAACATATGTCATGTCACCTAAACAAAAAGCAGTTGATCAAATTCCAATGGATACCGATGAAGATCAGATTGTATCATCTCAGACCTCAAGCCATACTGAGCTATCAAAGGATAGCGATACAGATGACAAATCAACAGCAACGTTACTGCGAGAAGCATTGGAATACAAGAAAGTTTTGCTAATGCAAATTCGGAAGGAAGGCAAAATTGACAACAGCATGGGTTTAAAGAACGAAAGCAGTGAGTATGACTCTGATGTGTCGTCCAGATCAAAGACTGATAATCGTTTCCGTTCGAAACTACTGGATATTATTTCTGAAGAACAATCTGCCGGCAGTTCAACTGAAAAAACGAGTGGAACTTACATACTCGCAAGAGCAGTGAATAGAACAAATCTTCATGAAGAGTTCGACGACACTCTGAACAAAGAAACTACTGTAGCAGCTTTGAATTGTGCGAATATGGAACTAAATGACGAATGCTATGGAGATGTAAAAAGCTTAGTAAAAGCGATCTCGTCAGAATATTTTAGTATTACCAACATAGGAGATAGCAAACAATGTAACGCACAAAAACTTAACAAGTGTATTGCAGATGAAAATGGACTTGGGGAAGAGCAAAAAGAATACGCCAACCCGAGGCTGGGAGGCAAATTGAAATCGGATGAAAAAGATGAAGTTAATATTATTCCCAAGAATATCAACGAACAATCACGAAGTAGAGCTGCTACAGAAAAAAAACAGTTTGGTAATGAATCAGGCGGTGTGTTAAAAAAATCAGAAGATATTCAGAATGCTGAAAACCCAGTTGAAAGAATAAATCACATGCAACTTCTGCAAAGAACTGATGATAATAGTGTAAATTATTCACTAGCACTAAATAGATCACAAATACAGATAGAAAAAACAGAAGATATTGATGAAGTCATTTCACGGGTTAGAGAACAGCAAAACGATACATTAGAAAATATTGAAGCACAAGCAAATTCGATAACTGGAAACATGACAGCCAACAACGGTACGAAAATACAGTTTTTTAGAAAGTTAAGTTCAGTGGATTCGGAAAAGGCAATATCGTGGAACTCAATAAGTGAATCATCGAGTAACGGAAGCATTGTATATGCTGTTAATACTCCAAAAAATATCGAATCCAAAAATATTGATGCAATCCCAAAACAGCAGCTGATGATGCGAAACTCTACAAATTATGAAGGACAAAATTTGGCAACAGCTAGTGAAGAATTTGAGTATATGTTCGACTTCCGTAACAAGCAGCCCCAGAGTTTTGTTTCGATATCAGGAGTAAGCATCTCTACTAAGAACAAAGACGACATTGTTGAAGAGATTTCAAAAATGATTACAGATCCAGCAATTTTTGAACAAAAACTGGAGGCACAGGTGAAGGTTTCACCATCTGATCGCAACTCGATGGAATTTGAACAGAAAAAGTTACAGAGAAAGCAGGATATATTAAACAAATTGAAGACTCTGGATGCATTTACGAAGCCTTTGGATATTAGTGACTGTAATGAGGAAAACAATGATAACGATGAAGACTCCAGCCCGCTAACCGGTCGTACGGTAGTGTACACTACCAATGATCAACCAGAAAAAAATGTCAGCCAAATAGAGCCTAGAAAACAAGAAAATCTACTAGACGCTAAACATATTAGTGGTGAAGTGAATAGGAATTCATTAGAATTAGGCCCTAAAGCAACTTCTGAAATTGGGAACAATATGGAAAGAATTTCTGACTTTACAAGGAGAGAAACGATTTCACATTTGAAAATGGAGCGACCATCGAAATCAAGTATAACTAATTTTAGTACCGAAACATCAGAGTCGTACTTTGACGTGAGCAATCATGATTTTGCAGTATCCAGTATAATTTTAACTTCGCAAAATTCAAATCTTGCTGATAAATGGAATAACAAGTCTGTGAGGAGTGACATGTCTTCTCTATACGTAGATGCCAGTGACCATAGTTCAAAGCTAGGAACTAATTCAATAAAGGGCACTGGAACGACAAACCTATCTCCGAAGCAGAACTGTTATTCTGAATCGCAATTAATAAAGTCACATGCTAGTACATCTGGAGAAATTACAGTGAGCTCCACTAAAATACCAAAAAAAGATGTTAAAATACACGATGGTTGTGATTCAAAGGACGATTCATTGATTAAAACGCGACGCATACCGAAAAGTACATCCAGCTTGCTTATGAGTGATCGAAAGTCTAAATTGCATACCGAAAAAGTCGGAATATTAACGAGAAGAAGCCTGAGTTTGGAACAAGAGCGATTGAGGACAAGGGCTGTAACGAAAGATCAACTTTGTGGTCATAGCAGCTGTAGTTTGAATGAGGGAGCTTCAGAATGTAATTCTAAAGTCATCTCTGCATCACCAAAGAGTAGGGCTACATCGAAATCATCTATCCCAATTTTAAAAACCCGAAAAGATGTTTTCGGCAGAGAAAAATCAATGGAGCCTAAGGCGAGATCGCAAAGTCCACTTCTTAAATCGGATACGGCTAAAGTTATACACGGAAAAAGTACTTCTCAAGTGAAAGCAACTAACAACAATGTTCAGAATGAAAACGATATCGAGCAATCACTCCATGAAAATAGAAAATCATTGTATCGAAAAGAATCCTACACTGTACCCTCCAAAGATGATGATAATAACCAAGAACACTCTGGAGCAGGACCTGAGCCTGCAGAAAATATAGACTGTAGAACTATAAAGTCAATCTCAAAAGAGTTAGCCATCACTCCGGAAAAGTGCAATTTATTAAGCACTTCCGGACATCTGACAAAAGAGTGTACAGTTATATACATAAATATTATATCAAATGGGGATAAAAATGAGCTTCGGGGTGCCAGCGCCGAGGAACTAATGAAATATGTTAACGATAAACACTTGATTCCTGACGATCGGAAGTTAAGTCCATTATCTCTAAAATATTCAACATCAAATGAATCAGATGAAACCCAAGTAATTGATTCAGCTAGTCCAAGGTTAAAGACTCAAGTATACAAAAATTCGGAAGACAGTTCAAAAAATAAAATGGATAAGACTAGAACCACAAGTCCAGCCTTTCTCGAAATGAAAGAAAAAATTCCAAAGGCTTTAGGTGTAATAGGTTCAATTGAAATTTTGGCACCTTCTGAAACGACAGCGGACAAACTACTGTCAACGAGTACTTTACAATTATCAAATTTACTGAAAGTGGAGAAGAGAGAAATTGAAGTTTCAGCCACACCATCGGTAAAAGATACTAGTACATCTGTATCCGATTTCCCTGATGCTACTCAAGGAGAGAAACATTTAATTTATAATATAAAGAATGACGTGTTTGATGTACCAAAGGAGATTGTACATAAAGAACAAATAGTGTTATCAGAACTGTTAAACGATCCGGACTTTTTCGAATGCAGAAAAACTCATCGATTCTACAATAAACTCGGACTTGGTTTTCAAGAACAACCAGAATAATCTTAGTCACTTATTTGAATGCCAAACGTTATAAAATTGATGGTCGTTGGCATTATGACTTTTTAGAGGATGTACTTTTATTTGTTTTCGATGTTATACACGTATGGTTCAGTGTCCAAAGTGAATGAATAAAAAAAGCATAAAATCAAAACATATTTCCTTTTGCAATAAATAATCAGAGAAGAAGGCGGATTGATAACAACGTAATTACCTTCATTGGAATGTTAAGAATAAATGTTGTCTGACTTCATTTTGATAGGATCAAAATGTTCCATGTTGTTAGCGATAATTTGACGTCTGTTGTAGATAGCGATATGATATTTGTCAGAAGTCATTAAGAGGTGTTAAATTCTCTACATTCACGGTAATAAACAAGTCGTAAAAAATGTATGATGTAAAATAACATACCTGCATTTGTACACTTTGACAGTTGACGAACTCAACACTAGAAACCAGCGAATCAAACACAATGGAGGTCTTACGGCACGAATCTAAGACGATAGAGTTGACCTTGCCCTTAACTACCAGTGTACTATCTTCACAACGGAACACATAGACCACGTTGTTCATCTCAGCGTTTTCAATCACCAAGTCCTTATTGCCCTTTTGATACTCCTAGAATAGACAAGTTGATACTCGGATTGTAATTATGGTACGAAATATGAGTTACAATACAATTAGTGTACAAATATCGTACCACAAGCCATTTCTTGCCATCACGTGCAAAAACAGGGGGCTTGTTCAGAGGCTTTGCAGGTATGCTGGGTGCAGAATTGGTCTTTCCGCTCACAGGTGCTTTAAAAGGAGCAGGGCCAGTGCGAAGGCTAGCATTTTTATGCGTTTGCATATCCGAGGTAACCTTCTTCAAGCCTGGATGAAATAAAAATAAAATTTGATAAAAGTCTGTTTGGATGACTTGCATAAATAATGAGAAGTAGAACAGACTTCCAGCAAATGTTTATTAAATAATGAAAATGTGAGCACGTTACTCATACTTACTCTTAGTGATACCTTCGCCCTGATTTATTTGGGCAAAAAGAGCACTCCTGTCCTCTCCGAGATCTGCAGTAACATCTCCAATGGGCATGGAAGGTGGTGGTGGTGGGGGAGCACCAGGAGCAGCAGGAATAGCCGAAGCTCCAGACTTGGCCCAAACTACACCGGTTGTATGATGTTGACGTACATATTTCTGGAGTTCACTTAATGTCTGAACCCAAGCTTTGCACCATTCAACGTGATTCTTGTCCCTGAAAAAATCAATCATTGGACTTAAATCGAGACAACAGAAAATGGGTTGGAAAAGATGAATCGCTGACAACTTGTTCTTACTAATTTTTAATGAAATAGGGTTTTAAGTATTCGTAGAAATGTAGGTGCAATAATTACTTCTCTTTCCAATCTTTCAAAACACGATTGGTGTAAAACTGTCCAGCATCATTCATTTCCTTGACATAGGGTGCTGGTGCAGGTGATACAGCAACCCACCCTAATGCAGGTATACTTTCACTGATAGCAGAAAGATGATTGAAGAAAGATGACCCTCTGTTCTTTTCTCGGAACTCTTGTATTTGTTGAATTTGAGTTGAAGTTGGTGTCAGGAGAGCCATTTGTTGGGACTGGTTTGCAGGAGTAGGATGTGACGCAGCCGTTTGGATAAACTCTAGCTGGACTCTGTGATAAAAATTGAAGACGAAATAGAAAAGGATTGAAGAATTAAACAATTAGAGTTTTCACAAATGAACTCTAAATATAAACACCATACTAACTTGAAGGCTTTTTCAACAAGTTTGCTGTGGGTCAGGACATCACCACCAATTTTTTGACTGAGTTGCAGGTATTGTTGGACCGGCCCTGCGATAATATCTTCGTAACCTGCGACCGACATCTTGGATTGCGGGGATGACTCTGTCGCCAGAGAATTTTTATGCACTGGAGATGGTGTTTTGGTTTGAACTGCAGTCTCTTGTGTTTCAGCTATGTTAGGAACTTTTTCAAGCCGCCTTGTGACGTTTTCCAAACGAGTTACCAATTCTTCGAGTTGTTCTTCTCGGCTGTCAGGATCACAGCCTATAAAAAATGGAAATATAAAGAAATCATCTCACTGAACAGTAATTGCATGAAATTTTTCAAAAGATTAATATTTCAACGTTTCTTCCACTACCATATTAGATTAAAAGACAAGCTACGTACATTCACTACAACAGATATTGTTGGATAAATACCTTAACATACTTTATAAAACTAACAAATATCAATTATATTGCATATAAATAATTATATAATCACCCAATGAAAAGGATCAATATTTGCCAAAAATTCACAATTCACGTATAAAAGTAATGACATATTTGTTACTTGAACGAAAGAAGAGCGATTTAGTAAGAAACTGGGGTAATATTACAGTGATTTAACATCAAGTCTGTGAGTCAAACAGATTAGAGATGGGTTTAGTCAAAGTTTTAAACTAGCATGCGATGAGTTAATGAAAAAAATTAGTGCGAGCATATTTTGTTACGTTACAGAGTACATATTTCATAATAAAATTAGACTGATTCTGGACACACCTATTCGCTTTCCAGAAACGGGAGGGCAACTAAGATATCTTACGAATGATACAAGATGCCAGAATATACCGATCTATAATTAGATAACTAGCAAAAACACAAGAGCTCATATATGCGACGAGTGTGGGCGTTAGTTAACACATAGATCCAAAGTATGTATTTATAACAATTGCCACACTTTCAATCAAAGTCATTCGCGAAATTTATATCTGCAGAAGCACAGTATGCAGAAAGATATCTTTTGTTTAATTCTTGTAGAAATATACGTTTGGTTGAAACACTATTCCATTCCATTAAATTATCTAAATCTTTTTACAGTACTTGATGTTCTAGCTCACCCCATT
Source organism: Athalia rosae (assembly GCF_917208135.1). NCBI lineage: Eukaryota > Metazoa > Arthropoda > Insecta > Hymenoptera > Athaliidae > Athalia > Athalia rosae. Next base: position 8,579,020 of record NC_064028.1, read on the forward strand.
ACTAAACTATGAAACAGAGTAATTTAGTTGACTTTGCAGGTGAAGTACAAAAACTATATACTCGATTGTAAGATCGTTATAACAAATATGCAACATGCAACCATTTATTGAAGAAGGCTATTATTTCTTGGCCCCTAACCAGCGTGCACTGTTGGTCCTAGTGGGTCAAATCTCACTCTATGTACAGAAGTGTTTTGCGCAGCTTCAAGTAAGTCAGAGAAAAATCTGTGCCGGCGCAGTGCTAGTTCATCTCTAGCTACTGGGGTAGCTGGGGGCTCTTGCATTCCTCCGCATCCTTCAGATATGTTATCAGTCTCTTCTTGTGATAGCCATCTTGTTAAAGGTGCAACTCCTTTTGTTTGTAAAATGTGTTTATTTATGTTCTTGCTGTATTATGAAGCAGTTGACTAACGTCAAAGACTCAACATTTTTAACAGACCATAAATACAGAATCGCCAAGGTCTTTGTTTCTTCACTTTCTAAAAGCTTGTATCATCGTAAGTAATAGATGGAAAAAAATCAAATAAGGTCAACAAGAGTAATACCATATGGAGTGTAATATGATACAGTCTGTTTTCAGAAAACCAACTGCATCTAGCTGCTTTGACGAAGAATAGGATTGCATTACACTCATCTCTTAGTATTTGGTTACCAGTTTAGTGCCTATAATTTTTAATGTATTATAAATTCAGTAGTCAGAAACTTTATCCAAACTCTGAGTAATATTACTTATTAATCTTACAATGTCTGTCAAAACGTCACAAATTTTTCTTCAAGCTACCTATTTACCATCTGCATTAGTCAGAAGGATAAAACCTTTGAGAAATTTAAATCTTTTGAGGTTGTTGGATAACAGTGTCAGTTTGCCAAATTGGAATATGATTGCAAAATTCTTGCCAGTAAAATTCAATTTTTTATGGAAGATAGAAAAGTAGACATTGGAACAAATAACCGAAACATAAAAAAATCTATAATTTGATAATCTAAAGGATTCTGAAAGGAAGATTGTGCAGTGTACACCAACTTTCCTTGAGTTAATTTCCAAAAATATACCTGGTAACGATTTTTTGGTCAGATTAGTTTCTATCGATGGTGGGCCAGCCTCAAAAACAGAATCATCTCCTTCTTCTTCTGGTCCATCATCAACCGTTCTTTCAATGTAAGCAATATTGCTATACAAGAAGTTTTTCTGGGGACTAGAGAGTTTGGTTGGTGATTGCTCCAAAGGAGTGAATGCTTCTATCTGTTTGTTCTTCTGTAAGCTGTCTCCAATATTATCTTTGCCATTTTGATTTTCATTTTCTGTGTCATCTCCTGTATTTCGATCCTTAATTAGTCTCACATCATTTTTACCATCGATACTCTGATTCATTTCACTCTTCTCTAGCTTATCACAAATGTTTTGTTTTTCTGAATCACTCGTGCTGTTCAACTTTGGTCTACTTCCATTCTCTCCAATTACCTTGGTCGTTTTTCCATCGATTACTTTGTTCGTTTTGGATTGGTTGTCATTTATGGGTATTTCATCATTAGCCCCTTCTTTTTTGGCTTTCTTATTGCACACGCAGCATTTGAACATTGTTATAGATTATTTTTAAATCTCTTTTTCGAATCAACAATTTAATATAACTGTGTCTACTATTGTTATTCACTCATAAACTACTCAACACTACCAATAAATTCATCAATGTTATAATAATTATTTCAACAATCAATAATAATCAATCAAATATAAAGAACTTTAATAAAATTTATGAACTCTGATTTGGTGTTGATGTTACAGGAGAGTTCGTGTTTTTGATTTTTAATGCTTAGCGCCGTTCAAATAGGATGTGTCTCAAAGACTATGAGATGTAGCACCATGAAAATTAGGCTATTGTTTCATATTCAGAAAAATACTATAGAAACAAAAATAGTTTGATGAACAAGCAAGCTTGAGTTTTCTCACCTTGCAGCGATGTTTAATTGGTTAAATTTTATCTAATCAATATTCCACAACAAGGTGTTAATATTTGAGGTAGATTATGGTATATTCATGTGATTAAAATTTCACACCAAAGCATGGATATTAACAATTGTGAAAAACTTTAACAATTAACAACAGCAATCAAAAGTGAATGAGTCTTTATCAATCAAAAGCACCGTTGATTTTCTATTTTATGAAGCTTCGAAAAAATGGCTATAAAATTCTGTCAGCGGCATAAAAACTATATTTGACATTTGTGCGTGTTTCTTGTGAGGTGTATAATTATACATGTATATTTTGCACCACTTCGCCGCTCCCCGTCGTCGTTAGTCCAAATAAGATGGGATATTCTCAACATGGGCTTGTCACATCGACGTTAAAGATCGGTGAAAATCCATTCTTGTCATCGATTAGTCGTCTCTTCCGTTAGTGTTTAGTTTGTTAATATATTAGTGGAATTAATTCATGTAGCACATTCTCTATAACTTGCCTCTGAATATTTGTATTATAAACTATCAGGTACACCCTAAACTGCACTTGTCAATAATGTTAAAGTTATCCCAACGCAACGACACTACTTGGACGCCGAAAGGCGAATGAAGATTAGAATGAAATGAAACTCTACCCGCAACCCGGGGTGTTGGGGGGAATCAAAAGGGAAGAAACGAACGACGCATAGTCCGAGAGTATCGAATTCAAGCTAGACGGCGGAACTTTCAGCCGAATTTCCTCGCCGGAAGAAAATTATTTTCCCTCGTCTGAGCTATTTCCGGTAACAAAATTTCAAACTTTAATACATTTCAATTTTCAAACTCAACGCTGAATCGTCATGAGGTACCTAAATGAAAATCATTGTCATTTTTATCTCACGGATATTTGTCTGCCGAAAAGATTAATATTCATCTGATAATTCTTTTACATCACCTGAAACTCGAATTACGAAATATCTTCGGGTTAAAGTCAAAATATAATATGAAAAGAAAAAAGGAAGATTATCACGTCCTGCAATTATTTGATCATTTTATTGAAGTACGCTTAAAGTAACCTTAACACCAATTCATGTTTGCAATAGAAGCAAATTTTCGAGAAAATGTTTACTTACGATTTTTCCAAAGCGTGAGCAAGTCTTTGTAATCCTCTGGGAACATTCTAGAGCTACACTCTTTCGGTTCTAAGTGTGGCATCTTATCGCGCAAAAAGCAAAAAATGACTAGACGCCTTATAAAATCGCAAGATTATTATAACCGATGATCATGAGCTGATAAATTTGTTATCAATTTTTGACGTGTGCGTATGACGTCCAAAATGAGGTGTGATGATGAGCAATAAGTTTTCAATACACCGAACGATAATCTCTTTGCGGCATTTCAAGCAATTTTGGCAATGACAATCGCGTTTTATTTTTTGTAACGTATCACTCTTTCCCCATGATAATTTCCGTGACAAGTAAATTTCTTTTTCTTTCACAAACAAGAGGTAAAACACAGTGAATGTGTTTCTCCGATCAGAGATAATCTAGAACTGAAAATTATGGAGAATTCTCTTGAGCCTTAATCTTCGAAGGAAGAACGGTTAAAGAGCTGCAGGAGATAGAATAAGATAATATGACAATTTTGCCGTTACTTTTCTACCGTTTACGAGCTTCTCATTGGTCGCTAGTGATGAAGTAGCCAAATTACTTTTCGTTAATTATGCGCATAGCAAGTTTATAGCGATAAACCAGCGCGAATGTAGAGGTAGTGAATTGGATTTAACAGTATTTGAATTACCTAGCCTTTCATAAGAAGTACCAGAATCCAGCTCGATGAGCTTACTCGTACTTGCAGAGCCTATAATTTATCAGATGGTACCGTTCAGCTCTTGATTCGAAAATAATTATTCCGTTCTACTGCAGTATACACTTCTTCGATCCAATTGACGACAAAACTCTGGTAAATAATAAACACGGATCGCGGTAAACTCAATTCACGCTCTACGGGATGTTGAATTTAATACAGATAATACCGCGATAACTGTACATCCGTTACATATTTTTTTATAAATTCCAAGCGATGCGAGTAATTTTCTTGATCTGTTTCAAATTCAAACGGAATCTGCTTGAATTAGTAACGTGAGTATTATAAGTAAACGTTCAAATACCATTAGTTTTATCATTCATCTCCTTTTATTGTCGATTGAATCTAATTACCTGGACGGATTAAAATAATTATTGCATGTGCATGGATGAAAATTTAAGCAAAACGCATTCACCCTTGTCCCGCGTTGATTTCCGCATTTCCGCAATATACTTATACATTCGACGAGTGAATATAACAGTTAACAATACCGCAACGATTATTTATTAACTTGACTTGATTTCCTTCGCATATCGAACCATTTGAAACAAGCCTATGTCCGTGATAAATTGATCATCCTGTTGTCAAGCCTCGCCAAGCATGGCTTGTAAATCAGAACAGTGTAACGTAATAATAGATGATATAACATGATGAAAAAATCGCAAATTGGATACCGTAAGTCCAGGCTATAGTTTTAAATACGGTAGACAAATTATAACATTATGTATCTTAATTTGAAAAGCATTTGATTCATGACCAATACTAAATTCTTGGAAAGATTAACATCGTAAGACATCTGTCAGCTATCTTGACACATTCACATGCCAGGTGCCAGGGTGAGTCATTCTAAAGCAGGCAGGGGAAGGGCAACTCGATGGGGGGTATGAGACAGCAGGGATTGTATTTTTGTCTGATGAGTTTTTTATATCATCACACATGATTTACCAGGAGCCTTTGGAGCCTCTTTACTTCTGTGGTTCAATGATGATATTGAATATACCAATTTGAAGAGCCGGGCTTGAAAAAACATTTAAAAGGAATGTTATGCAGAAAAATTGCATAGAAGGGATGCAAGTGCAACGTTTTTCGGAATGTTAGTAGGCTATACATACAAATCAAATATCTACGTACTATAAGCCGCTACAATACGGTGTAATTTAATTAGGAATAATTTGCTTACCAAATTACGAGGTAACCGTAAATCAAAGACACAGGTATTAACGGCTTAACTGGTTTTCGACTAATGATATACTAAAAAATTGTAAAAACGTTGTTAAAATAAAACTAAACGTCTGACCGATCATAAGTTTACGGTGACAGGGCGTCTGCCGGATATAGTAACCAGGAGTACGAAGTTAAAACGACTTTGAGAGACGTGGAACTCGCACGAAACTCGATGACAGTTCGTATGACAATTCAACTATCGGAGATTTCTGTAAGCTTAAGTGATGCGACGCAGTGCAACGTGAGTTGACTCGCAATGAACGAAAAATAACATTCTCTCACCTTGTCATGAAAGGGTAGAATGAAAATATCTTTTAAAAACCAAATTGTTATCAAACTATATTATTTGGTATATGGTATCTTGTAATCGAAAAAAACGACAAATTTATCAGAGTTCCTCATTCGTGACGGCCTCTAGGTGGCGGACTGTTGAACAAGTGATGCAGGATTTGGAACGGTACAGACCGCAAGTAGTAATGAAAGCAAGTTTACGATTATTAAAGGCTAGGTCGGAAAAACTCGATTGTTAAACACGAAATTTGCACCGCCAGGTTGGATAAGAGAGTCAAACAACGATGACGTCACTCCTGAATAAAGGTAATCATTGATTAATTACAATTTCAGCCTATAATAACTCCAAAATAGGTATTTTCGTTCCTCGTAATAATTTCAACTGCTTTGCGCATTGCGCGTGCGGCAGACGGCGTGACTTCTGCTTTCGTTTCGTTTCCATCATTCCCCCCAGTTGAAAAGCGTGCACAGAAATAAAACGTAATGGCGAATGCGTCTGTTCTTGATTAATTGATAATTTATAAACTTTGAGTTATTTATTTGATACTATCAAACGTGTCTGAAATTTCATGACGCTCTTCTCAAGACGTAGTATAGTATGAAGATTTTGTTGAACAATTTTCAAATCGGTATCAAAGTTGAAAGTGCACTTATTATTGTGGGTGTTGCTGTTGCTACTGGTGCTGGTGCTGGTGCTGCTACTTAATCCTAGTGAATCATTTGGAACGAATACTATCGCACGTTGTTAACAATCGACCATAATCGTACTGACACAGACTTTATGCCATTGAAAATCAACGAGATATCGCCCCTCAATCAAGCTACAGAAAGCTCTCATCGTTCATGACAGCATTAAGTGTTTACAAGAATCAGTAATTCATCGATCACCCAGCAGTTGAATTTCTACCAAACAATCCATACATGGAGTAATTAGTATGAGCTTTGTTTGAGCATGAAGGTAACTGTGTGTTTTGACAATATCAGAGTAGTCGTACCCTGTGGAGATGGGACGCTACTTGTCAAAGACTTGATGCGCGAGGCAACTTTGAGATATAAAAAAGCAACAGGTAGAAATGACGCATGGCTGACAATAAACAGTCTCTCATCTTTGACGGGTGGAGGTTTACTTGATCCTGACGATAGGCTCCGCGATGTAGCTGATGACAGAGAACAAATAGTTGCGCATTTTGTCTCTGGTGAAAGTCTCCATGCTGGGGGTGATGGTGCCAGCTCTGTTGGGACGAACAGCCCAGATTTCTTTCACACGGATCATAAAGACCAGCACTATGTCATCAATGCAAGAGCTGGAACTACATCAAGTCACATCAAGCGGGAGAGTGCCAAAAGATTATCTATGCATTCCCTATCAACCAAAGAACCTTCCCTCTTAACGCCTTACTCAGCTCAATCTCTGCCACGGGAATCACGTCGCAAAGAGCCATTGGGCCAGGATGCCAAATCGTACTTTGACTTCACTGTTACAAAAAATGATAATTATCGTCTCAACGGAGCTTCTGACGTGGAAGAAGTTATAATAAAAAATGAAGCTGGACCTCTGGGACTACACGTTGTTCCCTGCTATGATTTATTAGGCAATGATCAAGGCCTCAGAGTTGAGAGGATAGAAGCTAATGGGCGAATAGCCAAGGATGGTCAGATTGAGTTGCATGATAAAATTATCCAGATAAATGGTCATAATTTGTTGCATGTCCCATTCTCTAAAGTGCAGGAAATTTTTATGACTGCTATGAACGAGCCTTGCCTTAAAATATCTGTTATGAAAAATAAGAAGTTAAAAAATGACAAAAATGCTAAGAACTACAGCAGTCATAGTAATGACTCCAAAACCGAGACAGAAGAAAGCTTGAAAAAGCTGCAATGCAGTAATTATAACTTACTGCAAACTGCCAACACTAGAAAAATTGGACGTATGATTGAAATCGAGCTTACCAAGGGTACCAATGGACTCGGCTTCAGTGTTACCACAAGAGATAATCCTGCAGGTGGTCATTGTCCTATTTATATAAAAAATATCCTTCCAAAAGGTGCAGCTGTTGAAGATGGCAGACTAAAGTCAGGGGATCGTCTCTTAGAAGTAAACAGCATGGAAATGACTGGAAAAAATCAAGCAGAAGTTGTTTCTTTATTACGAAGCATTCCACCAGGAGGAAAAGTCAAAATGGTCGTATCACGACAGGAAGAGGTCACCTCTGGAACTTCAGACCCTCAATTGATAACTTCATACGTACCTCGAGAATTAACAGTGTCATCTCATTCTATGGAAAGCACAGAGAGCTTTAAGTACTGGAATACTCCTAACCGTTCCCCAACTAAAAAGAGAGAGACTGAAGAACCTGAGAAAATTGATTTACATAGCTACAATCAATCTACAACTAAAAGCCCAAAACCTGTAGATGACATTGTTTTATCTCCCCGAAAGAATCGCATGATACTAACATTAGACATTCCTGTTCATGATTCTGAAAAAGCCGGGCTTGGAGTAAGCGTGAAGGGAAAGACTACGAGCACGGATGATAATTCTAGTGTAGATTTGGGAATATTCATCAAGAGCGTCTTACACGGCGGGGCAGCCTCTAGGGATGGACGATTGCGCACGAACGATCAGCTGCTGAATGTTAATGGAGTATCCCTATTAGGATTATCAAACTCTGATGCAATGGAGACTCTGAGACGTGCTATGCTCAATACCAACAGCTCTGTCACAGGCGTTATTACCCTGACAATTGCTAGACGGGTATCTTCCTACGATATTTGCGATAAGGTATACATTGATTCCGTAGCTAATTCGAGATCCAAAACGAATTTGATTAATAGAGTATATATTGGGGAATCTACAACAAAACTAAGCGACAATCGCGTGAGGGAAAAAAATGATTTGAATTGCCAAACAGATGCAGTTGACAATGGGCAGATTAGCTCTAGCACTTCTGCATCACCTTGGAACCCAGTTATAGATAGATTAACAGAACAATATAACAAGAACAGTATCAGAAATGAAAGCTATTGTCTTGCCACCAACAAAACCTGGATAGACCAGAGCAATAAGCCGCAGAAGTTATCAGTAATCCACAAAGAAGACTCTTTAGAATCTGTTCTTGCCGAAGAGACTAGCCAGGATAGAAGTCAGGGTAAAAACGAGACAAAAAAACATCCTGACGATAAAGACAGTCAGTATTCCGAAGACCCCACCTACGACAGCCAGCTCTCCTTAGAGGAATTGAATTCCTCTGGGAATAAGTTCTCCCGTGATGCCTTGGGAAGACAGAGCATGTCGGAGAAAAGACATGCAGCACTAGATGCAAAGAACACGGATACATATAAGAGAAACAAGAAGCTCAGAGAAGGTAGAGAAGGAAAACCTGTTGTGGAACCATCAAACCCCCATGAGTCATCGGAAGATCCTCCAGCTCCAAAGAAATCGCAGAGTGTTGAGAATTTTGATAAAATCAGAGCAAAAACGATATCACAGGAAAGTACATACCTTGATGAACAGAAAAATCGTCAAAAAAAGATTAACATAGATTCGACGGAGTCCGAATATTTGTATACAATTCCTGGCCGCAACAAATTGATTTCTCCAAGGAAGCATTGGCTCGTCGATGATGTACAGGGTGAAATATCCGACGCAAATAATTACCGAAGTGATCACGATGGATTTTCAAACAGTCGAGGGGACGTGAAGCAGGCGTCATTAAACTCTGCTCTTGATGATAGGTATAAACGGTCTAGGAAAAAGGGAGGCATTAGATCGATGTTAAGACTTGGAAAGAATAGGAAGTCGCTCAATTTTGGTGACAATATAGAGTCACGTCAAGAGGCTAATAATTATTGCAGTGGCACTATAAACTATATAGCATGAATAATATTTTTACAAAACTTGTTCAGAGTGCCTTAACACATACCTATTAAAAACATTATGTTATATAGTATATTGTACATGTATATAGTTTTATATTCAAATTTAATCAGTACTAATTTTTAAAAGGAATATTTCAAAATCGATTGGAAATTTTTTATTTGCAAAGCTATTCTTTGCAGGCAGCAAAAGCAAACGCAAAAATTTAATTTTATGTACATTTAGATGCTTAGATAAGGACGTAAACCACCAAAATCTTACTACGCTATTCAAGTAATACTGGTTGGGATTATTAGAGAGAATGAAAGACAAATTTATTCTGTCCACTATACAATGAATGCGATCTATTATTGATGATTATATATATATTTTTTACACTACTTAATAGTTGCGAGAAGCTACCTCCCTACCTATATGTGAAAGATGAAACACGGAAACGCAGTTTTTCAATCATTTTTTTTTTTTTTTTAACGCTGATCTATTTTTATTTCTCTGTTGGTAGTTTCAGCTTTCAAACAGACTTGAGGAAATTGTAATTATAAAATGAATAGTTATATTATGTACATATAATGAGGGAAATGACTGAAGACAATCATTTTCCTAAGGTGCGATAGGACATAATTTATAGTTTTAACCGATATAACGTAGCCATTCTATGAATACGCTGTTGTAAAATCTTTAAAAGCAGTATTCGAAGTATTATATCCAATATCCGTGCAAAGTATAATGATTTATTCAATCAATGTACTTTTTTTCTTTTGATGTTCTCATGATTTTTTCATCACTTATTAGCTCAAGTTTAATTTTACGAAATCAGTTAATCAATAAGTGAAGTTAGGTATAAAATTAATTAGAATATTCAATTGTAGCAGCTAATTTACATGTGACTGTATTTCTTTTTCAATACTAGCTCATATTATGTATTAACGAACAGTAGTTTTTTTCTTCCAAATATTTAAGGAAGACATTTTGATTAAGGTTTGAAAATCTTTTTGAAGATAAATGAGTAATCTATCATTTATAAACGCTGATTTTTCACAATTGCGTTTTAATAAAATTTCATGAAATATCGATGATATCTGATTACACATTTGATCGTTATAATTATGTATATCGTGTGTTCATTTATATCACCGTACCAAGAAATTAGTACTCCAACAGAGTTACTTAATTAATATTTATATAACTCAGGCTACAGACTTAAATCGCTTTTATCGTCTGTTGCTGAAAGATATTTCGATATGATGGCCTTTAACGAGACAGCAGAAACTTTAGGAGTCAAATAGAATCCGCATACATGTATATCTAGGTACATTATATAATTTATTAAAAATATTTGCTACAATATTTTTTCTCCACCAACTTTACTTGCATAATAATGAATTACGTTGTACTTAATTTTATACAGATGTTCCATTATTATTTACGCGCAAAGAAGTCTCGTCTCTCAGGAGCTCAAAATTTTACTTGACGCAGTATTGTTATAAAATATTTCAGCTCCATTCCATTTGTCAAAACTTTCTCGTCATTCCATTACAATCTTTCAAAATAAACTAGTGCGGTGAAATTTTTTCTGTAGCACAAACATTTATGTGACTGCAACATATTTTAGCTATGTTTTTGGCGTAATATTTAAAATGATGAAATTATTTCCAAATATTGTTAATAAATCAAACTTACCAACTCAACGAAATTTTTTCACTTTCTACAAACCCCCTCTCCCTATTTTCATTTCATCATCTTCTCAGGATCAGCGTAACTTCCAAGCACTGGCTACTCAATGAATAATGCATAACTACCATCAAAGAAAAGTTCAACAGACTTTTTTAGACACTTTATAGACGATTAGGATGTCTAATGTTCCAAATATTTCAGCAAATAATTATCGCAGTACTTTCAGTTTTCTTTCTGTTACTACAATTTCAGAAAATAGAAATTCCAGAATCTTCGTCCTGCAGACGATTAAAAAATGATTTCGTCTTGTTTCAGCTTGGTTGTTACCACCGAGACAGTTGATTGTACAACCAAAGAGATTCCGCGGGAAAATAAATATCCAAAAGCCTAAACCACCGCACTATGAACGAGCGAGGGTCATGAAATTTGTAGAACCTGTCTATGCAAGCTGGAAAAGAGGCAAATCTTTGGACGAACTGTGCAAAAAACCAGACCAAGTAGGTTTCCCAAAGCCAGACAACCCCCTAGAGCGAATTATTGCTCGTGAGGCTTATAACTGGCTCAGCAGTTCGCGAATGGTAGCGTTTTTCCATTTAAATCCAATGACAACGGACGATAGATTCAAATTAGCTGTTGCTCTCAAGAAAGTTAATATGTATATAAAAGTTTACGGGCGTGATACCTTAGCGATAGCTGTAGAGAACACCCCATATAAGGCTATTCTCCAGCTGTTCATCTCTCACAACATCATTGTGTTCAGTCCAGAACCAAATGTTAAACAGCTATTAAAAATTGTCCGCAAAGTACCCTCAGTTGTCCTTATGGGTAAGTACTCTTCAATCTTCTATAAGATGAAAGCATTGAATAACTCTTTCATTACATTATATTACTCACAGCTGGAATACTCGATGGAAAGTTTGTCGATAAAAAAGAGTTTGTGAATTATGCTTCACTTGGTGATCTCACAGCAGTGAGAACAGGACTTGTACAGGTGCTGCAAAATGCAGGCGGTGTAAACCTCAACCGTCAGTTGACCCATCATCAGTCATTGCTTGTTTCTCGTTTACAACAAATTTCATCTCCAGACTCAACTGAGGACAAAGCTGAACCAACAACACCCACAGCGGACGCCGCTGTTTGATACTGCAGTTCGTAAATATAATTTATTCATCAAAGAGTTACATTAATTTTTCAATAAAAATCACTCAAAGATACAAAAATGTAGGAACGCAATTGAAATGATGTTGTATGTATGTTTCTTTCATATGCTGATATATGAATATTAGTATGTAAATAATGATATCGTTTCAACGTGATAATTCTGAAGAAGATAACAGTTTTCTTTTCATTCTGTTCTTTAAATTATCAAAGCTTTATCCCTGAAGAGAATATTTACATAAATAGTTCATGTATAAATACAATGGTATATCACGTTTTCTATCCCGACTATAACATCCACAATTTATCGCTGTCTTGATTTTTGCAGACTGATTTTATCACATTAGTTGCATTTAACGCCGATTATTGCTGTTTTTAATGCTAATGTAAGTCTTCCAAAACCAATTTATTAAAATTGAACGTGAGCTCGAACAATGAATCCGTTTCGCGAGCTAATTAAAACTGTAGAATACAATCGCTTTCTTGCCAAATAATTGTTCGGTAAAAATATAGTGACCGTATATACAAATATACAAATTTTTTGATATTTTTCATTCCATCAGCTACCATCAAATAGAATATGTAACAGAAAAAGTAAGAACGTTATTGCTTGTTTTTGCTTCATATATTGATGTAACCATCAAAGAATGATTGCCTTATGTTGTTCAGGTAAGTGAAAATATCGAATCAATGATGAGCAGCTTACATACGACTATAACTTGACGATGCTTTTTCTGACAATGAGAGAAGAATCGAAGTATTATCGTGGCTGATTCTTCCACTAATATACCTGCATTTAATCGTTTACTCGGATTGCTCATTTACTGTCACCAATACCACTAAAGCTTATGAGTAAAAAATATATGTATTAGACGATGTATGAATCAAACAATACTAAGCGGTGAAAATACGGCATTCATCGATATCCGTGAATCGGCTGAACTATTAAGTGATTGAATTTTAGCGGGCACTCTTCAATGGCAATAGTTACAACGTGGATGACACTTTACTCCATTCTCACCGCATTTGCATCCTCCAGAAGTGTCTCCTTTACCCTAAATTTAAGACATTCATTAGCAAAAAGTGGGGGAGTTCTGCAGTCCTATGTTTAGAGCGATTAAAATCTGAAAGACACTCACTCCCGGACCCCAACGTGGTCCTCTCGTCACCCAGCATATCTCAGTCTTGCACATTGAGCAGCGAAGCCAATCGCAGCCCCACTTTTTCATAAGTACAACCGCGCAAGTTGGACAAGCTAGTGCTTCTCCACTTTCAACCATCTCCTCGAGTACGGCTGCTGTTCTTTTTGTCTCCTGATCAGTTTCTTTCAATAGTCGAATCTCGTCCTGGTATTCTCGACAATTCTTATTCGCATGAATAGCCTTTTGAGATCCACGGAGAGAAGATAAGAGAATCATGTTGGTAAATTTTTTTTCACCATTAATAGTATGCATCGTTCTCAGTCAAACTCACCTGACATGTAAGGCAATTATTAACGCCGCATACAGGACATAGAAAAACGTTGACGTTATCATCGTAAATGCACCAGCCTCGACAATCTGGTGTTTTGCAATGAAAAGCGTTATTTCCTGCATTATTTTCTGCCTGTGATACCGACTTCGCCAAATGTTGCTCGTAGATTTCAGGAGTAACGAGCTGAAATTTATTCCATACCGTTAGTCAACACCGAAATTGCATTATCGATTTATTTCCTGACATTTTCAATGCTTTACCGCTTTGATTTCACGCTCTTGCAAAGTTGACTCGCATGTATACTCTGGATCCCTGAATGGACATTTTACCTCAGCTTCATCACAGTACAGAATTGTATTTGCGATACAAGTTCTGCAAAAGATAACAGTTCTTCAATCGTGCTAACATGATATTTACGAAAGCGAAATATTCTTAAAATCAATGTGTTATTCGAACATTTGTACAATTCTATTTTCATTTTCACGATTTTCTTTTACCGAAGCGATAATTGAAAATCACAAAATTATATTCCACGTTACCTGCAAAACATGTGTAAGCAGTCCCTGAGAATAACTCCTTCGTAGGGTCCATAAGGTGCAAAACAGATAGGGCATTCGATGGGTACAGAATTTGGAATCACGTCAGAGTTTTCCAACGACATAAGGTGCTCGTATCTCTTTAATTTCAATTCTTCTATCGTAGGTTCTTTAGCATCAATCGTAGTAGGTTCCTGAATTTTTATATCTCTCATTTCAGGTGTATTATTCTTTATTCTACCATTTCTACCATATTTTCTGCCTTATCTCACCTGCAAAACAGCTTCGGGTTTCACCTCTGCCTCTTCTTCTTCGACGACTGGTACCACTTCCGTTCTTTCCTCAACAGCCGCAGTTATTTTTACCTCTTCAGCAGCCTCCTCTTCAGCAACCACTTTATCAGGGCGAATTCCTTCGTCATTCTGTAAATCTATGAATTGTGAAATTATTTTAGTAGTCATAAACCATCAAGTATGACTGTAATTAAGAATACCTGGTGCAACTAGGTAGAGAAATATTGAAGATCTGTCTATAGCGTTAAGTTCGTTTAGAGTATGATCGTCGTTATCAGCTAAATTCTTTCCTATTATCCAACGTTGTACGTTAACTGGTATATCAAATTCTGCAAATACTTTTTTCTTGAGCTCTGCGACTGTCGAGTTCAAGGATAGCTGTCGAAATAGAATGTGTGTAAATCACCAGATTTGCTACTTAATTTGAAAAATAATTAATGCGGTGCATACATGCAGTGGTATAGGACCTTGGTGAGCCAATTTATCTTCAATGTACATGTCTACGGTGATTATATCCGATGTTTTGACGTTACCAGACCGTTGTCGGATTACCGAACAGTGGATTTTTAACTGTGCAAGTTCCTTGGCAAGCCCAGCAGCTTGTTGATGTTGACCAGATGCGATTGCACCTTCCAATTTTCGAAGCAATCGGTTTATCGCTACGGTGTTCATGTTCGTTTCCGGATTCGGCTTCTCTTCATCAGCTTCTGTGTAATAACAAAACAGAAAAAAAAAAATGAATGATATTACAATTAGACTATAATTAGCACGAAATGAGCCCACGAGTCGGTTTGGATCTTCGGAGTGAACGGGGGGGTTCTTTGTTTTCTCACACAGCAAAGATTACCTTGATCTGTACCGGTCTTGGGATTGCCCGAGGTCAGAATTCTCGGTTTCTGTTTCTCTTCTTCTACCTTGACCTCCGTAACGAAGTGTTGTATATTTTCGGGTTTATTATCGCTGACAATTTTCTTTTCATTATTCGCAATTGCGCTTCCTCCAACTGCACCAATTTTGTAATTCTTAACGCTATTATCTTCCGGCAATGAGTTATTGGATGGGTTTGTAATCACGGTATTTGCGTAAAGCGAGTCTTCAATCACGTTCATGTATGTATTTTGACCATCTTTTACCGCAGTTCCTTTTTCAGTTTTCAGAGCCTCGATACAGGCGAAATCTCTGGGTCTTATCAGCTGAAAAGTATTTCGGGTCAGGCCCGCACCGATGATCTTTCTTCCGGTCGCAGTGCATATCGTTTCATCGCGTTTCCATCCGGACTTAGGATTATGCCGATCGTTGAGTTTCTCCCCAGTTGGATTCTGATCGATTTTCCGCAAATTGGCACTAGTCTGAGCGGCTGACGACACTTTATTCGATTTCAGCCCCTGCTGTTGTAGGATTTGAACTACTTTTTCTTCAGGGCGTTGCGAACCACCCGATGATCCTGCAGAGCGTAAGTTTGACTCTAATTTACTCAGGCGGTTTGAAGTGGCAATTTTAGACTTCTGATCTATGGATATTTTCGAGGATTTAATCTGTACTTTTTCGTCGTTCGTTAATCTGGAGACGGGTGAGCTCTGTTCATTCTTAGGATTGATCGCACTGAAAGGTGCAGCTACTTGTTCGCTGCTCGTCGTCGGAGGATTAGCGGATTTAGCCCCCGATTTCGCTTTCGGTCTTTTGGGCAACGAGTGTTTCATTTCTATGAGCATTTCTTTCAAATCGGCTCGTGAGAGTTGTTCCACCACTGTATTAACAGCGATTATTTTTTCCGAGTCTAACTTTTCCTCCTGTTGCAGCCGCCTGCTTGTCCTGTTATCGCGATATTCGAAGGCGTGATCAACCCGCGAAGAATTATCGCTTCTAGATTGTTTTTGTTTGTAAGAATTTCCGGCAGCTTCCTTTCTCAGATTTGTTGTAGCCGTTGGTTTTTGATCTCTCGATCTGGACCGTTTTTCGCTTCCGTTAGCCGCAGACGATGTCCTCTCGGGGAAATATCGTTTTATCTTTTCCTCCCATCCTGTAGCACTGGATCTTTGTTCAGTTCTTCGAATATCCTCAACGATATTCTTCCTTTCACCACTGCTGGATCTTGTTTGATTGCAGGCTTCGGCTTCGAGGCGTCGAAAAAAATTTATGGACGAAACATCCCCCGTTTCATTTATTTGCTCGGTTCCGTCGTACAATAATCTTTTCGTAACGATTCTATTATTTTGATCATAACTGCTCAGCCGGTTACTCGTCTGCGCCGGCTCTCTTCTAACGACGTCAATTTTTGACGGTTGATTCTGTTGGGCTCCAGATTTAGCAAAGAATGTCGCGTTCACCGTCACCTTTGTTATGTTGCTAATTGCATTGAATTTAGAGATCAGTGCCCGGGTCCCCCGCCGCTGTGGTTCAACTGACGAGGAAACCATTTCGGATATAATTTCGCCACTAGGTGTTCTGTTTTCAAACTCGGCTTGAAACGACCCTGAAGATCTAGCAAGGAATGCTTGATTCCTGGCCTGTTCTTCTTGGACTATAGCAGCAGCTTCCCTATCCAATTCGCTTATGTTAGTCAGAATTGAAAGATTCGATTTTCGTTTTTCTTCCTTATTTTTAGAAGGATTTCTTCCACCATGTTCGTGATCTCGTCTATCAGTCGTTCTCCCAAAAAAATTGTTTATTCTTGAGAATGAAGATCTGTCGAATGAAACGACGTCAACGGCAGCTTCGTGGTTCGAGACGGGTGCCTCATGATGACTGAAAAACCGACTGTTTCTATCCCGAGATTTCGAGAGGGTTGGAATTTTGAGAACATCCCTTCTAAAAGAGCCGGAAATATCTCTTTCACTTAAAGTTGTGTTACTTCTTTTGTACCAAGGCCTTGGAGCCACGTGATTAGATTGCAAATTTTCACCCTGTATCAATGAACTTTGCTTTTTTAATTTGTCATCCGAAGAGCGATCTTGCAAGACGTCCATATCTGTCAAAGAAGATTCACAACGAACCGGAACTTTATCGGTGTCGGTCTGCGACAATTGTGACGTGGAATTTGATTTTGTTGGAAGCAAAACTCCGCCTTCTAGTTTTAGGGTATCGTTACTGATTATTAAATACCGGTCTGAATCTTTTTTGTTTTCACGCTCATCCGCGGATTTTGAACAACCAGATGTACTTTTATTTTTTTCAGTGACTTCTGATTCACCAATTTCTCGGTTTGACGATTCCGTCAACGATGAACCCTCCGGGCCTGTGAGCGTTGATATCGTCGTAGGGCATCTCTTACTATTTCCAGCTGTTTCTGAAGGCTCACGATTATCCCCTGGAGGTTTCGGCGCTCGTCTTTTCCTTCGTACAGAATTAACTCCGGACGAATTAATTGTATAAGTTTTATTCTCTGCACTACTTGCCGCTGCTGCTGCAAATGACGTGAATTTTGTCTTACACTTAGTTTCCTCCGAATTGATTGCACCTGGTGGTTTCGGGGCCCGACGTTTACCTCTAACGTGAGAGTACCTTTTTTTGCAATTATTGGCTAGGTCAGCATTTTTACCGGAAGTTGGGAGACTGCGATAATGATAGAACGGTGATTCTTGTTTAATGAGTTCGCTTTTTTTTTCGTTGGTCGGCGAACCGTTGTCGTTCTTGTTGTCGCTAATTATTTTTCCGGTGCAAGGTAAATCCGCGGCACTGCTAACGACACGATATTTGTTATTATTATTCGTTTTTTCAGCTCTACCGGAACTACCCGGATTATTAGATGATAACGGATCGTCACTATCAAAAGGGCAACTGCCGCATGACGATCTCACCGCGAAATCATCCGCCGATGAGTGTTTACGGAAACGATGAAAACGGGCGCGTCGTCGATTTCGTAAGGATTTTCCGATCGATTCACAGTTGAGATTACCGTTTGATAATTTCGTCTCACTTTTGCCAGGTCGAAAAGTGAAGCTATGGACGGTCGCCGTACTGCAGGACGTATCAACGCTGCATGAACTGGAATAAAGGCTGCACGGGGACGTATTACCCGGAGCTGCAGTGGTCACTGGAATATTCACACTTTGCCTGACAGAGTTCGATGACCCTTTAGGGTTTCCTTTGTTTCCCCGAGGACGCTGATGTTCGTTGGTTTCGGGATCAGTAGGATTAGCCGTTTTTTTGAACCAATGAAACAGCGAAAATCTTTTACTCGCGTTTTTTCGCCGAGGTTGAAGCTGTTGAAGCCGACAATCAACGGACGCAGACGAGACGGACTCACCACGATCATGGACGCCGGCGAATCCCAGCTTCGTTATTTCTTCTCTTAGTCCGACTATTTCTGTTTTAACTTGGGGAAATTCCTCGACGCTATGCTGCAGTCTAACTGAGGGTGCAGTATCATCGTCGAGAGAACTCCCGTTTCTCTCACTGCAACCAGTATGCAGTACCATTATTCAAACGTCGCTGCATCCCGCTTTGATCGAAGAGCCTCGAATTATCCTATCGATATACATATGTACATATTTCTTTTTAAATTCAATACACTGTTATCGTTATCATATAACACACCGAATATTCGAATTTCGTTGTTTTATCGGCAGTTTTGAAGCGTGGATATTTCTGCCGCTTGCGCAGATGATGTGTAACTAAAACACGAGGTCAGCAACATCTTAATGTAATGTAAAACGTGGATGTTTAATAGTGTTTATTGGTAAACTAACTGCAGGGACAATGATCGCGAAATTAATTCAGTGCAGGGGGGAATGAAAAATAATTTTTTCAAACGCGTATGTAAATATAAAAGCAAGATTTTTCCCTCCCGTGATATTATACGCTGGTGAACTCCCAGCAAAGATACACTAGTTTATACTATAAATAACTCATGCTCCTCCTATAAATGGTTGCCGGGTTATTTTCACAACTCTTAACGCTCAACGGTATTGGTATACGTTACGGAGATGTTCATGATGATGATTATATCCTGATGAGAATTTAATCAAAGAACATTATGACAGACTATATACCTATTATATTATTTTCATCGACACGTCCCACAATATTGTATGATCCCTCTGCGATACAAATTTTTGTTTTCTTTGGCGATACATCCAAAAATTATGTAGTCAGCCAAAAGTTACGGATATAAATGTCTGATTTTTTCGTTATACTATGAATTGACTCGGCTTTGCGAAGTTAAATTGCGAAATTAGTTCACGGACGGCGTTACAATCGCCAGCGTACCCATTTCAATTGTGATGCCGATGAACCGCCAGTTTCGCAAATTACATTCAGATACCATTTTTAACTATAAATTTCAACAACATATTGACCCTGTCTTTTTATTCACAACCAGAACTATTGTTTGAGCATTTTTACACTATTTATACTGCAAATATTCTTTTTTATTACCCACGGTATGATCCTAGTTGGATCATGCAATTATGATCATCTCCATAAAATGAACCTCAGCTGCAGTTCATGAAATCCACGGAAAAGGAAAACGTCATGTAAAAGTAAAAAAAGAAAGAGTATGATTCTTAGACGTCCTAAACATTCCTTCGTACAGAGACAAATTATTTTTAGTTTTCGTCGAACGTGTACTTCGCAATACCACTTTTATCAAAGAATTCATTCAATCGAATGTATCTTCAAGTTTGAAACTCGTTCTGGATGGTCGAATGATTTTAAGATTTTTCCCTCATGTTTGAGGCAACTTTGAAACGAACTTATATAGAATCGTTTCTAAAAGCATAACAGTTTGTAAACGGTACGTTTTTGTCATGTCTAAGTACGTACGAGGTAATTTTCGAGACTTTCTTCGTTGATTGAACTTTCAGAAGATCGCAATATTTTTCAAATCTTCAACAATTGCGTTCGCGCTGAAATTTCAATTCTCGCCCCTGCGGCGCTTTAACAACCTGGCGCTAGACGTCGTGATTTACCAGGCCTTTTTGAATTTGGGGGAAATTCGTTGTTGCGAGACCGTAGAAGCCCTAACCTTTCTTCGCTGATGCAGTGCGGTTTATTTTGAATACAAATAAATATTGTCAATGATGGGAGATTCGGATTTTAACGAGCTCCTTCGTTCGGCTGAGCAATTATCAGCAGCTGTAGAGGGAAATGGTGAATTGCCACAAGTTGAACGAAATTTAAGGCAGATTTTAGAGGCTTCAAACGAACTATGGTCGCGTGTTGCACAGCCCGGCAGTCAGGATAACCAAGTCCAAGCGTAAGAATCTAAAATATTGTGATAAAAAACTTAGCATAGTTGCGTTGTAAATTTATGTCACTAATTCACATGATCGATATGCTTTTAACTGCATGATATCCAGGCATCTTCTCCTTGGTTCTCGTGGGGTGGATCTACCGCAGATATCTCAAAAGTTAAATTCTCTGAGTGCAAGGCGTACCTTTGAACCATTGGATCCAGTTGCAGACACAGACATTGTAAGCTACTTGAGAAATGAGAAAGAAAATGCAATTCTTGGAATCATCGAACAAGTGCACAAAGATGTTAGTACTTTGTCAAATACTATATGAGTTTATTTTGTACTTTGTAATAAATATCACTGGGCTAATGCGCAAGATTGTTTTACAGACATTTGAGCTCAATAGAGTTCATCAGCTGCAACATATGCTGGGAGAATGGAAACAAATGCGTTTTGAGATAATGAATGCCATGACTGCTCCATCCGGAGAGTTAGTTGACTTACGTGGGGTACCGCAAAGAACTAAACTCGCTGGGACGATAGTGAGTGGTTTGTCCAATGTTGAGGCAGCTTATGCTGATGCAATACAAAGCTACAACGACATGGTATTGAGAGGCATATCACGTCCAAGCCTATTCAATGTTTTGACAAAGGCCTCAGAGACTTTCAATGATAAAAAAGTAGCAGATATGTGGCAGATGGTAAGATGCATGATCGATATTCCCGTGACGCCAACAGGTGATCAAATGAAATCGAGAAGCAGCACTCCAGTTGAAAGGAAGATAGTCTCACAGGCGAGGAAATATTTGGAAAACCGTTACAAAGACTTCATGAATTCTGTCATCAGTGAAAATCTTGCACAAGCAATGCGAGGTGGGATTCCTGGAACTTTACCACTGGTGAAGAGCTTTGTTAGGGTAAAAATACAATCGCCACTGGGGTTGGAAGGAATACAAGTTGACGGAAGACCGCTCTGGCCATTGGTTTATTATTGTATGAGAGCTGGAGACTTCAATGCAGCCTTGCAGTGCCTAAAGCAAGCTGGATCTGGAGTCGACGAATTTAAAACAGTCCTAGAAGAAGCTGCGAATAATGATAATAAGCGGCCCAGTAGTAGAGCAGAATCTATTGTTAAATTGCAGTATCGAAGACACGTGCGGACTGCTACTGATCCCTATAAACGAGCCGCTTACTGTATCCTTGTTCCTTGTGATCCCGACGATTTACACTCCGAAGTAATGTCTACTGCCGATGATTACTTATGGCTTAGATTATGCCAGGTCAGAGACCAAGGTGATTCTGAAAATAAACTCACCTTGGATCACTTACAGACCACGATTCTTGAAGAATATGGTAATTATTCGCATGTTCTATTAATTCAGATTTGTACATCTAATTTTTCGATTATGGTCAACCATGATTCTTACAGGGGAGAATTATTATCGCGCAAACGAGCAGCCATTCCTTTATTTTTCCATGCTGTTTTTGACCGGACAATTCGAGGCAGCAATTGAATTCTTAGCACGTGGTGCAGGAGCACGATTATTACCTCACGCTGTTCATTTGGCTGCTGCTATGCACGAACATAATTTACTTGGAGTCAGTCAAAGCGTCCTGGCACCTCTGATAAGTGTTGACCCTATGGACAAACCCCCAGCAAAAAGGCTAAATTTTGCCCGACTGATACTGCTTTACGTTAAAAGATTCGAGGCTTCCGACCCAAAAGAAAGTCTGCATTATCTCTTCTTTTTGAGGTGAGCATATGATTGAATTCTTCGAGGATTCAAAAAAAATGACAAGGACTTTTATGTTAATTATATTTCTTTGTTTAGGTCAATGAAAGATCCGTACGATCGCAACATGTTTGCAGCATCTGCCGCAGAAATGGTCGTTGACGCATCAGCAGCTAATAGAACTCTACTAGTCGGAAAAATAGAAAAGGACCAAAGACTTCCAGGAATATTAGATCAATTACAAATAAACACAGAAGACGTAATAAATATTTGCGCTGATACATTGAATCGCAAGGGCCTTCTCGAGGATGCAGTAACGATGTATGACTTGGCTGGAAATCATGAGAGAGTTTTATCACTGATGTGCTCCTTACTTGCGCAAGTCGTCAGCCAACAAGGATCTCCCGGCTCACTTAGGTCTAGACTACAAGCAACTGCAAATGATTTGAGTCTGAGGTATGTTGGAAATATAGAAAAAACAAGAATACCTGATTGCCATTACAAAATAATTGAAAATATCAAAATATTTGTCCATAGATATGAAGGAACTACTATACAAGCTTCATCAGAATCAATTGCCACTTTTTATACCCTGAGAGATCTTATGGTCTTCTTCGATCAATTCCACAGTTCACAGCATCAAAATGCTTTGAGGGTGAGTTTTCTTTCAAATTTTTATTCCAATTATTTCCTAATTTGGTGAAGTAAAACCAAATTCGAGGCGTTCATTAGATAACCTATTGCATTGTGAATCTGTAATGTCGGAGCGTAAAATTTTTCCAGACAATCGCAGACTCCAATTTATTGCCTCTCCATGTCAGAGAAGTTGATGAACGTGTGACGGGACTCCGTCGAATATCCTCCGAAGTAACTGGTATTTTGGCGGATGTTCTCCTTGCTACGATGACCATTCTGTATCAACTATATCAAAAATTACGCTCGGCTGAACCAGGAGACGAGATGGCTAGAGAACAACAACTCTCTGATCTTAGAGAACAAGCAAGAGCTTTAACCAGTTTTGCTGGCACCATTCCATACCGTATGCCAAATGAGACAAACAGCAGACTTGTTCAGATGGAAATTCTGATGCATTAGAAAAAAGGTCTATACATCTTATGTCGGCAGACTAACAGAGTCGTATACGTTGGTGGAACAATTGCTCGGTTTTATACTTTCTAAATACCGTAATTAGAAAAATTGGAGGACAGTAAAAGTTTGCCACAATATAAATCCAGAGTTAATTCACAGTCTTGCACTCTTACATATTACAGTTACTGATATAAATATAAATAATTCCGATTGTTTCAAAATACATGCAAAAGTTCGAGTGTGAGACTCTGGAGGATTAGCCAGCAGGCTCGTTGCTTTCTGAACTCATTGATTTGATAGATGTGATCGAAATTCCGCTACTGAAATCCTCTACCTTTCCTTCTTTCACCTGCAACAAGAAGAGAAGAGGGACTTTTTCAGTGAATGCTAGCTGCCTATTTACCAAAACATTGCTGAAGTGCTCAATGATCTCTGAGTGACCGAAGCGGTCTCACTGACCGCTTTGTAATCCAATAGCATTTCTTTGAATGCTAGAAAGTCTGTTAACGTTGCAAGAACTTCAAAGACTTCGCCATCCAGTTCAGGTCGTCTTTCACTGTAAAAAAAAGTTAAACAGTTGGTCGAACAAACTTCGGAAGTGGTAGTTCAGTATTAATTGTATATCTAATTTTGTACTTTAGCTGATCTAGAAAGGTAGCGATTGAAAAGTTCGGCACGGATTTCTTGAGCTGTTTGACGATGTAGTTTTCTACTTCTTGGTTCTGTAAGTAAAAACATATATGATGGTGAAAATATTAGTATCATCGAGTACATCTAAGACATGATAAAATTTCATTGCAAGGAACGAAACTTACATACTGATTGAATATTTCCGTGTAAATGAGCTTATTTTCTTCCTCAGGGCTAAATATGTGCCAATAGTTGTCTAAGAACTTCTGTTGAATCTCTTGAAACTCACTTTCTGAAACAATGATGTTCATGTGCATATTGAACAATCTGTGTACAAAAGAATCCATACCCATTAAAAGGTCCTCTATGTGGCCAATGATTCTGTCAAAACTTGCATCTCTGTCATCCTTTGTTCCTTCATGGATTCCTGGGACATCGGTATCCATAGGCATTACAGTGATATCTAAAATATATGATGACTGCCAGTAGTTACTGAATGAAAGGTTAATTTTTCATTTCCTGAACAAACCTATAGTCTCTTGATTCATTACGTATCACAAACTCGAAAGAATTCTATTCAGATTCTCATGCCAAGCGTTCACAGCTGAAAATTATTAAAAATGCAAACTTAATGCAGGGTTAATGAATGTCAGTAATGGAAAACTGTCACAATTTTTGTTTACAAACGAGATGTCACGTACGCCGCCCTCTTGTGTATCCTTGGTAACAGTATGATTCTTAAACGCCATTGGGCGTTTGTTCAAACGTCAATCCGTCTTCTATTTCATCAATGTGCTTTGGGACTGGTAAAATAACTTGAATCAGGTAAAAACCCATGAGAAGTCGACTCTACATATTGAATTGTGAATTTCTTTAAGCATAATTTATAAAACTCTTGACTTTCCTATGCCGAGTGTCATTTACTACGCTGCTTGTATCGAAAATCTAGCAGACGACGGTGTGGAACTTGTAACGGATTTATTTCATCTGATCGTTGTATCTGGTATTTCTGATCTCGCATAAGAGAATCGTCGTTTTGTATTCATTAATTGATCTGAACTATATTTGATAAGTTATTAATAGTGGTACTGAACAGAAATCTCTAACAATAAGCTTACATAAAATTGGGAAGAGTATCAGAAATGGCGATGGAAATATATACATTTGACAAAAGTCTCCAAGAACGGCTGACCGAATACACAGAGATACTGTCAACGGAAAAAATAGTACCAGCATCTCAAATCCGCTCCGAATGGTCCTGTTACGTCGAGTTGGTGATAGAACCTGTTGGATGGCGAGCTCTTTGGAAAATTCCACGGCTGACATGCCAAGACTTTGAGATCCACTATCCTACTATTGTAGTTGTCGAGGTTGAGAATGTCGAGTTCCGAGAACTATCTGCGTTAGTGAGAATTGTGGCTGTTCAAGATGAGATACAGTTACCAGAAAAGTACGATGTTCCTCTGAATGAGCTTTACCCAACCCATCATCAAGAAAATGAAGTCCTTGATATGGTAGGCACAGCGAATTGCATCGATCAATTGAGATTCTTCTTCAACTATCTATGGATGCCATGGGACACAGACGATGATGATAATACTGACTGGGTCGCGATGCATTTGGAACCTAGGATAAGGTTGTTTTTTGACATGAAGCGAGGAGTTGTAACCAAAGAAACTTCTGATGTTATTAGGAGTTTAGTGAGAGAAGGAAAAGATATTCAAGAAAAAATTGTCCGGCTTGAAGAAGATATTTCAGATGAGGAAGAAGAACATGAGGATTTGTGGGATGAGGGAAAGGCCTGCCAGCTGATGAAGCTTCACTTCAGACTGCAGCAGATTAAGACTGAAATGGAAGTCCTCGAAAATCCTGTCATGAGAGAAGTGCTCACTAGAAATAAAGGTGTCACTATGACGGACAAAGAAGTTAGGAGACGAGAAAGTAGAGGTAGAAAGTTGGAAGGATATTTTGTTTGGCTTGGTGGTCCTGTTCAGGATATGATATTCTCGTTGAACGAAATTCAGGCTGTCCTTGGCGGAGATATGTTCTTAAAGTAAGTGGCACATAAATTCTGAAAGGCCATGAGTGACCAATGCACTGTAAAGTCATTTTCTTATAATATTCTGAACTTTCAGAACTTCAAATTGCCTGCAAGAAGCACTGGATGCTTCTGAAGTAAATGACATCGTTGTTCTTGGTAAAGGTGACCACCAAATCAGGGGTGCTGGGGGTTTGGAAGAAGGAGGTGTGATGAAGGGGCTAGATGGTCCTGAGAACACTATTATTTGTGGTAGAGAAACCGAGTGTGGACCATCACTGATGGATTTTTCTGGAGGCGAGGTACTTTTTTCTTTCTTTTACTGGTGTAACGTTGCTCATATTTGAGTTTATCATCTCCATGCAACTTTGTGATGAATTGAAAACTCTTACTTCGTTAGGTAACTATAGAGAGTGTTACTATTCAACTGGGAGAACTTCAGATGGGTATATTGGCTCGTCAAGGAACGCTGCGCCTGACAGGATGTCGGGTATTAGTAGAGAATAAAAGCGTCATTAAATTAGGTATCGTAGTTTTACCAGGAGCTAAACTGATTGCACAGAATACAGTTTTTGAAGGACTGGGAACTGCAATCGTCATTCATTCTGGAGGTGGAGTTATACTGAATGAATGCCAGTTCAACGAGTGCATTGAGGGGATTCAGGTATAATGATAAAATCTTTTTAATTTTTATCAGAAAAGATGGTTTGGTATTCAGTTATTCCTTTATTCCAGATGCATGACGATTCTAATTTGTCCATGACAAACTGTGCCTTATCAAATTTCAAAGAGTATAGCATACGCATGGAAACACAGAAGTACATGAATGGTACAGAAGCAAAGGTTGGAGGTACCGAATTATTAGAAAACATTTCAGAAGTCTGCATACAGGATTGTATATTCAAGAACAATGGTAAGGGTGATATTTTACTCCAAGCCCAACCCTCTGCTGCTCTTTCAGCCAAACAAGAAGGTACCACTGCCATGGTGTCATGAATAATCTGTTAGTATAATATCGAATTTGGTGAATATATTTTTATATCCATCAATAGGACAGAAATTATTTGCTACAACCATTGTTACATTCCACTTAGAATATTTGACGATTACTGCATTACTCATGCGGTCGAGAAGCCAGTAAGTAAAGTTTTTTTAAGTATTACTCGTACATTATGTATGTTTTTTAGAATATACGTTATTTAGGGTTGGTTGTTACAATTCGATAGTTATAGATATACAAAATAATATAATTTGAGTCGTAAGACAAACAACAAAATAAAAACAATCAGCTTTCTTCAAAAAAGTGAGCCGATCAGACATTTGTTGAACTGAATGAATCAACCTGCAACATTTTCGAAAAACCATCAAGTGCCTAGAAATGGCGTGACCTGCCATTTATACATTTGAAGCATTGGCGCACTAAACAATTATGCGTCGGTACGAAAGGCGCAGCCTTCCTGCCCTTTCGACAAGATGGCGTCCTTAGTGATGTTAAGGGTGAAAGCTTTCGCATCATTTCGCATGCGGTTGCCTGATTGTGTCATGTCTGTGTGATGTGAGTGTGTTAGTGGTAATCAAATACTCATGAGGATAGTGAACCATCAATCTACTTTGGTAAAATGAATTGATAAATACTATCCATATTTTAAAAACTATTTGTCCGACTTATGGCATGCGATTTACTAAAGACGATCATCTTTAACCGTGAAGAAGAATGTATTCCGAAATCTTCTTCCCGGGAGACAGAAGTTATAACCTCAAAACCCACACCGATACTGTTGCCCATGCTCGTATATAAAATATAATTATAAGGGTACCATTGTTTCACATATTATTCAAATTAGACTATTTACATTCATTAGTTAAAATACGTTTTTTCTTCGTTCACCGTACAATGCGGTTGTTATTTGTCACAAAATGGAACGATTGATTGATCTTAACAATGTTTGATAGGCCGGAAAAATCGGCAAACAATTCGGCAAAAAATAATTTGCCTTTACTTATGATGGAACCATAGATAAGCTCTATGGATGGAACACAACGGTGTGTTTCAGACTCTTTAATTCCATGGAAATCGGAGTTTCGTAACATCACTTGATTTGAATACCTTGGATTTTTATAATAACGGAATCAATTTCGAAATTCCATTCGATAAACTAGATATTGCGTATGCGGTTACGTGGAGATTCGTATAATATAAGTCGTGTCTGGACCAAAATTATAAATGTATAAAGTTAGCTTCCATTCTGAAAATATTCAAAATCAGCCAATCACAAATTACATAGTTTTAAAATCCACTTCTCTAAGCATATACAAGATTATAGAATAAACAGTGTACACGTAGTATATTTTTAATTTTATGCCCTACAACCCGTATTTTCGTACAATAGTAAAATGAGTAATAGGCAACAGCTGTTGTCCTCTATATTAGTCGAAAGATAATCCATTAATCTTAATTCATTGTCAGGTGTGATACACACATATCCTGACTAGTCATACATTATCTCCAGACGCGGTTGTCTAACGCCCAAAAAACAAAAAACAAAAAAATCTGCTTATTACATCTCGAATATATTGTTTTTTGGCGGCCTGCAAAAATTTCCGGGAAAAATCGGGTGAAAAAAAAATCTAAGAACAATTGCGACCATCTTTCTTGGTTTTGTAATTAGAATTTTCAGTCGCCAAAAATATTCCATAAATTTGCTGCAAAATTAATTTAAAGAAAAAAACTTAGTAAAAAGTCTTCAGACAGAATTTTAATTTCTTCGCGCGACGCTAGATATATTTCTTGCTTCGTATGTCCATTTCGCTATTTTCATTTTTGATCTGCAAAAATTTAACTCCCGACAAAAAGCAAGAATGATGAGCACGTATATTATATGTATATTTTCGTGCTTCCCATTTGTTGAGTTTAGTAACGGTGTTTTACGTACAGGTATACATGCACATATGTTGGTGTACCATACACCGAGTGTTTATTGTTGTTTTAGTTATTCAGTGACGGTCACCGGCTCTGCCTATTTCTAACGAAGCCTAGCAGAACCAAGAGCCTTAGCAGCATCGCAAGTTTTCCTCTGTTCAAATTGCTGCGGTTTTATTCTCCGTATCGCGAGAAAACGATGGTGGAAACTGCTGTTGAACCCGATAAAGTTGAGGACAAGCAAACGCAGTTCGGACACACAAGGGTTTTAGAATGCTCCGACTGCATTTTCGTCTTCCAGGACACGCTTTCCGACTATGAAGAACCCAGCTCCGATGTCGAGGTGAGTAAATAGCCAGATTTGAAAAGTAATAATTTTTATTCTCCAAGCGAATCAATCCTACCTTTAAGCATCCCTGACCCGTAGACCTTTTCTCTTTAAATGCCGAACTTATGCCTCGGCTCAGCAACACACGCGACCCATAAAGGTCTTCGAGCATTTAAATATGTTGTGTGCAATTAATCCTCCTTTTCATCGATGCCTCTGTTGCAAAGTCGATGTTGGAAAAGCGGTAAATGAAAGATGTGTATAAGGAATTTATACACGTCCAACAGGGAATGCGAGTCGCTTATTACCGGTTTTTGTCGTCTCCGTGTTGTTCAACTATAGAATTAATATCCCGTTAGAATATTGTTTGCATGTAGTTATACCTATTTATTTATATACTTCTAGGGTTGTTAATGATTTATCAGCAGACATTTATCCCTCGCATTTTCGCGTACCAGATATTTCTACTGGTTCGGAGTTTTCAAAATCGTTATTCTTTCCGATTTT
Organism: Athalia rosae; assembly: GCF_917208135.1. Lineage (NCBI taxonomy): Eukaryota > Metazoa > Arthropoda > Insecta > Hymenoptera > Athaliidae > Athalia > Athalia rosae. The sequence continues at coordinate 8,608,768 of NC_064028.1, forward strand.
GGAATCTTGTCAGGGGATTTTATGTTACTAGTGCCTTACCGTTTTTGACCAACCTAACAAACAATTCACTGTGGACCGCATTTATAGTACAATAGAAAGCACGGATGCAGCAACTAGTTATACCCACAGTCCAAAAATAGTCGCTCTCTGCTGGAGCGCGATGATCAATCACTCGAAAAAGAATCGTGCTCGTCTCTAAATAACTGCGTATACTTGAAGGGTGTGCGATCTCGACTTTTCCTTTTCTCCTGTTCCTTTTTCCCTTTTTCCCTCTTTCCCTCTTTTCTCCTTTATCCTTTCACCCCCTGGAGTAACCCCGAACTTTCCTGACCGTTGGACGTAAAGATACGTATGTATAGATATACGTCAGACGTCAAGTGTTGCTTTGCTTTGGCATTTCCGTTTCCGTTTACGTCGCGAGTTCGCGTTCGAGTTATATTATACACTATATATTACGTTGTTTGTATTTTATGTACACATACGTACGTCAAAAACGTCCGTATAGTTATGACGAGTGATCTCTCTTACTCATCTTACTTATATAGGTGTATACAACTATATTCCATTCTGAAAAGGTCATTTTACTTGACGAAGACTGACATTTTTCTTCTCTCCAACATTTTCCTAAATCTTCGGAAATTACTTTTTTTTTTTTTTTTACCCTTCCCGGTAGATTTATTGTCATCTCAATCCATCTTGATTCTCTTGTATTTGTTTCAACTTTTGAATGATACACGATCGATTTATAGCGTCGACTAGTATGGCACATTGAGATTTTTCAAACGCTGTAGCCTCAAATTAGTTTCAATTTTGATGCCTAGAATCGACATTTTTTTCAGGCCTTTTACGATATTCCAATGTATTTCAGCTTCAGAAATCCGAATTCGATGATCAAATTGGACCATCTATCGAAATGATCGGGTTATCGCTAGTATTTCGTTTGTTGGATGAAAAAATGGAGACATCTCGATGGGTTTTTCGTCGTAGCCTAATTCTTATTCGCTCGTTCGTTATCTTTATCCAAACTTGACTCCACGAGTCCCCATTTTTCATTATATACTCATTGTCAGTCGCAGAAAATATATTTCGCAAAGGGTTGGTCCGTCACTCGGTCGCACATAATGCGTAACCGACACATCTGTCATTTGGCGTTTCGTAATTTTTCTAGCGGAGCCCAAATCACGAATAAAAAATGACTCGGCTCATTCAAACGTAACATTACTCGTTTTGTGAATTCTAGGAGCATCCATTTGGATAACCTGCGGCAGCAAACGACAGCTATTAATAACGATTAATATCTAACTCGGTTTTGCTCTGCGTCCGTCTCTGCTTACCATGATACACTGCCGCTTTGCCATCTAATCAAACAACTAACAGTTATCAATCCTCGCGTTTCAGGCTTATACCTCTGTACATATGACATGCTGCACTTGTACATAAGGGGCATTTCATTCAAGCATACAGTCACCTTGACAAATTCTAAAATTCCTCCAACTTTAATTTCGCAAAATAATTAGAACAAAATACAGAATTGTTATCGTTTAAAAAGATACCCATTTTTTAGACGGCTTTCTGATCCTCTTGTCAGCGCTTCATGGAAATTTCGTATGAAAAAAGATCAAAAAAAAATTTCTCGCGTATTTTCTCAGGGTTGCTATCGCCTAAAAACAATTTCATAGCAAAAAAAAAAAGAAAACAATCCACTGAAAATTGGACTAACGTACTTGGCGTAGAATGCCCCATATACACCTGTATAAGTACGTGGAATAACATGGCCAGTTTGCTCTATGACTTAGGGTGGTTATATGCCCATGCTCATGTCGTTCACCCATATCTATAGTAATCGTAAACACGGGGGCGTCGGTACGAAGGAGAGGGCAAGTTTGGGGGATTGTTAAGAGCGAAGGTTGGTTAAAGTTCGAAGCGCTGGGAGATTCTCCGCCTGAGATAATTTCGGCTTTGCGCGCATAAGGAATTATTTATGGAACCCTCCTAAATTACCCATTCATCATCCCCCCCCCCCCCCCCCCCCCCCGCAGCCGCATTATGACCTTTTGATTTTCGAGACCGAGAACATTGCTGATTATACACACGTATATGTATATACAACATGTATCAGTGTGCATACATACATCTATAAATATATAAAACGTACATGTAACCATCGTGATTTACAAACCATGTAGTTTAGTTATACCCACTTATTTGTGCACGAGAAGGACCTAGCCTAACTTCATGCTCTGTATTCGCATGCAGAAGCACTTTACCTTACATATGTATAGATATATGCTGGTATATAGGCAAATAGTAATCTTCTGTCTCATACCATATTATCATATGATATGCCGTCTTCGGAAATTAGTCATTTTGTTTTATGTTGTCATATGCACGTTTCGATAAATTATTAATAAAACATTTGTTATCCATGCAGCGCCAGCAAGAAAAAAATCCAATTATTTGTTCTTCCATGAAGCTTATTTTTCAAAGTTAAAAAAGTAACAAAAAAAGCTTATTTCCGCACAAGTAAAAAAATCAAATTGATGCCATTTTTTTTTTTTTCTCTTCATTTAACGGTATTTTTCTGCCAATGATATAAATTCCATCGGGTTGAAAGTTTTCGGATTATTTAACAAACATACGTGCGTTTTGAATATTTTAACATAATCAAATGACGATCAGGTATGCGGTAATTTCGTGAGAAATATTTGATCGAAAGGAACCTGTGTAGTGCGGGATCTGATAGTTTCGTTGTATATACGTAGATATTCATAATTTCGTAGAGTATTTTCAACGAAGAATTCAATCCTAGCGAAATTCTTCTTCCGAAGTGAGACACCCTGTATATAAACGTGCGATGACTCGCGGTCGTTCGAAACGTGTATCTGTTGAGTTTTTTTTTTTATTTATTTTTTTTGGCTTTCGTTTTTTTCCTGCCTTTTTTCTAGTTACGTCACTTATGTTAGTTTACCAGTAACAGCAACATCTTTCGGATAAGAGGTCAAGTACGCAGTTTGCAGGTGAACGTTTTGAGAGTGAAGACGATCCTGGTCGTGTCGTATTATATTAATGAATATTCAAAAAGTAATTATTTCGAGAGAGCATCGTCCGTTACAAAACGATATACATAGTATATAAAGTCGTGTATATTATTATTATTATTGAAACTATAATTATTATTGAAATCTATGAGATCGGCGTGTTTCAGAAAAAGCTTAGACAAATCGCGTTAATTATTCAAAACGTAAGAAATAGGTTCAACGACCCCAAAATTTTTATCAGTTTTTTTTCTTCCACACGATGTCGGAGAATCATTAATCGCCGTACGACAACGGATTCTATTTTTTAATTCATCTGCAATAGTTATTCATAAAAAATAGTTCAATTTTTATTTCTTTTATTTTTCATACACTTTTATACTTGTCGCAAATTGCTCATTGTCAGTGAAAATTTATAAAATTTGAGACAGAGAGGTGGGTAGGAAAAGAAAATGAAAATCGAAACGGGTATTCTGAAAAAATTAATTTTTTCCCTTATGGCAGCATGGACAGCTTTTTTCGTGGGTTGCACCTTTTTGCATACGAGTCCACGATATACATATCGTACGATATTTTTGTCCGTGATAATTAATGCCTGAAAAAAATTCTCTTTGAAAATCCTTTGATTTAAATGAAACTATTTTCTTGTTATTGTAGAATGGTTATATTATAGCCTGTTCGCCCGGTGGCTTTCAATTTATTGCTTTGCAGATCTAAAACTCAAACTATTCAAGAAACGTATACGTTTCGCGGTTGGCCACGATTAGACCGCGTGTACCGCCCCGTCGTATTCTCTGCAGCGTCTCTCTTCCGATTCTTAGGAACGGAGCACAGTCCGACCGTACGTCCAACTCTTTTCATTTTCGTTTTTCTCTCTCGCGAAACTCCCCCGCATCCCCCGTCGTCTCCTCTAGGTACGTATATTCCTTCTCGAACCCCGGCTGGGCCACCTCGTACAATACCGTCGCGACGCCTGAAATAAACCACAGCTGGAGTAGTCAAGCGTCGCGCAAACTATCAATCAAACTACTATTTCTTTGCCCCCGGAACCGATGCGGACAAATTCGTAACGCCGCGCCGCGCCGCGTCGCAAACTCTTCTCCTCGCGTTTAGCCGCTGTACCCGGTACCCGCGAACACCAAAACGCCCATCTTCTCCCTTCGTCGTTAGTTTGTGCAATTTAACAAAAAAAATTAAAAAATAAAAATCATATCCATAGGGTGAAGAAATCATTTCGTTTATTTTGATACATTTTTTTAATTACAAGGATCTGTGCTCGTTTTTTTGCGCGTACTTTTTTTTACAACGCATATAAATTTAGGTGATCCGCGGTTTTACATTCACTCAATTCTGAAAGATGACGAAGTACGAATGATTATTTAGAGCGTGTTTCGCAGAGGACGTTAACAAGATTTTTCTCCTTCATATTTCATCCGATATCGCACCATCTTCGTCGTTCGCGTTTTTTTTTCTATTTCATTTCACTCTTGACTTATGCGATGACGACCGTTTAACGTTATTGGGACACTTTATTTCCAGTGATTTCTGCGCTATCTTCGTTTATTTTTCATAAATATTGTTAAATATCAGAAATTCTTGTACCTTAGCCGAAAATTGTAAAATCTTCGAGGTTGAGGAAACTTTTGATCTCGAAATATGTGACGGATTTTTCTTCGTCTCCTAAGAACCGGGGTGATTATCGCTACTGTCAATAAAAACGGATCTATATTAAGACCGACTGATCTTCCTGAGTCGTTTCTGCATTGTAATCCGACGATTTCCGCTCCCTAACGGCACACTTCTTATTTCCGCTCCTTGATTAGACGCGTCGACATTTTGCTTTTCGATTTTTCACGCATTATAAGTATCACATTCAGACGTGTACAAATGACGCAATCACACTTCCGTTTCTCAGAAATATACAATATCTATAATGTGACACGTTGCCCCTGCCGTTCATCTCGATCATCGCCCATCGTCGTCGTCGTCGTTATCATATTATATCACGTTATATTGCTAATTTTACATCGTCCGATCATTCGGCATTCATATTATACGCCGCGTTTCAGTTCATTCAAAATTCTTTTGAATCACTGATCTGTCATTTCCGGTTTACAGTTGTACGCACACGCGGTATTTGTTGTTACAACACATCGACCATGAATTAGAAAGATCGTTTTAGCCGTGCGCAATTCTTTCCGAATTTTTTTGTCGATAGCGTAAAAAATTTACAAAACAGTTAATTTATTTCTACGGTTCGGTCTCGGCGACTATGATTTTGATCGTCCTACACTTTTCTGCAATTACGTGCTGCCGCTTCGATTGCGAACGAGCAAAAATAACTCGTATGTATTTGCTGATTTTTATAGCTATTTTTTTTTACTGCCAACGTTTCAGGTTCTGTCCACTACTAATTGAGTGAACGTAATCTGGTGGGAACTTGCGGTTTTGTTCATCCTTTTCGCAATAGGTTCATGGATATAATTCTTTTTTTTTTTTTTTTTTATGACTTTTTGGTTCCACTCCATCTTCCACGTATCGTAATATGGTATAGGTACAAGTTGAGCCTAAAATATTTCAAAATCTATACGGAGACAACTCTCAAAATGCAGTATGGTTATATATCTATTTAAAGAAACGCGAACCGTCGTTCACTGTCTGATGCACAGCTGCAGAGAGTAAATGCCGCGAAAAGATTGTCTTTGAATATCAAATCTTGAGATGTACCAGACGCCTTAGTCTAATGCAAAAGCATATACGTACGTACGGTATATATATGTATATATATATACGTATCCACATACCCAACACCGCGGTGAGAAGTTTCACGCTTTATTGAGCCAGTACGGCTGCTATAAGCTTTTCCAACTGCAGAAGTCACGAACGAATACGACGCTGATTGACAACCAGGAAGGACTGGAAACCGAGTCAAATTTACTATAAGATTTTTCTCATTTGATTTATATTTCATCCAATTTGTGAATCAGTGTCAATTTTCAAATGTACCTTCTTCAATATTTCCATGACGTAAGCGTACACCTATGCATGCAAAAAGATTAAACTTCTTTCTTACGTTATTTTGAATTTATTTGCGATCGAAATCGCGATCGAATTATTGAGTAAAGAAATATAAAGAAAAAGAAAAAAACTGCGTTTCAGCGGAGATGAAAATCATATGTACATGCCCCACATATTACGAAGGGTGTTATTAGAGTTAACGTGTAATTTTGAGCGCAAGTCATATAAATTCCTTGTACGTATGGGTGAGAGTATATAACTTAGGTAGGTAGAGTATGTACGAAAATAGTTGTGGGCCAACAAGAAGAAACCATCATCGTATAACGCATAACCCGTGGCGGCGGCGGCGGCGGCGGCAGCGACGACGACGTTTCGTATAGAATAGAGAGGAGAGCGTCTCGACGACTCGACGAGTCGACGACTATACCCGCGACGCCGCTTCCATATCCCTATAGCTATCTAAACGTGCGCACGTGTTCGCGTCTATCCCACGGCTATGTGGCCTACACCAGGCCAACTTTGGGATAATTTTAAACATCTCCGCATTTGCCTCTTCAACAATGCTCTTTCCCTTCCTTCTTCCTCCCTACCTTTTTATCTACCCTCTCCGTACATCCCTCTCGTGTGCCTGAATTTTATATACACTTCGTCTGAAACACTTGAAACTCCATTTCTCACTCCCTTTGCCAATGTAGGATCCTACCCCTCTTATCTAAACTTTTTTTTTCATACTCGATGTTATTTCTTCATCTAGTTTCCGCACATACAATTTATATGATACGATGGTCGTTGAATTGCAATTAACTTTTCTACGGTACGCCGTCGCGACGACCCCTCAACTCTAAGATTGTAGAATAACAAATAGGTAGAAAATTACAAGCAGATATAAGTATAACGACTCGATTGAAAATCTTATCGCTCACATCGGTACGTTCGTAATAATTATTTATACGTAAAATATCGAATGAAATGCGACGCGTGCGTTCCGATCCAAACCCGCGAACAGATGAGACGTGGAATTTTTTTCAGAAATTTTTTTTCTGCTCCCTAGACCAGAATTATAAAGCACCGCGACGCTTACTTACCTATATTAACACGCTTCAACGAGCACCTCCTCTTTGATCAGGAAGGCGTAATCTCGCCGATGTTATAATTAGGTGCATCTCACGACTGTTTTCTACACAGGTACCTTGTTTTTTCGCTTTTTTCTTTCGTCTCCGGTGTCGAGTACATGACTTCAGGTTCGAAGAAAATTAGCGATCGTCCCGTGACACGTGTAGCAAATTGTTCGCTCGGAGAAAAACTAAGAAAACGGAAGAAACTGTAATAATAGCCCAGACGAAAGACAAAGCGAATTAACGATTTACGTAATTTATGCCGATCCAGGTGAGTCGTAGAGTAACAGGTGTCACTCTGATATACAATTATAGTAACTGAGCTTTGTTCCGTACAGAAATCGTTTTAGAAAAAAATTCAAACGATTTTCTACACTTTGACGTAAAACGTGGAGAATTTTTTGAAACAAGTACCAAGTAGTGAGAGTTTTATTTTTCGAATTTACAAGTTTTTTCCCCCTTTCTACCGGATTCCCCTCCCTCCGGATATCGATATATAAGCTCCTTGTAATTCGACAAAACTTTCGTTGAATCTTTCGGGCTGCACCAATCCTTGACCCGTATTAATTTTATTTATAGTCCAGGTTAATTATTCGACCAATTAGGTAAGAGATAAAATGATGTCCGATTTTGCTCATGCTGCGGATGGTTATTACGCACGCTTTGAATCCTGATTTGGATTCTACTACGCGCCATGTAAGATTTTCCATGCTAATGAGCATCGGAATTTCGTCGTTTGTACCATAAGATTGATAGCCGTACATTTCAGCGTTGCGAAGTAGACGCGTTCAAGTCCTGTATTTCAGTGTTATAACGCGGTCCCAAAAGTTCGATGCGTTATTTCCTTTATTTTGTAATTTTAGATTCGCATATTATTACATCTGCTGCAGGTGAAAGTTTCTCAAATAAAATCTTGAAAATAGAAAATAGAAAATATCAAAAACAAAATGAACGTAAAAACGGAAATTTTCTAGCGATTAAAATGAAAGTTTTGTTCTTCTGCTTTTCGTACAACCCTCCTACACTCCGTTCGGATTTTTGAACCTTTCAGCCTTCCGTCGCGTTTCGAAATCCGTCGTTCTTTTGGCTCACCCCGTATATTCTTAACGATTGCGACATTCACCGCGCATCTCATTACTAACATATATATATATATATATATATATGCTTATGTGAAAATGTGTTATATGGATAAGTATGAACACGTGTACATAGGTATACGCATGTACAAAAACTATATTATAGCATACCAGACAAATGAGCATCTCGGCTAGACAATTTGGATAGAAATATATACATTTAGTAGCATAAATTCAATTACATTATACGTAGGTACGTACATACATAAAAGCATTTACGTCGAACCCTTATGTAGTCTGCGTTGAACAGTCTCAAGCGCACGTTATGTATGATACGTGCATACATACGTAGACTTCGGGCCAATTAGGTTAATTTTAACGTTAGCTCTCGTATACGTATACATTACGTAGACGCGGATGTGTTGAGTTTAGTCCAACTTGAAATTATAAGCTAACGGGCAAAACGATCGGTTAGATAGCTGCAACAGGTTAGGTTATGCGTTTAAATCTATAGATATATACGTTATGGCTATACGAAACCAAATTCATCTTCTTGCAGTGTCTGAACTACTAATTAACAATTATCACCCCGCGTACGCCTCGCTTATTGCAGTATAATCCAAGCGAGGAATCGCTCGGAAGCTGTTACATAGGTATACATACGGGGTTGGCAAAATAATTACGGCTCAGTTAACGCTTATATTATTATCGAAATATATGAGTATATATAGGGTGTCCGTATCGGTTGGATATCGTACGAATGGAGTCGCGAAGTTGAAGACTTTCAACTACGTCGAAAACGCATCACGAAATTGAACGTTTTTACTCAATGTTCTTATTATTCTTCTTCAGATTGGGGACTTTTGGTGAAGTCCGATAACTCGAAAGATCAACGTTGTACGTACGTCACCCATTAATTCGAATCCGATGAAATTTCTGTCAAGAGAGAGAGAGAAAAACAAACAGAGTCACATTTCGAGTAATTCGATTGATGGTACGAAAAAGTTCTGCACTCGCATCTGATGATTAAAGTATAAATCGTTTGTGGCGGTCGAACAACCTGTAAAAAATTGAATTCGTGCGGTAAAAAGAGTTGAACTAGAAAAAAAAAAAAGGAGGAATTCGTTTAGAATCTCGTTATAGGTGTATGAGTACGCGTGCGTACCCCTTCGGCGTATATCCTGAAGGAAAAAAAAAGAGTCTATAATTTTTTTTCTCAACTTTTTAATTGCGAAAAACTCCTAATTTACTCAACTACTAAAGGGTGGTGCTTGCGGCTGTATTGATTCAGTTTTTTTCCTCGCACATCGCGTTCATTAATAGGACATAAAAAGAAAAATAAAGAAGACGATCCATTCCGGAAAAATCAACTTTTCGCCTGAAAAATTCCGAATATATGTGCATGGATTTTATTCTAATAACAATATCGTGTAACTTCATAATTTTTTCCAAGTTCCGAGGAGTAGGTAATATAAAGGAAAAGCTTTCAAAAAGCAAGAAGATAGAATTGAAAAAAATTTAATTAAAGTCAAATTAAACTAACGATAAATAAAAATGAAATTAGGTGTATAAAATGTGAAGTTCGCAAGTAAAATTACCGCAACAGAAGAAACGAGCGATTGCTGAGTTTTCGTTTTTTCACTTTTTTTTTCTCATCTCTCAACGAAACTCCGAACGCGGTATCATTGAACTTTCTGATGAGACTTCTATCTATATATCAGGTAAATTTTTTATTCCCGGTGATGTTACACCGCGTGTAGTTGTGTAATGCAAATATGATATATATATATATTTATACACCTAACCTGCACAACGGCAAGCGATACAGGTATAATTCGAATAATATACACGTATATATATATACGTGTATATTTATAGTATTGCGCGATCCGCTACCCGCGAACCAAACGAGTACATTGCTCGGAGTTACACACGCGTCCTTGAACCAGAAAGTCGAAAGTAACCATGGCTGAATCTACATGTTAATGTGCATATGTGAAATAACCCGACAATTTGCAACTGCAGTCATTTACCGGCACCTCCGACTCCCACCCCTACTTTACTCGCGTTTATACCTACTCACATTTCACCTACATTTCTCATACTGAGTGTCACCGCAATTCAGACGTATGTATATGTACGTACAGTGCATTCGCAGTCTCCCGATTGTCTACGGGATGCAATCGTTCTTTTTTCCTCGTCTGGTTTAACTTGCAGGTTTAAAAAAAAAAAAAAAAAACGCCAAAAAAAGAAAATAGAAAAACTAAAAAACAGCAGTCGAACTTCGAAACGAAGGAATTAGTCGAAAAATTAATTCACGTTTCGTCTGCACTCGCGCGAGAAAATAGTCGACGACAAACAACTAAGGCGAGATGATCGCTGCATCTCGAATATGTTGTGAAACGAAAGGAGAAAAAAAAAAAAAAAACAAACAAATTCTGGGCGCGCTGAAAAATAAGCGAATCTTGTGGGATCCTGCAGTGTTTCGAGACGTGTACTGCGTTCGCGGGTTTCTTTTTTCCCGTTTGGCTCTTCGAAAGTGCATTACAATAATATTTCGTTATATTTGCATGATACGAAGGACTAATTTAATTTCGCGAATGCGCAGGTCGTCGAAATCATGATATTGTCAACGTCGGTAGGTGACAAAAATTCTATTCAGACTTCCACCCTACTTCGGCAAATCGATTCGATGGTAATTTCGACGAAGTCTATTCCGCCGGTACCATCGATTATAGATTTTCAATCCGTCGGATCTATGCGTCGTTGAGGATGGCGAAAATAATCGATTAAAAGCTACCGATGATTTCGTTTGATCATCTCGACTCCGCCGGCTTAGTTAGTCAGTCCGGCGCGGTACAGGGTTCCTCGGGTTTGTGAAAATATGCAAATATACGTACACACACGTACGCAGCGTAACGTATACACGGAATAGTGTCACTCTAAAATCGTTTGCAATCCCTACAAATAATCGCTCTGGAGCAGACAGACAGACAACCAGTTATCATTTTCACGCGATCCAGTTTAAATTGGAACATGGCCAGCGAGTCAGTCAGTCAGCTAGCCAGAGCTACCTAGCCGACATCTTTTGTTGGTCGACCTAGGGCCTCCGCGTATATATCGCTCTTTGCAATCCTCTCTCTCTCTTTTTGTGTCTCTACCTATTTCCCTCTCTCTCTCTCTCTCTCTCTCTCTCTCTCTTTCTCTCTTTATCTCTCTCTCTCTCTCTCTCTCTCGACTCCTATTTCTCTGCGGTTAACGAATAACGACTCCGAACGCAGCTCCAGGTTGGCACCAACGAGATTCCGTATACGTATGGACCTGGCCTGCAACACCTCCTCGCGTACGCTCGCCTATACGTATATAGGGGCAACAGGTTCTGTTTCGTATATTTCCAACTACTACTTTTTAATGTCGTAGCGGTGTTGTGTAGTAGTTTCTAGATGCCCGGGCGCGACCACGTGCTCCAACTAAATATAGTCTTCAGTCTCTTGTCTGTCGTCTTTGCTCAAAATTCATCGCTTCTTCTCTTCTTCGTCTCATTCTTCTTTTTATTCTCATTATTTCATTTTTTTTTCCTTCTTTCCTCTTCTTCTCAAACGCAATCGAACCGATAAACCGGCTCGCGATACGAGTCTTCCAAAAAAATACCAGTTTTTCTCCCCTCATTATCTACCCACCGGTCAATGATCGATTTCAAACGTCCTCCCGTTTACGGTATACGTGAGGAAAATTTCTGAAAACTTACAACGATCGAAAAATTGCATACTTTTCTTACCGTCCTCATTTTCCTTGGAATTTTGAAATTTTTTTTTTTCAAACGCTAAATCATGGATCGAAATTTCATCCGGCGTCCGTTCACTCTTTGGCGTAATAATTTCATGCGGATTGATCGGTATCCCGTGGGATTCGGAGGGACCGAATTCGCCAGGTATTTATACACGTACGGTGTATCCCCAGGGAGGAAACGTCTACGGTGTATATGTATAGGGGTATTGCACGTGCGCGTCGGTTCGCGTGGATTTTTTTGTTCCAGGTAAATTACGGCGGCGGTGGCGGTATTACGTCCGTACGATAATTGCGATGGGTATGAAATCGAGGATGATTTCTCATTCATGCGAACCGACCCGCGTACCGTTGTAACAATAATTCAGAGACGGATGCATGTGTCGCGGGTACAGCGGGCTAGAGAGGAGAACTCAGAAATTGGCGGAGGCACTGAAAGGTGTGCCAACCCTTAGCGGCGCACCGTCGTCATTCGACGCCCTCTCTCTCATCTCCTCGTTTTCTCATCAACGGATCCTCTGATCTCTCCTCTCTCCTCCGTATTGCTCAAAAACTCTGACAGAGTTCGGAATTATTCGTTAGCGTTCCTGCCGCGCGGCCGCCATGTCGATGTATTACTATAGGTAACGACGAAACTCGCGGTGGTTGCTAGTTTTCCGTTACCCGGACGCGAGACTCGGTAGAATATAAAGGAGATCGCATAACTTACAAACCTCTACGCACCGCGATATCGCCTACGACGACCCTCCATTACGCTCGTTGTCTACCGCAACTCGCGTATAACTAATTGCGGTTATTATATGTATACGTATACCGGCTGACAAGAGATATCGTATACCTACTACTTATAGAGCGCGCGTCCAACGATATTCGCCGAAATTGGTGGAATGTCGAATGCTTCTAGCGGGGAGTAATAATGGAACCCGTATCCCCGATATCGTGAAAATAAGCTCGACTGTCCTTTATATTGCTGCATGGGCTAACAAATGTTCTCGCCAAAAGAGAGAAAAAAAAAAAAACAAAATCACCCTCGCGTACAACGCGCCTTCCATTGAGGGCGTTTCATTTGAACTTTATTTTTTTTTTTTTTCTTGGTTTTTTTTAGTTTCGCGGACTTTTTTTTCGCCAACAATTTCGTCCTCCCTTATGCGCGAATTTATATAGTTGATGTGTGTACGCGCTTAGAATTTTGTCCAGTTTAGTGACAAAACATCGAAATTCAAACCACACCGATATAATGCCGCTCGCTTTTCATGCTCATTCCTACCACACAATCGTCTCGAACGTTTCGCGTTTAAGACTGGAACAGGGAAAAAAAAAAGAAAAAAAAATAAAGAAATGTTTCTACGAAGTTAGCAGCGTGTAATAGATGCGGTGCACGCGAATTTTTTTCCTCGTTGTATATATACTTACAGGCTAAATGATATGCAGTTTGGAATATTCCGTGGGTCGTTGCAAGAATTTACCCTGAAAATCGATGACCGTATATAATGTGAAATAATTATGAGCGCACATTTCGGTGTTTCCGATCCTCCGATCGATCCGATGGTGGCGTGTCATTTTTTTTTTTCCGATCGCTACTTTGCGCAGATTTATACACGTGAGGTGACGGTGATGATATAATATATATATGTATAGATTTAATTTCGTGCGGGTTAGCTGTGTTCAAATTTGAATCCTCCAGCTGATCCTCGCGCAAGACAAGGCCACGCCGATTATGGAAATTTGAGTAATATATGTGTACACATAACTTCTTTCCGCGAATGATACGGAATTGCAAACTTTCGGTATTCTATTTTATAAAAAGGCCTTTGACCGCTGACGTCCGAGGTTCAAGAACCTCGTCGAATAGCTAGCCATGTACGTCGGTGTATATCGCAGGTGGATATACTTGTATATAATGTAATACACATGTGCCTACAGCAAGTATACTAATGTTATATGTTTGCCGATAACATTCTCGCGCACATTTTGCCGTATTACGAAGTGAACCCGGTAGAGACCAGCCGATATATCGTCGAACTACTACTTCACGCGCGGCTCAAACCAGTCAATACTTTCTTATTCTTTTTGTTGCTGTTTTTTTTTTTTTTTTCTCTCTCTCTCTCTCTCGGATGTTCCGTTTTTTCTGTATTTTATTGATTCGGATACATCGTAACCCGTGTATAGTGCTCATTAAACGTTTTTACATCTCACGCGCGAAGAACTTTTCCTTTGTCTTCATTTTTATTAATTTCCTTCTTTTCTCGAGATTTGTGCTTTCCTTTTTTTATTTCTCCCATAAGTGGATTTTGGAACCTTCGATAAAAATTGTCGTTAGTTTTGTCGCAGTCGTAGGCTACCCTCGGAGCGTGTACGCGATGTGTATATATATATATATATATATATATATATATATATTATGTGGTTGTATCAGATCCTCGGGAAATTTTCGAGCAGCCCAGGTTTTGGGGAAAAGTCTCGTAATATTGGGGTGAAATTACGGTAAAGGTTGGTGGTGAAGATAAGGTATAACCCAACCCAACCTCACCTGTGTAACGGCAGGAGATGAAATATGAATTATTCGGCAGGTGTTTCACGGATTTGCGCGGCTTGTGCAATTTTTTCCCCGATGGATCATGGTATAAAATAGAATATTATATCTGCACTCGGTAACTATAATATATGTGGGTACGCGCCATTTTTATATACATATATATATGGGTCATTTCGCGTCTTATTCTTCAATTTTTCAATGTTTCGTTCATCCGAAAAACTGTCGTTTTTTTCAGCTCACTTACCGAATCGGTGTTACCGACTAAACGCGAAATGCCCCGTATACAGAAATTTATTATTATTCATAATTGAGATTAAATCAAGGTATAATACACATGTGAAAAAAGGCCAGAAAGCCCGTGTTCGGTGGCCGCCCTTTCGGCTTTTTAACATCTTGACGACTTTGCAGGACGCGTGAGTAGAAACATCGTTGTCAAATTTTACGTACGCCTAGGTCTGATGGATATATACATACACGTATGTGAATATATGTACGTAGAGACGTAGCGTAGATCTACGTTCCGCGTTGCGGGCGCGGATTTCCGCGCTTCGTTCGTCTATTCGTGAAATTGAATGTTCTGCAATGCAGTAAAACAGCAGGGGTAAACTGCCGTCGCATGTTTAGCCTTCGCCGTAGCATCATATTTCACCTTGTATCACCTTCTTTCTCCTCTATTTCCTCTTTCTCCTTCTACTCCTGTCACCCGTCGCATTTTCAGAAACGTAGCACCGCGCACATGATCCCTGTATAATATGTGTACAGGGCTTTCCACGCCAACTCGACGTTGCGGATCTGGATTCCGTTGCGTCCCCCCCCCCCCCCCCCCCCATTGGCTTCGGGCATTTTTTCTTCAGTTCTCATTTTTTCAAAGTAAAACAAACGATTCTCGAACTTTTTCTCAAATAAGGGCGATCGAAACGAAGAATTTGAGAAAACTTTTTCGATAATCGCTAAAGTTTGCTTGAGAAAAATCAATTTTGGTTTTTTAAGCTTTTCGAAGCTTTTTCCATTGATTTTCTCCGAATCATTGACGAGTCTTGAGGGGGGATCGGAACAGCGATGCGAGAAAAATGGTCGATGAAATCGTAGAAGTATGAAAAATTCAAAGTTTTCGAGTTGGCTTGGTCGGGAAAGCCCCGTATCTATAACTCGCGTGTTACAGAAGCAAAAGTCGAAGATCTACGCTGACATTATTCCCGCAGGTGTGTATATCCGTGAGTTTTACTTTTTTACTTCAGTTATAGGCATGTGGTGCAGACGTGGGATCTACGTATGCAAATATATCAAGCGGGGCGCACGGGTATACGCGGTGCCACATGTCCAAACCTACCCCAGAACTCGTCTCTCAAAGTGAATACAGTTCTGCTCGGCTTTCTTGAAGAATTACCCCGCACGATCCACGAAGTGACGTCGCGATTCCATCGTCGGCAGTTTATTCAAACCCTACTTCTTCTTCATCGTCTCGTTAGGTGGACCGCAATTTTTCCGATCGTCGAAAATCAAAGCTTACCAAAAGTAGCCTCAAATGTATAATCAGTGCGATATTTTGAGGTTGATCGCAATCGTCTCATTGATATTCGATCACTCCGATCCCGTCGTCCTCCTAAAATCACAACCGAGTACTAGTTTTGGCAAGTATCCACCCGAATCGTAATAGTGCCATCAATTCTGCGTTGAAATTTTCGCGGTAAATTTAACAGTCCAAAGTATAAATGTTTCATAAATGTCACTAACGCGCGCGTCCTCGCTTCTGCGAACGTTATTGAATAATGGGAAATGAATGTTCGTCGTAAAATACATTGACAAAACGGTAAAAACGAAACATTTCGCCAACTTCTCACTTGCGTAACGTCCTCGTTAAGTTGTGATATACCTACGTTAAGAGAAAAAAAAATTATTTCCTTCAAAGTGACGTACGCGCGCAACAGTTTTTCCACCGCTATTCGGCAGTTGTTGTTCGAAAAGACTTTTCTATCGCGTCGTGGAAACAAAAAATTTTTACGCTGCAGCCCGATAATCTCCCTTGAATTCTGATTGCCTCGACGCTCGTCTCAGCAGATGACATTTCCGAGGAGTTATTCGCACGTAATAGCGTAGGCGGCTGGTGCACAGATAAGGTTATTCAAGGTCGGAAAGTATACCCACATTTCATAATAATCGAGTCCTTTAGTTTCCGGATTCTGGTGACGACGACGGGGGTAGCCGCGAGCGGGGGTTTGAAAATTCAAATCTACTTCGCATATCTCGAATATAATTAGATAGCTATTGCTGCAGTAATAACGAGGTCGCTTGACGCGAACCGAACAATCCGCGATGTGAACGGAAATTGTGCCTTAGGTTCGCCGTTCGCCTCTTCGTGCAGATTATCTCAATAGCGAGACCGTGTCCGCGTTAAATTTCTACGAAAATTATCTCGGTACGTGCGTCGTGCAGGTAGCGAAATGCCGCGAATTTAGGTTGGGTCGTATATGTATATAAGGTGTGTATCTTCGCGTATATCTATAACGACGTTGAAACCGGAGCGAGGGATTTTAACGTACAATGGAAACCTCCGGGGGTTCCTTCGAATCCAGATAGCTCGATGTATCATTGAATGATGCAGTTTGACGAGAGGGGATAACGACGCGATACAACGAGCACCGGCCCTCGCTCCCGATAACCGCCACTCCCATCATTTTCTTTTCCATTAATTTTACCTCGGGAAATCCCAAAGTAGCGCAAGAGAAAAAAAAATTCTGACGTTCAACAGCCTCGAGAATTCAATGAATACGTTGATACAAATTGATGGATTCGATCATAGAGAATTCCATAAAAAGTCGACTAGTCCGATGAGGCTCGAAATCCGCTCTCCGTTGGTATGATGGGTGGCCAATGCGGTAAGAATACCACAAAAATCTCAGAGAGCTTGAAACAATCGCTCCCAAAAACTGCACGAAAAGTCCCGAAAATTCGGTGGTTCTTTCGGAATAATTTTCGCCCTCCTTTACATCGCCCGGAATTTTTCATTCCTTTTTTTGTATCTAATAAACGGGCGATAGGTTCATCCGTGGTGAAAATTTGAGGAGAGAATTCTGTCGAGGTGCATCTGCACCGTAGGGCCGAAAGCCATAAGGGTGAATCATGCGAAAAGAAGTGAAGATATTTTTGAATCGCGTAAAATTTTCAGGGTCAAAAATCCGCCTTTGGAATTTGTGTGAAATTCTTCTCGCAGGGCCGATAGATTTTTGTCCCAATTTTACCGGACCTCGACGCGTATACCGAATTCCCGATGACTTCTGTTTGGTAAACTCCGGTGGTATCGCTCTCTGCTATTTTAGCCGTACTATTTATTGCGTTAAAGATCAACCAGCGGCAACTTGTAGCTCGCGGATAGAACGAGCATCAACATCGGTATGAGTAGAAGAGACGAGAGTGCGTTCCAAAGCACAAAAGCTATTATCTACCCTACGTAACCTATACGTATATAAGCAAAGTTGAGTTAGAGAGGAGGGTTTTACAAACGGTAAATAACATGTGGTAGAGCGTGCAGCCTTGGACAGCTAATGTGACATCGGTAGTGACAAACCGAGTGCAGCTGACGCCAACGAATTCAAATAGCTGTTCGACCTGCAACGCGCGTCTGCCGACCGGGCGGCCATTTTGGTTAACGTTGACATCTAACCACCACCACCTATACACAGAAAAGCTCGCGAAAACGGAAACTTACACCTTATACCTAAAAAAAACCTCGCACCTACTTACCTGCTACGATTGCCGAATAAACTTCACCGACTAACAGCTGGCGAACACATGCACTTCCGGTAATCATCATTTCGATGAAATTTTTGGAAAACTTCTTTACTCGTCTTCGTCACTCGCATACTCAATTCTTCATCTTCACCTAAATCGCGTAAAGTCTCCACTTCGTTTCAGCCAAAATTTCATCCGCTCTTTATGAATTTTTAATAATTCGTGTTTCATTTGTAATAATTTTTTTTTTTTTTTTCTCTTTCTTCTGATTGAACGACACTTTGGAGTAATTAAAAATGAAAAACAGACCGATGCTGAATGAAAATTGAAACGTAAAACAAGAAAACCTTCGGATGAAAAATTTTTGGTACATCGTATCAAAAAATGTTTATTTTTCCCTCGCTTTTTCGTTCCTTTTGGAGGATGCTAAAATATTCTCGTCGCTATTTTCGCCCGACATGATTTTCTTGAGGTACACCTGGCTGCGCTCATGCATTTTTCTCTCTTTGTTAATTTTACCTCGGAACCTCGCTGAATACTGAATAAAAGAAAGATTTGAAAAAAAAAATGCAGTGAATTATGTGCATTCAAGTACGTATTTATGTAAAATAAAAAAAAATAAATAAATAGGATGTAAGAGTTCAACGGCGATTGCCAGTTTTTCTTTCTCTCTTATTTTTATTTATCACAATGCGGGTTAGGTAAGATCAGGTCGGACGGGATATCCGACTTTACTTATCCTGTTTTCTATTTTTATTTATAACGCGCAAGTTAGTTCAGCTTAGGTTGAGTTAGATTAGTTTATATTCTTGAACTCTTCTCGGGCCGCGGTGCATACCGCGCGGTTCTGGGTGGGAGAACCTCGAACTTGCGGATAGCTTGCGAGTTTCAATCCGTGTGCCACGTACGTACGTACACATACACATACATACATATTTATAAAAATACATACACCTTGGCACATATGTGCATCGAATATACGTATTATACATACATACGTACAGCGTAGAAGTACGATAGCAGAGCTTTAACTCGCGTCACATATCCCCCGTCGGATTTTCTCTGCTCTCATTTTCTCGAAATTTTTCTCAGTCCGCATTGTTTACCGAATTTCCGAGATATACTGTACGTACCCATAGTTACGCGTGCATAATATTCCTATATCATACCCTCGCTTCAGACGAATATAACTCGGCTTGTATTGCCCGTGGTCAGGAACCGGAAAATGTCATCGCCTCGTTTCGCTTTTTTTTCCACGTTGTTCCCTTCTTCTTCTTCTTCTTCTACTACTTCTTCTTCTTCTTTTGATGCGATGCGACGTATCGGCGAATCGCTTTCTTCTTAGCGTACGTGCGCAACGTATACAGTTACAAGTGTTTGCACATTTCCGCATATTTTCTAATAATTTCAACAGAGATTACATCGGTTCAATTTGCGGCATGGTTCATCGATGAGGTACGCTCCATGTGAACCATGGTATAAATACACCGGCGTATACTTCCACGAAGTTATAATAACCTCAAGACTTCAGGCTGTGCAGTTTCTGTTTCGAAATCCCTGATTATACCGGTGCAGTTGCCGTTGCAGTTGTTACAAGATTCTTAGAGACAAAACTTCGAGACGATCACCGCGCGCGCAGTGATCTTCCGTTACACGTCCGTATTGTATAGCGTAGGACAACTTGTGATATTCCATTATATTCTCATACCTCTTAGATATACTGTGTACGTTACAGAGCTTTCGAAGCGTATAGAGAAATAAAAGCGAAGAACTCGGTGAAAATAAAAGCCTAAGACGAGGAGAGTAAAGAAAAAAAAAAAAAACAAATAAAAGAAAACAGAACGAAATAAGATAAAGAACACGACTTTGTCGAGAGTTCAAACCCCTAAAGGTGAAAAGTTTATTCCTATAAGGATGCCACCGACCACTTAAATGAGATACAAGTATAAAGGTCAGTTTGAGGCGGCGGGAAGCTAAAGCTGCTCCGTTGGATTGTCTCCCGAAACTCCTGAACTTTTACGTGGTATTGACTCGTCGAAATTTTTATCCCTCTCGAACGATTGCTCTTTTATATCACTTTTTATTTATCGTTACTTCGTCTGCGTATGATGCACGCTCGTTGCAGCCCCGATTCGATTTTTGCACCTGCAGTAAGGTGGGAAAGAATCTGTTTGAAGAATTTTTCCAATAAAAGCGAGGCACAATTCCCGATCTCTGCGATAAAGATTTATGACAACATTCTCGCCGATATCAACCCGTGTGATATAACTCGTGTCGTGTATATGTATACGTATTACGGTATTACATTGGCACACGTACACGTTAAATTCTAAACGTTATTACGCAATAATCAGCAGCTCTCCAACTCTCTAGTACCTCACTAATTCGTTACTAATAATATTCCGATGCAGCACGCCTCGCGAGAAGATCAGAGAATCACGTGTGCACGCTTCAAATGGAACGTTGATTTCGTCTTGTATGAATCGTCGTATTCAATTTACGCGCAACCTCGTGTGTACACGTTGAAATATATTCGCGGGATGAGAAGACGGGGATTATCGTGATGATAATAATCACGGCGATGAAGATCTTGATGATGATGATGATGATGATGATGATGAAGCTATTTCTACCGAAAACTTATGCATGTGGGGCCTTTCGCGCCGACTTATACTCACTTACCATCGTACAAGTTAGAAACCATCGCTATTTCCTGCTCGATTGAATTACCCGGCGCTGAAAGTCCGATCAATTTTGGTTATCGATTCGATTGCCGTTCGGTCGACAATTTATCGAAGAAGATGATCGGCGGAGGGCGATTTTCGTATCCCGCTTGGTCGGAATTTTCAGAGTCCATTTCCGGACGGTCGCTCAATTTTTTTCTCCCTAAAGTTTTTGAAAAAAAAATAATGAAAACGATTTTTCAGTCTTCTCTCACGGACGAAACGAAAGGAATTCGAAAAACGGGAAATCTTCCTAAATTTAAATGGGAAAAAAAACCGGTCCACACCGAAATTCACGTGTCGTTTGTCTCCGACGTTCGCGATGTCTTTGAAATTCTGAAACAAAGGAGGGAAAAAAAAATCGTTCATCGTTCGAATGGGGGAGATGGAGATGGAGATGGCGATGGTCTCGGTCGTCGCGAGTTATCGGCATGGAAAGCCTCGTATTATAATTATACGCGAGGGAAAGTTCTCGAACGACCTCGACTCGTTAATTGCTAACAACTCGCGACGATCATCGAGTGACGCGCACCGGACCTTCGTGCGCACACGTATACCTACCATATTATCCGTTTACAGTGTGGGCAATAAGTAAATACACCGAGTTGAATTCTGACGCAATTTGCAATGAAATCATACGTAGCACCGACTCCCAGAATCCGACTCAATTGGTGTACGTACGTATACATACTTGTACGTGAGTTGATGAACACGTACAAAAGCGCGCGTTAAAATCGAAGGTCGATTCGTCAGGCGTAATACGTATGTAGGTACGGTACCCACATACGTCCTTATTGTTGGCTGATAATTAAGCTTCACTCGCTTCTGTCCTTTTCTCGTTTTCGCACGCTCCTGCGGGGCTCTCTCTACGCCGCGGTCTATGATAAGGAAAACTAGACACGTGGCCGATATGAATGCTTCACGTCAACCTGACGGGGATACCTTATGTCTCCCTAAGGAGATACCGAAATAGTTAAATTGCGTCATGAATAAACCTGCAATGCACTTGGGATATCGTGATTAACCTGGTGGTATCTGAAAATTTATAATCACAATGAAATTAACCCTCAACCGTTCGGATTTTTTCTCCCCTACGTAACCGAGAAATTTCGAAAGAATTACTCGCTGGATAATGGAAGAACGAAGGAGAAAAATATCGGGAATTTTCGCTTACTTATTTTGGAGTATAAAAATAAGTAAAAACGGCGACTCTTCGAACTTTGATGAACTTTCAGCAACTCCTTCGTACAAATAAAATACATTTTCGATCGAAATGCGTTAAAAAAAAAAATAATAAAGTAAAAATAAAAAAATGGAATCGATTCGAGTGAGTTTCGTTATTTTCGAAAAGATCTTTTTTTTTTTCAATTTATTAGCAGACGGAAATGTCGAGTATTTTTTGAAAACGATAAATAAACACATACAGCATTTTCGGTCCACCAATTTTTTTTTGTCAAAGCCACCGTTTTAAAATCATTCGTTGAATTAGAATTAAACTCAACGAATATATAGCGCGACAATCGACTTAGCGCGACGGTTAATAAAATCGTTGAGTTTATGCGCGAATATCGGAAGAGATAAAGGGGGCAAAAATAAGAACTTCAAACAATTCCAGTGGTGAGGACGCGGTATCGTTTAACGAACAATTTTTTTAAATATTAACCCGAAGCCACGCGTGAGCCACTTTTCTAATCGACGCTACATATCCAATGTTTTTCGTTAGTCACTTCCTCCGTTTCGTTTTTTTTCTTTATTTTCTTTTAACGAAAAATATACGCGCATAACGTTGATAATAAAATAGAAGTATTTTTCCCGATAAATTTCCGACGGTCATTAGAACCGGGTATACCTATGGCGTCGCTAAAACGTTCAACTCTCGTATTAAGAAAACTATAAGTTTGTTTAAAAACTTGCGGCAATTTTACATACGGCAGCTTTACAATCGCCCAGTGGACAGTGAAATCCTACCTAATGGATAGCCTCGAGCCGCTGTTGCTATAGATAGCTTATGGGTAGCTAGCGGCTACGTTGCGTACACGTACAATAGTTGAATAGTTCAATTTTATACGCGGCACAACATTATGTAGTTTGTGAGTGAAAAGTATTTTCGAACGGGAGGAAATTAAACGGTCGGCGGCGACCAACGAAATCCGGGACTGGAAGTCATTAAATCCTCCAGAGAAACGATGAAATTTCAAAGAAAAAAATCATTTCCGTTCAAATTCAATCGTCTAGCTCATCGTCGTCAACGTTCGGGCGAAGCAGATGTAGACAATTTTTGAAAAAATTTGTTTTTCCATTTTTTTTCCAAGTATCCAGTCGACGGTCAAGGGAAACGAATAATAGCGATACAAAAAAAAAAAAACAATGATAAAATAGATTCTCGAGCTAGAATTTCGCTATTATTCACGGCGCGAAAGGGGCCGACGGGGGGGAATTATAATTTGAGCAGCTGCCGCCTCATCATTCGCGCGTATAGATATCCACTCGAAATTATAAGTATAATAAACAATTACCGGGTGACTCGGAAAAACCGACTTATTTTTTTTTTTTTCTTTCGACTAAATTCTAAATCCGTTGCCGAGGAACCTGTAGCCGGTAGATGTATTTTGTTTCTCTTACGCATATTTTTCCCCGATTTTTTCGCGAGCGTTTTATCGGCAGTCAGAAATTGAATACTTTTCGAATTTTCATTAACCTAATGGGATTTTCATCCCCATAATTTCCAGGGAGGGGGGAAAAAAAAAAAAAAAAAAAAAGAATTCGAATTAACAACGTGACGATTCATCCCACGGTTTCGATTTTCGGCTTACATACCAGTTATCCGATACATTTCAAAATTACACACGCTTCATTTCCGCGGAATTGGTTGATACCTGTTTTATTTTTCGGTCACCCCGTGTACGCGCGGGCGTCGTACCTATATATATATATATATAGGTTATATACCCTCGACCATCTCTGAGGATGAAATAATTAATTGAGTCAGATTCGATTTACAAGGGATAATTTCGCCGACGCATCTCTCCTGTATCCGCTGTCGTGTTACGGTAATTAGACCCTTGTGCTACGCGCCAGAATATATCCCTGATCGATGGCTGACCTCCCTTCCTCTCGCCGTCGCCTCTTTTCGCCAAATTGACCGAGGCCGAGAAATCGACCTACTCGACTACGGATGATCGGAAAAAATGTTGAGATGAAATTAAAAAAAAAAAATCACCAATAGCTTCATTCGCGATTTCCAAAATAGCAAAATTTCCCAAAGTCTTTAACCACCAAAAAAAACTACCCCCCTCGGCTTTGTTCGCCACATTCGTCGAGATGCGGGTAAAGCGTTTCTCGAACTCGCAATTTTTTTTTTTTTATTTTTATTTCGAATGAACGAACGAATAAAAAAGAGTAACAACCCGCTGCCGTATAATACGAGATCGCGATCTGTTACAGATTCACATTGCGCGCGTAGGTGTTCACGTTTGTAAATGTGTGTAATATATATACCTTTTAAATGTAGTTCGCGTGGATGGAAAAGCGGGTAAATTTTGGCGAGAGGTAATACGTGTATGGGACATCCAGACGCGTGGGTATATATATTCACCCCGTCCTCTCCACATTTCTTCGCCTCTTTTCTTCCGTATGAATGACCTTCTAAAGTGGTCGAACCGGGTAATAAATCTCACTTTTCCGATTTCGCGGTGGGTAGGACGGGGACGCGATCCGTTCACGTTGCAAAGAAAGAAGCACGTGCTTCGCATCAACGACGTATAACGTTCTATACGTACGCGTACATTGGAGCCGAGGGAGAAAATGAGGGAAAAAGGAGGAGGACGCCGCGACGCCCCCGCGCTTATAACTTTCCTACGATTCCTCTCCCGACCTCTCCTCTCCTCGCTCTCTCTCTCTCTCTCTCTCTCTCTCTCTCTCGGCTACTTTTCTCCCTCCTTCTTGTCGAGCTTTTTATCGAAAAGAGTCCGAATAAGTGAGATAAAATGGACGAATGAAAGAAGACGCGCGATAAAGAAGCGGTTAGAATCGAACGCCGGCGTAAGTTCTAGGCGTTTTCAAGCTTTGCCTAGCGTAGTGTAGCCGCGACGGAAAGAGGAAAGGGGCAAGAAAGAGAAAGAGGGGAAAAGGCGTGGGAGGACGGCGGCGCTGGAGGGGGAGTAAATAAGGGCAGGGAGGGGGAGGGCCGTCGCCATGTGCTCGCTCGGAGGGACGCCTGGTGTAAGCTGTAATTTTGCTCTCGGTATTCAGTAGTCGCGACGCGCTCCTACTGAGCACGTCGCACACCTGTCGTACATTTTCCCCCATTGTCCTGGATTGTTGTTGACTCAAATAATCGAGGAAATTACAGTATTAAAATATAAAACTATAAGAGATAACGATCGACGCATAACTCCGGAGTTGGATGTATGTTAATCGGATTACCACGTTAAATCGATATTGATTAATCACATCGGCGATCGTTCGTCGTGACCGGTAAATAGACAGACGAACGATTGAATGGATAAATGGGCGAATAAACACATGTTAAAAGTGTCCGTCGAATAAAATTTCGAAAATTTTCTACTTTCGTTTTCGTTATTTTCGTCCAACGTTGTCTACAGTTCTTCGATCAATTAGATCATCGTACCGTGATTATGATCGTCTATGAAATTAACCATCGTTTTTGAACGTGGAATGGTCTATCCGAAAATCGGCTTAATTACAGTCGTTAATAAATAATCGATGAGGATCGTTTTAACGTAACAACAGTTTCGATACGTTAAATTTAAACGTGATACCTTGCCGCCGATAATTCTCGGCTGATTCCAAGTTATCCAATAGTTCTCTCGCGATTCCACGTACCGATGATAAACGAATGCATTAATTGATCGATAAATAGCAGACGACAGAATATAAAATAATAAAAATAAAAAAGGGGTCAACGATGCACGAACTGGTTACCGAATTTCATTGGATACGTCGACGTACATGAGCGATTTTCTCGTTCACATGTTGTTATTTAATTCTCTCGAATTCCGATGAATACACGTATGTAGAAAAGGTTGAATGAAACATAGAAAAGAAAAAGTGCTCATTGAGAATAATTAAAAACAATTAAATAGAAAAATCAGCATCGGTGTTGGGTATCCCCGATTCTGCTCTTATATTTTCGCGTCGTCAAGACGGCACCGTTCACGAAGGATCTTTAAAAAATTGTCCGTTGGTAAATTTTCCGTGTCGCACCTCCTGCATCGGAATAAACAGCGAGGAGAATGCATCACACGGCGCCTTGGTACCTACCGTGGGGTTTGAAACTCGTACCCCTACCGATACCGCCTGGACATCCTGCCTCCAGTATACCGCATCCGGGTTTACATCTTTTGGCTCCGATACCAGGACTCTATGCTCCGGACCCCCAGAAGGTAGGATTCAAGTATGACTAAAAAAATGTTGATAAAAATGTCGTGTAAGGATCGGCTATTGCAAGGATGGACGACGCGGAGGACGAAGATCCCACCGTCTGCCTCGGAGCCGATGTTTTAATTTTCATTTTATTGTCCACGTCTCGCACTAGGTTTACGATAAAATTGTTCGACGAAGAGGTAAAGATCCGAACTTATTCAGCGTCGCGTTTTTCTCATAGGTCAGTATATTTTATGTCCCATTTCCGAAGGAGTTTATCCGCGATAAGTCGTCTCGAGAATTCATGTGGATCTTGGGAACACTCGAGGGGGCCACCACCACTACCACCCTCGGCATCAAAGTTTAATCCGATAGGTCAAGCCGTCTGAAAATGGTGGGACATGTCATGTGCCGTGTTTCGTTAACTCGCTCCCTCACCGGCCCCGTAGACCTACCTCATTTCGCGCAGAGAGGGTTCGCTAAATCCTTCGAGGATAAATCAAAATTCAAACGACGTTGCAACGTACTCGCGTCCGCGTGTCTCCATCGAATCAACGTCCCGACGATTGTGAGTTGGTGTTTTGGCGGTGAGAGGAATAAAAAGAGGCAGCGAACGTTGGAACGGCGAGAAAATGACGGTGCGGCGGGTGTAGTCGACGGGTGAAGAGGATTAGCCCGAAGATCGAAGTGAGATGGAAATTAAATTAGGGATCCTTTACTTCCTCTACGTTTCACCGTGATTCTCACCCGCCCACCCCCACAACATTGAGGGTTTTAAAGCTTTTAAGGCGAAACGCTGTCGGGCATCTCCAATAAGTGCACTCTGTCCGTCACCACCACTTCCAACACCGACACAATCGTCGTATACCGACCTCATCCGCATTTAAACAATTAGTAACTAAATCGAATGATCGCTTGTTTTTTTTTTTTTTTATTTTTAAGCAATTTTTCTCAACCTTCGCGCACCCTATTTTTCTTCTTCTGGGGGAGTTTTTTTTTCCCTTCATTTCAAAAGGGACGGGGGGGGGGGGGGAAAGAAACGCTCTCGGCTGTTCTCGTGCTCCTCGCCTCTGCGCGGTTAAAAAATTATCCTCATCTGGATCATTGTTCGAATCGTTTAAATCGCGCTCTCTCTCTCTGTGGATTTTCCAGAAAATGTACGTACGACAGTTTTTGTTTTTATTAACCGAGGAGAGAAATTGTTGAAATTATTTTCTCTCATCCCCTTCGACGTCACATTTTTTTGAACACTGCGAAGAGAAAATAACGTAGAAGCTTCTCCGTCAATTTCACCCTGAAAAAATGTCTCCTTCTTCATGGCGTCGGAAATCAAAGGGAACGGAAAGAAAAAAAAAACAAAAAAAATTTCGGACTAAAATTGAGCCGGGAGCAAATTTTCATACCATCATTTTATGGCTTACCTCTGTACCACTCGTATGTCGAAGATCGAACCTATCAAGCGGCATTGCGATGCCGAGGACGGGTTCATCGATAATTATTGCAGTTTACTACCATCCGATTTATATGTGCAAGTCATGCGAGGTATCGAATCCTCTCTCTCTCCCTCTCTCTCTCTCTCTCTTGTTCTTTCTCCGTCTCTCTCTCACCGCTTTTGCGGAATATTGAGAGAACCGAGCACCTGATCGGTTATAGTTATAACCATTTAAGTGTAGGTATGTAAGTACGTCGGATGCTTATGTGCATACATGCAACGTGCCAATGTTTGTGATGTAACGTAACGATCATACCGAGAAAGCACAAGGTTATCAACATCGCTGTTACTGGCTATACTTATAGGCACGAATGTTACTCATGCGGAGGACGACGACGACGACGATGATGATGATGATGATGATGATGATGATGATACCGCCGGCGCTGCTGCTGCTGCTGCTGCTGCTATAGTGTTGGGATGGATGTTTACAGAGTTTGTACATGACCCTAACTACTCAAGACTTGTTTACCAGACAAATATTGCACGGTATTATCCGTGCTCGATAAAGTTACCGAATATCTCCGAGCATTGGCAAATTGATAATTTTAAAACCTGAACCGGCTGCAGCAGCAGCAGCAGCAACGGTCGACGGCAACCGAACGATCGATCTGATTTTTTAAATCGGTTCGCTTCTTTTTAACATATGTTTTTTTTAACGCTGGAATTTCCGAACAAATGTATGTTTTTTTTTTTTTTCACGTCGTTTGCGAAACGATGTACGCGAACCGCGATATCGATTGAGTTGAGAAAATTTTTCTGTTTTTTTTGTTCTTCTCAACAAAAATTGAGGTGATTAATTCGTGAGCGAACATGCAGTACGTGTGCAATGATCTTTCGTGTGTAATTGTCAGAAGCCGCTTAACTTGGCGCGCTCGATTTATTGCAGTATTTTTGAATCGAGATTTTATTTCGGGGAAACTTTGGGTGTCACCGATTTCGGAACGCAAATGTACTTGACATTTTGTACGATATAATTAAGAATATTATTTTGAATCTTAGGTGAGCGAGTTCCGAACAAAGGTGAAGAATTATCTGCAACGCATTTTTAATCCTCCCGAAATTTTGTTTTTCAACCTCCAAAATGGAAACTGGTTTTTCAAAAAAACACGGAGTATATAATAAATGTATTTTCTGTAATCATTCGATGAAAGTGAATGACATTCTTGTCAGATACGTGCCATACATATCTACATGTTAATTTTGTTTTCGGCCAAATTTTATCAGCCTTTTGAACGAAAAAATAAAATAAAGTCGGAAAGAAATTTTTTTTTTTTTTTTTTCGATTTCGGAAATCGCGTGTCGAATCTCTTTTTCGCTTCAAACGATATTGTATTACCCGTACTCCTCGTAGCGGGTACATCATAATTGTTATGTGTAGACACACGTCATGATTTCATAACGCGATGCTAATTTGATTCTGTTCGCTCACGTGTGTGACGGTTTCGGTCGTCTAGTAGGTTTGGCAGAGATTCGATAAAATGAAGAAAAAAGCTTCAAATTTCGGAATTCCATGTACTGTAGCGTTCATAAAATCGTTCTTCGTAGGATTTCCCATATAGTTTTTTCCGCCTCTATCGATCACTGGCTTGTTGTCATTTTCGTCAACATCATCATCACGATACTTTATATGAAAATCGGCGTGGTTGCAAATAAAGAATCTGCCGATAAGTCGACGGCGATTCTTCGGTAAGATGCGGAGAATCCTCGACGACGTGACGCGGCGTCAATACTCCTATGCGTCTACCTTCGATCCGTACGTCTGCATAGGTGTGACCCGAATAGTTGGGTTACAACGTTTCGGCGATTAACACGTCGCGTCAGAGTCATGGCTCGTAAATTTACCAGATCGGAATTATCTCCTGTCCACCGGTGTCCGCGGTGCTCGGCTGCACGGTCTTTTTTTTGTCCTCCCAAAGGTGAATTTTATACAATATTTATACGGTAGACACCGAGTGACCTGCACCACGGTGTCACCGTCACCGTTACCGCAGGCTCTTCGTCTCTCCCAATCGTCAACTCGCGACGACTTGAAATACAGCCAAATACTGTTCTCCCCCTCGCCGCCCCCCACTATACCGTGTCTAATTTGGTGAATAGGGTATTAGCGAATACCGCCGGCTAGTTGTACAGGATGCCCCGTCTTAAACGAGTCGTTAAAATCCGCGAAACAAAACGAGCCCCTCCCCCCCACCCAAAAATCAAAATCAATTATTTTCTGTATCCGTACGTTGCAGACGGGGAAAAAACTCATCGTGTTAAAAAATCATCTCCGTTACACGCCCTTCCGTAGATAAAAGAAAAAAAAAAAGAAAAAAGGTGGAACTTGCGATAGAAGAGAAATGAAGAGGAGAGTGTAACGAACGGACGAAGAAAATAAAATGAAAATTGAAAAAGAAAAAAAAAAACAAAAGAAAAAAAGAAAAAATAAAATAAAATATGTCTCTCAAACTTTAATCCTACTCCGTTGGGCTGAAAATTTTCGTTGGTTATTAAAAAGTTTCTCATGCTCATGCCGTTGGTGTGCTCTCTTGGTTCTGCTTCTGGTGCACAGATATAACCGGCAAAGCTTCTCGTCTCTCTTTTTTAAATTCTGCTTTTGCCGGTGTGTGTGTTTTTTTTTTTTCCCGCTATTCTTTTATCTCTCTCCGTCTCATCGTTATCGGCTTTCAACCGTCTTCTGCGTATATTTCCCATCCCATTCCGACCGAACCTACCCGGCAACCACCGTGCCTTATGTAATATATACGTACCCTCGAGTGTCGCCCCCGACTCCGTACGTACGTACGTACGGTACCACCGCGCGACGCGACGCGACGTACCGAAATAAACGTGAGAAAAACATTAGACGGGTATTAGGTACCTGAAATTACATCTCTTCACCGTTCTGACGTTTTCTGATGCACGAATATGTAAAACAGATATTTAGATAAATTTGTCTCGCGACGTCTCGCTCTTTTTCACGCCTCCTGTTCGTTTTGCTATTTTTTCATCTCGTTCCTTTTTTTTTTTTTTTTTTTGTTTTCCGTCCTCCCACCGAACCGAGGAAAGAATAGTGACGAGAAATTAACGTGAAAAAAAGAAAGAGAATCGTTGCATATTTCGTCCGAGTTAGATACATTCGTACAGGTGTCGCGATGACGAATCGGTTTATCGTAATTATAGCGAAAGAATAAACTTTGCAAATCCGAAAGCAATTTTGCAAGCGATCGCGGTTTCGATTTTCGCAATTACGGCGGATTCGCGTTGTTCGTCCTTCGGCACATGTGATTTTTTTTTTTTTTTTTTTCTTTCTTCTGTTCGCTCTTTCCACAGAGGACAATTTTTCACGTTCACGTACCGACTGCTCGACGGTGTTGCTCGTTCAGTTTTTAAATAATTTACTTTACAACGTGTTACGGGGTAGATAGCCGAAATCGATCAGTCATCGCGTTTCTTTATCAAATTTTCACGCTCCGAATTCTCCATGGTGTCCGTGGCGATGCGCTACACAGATACACGGTATATCGCGTAACCGTGTAGAGACGTGAGCGTACGGGAGAATCCTCACTTGGTTCTCGATATTTTATCCCCGTCGTTTTTCTGCTCTCCGTATATTATAACATCGAAAAATTTACCCTCCGTCCAACGTACCCGCCCTGAATGTACGTGTGTTATTCACTACACTAATACGTAGCGTATGTTGTTTTTGTCCAGAATTTTTGGATGTAAGAAAAATTGATAAAAAATGTTCATCTCTGAATGTAATTTTTTAAAACCGTGAATCTTTCGCACGATTGTGCATGCGTTAACTCGATGTTCTAGAAATAAGACGAAGGAAGGGAAAGAAAGGAAATTTTTGAAAAAGGTTCAAGGGTCGCGGTCGCTACGTCATACACTGCGGGGTTAACGATGTACAGCTATAAATATATTTTTGCGTTCTATATGTATTGCGGTAATCGTCCATTGCGAGGAACGCTAAAAGGGAACAAGGTTAAGATAAGCAAAAGTTATAGTCCTTAATCCGTATCTTTATCTTTATTGTTTTTATACCGTTCGGATAACTAATTGTATTATCACACGCCGTGCCTTTTGCGCATAATATCGTATGTATACCTGTAATGTACATGCGCGATATATATATATATATATATATATATATAACGTATACGCACACTTCGCCGTTGATGGAAGAAGGAAAAGAAATTATATACCTACCTCCTCCCACTTTTCACCTTCTTCGGGGAGAAAAGCAAAAGACAAAAAAAACAAATATATATATATAAAACAAAAAATATTTTACAACCACCCCGTTTTTCTTATTCTAAACATTTATTATACGCGAATTTGCAGCGCCTACCTATACCTTACACCTATATGTCTCTACAGTCGCAAAAATATGATCCACGCGACGGGGTATGACTTTTTTTTCTCAACTCTCCTTACAACCTCTTCCACATCCTCCATTTGCTTTTTCATTCTTCTTCCTCTGTCACCTCCGATTCTGCTTACCCTTTACATTCATTTCCTCTCCGAACATGTGCAATAGGTTTTGGCAGAGAAAAAAAAAAAGGTGAACCGAGATTTTCTTTTTACAAATATCGGACACGTACCCACATCTACCGAAATGATGTTGCAAAAAATATTTTGAAATTTTTTTGTTTTCATTCCATCGAATTTCGTCCGAACATCGAGCGGGGCTTTTTTCCTTCGGATTTCGCTCACTTTTGCGGGGTACGCGCCCTTGGGCCGAAAAATGAAAAAAAAAAAAAAATCAAATGATTGACAGTGGAAAGAGTGAGCGTGACGTCCGTTACACTTATAGTCGTCGATATTTATTTACCGTAGTATCGGGTATACGTATAGAGAGAAAACAGTTCAGCGAGAAGTGGAGTTATATTATCCTTTGTCAGTTGGCGTTTGGCAGATGGGGTGGATGGGATAGCTGTACGGAATGTTCCTCCCTTCTCAGCTGATGAACGAGAAGCGAAAAGCACCCCTGACCGGGTTATTGAATACCTACTTCTATACCCTCTGCAGAATTGCACAAGGGAGAAAATGGATGGATAGATAGATGGGTTATATAACTCAATTAGAGCGATATCTATAGCTGGCCCTCTGCCGTACAGCTGCACTGTACACCTACGTAGGAACCCCGCGTTGCGTATCATTCGCCGTTTTATACCCCTGCAGGAGAAGGGTTTTCGGGACATCGTGCGGGTAACATAACCTCCGCCCCTACGATCCTCCGCCCCTACCCCTCAGTCCCCTCTAGCCTACATAAAGGGCCAGACTTTGACACTTCCGGTTCAACAGATTTTATCTATACGTACCGCGCGGTTTTCATACGAAAATTAAAAAAACACTGCAGCCTTGAAGGGCATTCACCTGCACGATTATGCTACAGGTATATAATTAACGCACTCGCGACGTGAATAAATAAGTGAATAAATAAATAGATAAATGAATAACGGAATCAACGAAAATACATTGAGACGCGTCGTTGAAATCGAGTAGAAGGGCACGACGCATGGCAAATTTTTCGATGGATAACTTGAGGAGAAAGAAAAAATGTATTCCAGTTTACAACTGCAGGTTGCAGAGGGACGTAATGATGGCGATATTGTACTACTTTATATCGTCGTTATTATTGAGAGGAGAATATATTTGGTAGCAGATGTCAACCATCAGCGTGCATCCACCCTGTACCGCAACCCTCTCGCGTTTCATCCGCTATTCCTTTGAACACGTGTAATTTTTCTTCGGGTATACTTATGTCACGCGAAACACGCGATCAAATAACATTTCGTGAAAATAGGCCGCGTGTGTTCATAAAAAACACACCTCATCCCCGTTATCCTCATCCTCCCCGTTATTCCTCGTCACGACGACCCCCTGCAGATTAATTTCCTCCGAAATTGCGCGAAATCTTTGCGTTATATTGTACATATATGTGTATGATCCGAAATCGAATCTGGTGTTTTTTTTTTTTTTGTTTTTTTTTTCATCTAAAGTTTTATTTTTAATCCGGTGCGGCTTAATATTTGTGGAAATGAGATGTTTCAATTTTTATAGTCTCGAACCGTGAGAAGTACACGAATCTCAGTTATATATTTTTGTTTCACCTCGTATAACCGAAGAAAGTATACCAGCGCGGAGTACTATTGCTTTTTTAATGCAATCAGAAGAATAAGACGAAGAAAGTAAAAGAGAACAGAATGGAAGAAAATGGAAGAAAACGACGCTTGCAGTCTTTGCAACTCCCCCCGTATACTTTCACTATATATACCGCTTACAATAAAAGCCGCTCAAATCTGTTCCGAACAACTCGATTTCATCCGTAAAGTGATTTATTATTTACTGCCGCTTGACAGTTTTACGTAACCTGCGTGCCTCTTTTATTCGATTTTTTCATCCTCCTTTTTTTCCATTCTTTTCGCTTCCTAACATTCCGTCTACCTGATGCGTATAGATGTCTCTGTAGAAATTTATCAAAAAATGCGTACGCACACCCATGCATATACTATGTACGTGCGTTGACACGTGACGAAACCGAACCGCTTCGCGATGCCGAAACTACGCTAATGCCCCTGGATAACGCAAAATCGATCTACAAAAGGGTCGCAACCGATCCTCGCATCTGATCCACCGTCAAGCCTCCGCCCCTCAAAGGAAAAGAAAAAAAACAAAAATCAAATAACGTATGCACAGATGTACTTTTTATCAATTAAAAATCATGTCGACACCGCCTTTCTCTGAAAGTAAAAAGTAAAATTCTTACTCGAAAAAATGCAGAGACGTGTACGCGAATAGTGCATCTAAATATAGATACAAATTTTCAGCGGGCCACCTTGTATACGATATAATAAAATATCAGCGATACCTCACCCGGTCGGTCTGACCTTACATTTTACCGCAGCTACGTCAGCGCGCAAGCTCCCTGCAACAGCTCGGTTAGAATTTTGTACCTCTGTCATGACGCGGTCATAAGTCAAGCGAAGTCAGGAATCGGTGGGGTTTCTCTCTTTCTCGGCAACCCACCACCACCACCCTATCCCGTGTAACGACGAGTTCGCGAAAATCTCGGGAGCTTTCACCACCCCCCCGTTCGTACGCCGTTCTCTGTACGCGCAGGCAGCCGGAAAATGTCAAGCAAATAAGAATGAGAGAAAAAAGCATTGAAGAAATGTTGTAAAACAAAAGGAAAAAAATAAATCTTCGGAGTCAAAGAAATGTATACGGGAAAACCAAACCCACCTGTTAAAGTCACTATAATTCACGATCAGAAATCTGTCGTGCGTATCCATTCGGTTTTTTTTTTTCTTTTTTATATATATATATTTTTCTTTTCCCCGTATGTTCGATTTTTCTTCTTTTTTTTGTGTCTTTCACCTTCTATTCTACTTATTCTATATTTTATCCTTAGAAAGTTTTTACCACGCGTACACCCTATGGCTCGTGTAAACTTATATTCAGAAAGAAAGAAATATAATGTACATGTGAAGGAATGCGGAGAAAAATAATAAGCATAAATTTTACAGATTTATTTTCACATGCATGCGCACGTGTGTATCAATCGGTAGGAAGAGTAAAAGCTTTGGATATTGTTTTATCATTGTGAAAAATTATCGACTACCCTGGCGAGTAGTTGATTGATTTATGTTTTGACGATCCGTAATGTCTATTAGTTTATAATTGTAGGTGGTCGGTGAGAAAAAATATTTATTTTAAATGTAAAATTTGAACTGCACAAGTATACCACATCTCATGGAAGACGAATGGAAGAGCCTAAAAATATATAATCCAAATAAAAATTGGTTCGCGTTGATTGTCCGATGAGAACGAACGCGACGATGGCCTAAAAATCATCGCTTTGTTTTTTTTCTAATTTATTTTCGTCTTTTTTTTCCCAATAATATTCGTACTCAAATTTTCCAACAAGAGTCGATTAAAAAATGACGGTGTTTAAGAAAATTTCATCGCGAACCGACAAATAAAAGCAAATAAGACGAACATCGAACGAGGATAAATTAATTAATATTTTTAAAGTGGTCAGGGTCACAGCTAGACCGAATGATTTGGCATAGAATGCACCTTACAGATAGGTGTCCGATATTTGAATCACTGCCAATGTAATTATTATATCGTACGGAGGCGGTGCCGGCGTCTCAAGTTTTGCCCATGCGGCTTTTCCGTACGTCTGACGAAAGAAGGTAAAGAAGAAAAAAGAAAGAAAGAAGAAAACGACGACGACGACGACGACGAGGGGGTCGAGGAGATCGCGCTTGTGGAAACTCACAAATCTCTTTACTCAATTCTAGAACCGAAATAGAGAAGGAGTAGGAAAAGAGAAAAAGGAAAAATAGGAAGAAAAACGCACGCCTACGGTACGCGCGGTGTACATACGGTATACGCTACCTATAGGTATATTTACGTATATAAGAAACTGCGGGAGCTTGAGTGACGTGAAACTATTTTCAATTTCATTTGGCTAATGCATGTTCCATATCCGAAGACTGCCAACTGAATGACAGCGGTCTTATGGAAAGACCAAAGACGCATACATATGTATATGTATAACTAGAACACCATGTACACTATATACGTACATATATGTATGATATCTTTCTTAACTCGCAACACTCGGCAATATAGTGGGCATATGCACGCTGAGAAAACCTGGGCCAATGTAATCCCCTTTACCACTGATGCACTAAAATACCTTCTACGTTAATATATTTATATATCATACGCAGCTATGTGTATGATACACATGTATTCATAAGAACATGGTTATTTACCCTTTGACAAACTACATTACGATATATGCTGCAGTCATGCCATTACATAATTATATTTCGTTTCTTTGGTTTTTTTTTGTTCGTTCGTTTTCATTGTGTGATTTTTTTTTTCTTTTTCTTCAGTCATACCTCTTATGTTTTCTGAAATTTTCTTTCGTTACACACGGGGATGTCCGACGAAAAAAATGGACAGAAAATGGAATCGATATCGCACGTTATATATTTTAACTACCTCGTCACGTTTTGCAAGTTGTATGTCATAACGTATATATATGTGTACGGTGTATTAGTTTACGATACGCGGGTTGAAGTTCACAAAGTTTATCTGACGTAATAACTAATTAATTAATATTCTTGGAAAATTTTCTATACCTCCAAGATTCGAATCCATAACAAAAATCATGTTGAGCTATAACTATATGCGTAACCAGTACGGAGTCCGAGCAGTATTTATTTTTATTTTTTTTTTCACGTCGAATTCTCTGAAAATTAATTTTTTTTTTTTTTCCAATTTTATTTCCGACAAACTGGCGTCCAGAATAATGGGAGCTAGGGAATACCGAGTTGTTCCATAGTTTTTTTAGGCACACAACCTGCACGTGATGTAATTCTTGGCTGGAAACATTGGCGCAATGACACGAGTCCATCCGATATCCGTACGTATTTAGGCGTGGGGTGAGAGGAAATATGAAAAAAAAAAAAAGCGAAGAAATTCGATGTTTCAATTTCTCGACGTTGAGTAAGTTCGTATGTAATTGAATGTATTTACCTACACTTATCTTCGAAACGAATTGGGGTAACTTGCCAGGATTTATTTCCAGGAACCGTCTGTATCCTTTTCTCTTTTATTTTTGTAACCCATCTTTTTCTGTCTCCTCTCCGAAAACGTATGACCCAAAAAGTGGCGGCTCATTAATTCATTCTGCAGTGCAGACAGATTTCGTGCGAAGATAGAAATTTCTCCGATGTGCAATACCACACGCTGTCGATCGAGTTATCGGACAAATTTATTCAAAGAATTGCGACAGAAAAAAAAGGAAAAAAAAAAAATCCCCAGTAGTTCTGTAATATGCAGGACGAAACGAAAGAGAGTCAATTTTTTTAGGAGAATTTTCTGCTCAAGTACAGAATATAGAGATCGTTTATTTCGTCACGGAGTTTTTTTTTTTTTTTTGTCTTCGCTTTTCGTTCTACGTGTCCACGTGGGGCTTTTAACTCGGCCACTGTCAATTTCGTCCGGGGTCATAAATCGCCGGACGGAAATAAAATTTCCGCACCTATATAGGTACGTGGGACCTATAACGCGTTTTATTATTTTTTTTTTTCTTTATCGCATGTTAAGAATCTACCGCAACTGTGCGATCGTATCGTAGTATGAAAAACGATTATAATAATTATCACAGAATGATATTAAGTGGGCCGATTCGAATCTGCCGACTACTGCTGTAATTATATTTGCGTTGTCATTATATTTATTATATAGGTGCCGATTCGTTATAATTGAATAACCATGTTTAATGAAAATTTTAACACGCTCTTTGTGATTGTACCTCACATTCTTTATCGTTTCTCATCTTAATTTACCACCCCGGTACAAGGCGACACTCGCGTCAAATTTTTACACCGTAGAAATTTATGCTAATCATTATTCTTCGTTCGAATGAAAGGAATTTCTATTTGATATTAATTATTATTTATCGAAAATTCTGCAAATCATTTATATTCACCGCGTATTTTCTTCATTCAAACCCACGTCTTCTGTACCGAATAATGAGAACTCTTTTTCATTT
Organism: Athalia rosae; assembly: GCF_917208135.1. Lineage (NCBI taxonomy): Eukaryota > Metazoa > Arthropoda > Insecta > Hymenoptera > Athaliidae > Athalia > Athalia rosae. The sequence continues at coordinate 8,647,236 of NC_064028.1, forward strand.
CGGATTATAACGGGTATAATTAATCGTAAGATGGAATTTTCAAGGATTTAGAAAATATCGTTTGCACAAAATATAATTTTTTTTTCTGTTTCTGCGAACTAATTATGATTTAACAATATTGGATTTTCGTTCGCAAGACGAGTATTCCTACTGCTCGACCAGGTTTAGTTTTTAGATTCCTTTTTTTTCCTGTTTCCAGTGATAGAAAAATTTTTATTTGAACGTTGATCGAATGTGAAGTAAAAGTGCCCGTATATATAATCGATACGCTACATATAGATCGAAAACAGCTGACAGACTGCAGATATAATTTTTCTTGAAATCTGTCGGTTGCGAGATGAAATTTTTTTTTTCGATTTTTCATTTTGGCTCCTTACCAGAAACTAAAAATCATAGAGGGATAGTAAAATGACAAAAAAAAATAAAATAAAATAAAATTTTTTTTCTCTTGAAATTGATACAGTCGTGTAACCGAATCCCTCGCTCCGCAGACACTGTTTTTTCAGTTTAATTGATTTTTTTAGATTTTTTTTAATTCGAATTCCCAATGTCCAAGTTGACGCGCATCCGTCAGGAATGGTGAACAATCTCATACTCTTTAAATAACGCGGCCATATGATCAGCGGAAATTTCGAGTGGCTATTAACGATACACATACCGCTGCAGGGTACCGACGACCATTGCAGACTCTACCATAAATTCACCCCACGTTTGACAGCTTCAAGAACCAAACAACTAGGGCTGGCGCAATCGACGATCATTCTCTTTCTTGTTCATGCTATACGTTCCTATCTTAAATTTAGGTGTGTGTGTGTGCTCTCAGCTCTGCCTATTATACAAGTATCTATGCGTATAAATAGGTCTCTAGGTATCCCCAACTCGTACAGGGTGGTAGACGTGGTAGGGGAAAAAATAGCAGAAACTGCAAATCGTCGTTGAGACTATGGTAAAAATTCCATTTCTTTCACAATGTTCTGATTTTTGTGTCTTCCGTTTCGAAAATTCTACTCGTTAATTTTTACTCTGACTCTTCGAATTTGTTCGCATAGTTATTTTTTCTATTCCGTTTTTTTTTTTTTTTTTTCTCTTTCGCCACTCTACAGGTGTACCACAAACGCGTGTACCGGAAGAACAAAAACCATATGCACAATTTTCATTCTCGAGGGAGATGAAATATGTACAGATATTTATATAGTAAATGGTACATGACGTAAGTTTATTATAAATATAACGTTGGTACATAACAAGAGGGATGATAAATAATAAAACACATATTCATCACGTGTGTAAATATGTATATTGCTTATTATATGCTCGATATTTTCTCCGTTCTATGTACTACGTATTTACCTACGTTTTCTTTTTTGGTTTTTTTCTTTTCACACATGCATATATCTATACGTGTTGCGTAGCACGTAAATGTATATATGTACACGCAACGCAATAATACATGGTCACTCGTTTTTTGGCACCATATTGTATGTGTGAACGGAAATCAGAAGTGACCTCGTGGCCGTTTATGTAATCTGCTCATATACCGGCCTCTCGATATATATACATACATATAGTTATATACGTGTGGTTCTTAATTTCACGCGTGGTAAACGTGAAAATTTCCATTCTAGACGTGTATAATTATACGTAGATTTTTTCAACCTCGGTGTTTCGAGCTAGGCGTTAATTTTCCCCCTATAATCTCAACTTATATCGCTACCGATTTTTAGAATCGCTCTTTTTTCCACCGTCACGACGAGCCTACCGGCGATTGTTTGACCCACGTTCGCGTTATAGGTATATAAATCTATAGGCCGACGGGTACACACGTGCATATATGTATAATATCTCGGGGCAATATCTTAATCCCGTATTGATAGAGGAGAGCCGCCATCCACCTCTCGTTAAACTCCCCGAGGAAATCTTTACGTCATTCCGGTTGACCCCACGACCCGCGGCTTTTCCTCTCCCATGCACATACGCTACATTATATACCTATGTACGTACGAAGGATACGCGTATATATATTTATGTGCCTATAATATTCCACACATTATCATATACCTATATAGATACGGGGATTGAATTTATTAGGAGGGCATCAACCGCGGCGGGCGCCGTCCCTTCTGGAGTATCGTAAAGGAAAAATTAAATAAAAAGCCAGGGGGGCAGGAAGGAGAAAAAGAAAAAAAAACAAACTTGGAACGAAGGATAGAAAAAGGGAATCACGGAATCGAATGTTCCTCCCCCCCCCCCCCCCCCCCCCCCCATGAACCTGTTCGTATCGAATAACAATCGAGAGTCCATTTCACACGTCTTTACTTTTCTCTACTGCTATTGCAGCTGGCCGTTAGATTACGTTGTTCGTTTTCCAGGCTCTTCTTGGTTCCTACAACTCACTTCATATACGTACAATAAATAAATAAACGTTTAACATATCGGAAACGTACACACGCATTACGCTTCCATTTCGTATACACGGCAGATGTAACACCGTGTTCTTAATCCAGTCGCTAGTTAGTTCAGTCTATAAGTCCGAGATGTATTAGGCTTCGGCGCGTTGGGATTTTTCCCCCTGCCTTTTTTTTTTTTTTTTTTTTTCTTTCTTTCTTGCTTTTTTATTCTCTCTCTTTTTCTTCTTTTCCTTCCACTTCTGCTGGCTACTTGTTCCAACGGTGCAGAGGAACGTCGACGATGTTCCAACTAAATATATAAACTATATAGCGTCAGGATTTCTGCCCCGGATTAAATTCGTTCGAGCTTCAGCAGTATAGCCAGGTTGAAGGTGTATGCGTACATACGTGTATACATACATACATATATATGTATATATGTTCATAAAATGTGTAGGTACGTACCTACGTATCAAACGCGTACTCGCCTTTGGTCGTGCCGCCAACGGATTAAGGGAAACTTTTCTTCTCCCTCCGATATCCATCTGGACGTTGCGGGTACCGTAATATACATATATTCGCGAACCTCATTTTTGCCATCAATTTGTTGGTTTTTTTTGTTTTTTTGCTTCTTTCTCTTTCCTTCGTCTCCTTATTTCTTTGTCACTTTTTTCCCTATTTTTTTTTTTCTCTTTCTTTTTCTCAGCTCCAACTTTATGCTCTGAACTTTTAACTGATTTATTATCCTGTTTCCTTTTTCTTCTTGTTTTCTTTTCGAATTGGACGAGAACCGGATGTATCCAGATTAATTGCAGAGGATAAATGAAAATTTGGATATGAACGAAAGCGAAAAAAAGAGAAATAGAAAGAGTTATCGTCGTTTAACCGAGCCTCAAAAGTTGCAATTCGTCTCTCTGCTCTGACGTAATGGAGCGTCTCTATGGGGGGGGTGGTGGTGTTAACCACCCGCTGTGCTACGGTGCTTAATTCTGCTTTTGTTTATTACATTTTCTCGTCTATTTACTCGGATGAAAAAATAGTTCGATGTATCTACGGCGGATACCATATCGCTTAATAGGAGACCACGCGCGTGACCCGTATGACGTGATACATACATATATAGATACATATATGTTATGTTACACATGCGTATATAAAATATGTATATGTAACGCATGACGTGTCGCAGCACGTGCCGTGATTATAATTAAATACCATATAATAATACGATACCCACGTGGTACTTCTTCAACGCGCGAATAACGTCATATCATTTTATTATGTACATCCTATATACACATAGGCAGGTTTTACAACCGCATTATATACGTGTACGTGTACGTGGTGCTGGGAGATGATTTTTGGCTATATGGAATAAGAAAAAAAAAAAGACTAGAAAAATCGTATCGTTGGATGGGTACGTAGATTCAATATCCCGTGTAACGAGACTTATTTTTTTTCTTATTTTTTCTTTGGCATTTTTGGCACACAGCCACGACACAATATGTACAGATACATACCGTATCGTTATTTATTAACCAGGATATCGGGATAGTAAACCGAGAATTGGCTTTCCAAAATCAATTATCATTTTTATGATTATGTGGGTTGGATATATATAGATAGATTATGTTACATTGATATCTTACTCGTAACGGTTGATGCGGCATATTAGTTATATATATATATATATCTATACTGTGAACCTCAACCTACGGGGGATGATTCCATTATTGACGATAAAGAAGAAACAAATGAAAAATATTTTATCGAATGACTCGCATAAAGGTAAAAAAAAATCAGATGTTTCACGTAAAGCGTAATCTCGTAGCGTGTGAGCGCGATATTCACTCGAGATCGAATAGAAAATTCCGTTAGTTATCAATAAAATTCAGAAAATATGCGTACACGTATGTACACATGAGAAAATCCTGTAATTAAAATTTTTATATAGTTCAGATTTTGATACTTCAGAGTATATTTATGTTTTTCTTTTTGATCAATATATGTATTTTTTTTTTTTCTTTCATTTCCGATCTTGGTTATTAAATCCCAGTCCTGGTCAATCGTGGTTAGATTTTTATTCCTCCCGTACCGCATCGGAGAACGGATGAAAAGAAAAAAGGAAAAAAAAAAACGTCCATAATAAAATCATTGAAAAAGGCAATTACATATCTATAAACTCCAGTTATTACATAATGGACGTCGAACGAACGATCGGTGGCGGGTGGCGTTTGTAAAGTACAAACAGTCGGTGGCTCCAGGCAGAATCCCATTATTGGTGATTCCATCTGTTGCATAAGCCACCTGCAGGATACCCCCCTCACCCTTTTTCCCCCGGTCCCGCATCGAAGCTCGAATCGCGGCGTTGTCGTCGCGTTGCAACGCTTTGTCTGCCTTTCTAGTCCGGTCTATATGTATAGTCCGGTCGGTCTGCTCTCTATTATCAGCCGCTGTAAACGTCCTACATCATTCATTTGACCTTTGCCGAGACTAAAACTCCAATTTCCCTCCCACCTTCCGCCCTACTTCCCCCGCAACTTTAATGTCTCTCGAATCCCGTGTGGTTCCGATCAAAAAATGACCGCGTTCGATCGCGCCTCGATATTCTTCAAATATATTCCTTACGAAATTCGACCTTCAATTGTGATACGTACGCTCATTATCGATTCGTATATCGTTCACCATTCGCGGTAATACGTCTTGCTTCATCTTTCCGTCGAAGGATTTTTTCTTCTTTTTTTTTTTTCTTTCTTTCTATCCATCGGTTTCGTTTTTCAAGACCTTCGATGCGAAGAAGGCGGAATAAAATATGTCAACTTGAAATTAGAAGGGTGGCGTAAGGTTGTTTTTCCCTTACTTTTCGTAATTCATTTTAATCGGCGAATAAGAAATTCAGGGCGACGAAAGGGATTCGGTTGAAATCGTTCTAATTTTGAGAGAAATGTATTGCGCATATTTATTCGATTCATCTTTTATTCGACCGACTGATTTTCGTGTTATTCGTTATTTTATAGAACGTGTTTCGCTCGTTAATTTCGATATCACTTACTCGAATATACAAATTGGAAGGGAAAAACCAAAAAAATGTGTAACTTTTGCCGGGGGTCTTTTTTCATTTTGGTCACTCGACTCGGCGAATCATTCCTGAGAAAACTCCGCTGCAATTTCGCGATGGGAAAGTTACGCCCAAGGCGTTCGAATTCTCCAAGGTATAACACACGTCCAGGTATACGTAGTACATGTGACTTTAAATGTAGTTCGAACAAGGCTGATTTTGCGCGACTGTCCCTCAAACTGTAAGATCGAGCGCCTTGGCTCGTTCCCCTCAACAATCAAATTCCTCTTTGATATTCGAATAGCGGGAGTTGCGAAAGTTGGCCGACGACGAGAGACGAAATCTTAGCGGAAATCACGAGACGCGCCGGATGCTAAGGTTTCCCCTTACCTATCTATTTTGCGATCACCTTCGTCACGCCTATCTCTGTCTATACTGCGTATAATAACGAACCAACGGCGTCTGTACAACCCGTAGAGATTTCCATGCCAATTTGGACAATTCTTTGATCTCGCCAATTTCCAATGCAAAGTAGGCGGTGGAGTCGAGTAGCGATTTTCGTGATCTGGAAACGTTGGAAAAAATCAATTAGAAGGACGGAGAAAACGATGGAATGCAACGAAACGAATGCCAACTTTTTCTATAAATTCTCTACCTCCGTCTCGCCCATTTACGTAACCTTGATCGGAACACCTTTTCATAACTGCTGTCCTACAACCAACGATCGCTGGTTCTCCGTTCGGATTATGTCGTCGTCTTCTTCTTCTTCTTCTTCTTCTTCTTCTTCTCTTCTTCTGTTTCGTCCAAGTCTGGTTTCGCCTGGTGTCCGCCTTGAGCCGTGCTATGAATACATTGTTCGAGCTATATAGAGTGACAGGTATATTTATGCCGTTGTGTCTCCGCGTCCCTCAGGCGAGCGAGATTTGACTATTTTCATCTAAAATTAACCCACCGCCACTTCGTGCGATGTTCGTTATTTCCACTGTTATTACCGCTTCTATCGCTCGACTCCTTTTAACTGCATTATTACCCTTCTATTTTCCTTTTTTCCTCTCATCTCGTTATTACCATTCCTCTTTGTAGAAGTTTTATTACCGCCAATTACCTCGTGATCTCAAACTACAAGGCGGTTCTAACCTTTTCATCACTTCTGAGAAAGAAAAAAAAAAAGCGCTGTTTCGATAATAGTCTTATCATAAATTCATCGAAACCTATTACACGTCCATCGTTGACTCGGCGTATCTGAAAGTTTTCACCCTCAGCTTTTCCATAGAGCTTATCGGAGCCTTTGACCGAAATCAGAGTAAGTGAATGATGAAAAAAATAGATCGCGTAATTCTTTTTTTTTTTTCGGTTTCTAGTTTTACCGAAACGAGTCGAAGGAGGCACGAAAGGCGGGTAAATGAAACCCTGTCGCGCGATGAAAAAATAAGTGGGATCGCAGGGCAGCGGTTCGTATTTATCTAATAAAGACGCCTCGAAGGTGAACCGTGCGGTGGTGTCTTTTTTCTTTCTATTTCCTTTCTTTCTTTCTTTGTCTCTTTCTTTTTTTTTTTCTTTTCTAAAAAGTACAGACCGACTCCGCACACCTTTGAACCTTTTACAATATTAAGCCTTCAACCCAGAGGCGATATAGTAAAGGGTGAAAGGTCTCTGCGGGGTTTCTACTTGCCTCGTATTACCGACCCTTGTGTTTGGTAGCGGCTTGTCTTCAAACAATGAAAACAACTCAAATATGTAAGCACATGGCGAAACAACTGTGGTTTTTGCCAAATTCTCATGCCGAGCATTTCGCCCCCCCTGTGTACGTTCCGCGCATTTCGTATGATTAATCCATCGTCGCGGTCCCGACGTGGATCAAACGCCTGCGATACGCATCGAACGAGGGGATGCGTAACGTGTGGCGTAATCGTGTGTTGAAAATTATCTATTCATAGCGCAACGGTGCGTAGCCCATTGGAATTTTCAAACCACAACGGATTTTGATAAGGGTTGAATTAGATGGATGAAAGGTCGGAGTTGGCCAATAATTAAATTCGCACGTCAGGCGAACTTGCGCGGAGGCTTCGTTTTGTCAAATTTATTCCCGGCCGTCCGACGGAGGAGAGCGAAAAAAAAAAAATTATTATTATTACACGTACAGGTATATCCCGATATTACAGGTCGGAAAAAATTTATCCGCAGCTACCGATGGGCGGGAGTAACGACGTCGTTGTTATCGCGATCGGGAAAATTTCGCGATGAGATTTCGTTGCGACGCTCAACCCCTTTACGATCGATCGATACCACCCCCTCGTTTCGTCCCTCGATATATGTACATATATATAAATGACGTACGTGTGTATACGCCTGTTTCATACCAGGTTCCCTCTCCTTTCTTCCCGATCTGTCTCTTGGCGATAAGATTTCATGGGGTGGCCACCCCTTTTCCTCGGACAAGGACACAAATTTCGCGTCCGGTCCGGTGCGCGGTCCGGTTTGCTCCGGTTGCGTGACCCAATCTTCGTGTATCTCGTACCTCTGGGAGAAACGCGCGTATAAGGTTGGAATTGCCGAAACAGCGGAGAGGTACCGAAGGGTCGATACGCTCCTGTTGCTTTCAGGGTCTTAGGAACTAGTCTCAAAGTTTTACTCTCCTCGCAAGCTACTGCGAAATAAGAGGAGAATAAAGAGAAAAAAAGAAAAAGAAAAAAGAAAAAGAAAAAAAAGGAAAGGCGAAGAGGAATCCCTCTACACTCTTTCTTTACCCATGTACGATGTTCTTCGCCCACCTAGCTCCTGGGAGTCCCGACACTCCTGAAAATCCCGCCTTCACCTCCGACGACTCCTCTGGATTTCCTTACCTTTTTTTCTCTTTTTCCCACTTTTTCCTTCTCGTTCTCTCGTGTCATCCGGAGAAGTCGGTCGCCGCTGCGCCGCGTAAAACGGAGGGGGAGGGGGGGGGAGGGGGGGAGGGCAGAATCGGAATCGGAAAGGGGAGAGTGGCGAGAGGGGTGTTGTCTGCCCCGTCAAGGTCACGAACCTCTCGCAGTGACCGTCTGGCGACCGAACATCCAGACGGAGTCTGGTGACGTTGTTAGCTTCGCACGACCGATGCAACGAACGAACTGTTGAACGACCTTCACGGCATTTCTCGTTACGCGCGTTCGTACATGGAAATAGGCGGTATACTCTCCGGCGGGGATGCGATGCCGAAAACTGAAACGAACGATGCACAGTTTTTGGAATACCGAATACTTTTTAGCCCATAGAACGAGTCCATCGAAGACCGTCCGGTCGTTCCCTTTACACGCCGTATCCCTCGCCGTTTCGTATTTGGCAACGTTTCAATCCGATATACGCTATCCATTGAATAATTTTCTATTTTATTTTCATGTTATTATTTTCATTTTTTTTTTTCAATATCTTTATATTACACGGCATCGTGTACGATCACTTTCGAAATTGAATTCCGCGGCACCCGCGGCAAGTGAAATGATTCCTTTTGTCGTCGCTTATAGTTCAGCCGAGCTTTCCATTATTAAAGCTAGACGCCGATCAGCAGCGCGGCTCGCAGCTTTTGTCCATTGCTTGTATTTATCTTCTTCTTGTCTTCCTCGGAGGTGAAATCTTGTTCGCCTGATTCGATATTGATGACACATCGATGACCCAAACCAACGTCGGGGGGCACCTTAGCTCCACGTGTGCGTGGGTATTGAATAATTCGTGCGTCGTCAAAATTACCAACTCGACATTTTCTAGATCCCAATACGCTGCAAAGATCGTAATTTTTTTTCTTTTTTTAATTTCATCACGTCTACAGAGATGTCGTATGATAATGCACGATACACGTTATCGGGAGAATATCGTCAAGGTCAAAAAAAAAAAGAAGGGAAAAAGGAGCCCGGGGGAGGAGGATTTTGCCTCCCCAGTTTCTCATCTGTCATAGCTTTTTTATTTTCTTTATTTTCCCTCATATAACCAACATTCGGTATGTGTACAATTGGAGCCTGCGGAGAAGGTGTTACAGAGGTAGGAGGAGGGGGAGGAGGAGGTTGTTGAATACGCTGTGGTACCGCGCGATCCAATTCGCCATTTTTAATCATTTTTCACCTGGGCACGAGTCGCTGTTGAAAACTAAACGTTGCTCCAGGGGAATTAAAAAGAGGGTCTTTTGTACTAAAAATTCATTTTTTAAAGGGTGCGGCGTATGCTACGTATGAATATATGTACGTATAGCTGTAAAACGGACGCGAAGCTTAGTTACATGCCTAGCAGATCGAATAATATTCCACATAACTCGCGGTTGTATCGGGTTATAATTTCGGGCTCAACGTTTCCAACCAACCTGACTCGAATCATCGATAAGAATAGAAATGAAAGTGACAAGTGACAAAAAAAAAGAAATCAAAATCAAAAAAAAAATCCACGAATCTCTCTTGGAACTCACGTAACAATCATCGCCGAGTCGCGTCTCGCGGTGGTATTATACATGTGTGTACGCGGTGTCTGATTTGTTAGGAGAGTTTCGTGTATGCGAAAAAAGGGTGCCCGCGGTAGAAATCAGACCAATTATTCGAAAAAGCTTTGATCAGTGGTGTACGCTAACGCAATTTACGTGGACCCCACCTCTCTTTGTAGCGTGGGCCCACCACCCTCCGTCCACTACTTTTCAACGGACACCGGAGCGAAGGCGGATTGAATAAAAGGAAGAAAGAAAAATTGTCTGTAAAGCCGAAATTGAAGCGCGACGCAACCCGACGCAACGCGAAGGTGTTTCGTTGCGATCATCGAAATTTCAGCACCTTGTTATACGGGTGAAAAAAAAATAAAAGGATCTCCCTCGAGGTTCTTTTTTGTTTTTCTTCCGTTTGCTGCTTAATTGGACATTTTTTTATCAAATTTCGCCACACGTACGTACATAGATTTACAATCCTTCCAACTAGGTATAAACTTTTTGCAGAATTGCAAAATCTCGGACACAGGATTATACGAAAAAAAAGTTGTTTTTTTTTTTTTTTTTTTTTGGTTTTCGGTGCCTCTCCGTCTCTCCGTCCCTCCTCGGAAAAAGACCATCCCTTATTTTTCGATTATATATGCGTTTACGTCGACGCAAACCAGCCGCCTCGTATCCCCCTTTATATAAAACTGTTATATACACACATTATACACACATACGCGTACGACCGGTACGCTCGACGCTTTACACTCGACGTAAAACGCGTGCCCGCGCGAGGTCCCCTAATATTAAATTATATCAACACTTTGTTGAATTAACATTAAACGCAGCAGCTTATAATCTCTCGAGTATACCTGGCGTTTTTATCCCCTGGGGTAAAAATGTATACCGCGGAATTGGTGTCCTCTTTGTTTTTTTTCATATTTTCTCGTGTAATAGGTACGTACGGTATGCATATCAGACAGACTGTACGCACACCCGAGTTAATGTTTTTTGCGAATAATTTTTCGTAGGTAATAAAGTGTTTTTTGTTTTTTTTTTTTTTTTTTCCAAAGAACGAGAAAGTAAAAAGTAAATACACGAAAGATCAGTTTGATGGAAAGAAAAATTTCGGTGAAAAAAAAAAAAAGGAAATAAAAAATAGCGAAAATTGGTCGATCCGCTGGGCAGATATGCTTCGAAATTAATCGACGGTATGACACGATTTTCACCAATTTTCAAGATTATCCGTTGATTCACATTGTCTAGATATTTCTTTTATGCGAAGAAAGCAACAAGCGCTTTTCTTTCCCAGCGGCGTTAAATCTGCGCTTCAGCAATATAATCCGAGGATACGGTAGTCTTTAGCTTCGTAATCGTCGGGATACTTGGCTAGAATATTTCCGTCGGACACCCCATCACTGTCCTTCTCTTGCTCCTTTTTCACCCTTTCCCTCCCACCCTTCGTCGTCGTCATCGTCTTTCTCCACATTAACTGGGACAACTAAATTCGCGAGGCTTTTGGCAGCTTCAGTTATTTCTCCCATCTCTTTTCACCCCCCAACTTACACACATGTGTGGAAGGCTCGCGTGTTTCCCCTCTTTCTATTTTATCCGATTTTGTGGAAAATATTTTTCTAAAGGCGGGCTCTCTTCGTCATCGGTCACAGAATCGAAGAGATAAAGACTACCGTTTTTGAATAATAATTATTTTTCAGTCCCGAAAAAAAAGCAAATTTTACAACAGTAATTGCAGCGTATCGTGGAAAGTGGAAAATTATAACCGGGATGTTAGACGTCGCGCAACAGCGGCGCACGTTAATGGCGTCTCCAAAGGACGGTTTTGGTTGGTTTTATGCGGTATGTTTATACGTACGTAGGTAGGTAGATACGTCTGCAGCGAACCTGTTACCAACCCCTTTCAGTTTCGTCGGTGCGTCTCTAAAGATCTACGAAGCGTTGCCGTCGTCACGCCTGCCAGAGTACAGAACTATATCAGACGAGAGGGAGAAACCGGCTAGGAAAGGGGCTCGAAAGAGAGGAAAATAGGGGCAAAAGGATGTTTAGCGCGTCTCCGTCTACGGGAAGAGCCTCCTCAAGGGTGTTACTTTTTTTTCCGTTTTTCGAACCCATTTCTCTTTGCCTTGCTTTTGTTTTTAATTTAATTTAATTTTTCTTTTTTTTTATTTTTTTTTCCCCAGTTCTTTGCCCCCCTCCCCCTCCCTCTCCCTCCTCCCCCCCCCATGTCGAACCGCCTCTTCCGCCTCTTACCGAAATGTGGAAAACGGGGAGCCGTAGACGTTAGGGTGAAGATTCTTCGTTCCGAGCGCTAAAACGCGATTCGCCAAACGGTGGGGCGTCGCGACGCGCTAATTAATGCGCCACCGCGCTCCTGGCACCGGCGGATGCCCCACGGACACCGCACCACCTTCGTCGCCGCTACCGTCACGCGGGAACCTGGCCGTGTATCCTAGGAATTGCTCGCGAGAGTGAGATTGAAGCTATGCCCTCGCCGCCCATCTTCCCTTTTCCGCCTTTACCTTTACCTCTACACACACACACACACACACACAGACACGTACGTAACCCCTTTTTCGTCCGCATCCAGGTAGCTACCTGGTGGCACGCGAGGTGCCAGCGTTACGGTGAATAATATGTACGGGGTGATCGGAAAATTTGTCATGCTATGTACGAACACCGTCGAGGGGAAATCGAGAATCTCCCTCTTTTTTGGTCGTCCGAATTGTTCGGTTTACTTTTATCTCTTCCGAAGCTTTTGTACTTTGCATCGATTTGAGGTGGTTCGAAGATCGCCTGAAAAGATTTTTTCCTCATCGGGTATTGTTTCTCTTTTTTCCAAATCTGTTCTCTCAGTTTTCAAGCTTAAATATTTTTTTTTCTTCCACTTTTCATCCAATCGAGTACACGAGACCGTCGATTGAGCCTTCTTTCGTACGAATGTGCAACCGCCCCTCGTATAGTTTGCTTATTTTTCGCAGAGCTTTTAAATCTTTTCGCAAAAAGTGAAAGGAAAGAAAAAAAAAAAACAAGAAAGGAAAATAACAAACCGGGGAAAAAGACGAATAAAACGACAAAAAAAAAACAATAACCTCGAACATCGCGTGAGAGATGGGCGTAGGTTGCTCGGTTCGTTGGTTGCAGCTAAAGTATACGTCGTGTATATGATGTGGTACGATACACGCGTATACTGTAGTATATCTGCCGTGTCGTATTATTTTATACCGATGAGGCGGTGAAAAAAAAAAAAAAAAGAGCCAAAAAAAATAAATAAATAAAACACTACAACAAGTTTCGAATCGATGTGAATTTTGTCCAGAAGAAGCTTGCGCCCTGATTGTACACCGGTGAGAGAATACGTTTGCGCGAAATCCGTCAACCCTTTTTTCAAATTTTTACCTCCGTTTTCTCTTCTAATTTACGATGGTTAACGAAAATGAAAGAAAAAAAAAAGGAAATAGAAAAACCAACGATGATTTCGAACTAGACCGAAAACGAAATTCCGAAGTATTTGAGGAAAAAGAAATTTTCGGTTTTATTTCGGTGTTCGCGAGAAAGTTTTCCACAAAATACAAGTCGCGCGTTATTATATTTACCTTCGAGATATATATATATATACACATACCGAGAAAAATGGCGGCAAACAGAAAATTTCCCATTTCATGTTGAATTTATTGAAGTTAAATATTAAAATCCCTCCCTATCCCGGAGCGAAATGCAAAAAGACGACGAGACGAAAAAGATAGAAAAAAAAAACAAAAAACCACGAATAAAAATAAGAGAGTTATTCCGTTCTCCTTTTTGATGCTTTTTTTCGCAATGAAAAACAATTGCGTTTTTTTGAGACAGGTATTACGTAACTAACGTGTATTCGGACAAAATAGAAACTCGAGATTTTATCATTTTACATGCGAAGGCAATATAACGGCGTTTGTTTCCGATTTTTTATTCACGTTCGTGCATTTCTCCGAGCCCGTAAAAGAGAAAAAGAAGGGGAACGAGAAGCGGAGGAAGAAAAAAAAACCGAGTTTAATATCCTGCCGGGTATCATTCATCGAAAACTCCCGACTACTACCTAACCTACGTACGGGTACGGGTACGGGTACGTACGTAACGGTTCGGCAGATCTTTAATTCTCGTACATCAGTTATGCCTCTGATCTTCCCGCTTCTCTGAAGCTTCTTCCTTTTTCCTCGCCTTCCACCTTTTCGCTCCCGGGTTACGGTGGGGGTACGTGGGGGGGGGGGTTAGCGTTTTATGTGTTTCCCTATATATCCCTTGAATAACGACAGCCGAGCCACGGAAACTGGCGAAAATGTTGGGGATCTGTATCCACGCGAAATACGCGTGTAGTCGGTACTCCGAGCAACACTACGACGACGTTCCGTGTATCTATATATGTATGTATGCAATATTCACATTTATATGTACCCTTACGGGTACCTATACACTTACACGACCGGTTGGGTATACCTAGGTACACACACGCCCACCTTCCCCACCCTCCGCATAGTCGGAAAACCCTGCGTGGGATCACCTAGTGTACATAAACATGTGTATATAAATATATATATATCATATATCTGCCCATATATATGCGCATGTGTTTCCACATAAAACACCAACTTCACGTGCATATAAAGTGTATGGCGTGGTTTACACAGTTGTTGGGTTCGCACATACGCTATGTGTGTACGTTATACTCATGTAAAAGTACAAGGGAATACAAATGTTGGTATTAATCTACTTACACGGGGTGCCCCGTTAGAAAACGAGTCATTAGAAAATATATCTTCGAAACATCCCTGAGAAAAGAAAAGAAGGAAAAAAAAAAAACAAAAAAGAGGTTCTTAGACTCGAAAATTTTAGGGACTCGAAATTCCGAGCAACAAATTTCACGAATTCCTTCGCAGGGTGCGGATAACTCCTTTTTATCGATGTCTGTTTTATTATGATTGTTGTTATTATTTTTCATCCCTCGCGTTTTTCACGAGTAACCGGGGTGGTGGTAACCCGACGGACAAAGCGAATTCTTCCGCACTTTTCTAACCGAACACCCTATGTTCGTGCGTGCGTGTGCGGGATGTGTGCAGTGAAAGTAAGAGAAAAAAAAAAAAAATTAAAAAAAGCAAAAATAAATAAAACAAACAAATAAAAGAACAAACGTTCGGGGAACCAATCCCGACGTCCCTCCGCGCTGGAAAATAACTTTTAATCCAGTGGCAATCTTTATATGTATCGCGGGCAGAGGAGGACGCGAGCGCGTACGCGATTTCCGTGTACACGTGTGTAACGTGGAAATATGTTGGTGGTTAGATACGTTTGTATAAAAAAACGTACATACGGACGGATACGTTTTACCCAGGTACGTAGGTACATAGATCGCAGTACCTGTGTCCCAATCCCCGTTACTGCGGGTTAAGCCGGCGGTCTCGCAAAGCCACCGGCGCGTTGCTGTCGGTCGTTTTATGCCGTCGGTGCCCCTCGCCTGTGCGAACCAGTTAATAAGTTTTCCTAAAGCTTGTAAAAAATGTTCGGCTAAAACTTTAGCTTTGATTAGTTTTTCGGATAACGAGGTTTAGCACCGCTGAAACATTTGCGGGTTAGTATTATGACTGTATGTGTATAGGTATAGGGGACATGTATTGGGGCTGGGTGTATATACCGTAAACCGAGTGAAAGAGAAAGATTGGTTGCAGGAGGGAGGGTGGAAGGGACACGGTAAGGGAATGTATAGTATGAGGGTTTCGTACGCGTTGCGTTACGTCGCCAAAACTGTGAAAGGAGTGGAAATAATTTATCGTATTAATCAGGGAGGACGATCAATGCGTTCACGACGAAGATGATTTAGGTAGATTCGCCTTGTAGATAATTGATATTTCGTCATTCGATACAACGGGTTTAACGTGAGAACGTTGAAAGACCAGATAAAGTTCAAAGACTTCGTGAAATTACCGAAAACTGTGTGGGATTTTCGATCGGTTTAAATTTTCAATGTTTTCACCATGAATTAATCGAACGAATTAGCTTACGGTATTCGCGCGCGAACTTAATGGATAAACAAATCGAAAAAAGAAAAAAAGAAAGAAAAATGAAGAAAAACGAGTGCGTTACAAAAAAAGTGAAATCCTTTATTCGCTGCAAAAGGGAAAGTAAAACAGAAAAGCGAGAAATAAATTTTGTTTTCTTCGTTTTATCCTAATCTTTTTCACGCCAGGAGAGCAAACATTTCGCAGCCCTTGGGTTGAATAAAAGTCGTAAAAGAATCTGACCGAGAAAACTGCCAGCGATTCGTCGTGGCGGTGAAATAAAATAATAAAGTAGAGAAAAAGAGAGAAAATTAAAAGGAAGAAAAAGAGACGAAAAGATAGGAGGTAAATTGAACGAGTTATTTGCCAGGTGACCAGATTATCGATCCTTGTTAATTAACCCTCGGGGTCGGACGGCCCTCGGGTCCTGTTCAGACTCGACTCGTATCCACGCCGTTTTCTTCTACAAATGATCCGCAAAGATACGCGGCCATATCTCGACCCCATCGCATCCCGTCCTCCGACCCAGAAAGAGAGAGAGCGAGAGAGAGATTTTATCGCCGCCGAACTGTACGTTAAAACGGGGTCTCTCGAAAGTGAGAAAGATGCGAAGGAGAAATTGGAAGAAAAAAAAATTCACCGTCGCGTCACTCGTTCGTCTTTAATACTTTTCGTACGGCTGATCGCAACGTGGCGTTACTACTGCGCGACTGCCGCCTATACCACGCTGCGCGCCGATCCCGTGCGTCTCCAGTAGAGACGCACGGCGATTGGTAAGCCGAGTCCGACCGCTTCACGACGTTACTACTTATTCCCATCGAATCCTCACGACATTCTTGCTAGCTTTTACCACTTTTACTCGACGCGCTCGTCGGCCCGCCCGACCCAACGCCGACCCTCGCTACTGACGGATCTTTCTTCCAACGCCGCGCGTTTCACATACTCCCTTGCACACGTTGCGGCCGTTTCGATATGTTAGAAAAATTTTAACAAAATTCAAATAATAGAAACGAGTAGATAACGCGTCGTCGTAAAACCCTCGGAATTATCACTTCCTTATCATAAGATTATTTGTAACTCGAGTCGAATTTCGTATCGATTATACTCGCGGAATGGGATCGTTATTCAAGATTGTAATTATAAATGGAAAAATTCATTACGCCGATTGAGAAAAAACTCCGTCACTTTTAATTCAATGAAATCAACCGTCGTACACGCAGTGGAGGCAAATGAGTGTTTTATTTATGCATCTATTCACACGTCGTGCACGATTTTTTTTTTCTTTCATTCTTTTTCTCTACTTCGATGCATTGTAGGTTTGAAATACGTATACGTACCTACGTGGAATTTAAATGTAGGTATTTAGAAACAATTTTTTTCCTCTCTTTCCGGCTATATGTTTCACACGTCCAAAGGGGATGTGTGTACAGTTTTTGATAAGAAGGAAAAAAAACAAACAAAAAAGTGGCTCTTCACATTCGGCTTAAGAATTTAAAATTCTGTTATCCTACGATCCCCCGCTGCCCGGACTACTGACGTGATAAATATGGTAGCAAATATAAATTTCCTCATTTATTTATTCTCTCGCCGGGAAATATAGGTGAGGGCAAAAAAAGGTGGTAGCCGTTGGTTAATGTGAAGTAGGAAATAAAACGGGCGCTTAAGCTTCCCTTTTTTCATTTTATAGTTTTTTTTTGTTTTATTCGGCTCCCACTTTTGGGTTTTTTTCCTTTCTTTTCGTTATCATTATTGTTTCTTTTTTTTTTCTCGTAGTGCCTTTTACGTGTATCTTTATATCCCGCAGTAGGCGGCCGTACGTATGTACGTACGATACACTATAACTAGTAGGTTAACGTTTTAATTTTACAACCGAATACCAATTATGCAGAAAAACGATCTACCTCTACCATAGACTTTTATAGCACCCGGCATTAATGTAGCACATTTTCTGCAGGTACAATGTAGTATGTGTGTTCTAGTTTATTTCACTATAGCAATCAACTTGGACTCTGCAATATGCACTGCTACTGCTGCTGCTGCTGCAGCAGAGGGTATAAAGAAAAAGAGAATGGAAAAATAGTGCAGCTTTTTCCCCACTTATCCTTATGTACTTCATACGCCATGGGATGAATATGTATTCGGTTTTTTCAACCATTAATTCTCGAAGGCTTCAATTTTCTTTCGGAATTACCCTTCGCCGGTGTGTGTGGTAACTGTGTAAAAATGTGAAACTAAAATAAAAAAAAAAGAAATCAAGGGCGAGGGCGAAAAAATCACCGATTGTTCACTGCTCAGAGCACCTGGAGCGATGAAGAAACTGCAGACAATCAAACCTCGAGGTTTTAGCCGCAGGACGTACGTGCGTATAAAGTAACGAAAAGCGGCGGCGACGACGATGACGGGAATATGTGTAGATATACATATACCTATATATATACATATATATGTATCGCGTAACGTGTACGGGTATGGGTACCTTATTTATATCAGTATAACGTTGACGACGATGGAAATTGTCATTCGGCTCGGCGGCAGTAAACAGCAGTCAGCGGCAACCCATTAGGTAATGAGACTTTCCTCTGTGGTTGCCTTAACAAACTCACGATTTGGGGTAAATTTCTTTTCCCGCGGATATCATCGCGCCGCTATATGTATAGAAAGAAAAGAAAATACCGCGCGTAGCCGCGCAGAGGAATATGTATTCCGACATATTTACGAGTCAATGCCGTGAGCGGAGACGCGGAAACGACGCCGGATTCTTTATTTTTTTTTTATTTTATTTTGTTTCGTACTTTTTTTTCATCTCTCCCTCTCTCTCTCCTTCTCCCCACCGTTCACTCGCTTTTGTTTCTTCTTATCCGGCTTTTATTCAATTATTCTAGCCTGATGTAATTACCGCGGTGGCGTTTAATTAATGAAAATCGATTAGCATCTCGCGTTTATATAGATATAGAGAGAAAAAAAAAAGAAAAATATGCATAAATACATCGACGAGCTCCGGTCTCCCACGACGCCAGAAACGACAGAGTTCGAGCTTCTATCTGTGCGAAGAGACAAAAGAAACCTTTGGATAATAATTTTGAAAAAATCGAAAATAGGGCCGACGGAGAAGAGAAAAAAAAAGGAAAAGAGACGAGTTTTTGGGGGCTCGAGCTTAATTCAGCGATTCGGGGGCCGAGGAGTGAGTAGGATACGTAAACGTTTGTATGCAAGCCTTGGGGAAACCCACCTCTTCATCTAGCCGTCAAAGTTAATATCCAGGGCAATGGGGAGGAGGAGGCGGATCCAGAGTTTGTTAAACGGGGAACGGTTAGGCACGAGGCTGGCTTCGGGCGGCTACCGACGCAACGGGGAGGACTGCGCGAACAAATTACTCGTAAAAGTGAAACGGGCCGCCATTATCCGACGTTCTAGAACTTTCCTACGATAGTTTTGCCGCCCGTACCACTGCCAGCTGCAACCGTGCTTCTATGGGTTGGTGGGTATCGTGTATATATATATATATATATATGTATAATAGGTTTACCCACTATGTACCTAGGTACAGGTATTATATACACCGATCGTAGTTTTAACGATCAAGTTTATAGAAGAATTAAGAAATTTCTAGATACCTATAACCCGTTACGCCGATATTATACCGAGCTTATATACTGCACCTTTACAACTATTTCATTGCATCTGCTCCCAAGAGCACAAGAAATTACGGAAGCGCCCAATGGTATCTTGAAACAATCGAGCGAATTATACCTACATTGAAATTGGCAACGATCGAGGTTCGCCTGAAAATTGTAACGCGCCAGAAATTTTTAGTCGGACGTTATCGTTCACCGAATTCGAGAACGTTTTTTTTTTCTTTTCACGGGGTCGCCGAATATCATTTTTCGAATCGGTTCGAACCAGAAAATTCGTAATTGTTACGTAACGTTATTAATTTACATTCTAATTTTGTTGCTGAATTTTATATCAAGGGTCACGCGATTGCGTTTCTGTCTGCGTTTTTTCACCACGGGAGATACGAAGTGTGTAAGTTTTTGGAAATTAGGATTAATGGAAACGAATGTGTGTTTATACATAGCGAACGATATAGATATTTTCGTGCAGCAATATGCCGTTGGTAAATTTTTAGGTGTTTAGTTTAGTTTACCTATATATATGTATATACACACACACACACGTATCAAATTACTCTTCGTAATTACGATTGTTTGGATACACGGATGTGTGTGTTTACGTGTGTATGGAAATGTTGAAATTGATGCATTAGAGAGTACAAAGTTGACTCATTGCCGTAGTAATTTACCGTAGAACTGTATAATAAGTCAACAACTTTTCAGGGTCTCATATTTCATTCCGTACCAGTTTTACATTATCTATACAGTCCTTCCTATCTACCTACTGAATGTAGGTATCTCCACTTCCCTCATTTCAGTTTCGAACCGTGTTACAATAAAATAATGTCGGTAAAACTCATTCAAACACGCTGCGGTGAAACTGTAATTGAAACATATCGCAAACTGTTTTCAATTATAAGCGATATATATATATATACATATCTCGTTATCGAACTACATAATTATCACGTGCGCATTCGAACCGAACAAATGAAAGAATTATACGAAAGTCAGGTTTTGTTTCTCTCATATTTTCGCATCAAATTGTACCGAAAATAGTTGCATGAAAAAAAGGAAAAAGTTCACCATTTTTTGTTCACTTTGATATACATTATATAACTCTTTCGGGTCGTATTTTTTTCTTTTTTTTATCCCTATTTTTGATATTGATATTTAAAATTGAAAGTAAATAACAAAAAGCGGGTATGAAATTCACCGCCAAATTTGCGTGGATTTGTTTCTCTTTTTTTTCTCTCTTCTGAATACGTTTTTGATTTTTCACCCACCATATACGTATACCAGCTCGATCGATCGTGGTCGGGCCTTCGGAATTCAGATAAGGGTTAACTTCGTTGGAGGGTTGAAGAAATGTCGAAAACGCGCGCGATCCCCGTGTACGGGGTGAATGTCCCTGTCTGCTTCTCCAGTTTTTTTCGTTCGCCGTTCCCCCGCAACTTTTTTACATCTTTACCCAACGCACCGATTTGCATCACGCGAAAGAAATACTTTACCCCGTATAGTTCGTTGAAAATCGTGAAGTATTTTTTTTTTTTCTTCATATTCATACGATAGATTATATTTCAATTCGACGTACGAGAACGGATGTTATCCACCTACCGCACTCGCGTATTTTGCAAATACCAGTCTTGGAAGGGTGCCAAAAATGAGGACGACCTCGCACCTCTGCGATCGGTATACAGTAAGACATCGACATTCTAGACTCTCTGACCTTCAAATTAGTTAACTGATATGAATAATTTCATTCCGAAGTTCGATGCTTTAACGAGTTGAAGATTAAGACTGAAGTAATTTTGTATAAATTGAATTAAAGATCAGAGGGAGTGTAAAAAAAAAAAAATATTCCTCGCAACTCGAGAACTTGACGTTAAATAAAATTTTCTTCCATAGTCGCTCGAGTGAGAATCCCCCTTTTTTTTTGTTACTCGTAATAATAAATTAATTTAGAAAACCGGTGCGGCGTTCTAATTATTATTTTTCTTCTTCTCCTCTAACAAAATACCAAAATTAGCTGATACAACGGAGGCATAATTCCAGCAACAAAATTCTCCATTCAAACTGAAACATGGAACTTTTCACCCCCTTTTTGTGTTTTTTCTTTCTTTTTTTTGTTCAATATTTTAAACTGACAAAATTTTTTTTTCTCACGTCTGTTCACGACCTTTACATATTTAAATATACACAAACAGCTGGGGGTGGCCCCTGACAAAAAAAAAAGAATAAAGAAGGAGAAAAAGACGAAAAATGAAAAGCGAGAGAAAAAAATAAAAAATTGAAAGAAAATAAAGAAAAAAAAGGTAGATACGTTTTCACCAGATGTTTGCTCAGATTTGAGACGAAAAATTTTCTTTATTTGGTCTTACTTTTTCCCAAACGGTAGCTTATACAGCCCGCGCTTGCACAAGTGGTGGGTGCATAAATTTTCCAAGCGATCTCTAAATCCCACAAGGTTTACTATCTATCTACCTGTATGTACATATATATCTGTATGTGTATATTTACTTTACTTTATTATACAAACCGTGTGTACATAGGTGGGTATATACTAAATCGTATAATATAATAATGCGCTGCAATTGCGCAAAACTTTCGACTACCTAGGTGAGTTCGACTTCGTATACCGGATTTTCGCACAGTTATAAATATTATACATACGCGTAAGTATATAAATTGTATATACGTGTGTAAAATATAATACGGGTAGATGTAGAAAATGGGCCAGTGGCGTTATGAGTTGGCTAATTTGTGTAATCTGCAAATTAGCAGATGCATAAATTTCATTTCCGTCTAACGGGTTATATAGGTATGGCATTAAATTTAATAATAGTTAATGATTTAATAACAATTTAGTATAAACAGCACGCAACGTGTTATTCAAATCGCATACGATAACCCAACCTAACGTACAGTTGTCGCCGTGTAGCACGTCCCCGTACGTTTTATTTCCTCTCCTCTCTTTTTCTTTTTTTTATGTTTTTTTTATTTTTTTTTTGCCGTCGTGAATTTTTGATTTCTCGCGTTATCGCGTATTGTTTTTCACACCCTTTGGCACGCGGGCACTTCGACGCAGCCTTTATTCTTTATTTATCTATTTTTTATTATACTTTTTCTTCTCTTCCGTTTTCATCGTCTCAGTTTTACGGTTTATTAGATTGAAATACCGAATTTCCTTTTACTACATCTAGTTTAATTTTACAACGTTATATCTTTACCGGGCTCGCGTGTCTCTGTCTCATCGCTGGGGGTCTGACGAGAGATTGGGTAGGATTCGCCCCCGAGGTGCTATCGCTCTAATTTTATCTTATCTTTACACTCGACTCACCTATTCAAATTTCTAATCTCGCCCCCCCCCCCCCCCCCCCCCTGTACGTAATATGGAAGAAATAGGCACATATAATACCCGAAGACCTTGCACAGGTGTACGTGAAAATTTGATCAATTACCCAAATTTTGAGCCCTCCAAAATCCATCAAATCCCCGACATCCGGAGCCTCCGTTTCACGACGTCGTCACTCGGCTGGTCGAGGTTTTCATTTTCTTACTTCCCCTTCTTTCGTTCATTTTCGAAACGAAATCAAACCGATATCGGCGCGACGTTTGCGTCCCGAGTCAGCGGACGAATGTGTGGAGGGCGCAGCTAATAATATATCCTATGACTATGTCGGGCTTGAGCACTGCATTGCAGGTATAAGGACGTTGTCAGGGCAACCCTTGCCACCTGCAGGGGTAGCTAAACTTGAAGGCTAGATTTAAACCCCGCTGTGGGGTGACCAAGACTTGATTACAGAGTCATTCTTGCGCTATGCAGTGTTGATGCATCGCTGACGATAAACATTCAACATATCGCAATCCTCGGTCTATTTTGTTGCGTCGTACTTATACCTGACCCAGGAATAATATCCGTACGTAGTGTAACTACTACTCGTAACGAGGTTGAAGTTGGACGATGATAATTAAAATTGAAATTAGCATTCGTTTGATTATTTTCAAATACTGGGGTACGTACCGCAGTTAACGCCGTAGAACATAGAAGTTGATTGTAATTTTTCTTAATTTTATCGTTATTGATTATGATCGATTGTTACTGATTTTAGTTTTTCATTTGTCGCGTTCGTTTGACTTCAGGTTGACTTGAAGCCCATTCGAGAACCTGTGATAACGACAGTCGCTCCCAAACTCACGGAAAAACGAAAAGCGGAGGATGCCGACGCCAATAAGGATCTGAAGAAGGTAAATAACTTCGATATGTATTTTATTTTTAATCGCAACCACGCGATGTCTCGATCATTTTTTTCCCCTCATATCTTTCTGAACTTTCGATATCTCGGATACACGAAAGTTGGTGTCCCGCAACAATTTTCGACATTCTTGAATCTTAATTAGCGATTGAATTTTGAAAATTTTCACCACAACTGCTTGATATATATATTGACCGATCGAATTGGGAGAAAAGCAATGAATCGAAGGAAAAATAATCGAAACGACACAATTTTCCTCTCCAAATATTATTCAAGCCTAAAAGAGATGTTTGATCGCTGCCGCGCGTATAAGTCGCGAAAAATGAAAGTGAGAGGAGAAAAAAAAAAGAAGAGAAATACATAAAACGAAAGGTGCGGGCGTGTATTCTTCTTCGTGCATACATATGGGTATTATACGTGTACAAGGTGCGCGCATTTTCATGGTGGCAAATTCTTTGCGGGTCGATAAGACGCTCGAACGATCGCCCATTCCTGATTTACGCGGATTTCAAGGAAAGAGCGACGCGTGTCGCAGCCGTGCGTCAGGTAGTTTTTCCCCGCAGATACACGGGGTGGTTGCAAAGTAACCACCAAAGTTCGATATCCAATATTTCAATAAAATATTCCACCGATACGACGAAATTGACAGCTGTGGTTTTCCACGAAGGTTCGTTAATCGCGGCATGGAGTTTCCGAAAAAATTTCGACAATTTTCTTCGTCCATTTGATTGAAGAAAAAAAAATATATATATATGTGAACGATGGATAATACCTTGAAAATCGATGTGGCAAATTTTATTGAAAAGAGTATAAGTATATCCGAAGTTATTCGAATTATAAGAGAAGTTATTCTAAAACCACCCTGTAAATTCGAGTCACGCCAGTATCGCGAAAAATTTTATCTCCTCTTACTACTACCTACTTCTTCTGTGATATTTTCCTGCCGATCCCTGCACGCATCCTTACACGAATGGTATGTAGAAATGAAAAATAAAGTATAAAATATACGAATAAAATACCCTGCGAACGAAAGAGAGAAAAAAAAAAAATGAAAGAAAAAATATAGGCACTGGTTCTAAACTGAAACAAGCGTTTCCGTTTCTGAGGTAGACGTCAAACTTGGGATCGTAAAAAAATATACACACATGTATGCATGTGTGAGTAAAATAAAAAGCCAACTTCGTGCTTGCATAATTGTCGATCAGATAATGTTTGACACTCGCTCGTCACGGTTGACGGATAAAAAATAAAGGAAAAAAAAAAAAAAAACAGAAAAAAAATGACTCCGCAGCATCCGTCTAAACGGCATCTCTTACCTCTTCTTCCTCGTCGTCATCGGGTCTGTAAAAATGTACCCTGAGCTTGTACATATTTTTGTTCGGTTTATTTCTGTCTCGTCAATATTTGACGGGCGTATCTAATGTCGCCCCGCCGCTGTCGTTCGCTTCGTCAAGCTGACGCCTTTCCAAACCTCCGCAACCGCGAGGACGACCTTAACCAAATAGCTAAAAGTTTGCCGCAGGTTCCGCGGTTGTACAGATCGGAAGGAATTTGGCAAACTATATAAGAATAAACGGATAGAAGAATAAAAAAAAAAAATCAAAGGAACGATCAAATCGAAATATGACAAGATCGGCGCGCGTTGAAGTAAATTTTTATTGCTTTCATTTTTTCCTCTTGTAAAAAATTTAATCGCAGTTTAATTTTTCACGGAATTTCTTTTCCAATCCCCGAGTCATTTTAGCGTATAATTGCCAAATGAACGTACACGGTAGCCTGTAACACGTTGAATTTATATCGCTAATTCAAGCGTTACCGGAAAT
The DNA here is from genome assembly GCF_917208135.1 of Athalia rosae. Classification (NCBI taxonomy): domain Eukaryota; kingdom Metazoa; phylum Arthropoda; class Insecta; order Hymenoptera; family Athaliidae; genus Athalia; species Athalia rosae. The sequence goes on from NC_064028.1 coordinate 8,672,838, forward strand.
TCTCCGAATTTTCTTAACACTTAGCTGGACAAGTGCCTCTAATTATCAGTATCTTCTCCAGATCGATCGAGGAGTTTCGAAGCCTCCCGTTGGTACGGCTTTCGTCTTCTTCTTCCTCCGCTTCGTCTTCTCCGTATTTTGCTTCTTGTGTATGCCCTATAGCAACAGGCGTTCGAATCTTCTCCAACGGTCGGTCTGTCTGGCTAACGACCTGACTTTGAGCCGGAGGGCGTCTGCAGCCTCCGAAACGGTGCCGCGCCTTCCTTTAACGCTCACAGCCAACTCAATTTTAGCCTTTCAACCCGAGGCTTCAGACCTTTTCATTTTTCTTTCGTTTTTATACACGTTTCACTTTTTCCCTCCTTTCTTTCTATGCTCCATATTTTTTTTTTTTTTTCTCTTCTTCTTTCTTTTTTAACCGCCATCGTCTTCATCGTCCCACCCGAACCGATCGCGTTATCTTCGTTGCCTCGTTCGAATTCGTTTATTCAATTATACCCATTGCGCGGAGGGCGCGAAAAAAAAAGACCCAACCCACGAAAAAAACACCCTTCTGGAAAATAGTTATGCGTAATTCAGTTTTAGAAATCAAAGATGAGCAAAAACTTGAGCGAAATTGGCTTCGAGTTCGTTGAGATACGTACGTGTATCGCTGAGTATCTACTAGAAGGGCGTATCCCTCAAAAATTTTTTAAATTTCCAGAGGACATTCTCCTGATCACGGCGGGAAAAAGCGAAAAAAATGTGGGTCACGCCCTCCTCGATCTCAGCTCTTGATATTATATAAATTTTATTTATAAATTTCTTTCGTCAATTATTTTTGATTATTCCACGTCCGAATATTTCTTATCGCGATTGTTTTTCCTGATTAATATTTCCATTACATTACTCATGTATTTTTTCACACTTCGCCGCACGTTAACATTATACTCCTACCGTTTCACTTTAACTTTTTTTTTTTTGTTTTTGGCGTCAATTCTCCAGTTCATTCAGTCGTAATTTTTCGCTCCTTGGTTTTCAACATCCTTGAGCTACGTATACTTTTTACATGGGGGATGAGGGGGGGGGTAAAAAATGGAAAATAAACAAAAAAATCATCACAAAAATTACGATTACGTGACTTTTGTCGACGTCGGTATGAGGGAGTGAGCGAAAGAGAGGTGATCACCCGTCAAATGAAATGGGAGAAGAATAAAATAAAGAGAAAAAAGAATGGTAATAATAAATAATCAGAAAAGAAAGAGTGAAAAAAGTTGGAAAACCCACGGTGATGCCCCAGGAGCACAATTCGTCCTCGCGACAAGAATAAAATATAGAGAAGGGAAAAAAAAAAAAGAGAGGAACGAAAAAGGGGAGAAATGTCGGTGCGCGGAGTTCCGGAGAAAGTAAGAGTGTATGAATACGAATCACATCGGATATAAAAGTTCGAAATGGGTTCAAGTCCGTCCCCTCCAATCACGTGAACATATGATATACTGTGTGGGGAATTCCAGGTCAAATCAAGCTTCCGTGAAACTGATCCTTATACTAAGAAAAATTCGTTTCAACGATACCTGTGATAATACGTGATATATGTTATCGTTAGAAAATTGCGAAATTCTCCTCGATTCAAATTTCAATTGAAGTACCTATATATGCCAGAAAAAGTGTATCGCTTATTGCGTATCTGGGATATATTTATGAAAAATCAATTCTCGATTCAGATTTATCGTCAGAAAAAATGATGTCATACCTAACGTCGCGTTGGGCAATGATCGTAGTTACTCGAGTTTCTTTCCCCAGAACGTTTGCAGATAGGTATCGACGGAGCTATAGATACCAATTTTAGGAGCGAATATTCCCGATCCATCCCTTTTTCTCTCCCTCCTCCTGCGTTTCGACCCTCGAATTTCCTATGGGGTTGAAATATCTGCAAACCTATCAGGGATGAATATATAGATAGCAAAGGATTGAAGGAAGGACCTTTATTATACGATATCCTCAGCTAGATTTTATATACAGAGTAGCTTGAGAAAATCGATATAGGTACTCCAACCGGAAGTTGTAAACACCGCAGTTTCGACATTCCATGATTTTCCGACATCGCGAGCATTTATTTTCCACGTAAGTTTCGTATTTCAAAAAAATAAAATAAACAAACGGACTCAAAATTATTAGCCGCCCTTATAAGCCAGAAGAAGTGGATTTCCATGGATAGATTCTCCTCTTTTCTATGATAATCGTTATTTGTATTCCATTTCATCATCTCGTTCGTGATGACGAAGGAGGCAGACGATGTCGTGTCGAAGGGAAAGGGCTTCGATCGAGAGGGATTTTTTTTTTTTCATACAATTGCTCCCGCAACGGCGTTGTTTCGTTCAAATTTTTGCAGATGTGATAAAAGATGGTTTGCGGTGAGTAAAGTTTTAACCGTATATACCTATCTGTACATCGGATCACAAGGACAGGTGACTGAGAAATGTAGGTGTACCAAAATCTCTAGGAGCTTTTCCTTTACGTCAGCAGCCACTGACGTATAAATGTTTGCTTCCGGGATTAGCGCCAAGTACTACTACCGTCAGCTTAGGAGGCGGCCATTGTCAAACAAACTCCAGTTTGTCGAGATGATGTTGATGGCGGTGCTGTTCCTGCGCTGCAGGCTACGCTCTCGTCGTACGTTAATGCACAACTCGACGATTCAATATCCATGATTTTTCATAGCCAATCTCTATGTCCAGATATGGAACGTGAAAAGGGGCGCGAAAGGGACACCCTTCAGGATGGAGCAATTCGGACACCCTTTGGGTTATTTGAAGTACGGGAGAAGAGAGTGAAATAGATTCCAATCAAAAATATTGGATCACGAGCTAATTCTATTACAATTCTGGATTTACAATTTACAATTTCTTACAATTGTATTCTTCTTACAATTAAGGATTATTACCATTCCCATTGCGTTGATACTTTGGCTTCATTTACTGTCAATTTTTTCCGACAAGTTTTCGTTCACGTGTTTTATCAAAAATTTTGCCGAATCTTCTGATGAAATACATCTGTCCATCGAAGTGATCGAGTGGTCGCCAATTTTTCGCATTCTAGAGCGAAAAATTCGTGTTCCTGAAATAAAAATACGTTTGAAAAGCTCCCTGCGATCGATTTTTTAAATATTTTACTTTTCAATCAAAAATCCAGAAAACTTCAACATTTTTGTTGTGAGGATTTGTGAGGTATATTCAAATACTTTGATCGGTATATGATCGATTTATCGCTCTGGAAAGCGGAAAAATCGAGATGTCTTGATCAATTTCAGTACTTGGCTCATTTCAGTCGATGGATTCGCGTCTCTCAGGTCGCAAAATACTTTGAAAACCAGTCGCTCGAAAGTTTCGAAAAGTATCACATACGAGGTGATTCGGAAGGTTCGTATTCCGCTTTTGAAAATACTTCGTCCCGAATTATCCGTCAGAAAATCTCTCCTCGAACGCCATAACGCGATCTCCTTTTTTTTTTCTTTTTTGATACACAACGAGAATAATTGTCTGCAAGGGATAACCCGACGCCATATTATATGATATCATTACATACAGCTTACCTTATATGTATATAAGGACAACCCATATAAATACCTACCGGCCTCGGCAAAATGGCGACCCATGAGATTAAATGCGAAGAGTATAGGTAACTGCCGGCTATAACTGTAATTGAAAGACCTTTCTTTTTTTTTTTTTTTTTTTCTTTTTTACGGGACATTATATCCGGTGCTTTCCGACGAGATATTATATTTCATTTCTGTGTGACCAGTCCAACTTCTGACGACGCTGTTGCTGCCTGGGGTGTAAATTTGAGATTCAAAGAGCCGAGAAAATTCGAGACGGTGTATAAAAAAAATTTTAATCACACCGAAATTATCGATCGATCCTAATTGAGGCTGTGTAACTAAGTTACGACTTTCGTAAGCTTGGATCGTATTATATCGACGGCCAAGAACCACGAGGGCGTCACCCATCGTAAAGCTAGAAGTTATATGGGCTGCTGCGCTCGAAATTGCAAAAGGTTCGGTTCGGTTATTGTAACGGCGAAAAAAATAATAACTTGAAAAACGAAGACGGAAGAATATTTTACCGCGAATTCGAATCAATCGACGGTATTAAAAATGAATAAAATTGAAAAATAAAGAAAAAAGTTTCTCGCGAGATAAATCGCTATGATCATAAATGACGTCCGTATCAACGCGTGTTCATAAAATCTGAACAATAAAGTTAATACATGGGTAATGAAGTCGCCCATACTAACCCAATTAAATATCCATACGGCGTATTGCAGTTTCCATTAAATCTAATTGCGATTACTCGTCATAACGTACGTACGTACATACATATATGCATATATACGTTTTTCATATACCATATTATGTTGTAACGCACATTGTAGACACAGGCGATAAAACTATAATTTCATAACGTTGCGAAAATTGCAATACGGACGGATTGGTTCGCAAATATTACCCGCAATACACGCGCTAGGGTACAATGAAAAAAACAATGAAATGGGAACGTATCGCTGATTCTTCTACTTCTACGTGTATTAATTTTTCGTTGCTTTGTTCTCGTCTGATTCCAGGCAAAATTAGAAACTAAAGCGCTCAAAGCCAAGAGGCCCGGATTCACCGACGAGCGGTACAATGAGACGAGCTACTACGTAGAGAATGGTGAGTTCGAACTTTCTTGCTGTAAATCGATTCTAGATTTCAGAATTCTCACCACGACGAGCCTCTCAAAAACTCCGGCGCGTTCCGGATACGCCGGAAAAGTCCAGCGCGAAACGTTCAATGAAATTTTTGTCTCGAATGTTTCCACCGAGAAAATTACCTTCTCGAATAATTTTCAGCAGAAATCTGCCGCTCGCCTCGAAATTATCTCAGCGACGTGCGGATCGTTTCGCATATCGGCTCGTGCGACGGCAATGCCGCAGCAAAGGGACGATTTTCCACTCGAGTCGAGCGGAGACAATTATTATTTTACATGCTTGTTGTTTCTAGCGAATAGGATGCGAAATGGTGGAATATTCGCAGATCGGTACGGAACAACGAGAGCGCCCACGAGGGTTGTAGGTAAGAGGGAGTGGAATAACTCTCGTTTGCGCGAACTTTGAAGATTCAGAACGACCGGCACAGCGGCCGCGCGCGCGGCTGACATGCCGCGTGATTTTCTGAAGGGAAACAATATTTGTGCGACGTTCGAATATCGACAACCGATATCTGTCCCATATTCAAATAATGGAGACGGGAATCTCCGGCATACGCGGGGGCAGGCTCTCCTTCCTTCAAACAAAGACCTATTAATACTGCTTCCAGGCAACCTCGTCTATACCCAACTCCTCCTCTAGCTGTTGCTGCTTCTGCACTCGTATCTATATACGTGTATACGTACGCCTGTTTCTATACGGGAAAAGGCCGTGTATTTATCCCTCCAATACCACAGGCTCCGCACAATACATTCCTGCGAATGTAATCGGGGTAAGAACCCCCGAAATATAAAAAAATCCGGCTCGAACGGGTCGGGTACTTGAACTTTTTTCATCTTTTCATGAAACGAGTGTGAAAATATTCATTTAACGTAACAGATGTACTACTGATTTCAATATTAAAATTCACGGTTTGAGGCGCCCCGCGTATACCACCCGAGGGTCGTACAAAAATGAAACACCGTGCAGTGTAGAAAAATCTATGGGATTAGGTGGGTATAAGATACGTAGCGGTATTTCGTAAATATACACATATGAGAACGCCGATATTGTATGTGGCGGAGCGGAGCGGGGTGATCGCGACGATGATGGGGGTGTGAGAATACGTGATTCAAATCTTGATTCGATCCACATCTCTCTATACCCTATCAACAATCTAAAGTTATTGAGCTGCAAGAAAATATCCCGGGGAATGAACTCGCCGACTCAGCTTTATGTACACCGATCCGAAAAGAACAAAAAAAAAAAAAGAAGAAGAGAAATATAAATATATATTACACGACTACGCATGGCTGTGTTAAGATTTTGTTCAGTAAGAAACTCTCGGACGTGAAAGAATATTTTATCGATTATTCGCAATTTTATCATGAGCTTTGTTTTTTTTTTTTTCTGTTGATCTTTCACGTCTTGTAAATTTGAATCTCGTTTTTATTTCCGACAGTTTCGTTTGAGGGGGAAAAGGTTTCTTCATCGGTAAAATTGACTCCGATTTTGACATCTTTAACCTTCGGTAATTGAGAGCCTTGTTTTAAATTCGGGAGCCGAATGGTCGATTTATTTTTCCAAGGTACCGACAGTGAACATGAAAAAAAAATGTCGAGAGCTACTTTTTAAAGAATCGCTACGGCAGGATTATTTACCGCGTCAAACAAGACGGACAGCTAGTTGGAATTTGAAGAAAAAAAAAAAAAAAAAAAAAAGAAGGGAAAAGAGAGAAGATAGAATATTCCAGAGCTGACTCGTGAATTTTTAAACAGAGCCATCGCTCCGCTACAAATAAACCGATAACTCAGCTTCGGAATTTCTCGGTAAAAAGATTCCTGATAAAATATTCTTTCGCGAGCCGTAGCTCATTTTTTGTACAATATTTGATCTTTTTGATATCGTTACGTAGAATGCGAGAAAGATTAAAGAACCTCACGTTCGACGTGACGTTAATTTTTAGAACACGTTAACGACACCTGTAATGATAACAACGGTTTCGATCGCTACAGGGTTGTTCGAAACTTCGTCGAAGAATTCATCATCTTTGCAAAGGCTCTTTGGAAGCGTTGACAAATGTACGAGTGTCGGCGAGGTATAGGGAAATCTACCGGGCGTATATACGGATAAACTAAATTGTTCAGAATTGATTTACATACATTTGAATATTGCGGTGTTACCGTTAATTGACGTCAACCCTACCGGACGGTACGCGACGACTACGACGACGACGACGACGCCATCAGTCATGCGATGCTATTCCAGAGCCTTCTACCCAACCCACATTATTATTCGACGAATGTTGCAGAAAGGAATCGTTGGGATCGGTTTAACGAACAGGTATTATACCAACCCGGTGAATCGATACGCGAGTTTACAGCCACATCGTAAAACCTTCGTATGGGTTATTCGGTGCCAAAATATACTCTCCACTATTTTATGATTTTTTCTTATTCATTCATTCATTTATTCATTTTCGGAATTTTTTTTCTAACAACTGTAACGGCCCGTTCGACCGAAATATAAATTTCAATTATCTCGGAAGCTCCATTGTTATCAGTTTCGATGAAGTTTTCAGATTTCACGCGATAAAACAATAATGATACCTAACAATCATGAAAATAAGTGTCATTCTGAAGGGGATGGTGAAACGTTGTGAAAAATATTTCTTTTTCTTTTTTTCTTCTCTTGCTTCTGCCATCGGTTTGTTTCAATTGAGATTCCCATTTTATTCGTGATTTTACAAGAAATCGTGAAAAATTGGAATGAAAGACAACGAAGTAATTTTTTTTTTTTTTTTGTTAATCTTTACGAAATAAACGATTTTTTTTTTTTCACTTAGCAAGTTAGAAATTCCTCATTTATATTCCTGAATTCGTTCATTCAATTTTCAACCGATCATTCGAAAATATTGCCATACGTATGTACAGTTTTTAATACATTTTTCGTTTTCTATCGTTTGTAAATTAATTCTTTTTTTTTTCTTTGGTTTTTGTTCAGTAGCGAAACGGGAGTCAATGACAGATAAATTCACAACTCTGATTCTTGATGAAATACCCCGTTGATCGATACTCGGAGTTATCAAGTTATCGCAGCAATGACCTATGGTGGTTTTGCCGCTAAATTTATACGCGGAGACCCATTCGCTCTTACGATGCTCTCGATGTTTGACGCGGACATGTTGAGCTCTTGTATCTCTAGGGTCTTACGATGTAGCTACAGGTATGTCGCTTGTAACATGGAAACCCATATAAACCTTTGAAGCTCTACGAACGAAATACAATGGAATAGAATGGAATAGAATAGAACAGAATAGAACAGAATAGAATAGAATAGAATATGGAACGATGGAACGGAATGGCGTGGAATGGAATGGGCGTGATACTAAATACTAATCCGAAACTTGCGGAGAACAAGAGACAGTTGACGACTCTGAGCCAGCCTAAATAGCAGTTCACATACTAGACGAACTTACCGAACCCTCGGAGATCCAAAATCCACCGGGAAAGGAAGCTTTTCAACGAATAGTCAAGTGGGAGCCCCTCCGCGTTGTAGGCCTCCCTCGCGTACGCTTTTCTCCTCTCTCTCTCTCTCTCTTACTACACACTTTTCCCTTTATCATTTCCTCTTTCTCCGAGCTCTTATACTCCGCACCGTTTATCCCTACGGTTTCCGTTTCTCGGTCGCGGCATGTGTACAGGCATCGTCGTATACCTATATACCGGTTCCATTTTACCTCATCCTCGACCGACTCGCTACTCCGCTTGCGGATTTCTCACCACTTCTCTCTCTCCCTCTCCCTACTTTTCGCGTACGCGTATATAGGGTATATAATAGGGATCTTTTCCTGAGGGGCTTAAAGTCCTCGTTCTCACCCTCCCGTTTCTCGATCTCCTTCTGCTTTATTGTATGCAGAGATCGGGGTTTGTTTTTTTTTTTTTTTTAAATAATTAAATAATTTATTGTTTGTTATTACATTCTTTCCTCATTCGTTTTTTTGTTCATGTGGTCGACGTTGTTTCTTTTGTAAATTCTAAAGTTCCGGGTCCATTCGTCGTAATTATTTTTATAACGTATCGATTATCGCGTTTAGAACGTAATTTTTTATACAAGGTACCTTTTCATAGAAATTAAGAATAAAGTAATTAATACCGAAACAGCGCGATTTTGAAGACTTTCGCAACGCACGTTGAAAAAAGATAATTTTTATAAAATATTTTGGGATACCTTTCCTAATGGAGTTTTAAGGCAATTCCCGCAGGGATATGTTGGAAAAAGACCAGATGTGTAGGTACGGAAATATTATATTATCATCACGCCTATTTGGACCGACTCGTATTCGCTTAGTTTTCTCTCCCCGTTTCTACCCATCTAATTCTCCCTGTGTAACCACATACCGTAGTCCTTCTTCCTCCTCTTTTACTTCCTTTTTCTTCAAATTTATATGTACCTCAATATTTTTACACGCACGATTTTTTCTTTGCTTCTATCTTTCATTCGTTCTATTTTTATCTTCTAGTTAGAAATGGTCATTTTTCCCGCAGTACATGATATTAAATCAATTTCCGAAAAGATAACTTCCTACCAAATTCAAAAAAACGATTAACAAATTATTCAAAATATTTCCGAAGCTCGATTTTTGTTTTTTTTCTACTTCTTCTTGACATAATATTTTATAAATGTACAATAATTAATTGTTAATTTGAAAAAGCGAATTATAATTATGATTTTGAATACACCGTATCCGAACGAAGCATTCACGTATATGTATATGGATTGTTTGAATGAATTCAGAATTTCGTAAATAAATATACCTATGCACAAATATTTTATTATTTATCATTCGTTTGTCGTCGTTCGAACTGAAATTATAATAACGAATGTTTGTCGAAAAATTTTAAACTTGGGAAAATATAGTTTCACTTCGTTCAATGTACGTATATACGTAGGTATGTGCACATTCATATCTATATGCGTGTAAAATTTCGTTTCCAATTGCAGCGATAGAGAACAAAACTCTAATGAGTGTATAAACGTAACAAAACAACGGTGATTTGGAATATGGGGGGGGGGGGGGGATTGCGGAATTCAGTTTGCGGAAAGGGGAACGGTTTATGTGTAACGTACGTATTAAATACGTAAAAACGTGAATTGTTGTACCGTGGAGGTGCAGGATGAGGATTCAGAGAAACGGCAATCGCACGCGCTAATTGATACGCTGATAAAGCAAACAACACGCAGCTAAAAGTCAATCCTCAAATTCTATAGGGCCTGCAACGGTGAACTACGCTCGCCATCCACATTAGTACAATTGACAAAATAATTTGATTATATTGTCGTTATTCTATAAATATATAAAAGAAGTCTTTTTTTTTCGTTTATCTTTAATCGATTTTTGTCTCATTGTCAGTTATTTATTCGCATTTATTTTTCAAGTCTCCCCCCTCCCCCAAAATCTGGGGAACCACTCGCCTAGGTTTTTATTTATTTCCTATAACGATTTTTGCATTGTTTGCTAGAAAGTTTTTCAACAATTTCGAAAAATATATACGATCACGAAAATATTGAATGTACAATTTTTGCGAATAACGAATGCAAAAAATGAATGGACAGCTACACACGACGTTTGCTGCAGTTTCAAATTTTAACGACGGCAATTAAGTTGAAACAATATTTTTTTGACCTCGTCATACGTCACATACTTTTGTTTCTTCTTTGGAATTGATTGAATTGGTTCATGCGGATTTCAAACCAAATGCCACGTAAATTTCGAATGGAAGAAAAATAGATGAAAGAGAATGGCACGTGCCAAGACCACAATACGCCAGATTTTCTAGGTCTGATTTACAAAACGAAAAAAAAGAAAAAAAACAAAAAAAGAATGAAGTATACGTATAGATAAGCGATAGTCATTATTTAAAACGGGATTTGCAAAAATTCCTTAGCGTTGGACAAGGGCCAATGTATTGAGCCGTGGAGTGGGTGTTGGGAGCGGGACTAATAGAAATAAAATTGAAACACAAAAAAAGAGAGGAATAAAAGGTCGAAAAAAATGGAAAAATAGGTCATACAGTCCAATTTCGTTTCTGAGAGAAGCTGACTGAAAGCGCCATATCTGCGGTTATTAAATACAGAAGCTGGACATCTTCCTTAAAAGCGTGATACGTGCCACTCGGATAATTCACGCAGTAATCTTATAAGAGGAAACACAGTATTACGGAAAATCATATTACAACCTCGACCTATGGGAAAATATGAGAAAAGAAGAAACAGGAGTTGGACGATGTCTCGCATCGCTGAAAATTCTACCGTGGTTATTCCAGCAGAAAACATTTTGTACCTGGTATATATTTGATCCCTGCAAATATAAAATATTCCTTAAGATTTCACGAAGTCTTCGAGGGATCGAGGGAATTGAATTGTTTCCGGGTTTATTCTTTTCTTTTTTTTTTGATGCCTGTTAAAATTTCATGAGATCGAAGAAACGGCGGTGCGTGTGTGTGTCGTGTGTCTATATTTTGAAGTCTCATTGTCGGGAGAATTATTAATTCTAGTGTCGTAGGTAAAAGGATCTAGAGAGAGAGAGAGAGAGAGAGAAAAGATGAAGGTGGGAATCGGAAATAATTGATTATTTCATTGATTGGTTTCAGGACTCAGAAAGGTTTATCCGTACTACTTCACCTTTACAACATTCACGAAAGGTCGATGGGTCGGTGAAAAAATTCTCGAAGTATTTGCGAGAGAATTCAGAGCACATCCTGCCGAGGAATACGAGAGGTGCATCAAGGCTGGTACACTCACCGTCAATTATCAGAGGGTTGAAATTGACTACAGACTGCGACATAATGACTTACTCGCTAACGTTGTTCACAGGTAGGTTTTCAATTCTCTAGTTTGCTTTTTAGAATCTTTAGAATCCCCTACGACTCAACTTGAAACATAAATAAATAAATGAATGAACTAAATCATCATTGAAATCATCACGATACTCGACTACGAAGAATTCTTGTAGCGTATAAAATAGTGAGAGGAATTGATTTGTTTTCGTTTTTTCCACTGGATCGATTTCATATTTTCCATGTAAAAAATTCTATCCACAGGAGTTGTCGAGTCAACGTACACAGAAAGTATGCTTCGACTTCAGATCCTTATTTTTCCCATACGTACGTATATTTTCCCCCCCAACGAAGATTACATCCCACTCGTTTAGCATTCGAACGTGGAAGGAGTTCCGAATTTTCCTATTGCCTCGATTTTATTTATTCTCTCCTTTTTTTCCTCGTATCATTTACACCCCGGCGGTCTAAGAATAATCCATATTATGAATACCTACGTGGTCCTTCGGCTGGTGCGTATCGTTTTTTTTTTTGTTTTTTTTTGTTCTCTTAGTCTGACAAAACAGCGCAGGACTAACTCGCAATTTTTTTCCCAACGTCATCTGTAACCGCGGATCCTGCTGCAGCCATTTAATTTCAATTAATTTTCGAAACACGTTTCACGAACTAACGTAGCGTTATTTTTATTCGTCCCCTTCACCACACACACTTCTGTGGGACACGTTCTTGCGGTGGCATCCGTTTTTTTTTTTTTCAATTTGTTTATTTACTTATTTTATTTTATTATCGGGGAGCGCACCCGTCTGAACATTTAAAGCCTCGATATCATATAATGGACCGTCGACGAAGTGAATTACATCAAAGAAAGAAAAGAGAAGAAAAAAAAACGAAGGAGAAGAAGAACCTTCACTTATGCAATTAAACACAAAGGCATCGGAAATGATATGATCCTTGACACACATGATCAAGCGATAACGCGTAACGTGGAGTTGATGTTAAATACTAATAATAACGACAATAATAACAACAATGACATTAATAGCGTAATTTTCGCAAGGTGTTGAACTACGGATGGAATAAGAATATATAGACGGATATGGTCGGTCTTGATGTACTTTGTTAAAAAAAAATAGTTCCATCGACTTCCATCATAAAAAACAGAAGGAAATCGTCCCAAGCCATCAAATTACTGTGCGTAAATCGCAGCACTTCTCTCTTCATTTTTTTCGTACTTCTATTTGGGTACCTATACCGAAACCACCATTTCCGTACGAACTTTGAAACAAATAATTGTCTCGCTTCAGACACGAGCGATACAATTTGAAAGCTTTTGAAGTGGTTGGTGATGTTTTATTTATTTCATTTCAATTTTTTTTTTTTTTCAAATGTCGATGAAATTTCATATAGTATGGTTGCGTGTATAAATATTGTTGAAATTGTACAATCTGTATGTGAAATGCGGTAGCATCGCGGACTCCGTATAATGAGACCTTGCGAATATATTTATTATTGTTGCTATCAGTAATAACTTCTTCTATAATTGTAGTTAATTTTCTTTTTCTATTTTTCAACATTAAATTATGTCTGTGCATCGCTCACTGACCTTTAGTTAGATCTTGATTATTTTTCACGCCGTATATCACCTATATCTGTACGTATATCGATGCATTTCATTATGTCTGCATCGTATCTTTCAAGGTAACGCTCGCGTGCTCATATATCGTAAAGCTACATAAATTGTTCAAGATATCAGTTTCTATGCCATTTGCATATTTAATTGTATACGTATCTATTCAGATATTGTATGTACACCCGATAAACAATATATACAGCCGGTTCCAATTCACTAATCGATTGTCAACTATTATTCGACTAATTAAATTATTATCTAATTGGACAGATAACGGGACGTAATGAAATCTTGTCGTTAAAACGTTCGTGAGATGAGTTACAAAATACCCGTGATCATTCAGAGCTGGAAAAATAATTTATAAACCAAAAAAAAAAAAAAAGAATCGTCGATCCAAACCGGGACGTCGAGGGTACGAAGGTTGTTGAAGTGTTAGCCTCGTAAACCCGGTAATAATATTTGTAAGTTGCATGTGAATAATTACGTGAAAAAAGATTAAATAATCGAATAAACGAACGAGTAACGATTGTTCAAAATCGAGTGTAAAAAGAAAGAAGTTTTCAATGCCTGATAAAAAAATTACTTGTCAGAAGAGAATGCTGAAAAGTTTTCGTATCATGCGTTCGCAGGGATGAATTGTTCCTTATTAGGTAAAAAAAGTAGGGAGGCGAAGGGAGAGGATTGTGTTAAGCACAGTTTTGAACAATTTTGTGCTTACGATTAATTCGACCCAACGTATATTTTCCAAATACATATCGGGGACTGTAACGAAACCCCAGAAGGGATCGAGAGAAAAGAGAAAAATGAATAGGGGTTGGTATGTGGATACGAAGGGTCGGTTAAAAAATTAAAAAATTAAAAAAAAAAAAAACAAAAAAAAAAAAAAACATTGAAAAAAGATAAGACAAACTGAACGCGTGTGCTTTTAATTTCGCCGGAGGATTTTCTTTTTATTCATTTTTTTTTTTTTCTCATCTGCAGAGCTTTAATTCAACCATCACCAATAGTCGACGCAAATCATATGATGCCCTTGATAATGATGAAGCTTAAAAAATTTTTAATTTCCACGACTGCACATTATTCGGTAAAATGAAAAATATATACGTATATTTTACTTTTCATCCCCTTCGCGGAATTTTGGCAAATTTTTGTACCCCTATCAGAAAATATCGATTCACTTTCTCTTCGGTTTTTGCTTTCTTTTGTCGTTATCACTCATTCATACAGCAAAGTACTACTCGCTGTTCGATTGATCATTTTTAGAGAACGATTACGAATAAAAAAAAAGCAGCGTTATTCAAAGACATAAAAATTCCGTATAAAAAATACACGTAAATGGATACTCATACATATACATATACTTGACGTACGATTCCCCTCGCTTTTTGAAGTAGGTATATGTCGTTTAATGTATATGAAACGTTTTGTAAACGACTTCTGTTTCACCGATTAAAGTATAAACGTACGTCATAAAGCTCGCGGAATCAAAGGGCATCCCTGATGAATATCAAAATAATAATGAGAAAAAAAAAAAAGAGAAAAACAAAATCAAAGGTGGATGAATAACTGAACCGTCCATCTGTCGTGGGTTGTTGTCAGTCGAGCTTGCGGCGTTTTTGGTTCGTAAATTCTCTTTTATCCGTGTTTTAACGTAGCTAACCTACATGTATTGTACATTCAAAACGGTTGTGGTCCCACCACATGCTATTTATGAGTTCATTTATCTTCTTTCAACTGTAATCGCTGGCATCTTCGGTTTGATAATAATTAACCCCGTAAAACACAATTAACAATTTTGGATTGAAACTTTGACCGCTCGATTCCAGATTCGTATGGAAAATTGTCATTGTTCCCGGGGTTGCAAAGTTCATGACGAACTGATGATATTCAATAAGTATTGAAATAGAAGATTACTTTCTACAACTGACATTTTGAAAGGTAGTTTTGCGTTTGATCAAATCGCGTTATACGCGGATGCCACACTATATTATAGCTTGTAACTCACGTTATAGTAACGGACCTCATCCGTGATGGGGCTGGATGGACCCTGAAATTTGAAAACCAAAACCCTATCCCACATAATTCTACGCTTCGCTGCGCCATCGTCGTCTTTTTTTTTTTTTTTTTGTATCGTTTGTACCTTTTGTTTTTGGCTTTTTTTCATCTTCTTCGTCATTTTTGTTCCTTTCCTTTGTCACAGACATAACATCGTCATAGGAAGGTTTCATCTTTCACGGTACGCTGACGACGATGATAACAAACGCGAAACGACATCCTTTATCTCTTATCCGGGTATTCTTCTTCCTTGTTTCCTCCCCTCTCTTTCTTTATCCTTTAGTTCGCTAAAGTACACCATAAGATCCTATGGGATAGGAATTCAACTCTAGGATATCGAGTAATGTATTTTATTTATTTTCTCTTCGGTGTAGGTACTCGATGAACCGTCAAATCAATTATCATCCGCTCTATACTCTGAGTTCTGCGTTTCCATCTTCGTTATATCCACATCCTTTTTATATCTTTTTCCTTCTCGTTATTGAAAAGGAGGGTACAAAACTGCCAATCGCACGAAATAAACTAACAATAAGCGAAGAAGCCAAGTACAACATACGAATAAATAAATCTTCAAATAAATATGTGTATCATGTGTCTGTAGATATTACCTGTGTATCTAGATAAATTATACTCATTATATGCGTAGAAAATGAATACCTCTTACTATTTAGTTAGTAGATAAATCTGTGACCTATGATCGTATAAATAGTGCAATTATGTGCAAAGGTGTCGCACAGTTCGACGAACAAAGCCATGTTAAGCTGGTTACGATTCGTGTGTTACAGACACGAGGTGCCGGTCACCTCGGAACCCATCACGGTGGTGCACATGGACGAAGACTTGGTCGTGGTCAACAAGCCCGCATCTATCCCTGTAAGTGGTGTACTGCTAGAACTGTACTGCCAATCTCTCTCTCTCTCTCTCTCTCTCTCTCGTTTTTCTTTTTTTGTCTGTTCTTTTCTTCCATCTCCCGAAACTCACCGCTTCTTCCTCTACCAGAATGCCTAATTGTCAGATTCATGGATAATTGTACAATATAAGGTGTGTAGGTTTGCAACAGCAAAATTTCTCGATAAAATTTGTAAAAAAAAAGTGCAAAAAATTGAATTCGGTACGGTTATCGAATAAATCCCTCGAATGAATTCTGCTTTTTTTAGTTCTTTGTGTCTTTCTGTATGTGTTCATATTTTGGAATGCATCCCCATTACTACATGTATGAAGTTTTTTGAAACTTGTGTCCAGATGTACATAGGTATTATATTGTTTGAATGTATGTGCTATATATACACGTATATATGAGTAAATAAAAAGTTCAAGAAGCATTATTATACCTCAACTCAAAGTAACCAACGCGTTCTCTCAACCTCCAAGGTTATCCAGTCATTTTGAAAGTATAATTTTGACACAACTCGATTCCTGGGATCTATAATATAATAATACTATAAATAATACACGTTCAAACATCATAATTTTAACTAACTCGAATCATTATTTGTTCTACACCCGGTATACTCACATAATCATGTGTATATGCTCATACAATTATCAACGTTCAAAGTACGAAATTATATGTATTGCATACTTATGCAGAGACTCAATTTATTCTTCCAATAACTATAACAAAAAAATGACAGAATAATTACAACACAAATAACGACGATACCAATATTGTAGCACTAGGAAATAAATGGTTTTTTTTATAAAATCGTGTTTTGTGGTAATCTAATTTAAAAAGGTATAAAACTAACGCGCGCGTTGTTTTTGCTGATTTACTTGCGAACTTGCACTTGTGAGGTTGTAACTTATTTGAATAAGTTATAAACTATGAGAAAGAAGTCTATGTACATACATGGATCAACTGTAAGGCACGTTTAAGTTTCATAATATTGTAAATAATGTATACACGTACATCGATGTACCACGCAGCTTTATAATCGTATCGCTCAAGAAGAGAACCATCTACATAGATATTTTAACTTCGGTACTTTTTCTCATGTATGTGTAACAGAATCTTTGTACCGTGTCCCACGTGGCATCTTAAAGTTTAGGATTCACCCGCTTTGATATTCAATCTATGCGGATATACATTGAATTAATTTCAAAATTACAAAGGGGCAGTTTTTTTCTCGTACGGAAATAGAATTGTCGTTTGTGCGTTATACCTTCTCTCTGTCATTGACGTTACAACGTGTCCATCGACGGTAATTTTTTTTCTCTTTTGTCTTTTTTCATAATTGGGTTATAAAAATTTCTAACAACGCATCTCACGGTTGATCAGTTTCGGAATGTTCTCTGATCTTTTACCTTAATAATTATATCCCAGGGTATTGTGTGTAATACTAAAAATGACGAAGAAAAAAAATAAAAAAAAATGAAGAACAGCATTTACGTAGTTCAAAGGAAATTCCTGCTCTAATTTATGATACGACGGAATCCGATGTGATGATATTATATCGATATGAAGTTTTCAAATGAAACGCCAGCGACGCTATAAACGTCGGAATCGGTTGAGTACGTCTTAAATGTCGAAGGGATCTTTCGTCGTACCCTTGAATTTTAATTCATTCCCTTTTCTCTGAAATTGAATTGCGCCCGATTCCCTCGCGTTTTAACTCACAATCAGAGCCTGTTTTATCGATCACGCATCTCTTAATTAATCTAAAAACGGCGCAAATTATAAGAACAAGAGAATATTTTATGTACACGTTAAAAAATTCCGTATATATTCCGATACCGGAGAAAATATGTTCCGTCTAGATATATGTATAGTGAAAAAATAATTCGTTGTCTCTCGTACTTCGTTTCGCTTCCCTTTTTCCCACCTCCTCAGTACTCGTTTCCTTTCCCTTAATTTTTTCTCCTTTAATTACGTTTTATTGTTAGTCGCGTAGCCTCGTTGGCCCATTTTCCCCCTCCCCTCTTTCCCTCTTTCATTCCCATTGCTTGCCCACTTGAACTGTGGAAGACAGTGACTGGTGGAAAATTAGGTAAAAGTTTATTATCAGCAACGACGGACCGACACGCTGCGAGAGCCGGTCAACCTTGACCCGCATGTTTTGAGCCTTTATGTGTGCTGCAGCCAGTTTTGCCTTATTACGTCTCCTTTACCTTCGCATTTGCTTTCCCTTTTAACTTTTCGTTTTACAGAAAAATGCGTCCTTTGTTTTTCGTTTTCATATTTATGCTATTTTATTTTATTTTTCCGTTAGTTGTATCCGTGTCTATTTACCCGAACACCTTTTAATCTGAAACAAAAATTTGCCTCGCCAGCTAGGCTCACTCTTTCGTAAGAATTAATTGGACGAAAGCCCGAGGGTATAATACTATAGACGCGGCTATGGGGACTCGAAATCGAAATTGGACTTCCCAATGGTACCGTTATTTTGTGGCCAATAATTAACTCCCTTAAATAAGGCAGCTCATCCCCCTTTCCTACGTATACAGGGTAACAGCTGTTCAACATCCCTATAAATGCGCACATCATCTGTATCATATCAACTTTAATTGTGCCCGATTAACATTTTATATTTCTTTCTCAAAGTCTTTTACTTAATTCGCTCTACAAAATTGTTGAATACATTTCTTCTTCACTAACTTATTGAAATTTCATTTTGTTCCGAAAATTTCGTGGAGCAATTCATAAATTTTTTTTTCGAACGAATCAAATCTTTTCAGTCTGTTTTGAGCTTATTTAAATCACGTGTTTTATAGTTGGGAGGATGATTTTTTTTTTCTCACATATATATCTACATAGTTAGGACACGCGATGAGACGCTTTCGTGATCAGTCTACGTGCGGCACGGGGTTATTTTGTATGTTTTAATATCGGAAATTGGTAGCAAAATATCGGATCGTGAGCCGCTACGTGTTTTACGCACGAAACGTGCTCGCGGATTATTCAAACTTCTTCTCACCGAATGCTTGATGTTCAGAATTCGTAAAGCTCTTCGGGAGTTTTCAATCGTATTACAGTCTTTCGATGTGTCAGCTGTTTCCTCTGAAAATGCCTGAATACCTAAATACATTTACTTTACATTCTATACCGTTATCACGAGTATTCCTTATAAACCCGACGTTCCTCATTCAACTGCCAAACGCATTATATACTTGCGTATATATTCGAATTTCCGGTATCCGTTATTACCACGATTTCTGGTTGGATTTGCTAACGTGATTTGTCGGTGATCCGTATTCAATGTTCAGTAAAGGCTGTTTGTCGTTTTTCCTTGTAATCAATCTTTCATCGCCGATCAATAAAATCGAACGATTATCGTGATTGAATTATTGTTCCAGGTTCATCCTTGCGGAAGATACAGGCATAATACGGTCGTCTTCATCCTCGCAAAAGAGTATAACTTGAAAAATCTTCGTACCATTCACAGGCTCGATAGATTAACAAGTGGTATATTGCTCTTTGGAAGAACCCCTAAAAAAGCCAGACAAATGGAACACCAAATAAGGAACCGACAGGTTGGTAACGAATTTTTTTTCCATTACGAAAGGGAAAGGATGTGAAAGAAATGAAATATATCGAGTTGTTGCCGAACAACATTTGTAAGACAGAAAAATATCCACCTCTGCTCAACTTAATCACATATATTATTATTTGTCTTGCCGCTAATGTACCGCAATCCGCTATGGTTATTAGATTTCTCCTTCGATATACTTCAAGAACTTCTGTAACTATCGTGTATTACAAAACTGATATACCGCGCACGTGTGTACGTTAACGTCGTAATTGTTCTCTGGGAATTATTGAATGGCGGCGAGGGAGAAAGGGGGATTTTTAATTCCATCGGTATCGGTGATTATACTTTGAACGCACTTATAACTTCTTTCTACCTGTTCTCGTTCAAGGTGCACAAGGAGTACGTTTGTCGAGTGGATGGCGAGTTCCCCGAAGAGGAAGTAATTTGTGCCGAACCGATCGAGGTGGTGTCGTACAAAATAGGTGTCTGCAAGGTATCGGAGAAAGGAAAAGACTGCGTGACAACTTTTAAGCGTCTTAGTTTCAATGGAAAGTCTTCGGTCGTACTGTGTAAGCCGCAAACGGGCAGGATGCACCAGATACGTGTTCACCTGCAGTACCTTGGATACCCCGTTGTCAACGATCCACTTTACAATCATGTTGTATTTGGCCCAATGAAAGGGAAGGCCGGTAACATCGGTAAGACGGATGAAGAACTTGTCAAAGATTTGATAGGCATACACAATGCTGAAAACTGGCTAGGGATGGACGGAGACTCGGAAATGAGTCTTTTCAAGCCGAAACTTGACATCGAAGACCAGGTCTTAGCCAATCCGGATAAAGAGGCGTCGCCGTCGTCTTCTCCGAGTCCACCGGAAGAGGACCTCAAGGCCCTCAAAGTTACGGTTGGAACACAAACGGGATCAGAACCACCGGATTCCAGCTTTACCAATGAAAAAGTTACCACGGACCCTCACTGCTACGAGTGCAAAGTTAAATACAGGGACCCAAAACCCTCTGATCTTGTCATGTATCTCCACGCATGGCGCTATCGTGGTCCCGGATGGGAGTATGAAACTCCATTGCCTGCATGGGCCGGAACAGATTGGACAGGCGGAAGTGTGGCGACTGAGGATTGATAATAACGGAGCATGTCGCACATATTTTGACATGAAAATTTTTGAAAATATCCCTTTTTTATATCCTACCCCGTGCCTTCCATTCGTCGTGAGCCGGTCGTGAGTCGAAAGCCTCCTACATAAGACTCGTTTTCCTTTTTTTTTTTTTTTTTTCTTTTCATGTTTTTTCTCTTATGGACCTTAAATTTTATGATTTAAAATATCTTATTTACCTACATCGTCAATTAGTGCGATTCACAGTCTTCGCTGCACGAATATATGGCCTCACTTTCACCGCAGCAAACTATTTCAGCGTGTACATGCCTAACAGTTATTAACATCAAACATCAATATTATCGTAATACTCAATACAGGTGTAGTTTTTTTTTTTTTTTTTTTTTTATACCCATTGTCGCTCATGTAATTCAAATCACGGGGTCAAATTTAGGGCGTTAACTGAAATTTTTACTGTAAATTTCATTAGTCAGGAATTGGATACCCCAGTTTAAGATGAAAATTATTCTACTTCATACATACCTATATGTGTATGAAATTTTTTATCGCGTTTATAATTAATAAGTGCTTTAATGTACGGTAAAACTTGAGTCCGGCAGGAGAAGGGTTTTCCAACAATCAGCATAATCTTCCCGTGCCTCGCGAGAGGCAAACATCAGCGAGCTTACCATATCGTAAAGTCCTCACCAATACGTAATAAATAAAACTAATTATCGCGTATTATTTAATAATCTACAACAATGATTCGGTATTATTATTATTGTTGTTGTTTTCATTATTATTATTATTATCATTGATATCATCCTTATTATTATAATTGACATCACAATGCCGCAAAAGTTTCGAATACAGTATCGATTATTTATTTTTTTTTTTGTTTTAATTAGACCAACGTGATCAATAGGTGGAGATAGTTTTAATCATACCAAAACATGACGTTACAATACAAGAGTGTCCGTCGTTTACGGTACAATTTCGCCTTATCAAAAAATATTATCATTGATTTCATGCGGATTTCTGTAACATTAAAGTTATCATATACATCATCATTGTTGTCACAATTACCATCATTATTACTATTATCATCATTATTACCATTATTATTACAATATTGTTGCTTGTTTAGACACGACGAAGGTCTCTGCGTTTGCGATCTGCTATAATCACCATAGAGAGAAAATATCAAAAATTTTGAAACATAAAATTAGTGATCAAAGAATCTATACATATATACATATATATAAATATATGTACATGTATAATATATATATAAATATTTGAAGGAAAGGAGAATGGGAAAAAATTAAAAATCATTGAAGAAAAAAAACAAAAAACAAACAAATCAATAATTGTAAAGAAAAAACGGAAAAAAATACCACAAAAACAAACAGAAAAAAAAAACAGATAATATATCTTTTCAGTTACAATAATAACAGATACCTATCATAAAAGACAGTGTGCGTGCTTACTAATCCGTAAATAATTTTAATTAATTGATATACAAAATAGAATATAACATGTATGTTATATTTTAATTAAAATACCTCCTAACGAATATATGATTGCAAAAAAGACAGTCCATTTGTATATGGCACAAAACTAGACATCAACGTCTGTTTTAAGTGAGGCGAAACGCTTTTGTATATATTGTATACTTGCGCATAATTCTTATTGTAATTATTGTTATTATGATCACTATTATTATTTGTATTATTATTATTGTTACTGTTATTGTCATCATAAAAATCGTTATACTGCATATTCAAGCGATATGCATGCATGTATGATAGTACGTTACGTTACGTTACGTTACGTTACGTTACGTTATGTTAATAAGTTATTATTGTATCGTGCGGTAGTCAGAAATAATTTAGGAGTTAGTATGACTTTCTTGTACAATAAATAAATAAACGCAAATTTACGTTTTTATCTTGCTCGATATCCTCGGTACGATACGTTGATCTTTTAGATCTTTCTTTGTAAGTTGATCCTTCTATACCTGAGTAGATTTGTCCTTTGCTATTATTCATGAATGAAGATTTTGGATCGATAGACATTTTTGAAGTAAGATCAAAAGGAAATTGATTTAGAAATTGTGCGAATAATAGTTTTTAATCAACTTCATTTCAAAACTGAGACATAAATTTTCCGAAAGGTTTGTAATCTTCGAGACTAAAACAAGCGTAGATTGTGTTTGAGATTGTTTGATTTTTGGATCACACTCTTCTAATATATAGCTTCATGCAAATATAAAAAATGCTAGCCTTTCTTGCTATCAGAATTAGGTGTGTCTAGAGAGAAAGACAAAAAATGACAACCGAACCGAGAGAAAGACAAACGAACCTTTAATGATATTCGCATTTATTGATTGCATATCCCTTACAGATTTATTCATGAATTTCCGTCACTTGTGTCATAAGATAAATTTTATATTTAAAAATTCTCAAGTTTTCCAAGTATCTGAAACATATCTGAAAGCTAGTGTCTAATTCAGTATCGGTTTACTGAAACTGAAGTAAAATTACTAGGTAAGT
Organism: Athalia rosae; assembly: GCF_917208135.1. Lineage (NCBI taxonomy): Eukaryota > Metazoa > Arthropoda > Insecta > Hymenoptera > Athaliidae > Athalia > Athalia rosae. The sequence continues at coordinate 8,696,198 of NC_064028.1, forward strand.
AGCTATTGCCGCCAGAATCTGAAATGGAAAGAAAAGTCGCGTAAAAAAAACATCCCAGAATACTTCCAGCGCGTAACTCAAGTTACATTTACCGAATGAAGCAGCGAAAAGTCTAGAGGAAAAACACCATGTGCTGAAAAATTGATGTTTTCGTGTAACAACCAAAGCGAGAAATGTTCCAACTGAAATGAATAAAAGTAGGTAATACTTTCGAATAGTATTCAAATGTAATCGGCAATCAGAGTACAAACTTACCTCTTCTCTGACGCTTTGCGTCGTTGCAGTTAACAACAATCTGTGGACAATATGTCTGGTCAAATTGGCCTGCCACAGAAAGAATAAAAAATGTTATTGCAATAAAATGGAAATGAAAAACGTGACTTCATTACCTGTTTAATGGTATTCACGACATTTGAAAATAGTAAGTGGATCGGATAGATCGCGATTACCAAATACGAAATCAAGCGCACACCCGAGTCAAATGTCAGTGAACCCTTTCCTAGTGAGTAGTAAGCAATTGAAAAATAAACATTGCCAAGTATGTTCACAAATTTGATTGCTATACAGGGTAAAATAGGTAGAGAAAAATATTCATCGATATCGCGAGAAACTTCGGACAGCATAGCACGAGTTTTATGAATCAAATTGAAAGCGGATAGGGGACTGAAATTATAATTATTTCTTTGTTTGAAAACCGAAGATTCTGTGAACAACGCAGGTGACGGACGACCACATTTGAAAGCCTTTAAGGTGGATAGTTTGTAGTTTAAATTTTCTATTTCACTGCCTGTCAGACCAACAACGATCGAGTACTGTACAATAAACCAGTACATAACTGTGCCAGCCAAAGTGTTACAAACATGGAATATATACGTCGGTCCTCTTACTGTAATTAAACTCAAAAACAACGAAGTCCACATAAAACAACTGAGAACACTCGGCACTGCCAGAGATGTCACTCTTTTTTTACGATGCGGGTCTAGCTGGTTTTCAACGGTGAAAAGTAAAATTTCAATATCTGATAATTTATTCATTATACCCGAAGCGGCTGTTTGTTTTAGTCCGGAGTAAAGGATTATGACAGAAGCTAGTGTTAGAGAGGTAAGACTTGGTATCACGTCGAAAATTCCCATTGCTCGAGTAACGCGCGGAAATTCCTTAGCGAAGAATTTCGGCGCCGCAAATATTTCCACGAATATCAATCCCGTTGCTATTAAACAATTATAAACCAATCCGGATGTCGAAGGTGAAAATATCCCTGCGCTACTGGCCGGTTCAGAGGTTTTTACTGCGATTTTTGAATTAAAACGAAACGGGGCCAATCCATGAAATTTGAAAACGTAAACTATCGCCGTGGTGACCCATGTGGGAAATTTATAAATTTTCGGACGCATTTTTATTCGTTTTATTTTGAAAAAAGGAAAAATTAGACAACTCGATCACGTGGAACAGCAAAAATTTTTCAGATGCTTTGGACAAGTCTCGTAGTCGTACTGATTGATAACTTATAAGCTAGTCGCGATCTATATCTCGTGTGTGACATTTTGCTCTCCTCTTCGTTTAAGCCGATTGGCAAATAGCGTGAGGGTGAAACCTGAATCTTTCGATGCGTTTTATAGTGATTGAAAAATCTCTCGATCTACGATCGCACTGGTTCAATATTGTGAAATTGCATCATTCAAATATTATTGTTTCAATTTTTTTCCAAATTTGATAACGTGATTAATTTCTGCTGATTAGCTGCACTTCAATTGTACCTGAAAAATTCCGATTTTATCGTAATTTGGAATCGTTTCTTCAGCCCGTTAGATTTTTCGAGTGCTGTTGGTGTGAACCCCTTCATTATTCAGAAACGAAAATTGAATCAGGATAATAAGATAAGTCGATGTGGCACCGACCATCTGAAATTCAAAATCAGCCTTCAATGAAATTTATTTTAACAGTTAATAATATACTGGAATTTTTTCTCACTCACCGAATAGAGCAGCGTGAAATCTAATGAGAAAAAATCATATGCCGTGAAGACGAAATTTTCGTGTAGCAAGCAAATAGAAAATCGCTCGAGCTAAGAATGAACGAAAAAATCAACATTTCAGAATAATTAGATCAGTACGTGTATTGTCACCTGAGCCACAATAATTAACGTTCAATTTACTTCTGATCTGACGCCATCCGTCATTGTTCTTAGTAATAATTTGTGGATGATGTGCCCGGTGAGATGAGCCTGTTACGTATATGAAAATCGATGAAAATTTGTAACGCAATAGCATATCAAAAAAAAAAAAAAAAAAAGAAATCGAAATATACTACGTAACAACCGTTACCTCTTGCACGGTTTCCTCGACGTTTGAGAAAAGAAAATAACAGGAATAGATACTTATGAGTATCAGCGCTATAATATCCGTACGTTGCAAACCTACGAGCGAGCCATTTTCGATGATATAATTCGCCAGGTAAAAACTGCTTCCAATAAGGTAGCAGAAGCAATGTGTAATTGACATTAATATCGGTAGTGAGAAAAAATTTATCAAGTCCCTACAGACTTCGGAAATTGTAACGCGAATCTTGTGAAGTCTTCTCAGAGCGGCTAATTGTTTCCGGTTGTTTGGATAACGATAGTCTAGAAGTGAAGTGCCGGTTAAAAAATTATTTTCAAATTCTTTAAATTCAATCAAATTGTCGTTCAACATCGCAAGTTCTTTAGATACCAGACCGACGACTATGGCGTACTGCAAAATGAACCAACACGAGATAATGTGCAGTTCGTTTTTCCAAAACAATTTTAATAAGTCCGCGCTTGTCGTTTGCGTAGCTAGCGGCTTCCACAACACACCCCATAAGCAACCGTTGATGACGATATGAGCGATCCAAGTTAACGACGTTATTTTATTAGACAAACAATTTTTCAGCCCGGAAAGCGTCACGTCGATTTCTAAAAGTCTTTCCGTAATTTCAACGCCGGTTTTCTGTTTTATTGCCCACCAAAATATTACGACGTAAGCAACGAATAGAGTTTCAGCTGTCAGTGCAAGGTGTATTGAATAATGGATGGGATCGTCTATAGCGGGAAAAAGTGTTCTCGGTATACATCCGACAATTATCCCGAATCCCATCAGAAGCAATACGTTGTAGGCTAATCCGAATTTCGAAAATACGAACGCTCCCGTACTGCTGCCGATCAATTCAGAGTCATTTGAAACAGCTTTCATTTGGACCGAAAACGGCGCCAATCCGAAGATTTTAAAGAGGTAAACGATCGACTTGATTTTCCAAATGGATTTTTCATAGCGTTTCGGTAGCACCCTCATTTCGGCCGACCGATATAAACAGTTAGGACAAAGTTTATCTCCGAAAAACTGTTTATAGCGATTTTTCTATAAACGCCGATTTCATATTTTGTACGATCGAAACGAGTCAGCCTGTAAAACTGACATGATGTCTGCGTTTGGAATTTTTTCAAGCTTTCAATAGACGCTGATGTTATTACGGCTATCGTGTAATCTCGCATTTCTATCACCGTAATTTCAGTTGATAGTTGCATTGCGTGACGGGAAAGTCACCGTTCGATTGATCATTTTAAATTTTAAAGAAATTCAAATCTATCAAAAGCTCTTCAAAAGTTTACTTTCTCGCCAGATCGCGCCCCTGAGCCACGATCGTGCAAGCAGAGATGGAGCTATAAGTAATATGAATTAAATATAGGGCAAAGGATTACGAAACGATGAAAAAGCTCATACTTCTCTTCAGGCATTTATTTCTGATACTTGTCATTTTACCATTGAGAATAGATTTTACCAACAATTACATTTTTATCGAACCGATTGAAACCAGCACGAGTCAAACTACGTTTGCTGGATGGGAATTGATATGTCGCACCGCCATTTTTAGCTTTTTATGAATTTCACGATGCTCGTACGAAAAAATTATTAAACTTATAAGTTGAATTTCGATTGTTTTTTTCGCGAAAATCTGAGGATTGTTCACCTCACGTCATATTTTGTTTCAACTGACCGAGCGCCTCAGCGACGACTTTTCGTATGAGTTTGAAATTTTTCTTCTGGTTTTTTTTCACATAAAAAATATTTTTACCCTCCGCGTAGCAGAGCCGTGAGCGTGTCTACACGTATTATAATTTACGTGATATTTTCGGTAGTAGACGAAGATAAACATTGATTTTTGACTACCGTAAGTCCAAATATTTTCAATCCTCACTATACAACGTATAGGTGTTCGTGAACGCTTCTTTTACTCTACATAGTGTCAGGAATGTAAATGAAAAGTTGGCGCCGCAAAATGATGATCATAATCAGGAATTTCTATGCAAAATCATACAAAATACACGAACCCCAGACTTCCCGAGACCAATCCATTCTACAATTAATACACTAATATTGAAGATAATTGAAGTATCTGCCTGCCTCACGTGCAATAAATCGGCAGTTTAATAATTATAATTCTACTCACAGATCGGTGGAAGGACGGAGAAGAGAAAAAAAATTGCAATCGTCATTTATTTCAACAGCGTAAATATTTTTCTTCAACTGGTTCTGTGGTGTAGTTACTTATGTAGATATATGGTAGAGTTGCGACGCGTCGGGGCGTTGCAAGCTTCGACTATTTTTAAAACATTATAAAATTTTCTGGCATTAAATTATACGAATACCGTTATGTCCTGACCGTTAAAAATGCATACATATACATCGCATCGGTTACCGCAGAAAAAAAAAAATATTAATAAAAAGTAAAAGACGAACACATAAGATGTATTATTTTCCTCGATTATTTTCTCTTTTCGTCACATTGACCGAGTTATGTCAAGTGGTACGTTCAATATACTTATTGTACCGTGGGACGAAAAATAACAACTGTTTTTTTTCTCTTCCTTTTGACATTAATCTATTTTTAAACTATATCATTACATAACTTATATCACTATAATTTTCATCTTTCGGTGGTTTCAAACCAATTAAAAAATGCAGCCATTACTATCATTGAGATACCGCGTTCTCTGAAACGTGTATAACAATTGCGTCCTCGATCGCAATTGTTATCGGTTCATAGGTAATAAAAAAAAAAAAACTTCGTTGAACTTGAAAAGGGAAGGAGAAAAAAATCTCGCCGAAACTCTAATTATCTGATCATGAGCGATCCTCGCTGATTTTCTGATCCGTTTGACATCCGAAGTCGTGGCGTCGCGCGAGGGCGTCCCGACGGTATCTTTTGGTGCGTTTTCCGCGCCTTCCGGACGCGGGCTATTTTTGGTGACGTTGCGCCGGCGCTTCGTTGTTCCCCCTGATTTTCGTCGGCGAGACCTCGATTGAATACGTATACATACCGAAAATCTACAGCTAGAATTATATGCCAAGAGGCACAAGTGTGGCCGTCAGCCACCTAGCCAACGGAAATATGTTAACGTTAGTTCGTTATACTATAGCTATCGAGTAAGGTAGATGAAAATAACTATATCCTACCCCTGCAGCATGCGATATTTCTCACAACTCAGTTCTTTGTGTAACGCCAACTTTTTAACAACGATTTTACGTCCGGTGCATCGCGATTGCGATTAAGAATAAAAAACATCAGACAAAAAAAACACGGCAATCTACCAATGCCGGTACACACCGGATCCGTAGTACGCAGGGAAACGCTAGCGGATACTTTGAGTCAAATAATAAAATGGAAAAGAAATAATGTGAAACAATTTATGGTAGATTTGTGAGAAACCACTTGATCGGGCCCACCTGAGAATACAATATTCATTTCGAAAGATAAAATTGAGTGATGAATTGTTTATTTAATCGTGTTTCATTTGAAAATGCAGGTGGAAAGTTCGAATGTTACGGCGATCGGTATTGTTACGAAGTGTGGCGTGGTTGTGACGATGTAGCTAATAAATTTTGATGAAAAATATTTCGAAATGGCGGAAGAGACTGGCAACAATTTTGAAATGTCGGATTCGTTGTCATTGAAAAATAGCGAAGGTCGTAACGATGATTTTGGCATTGAAATCGGTTTGAAAAAAATAATACCTCAATCACAAATGAATCAGTCACGTGTTGATGTTACGTCGAGACTTTCTAGGCGGCGAACGAGACGTATGGAAAAATTTGACGTATCGCGTTTGCCGACACCACCACCGGACCCTATACCTCCGGACGACAGCAATATATTCGAAGAGGCTTTCGCCATGCACAGAAATCGTCTCGAAGCTGAAACACTGCGAAAAGAAGGAGAGTTTTTAGATTATCTGATGAGGCTTCCAACGCCCAATGAAAATCAACAACCTGCCCAACTATCGCAACCCGCGTCCGTCTTTGCCGCGTCTCTGGAAGCTGAGGATGCCTTCGATCATCTGGACAGATTGTATACATTGATGGAGCAAGTGCTGTCTTTGAGGGAACAGAATTCAAAACTTGCTAGAAGGGTCAGAGAACTGGAACATTTGAGGGTAATGAATGACGCCCATCAAGCCGCGGAACGTGCGATAATTGTCAATGACGATTATCCCATTCCTGAGGAGGACACTACCATGGCCGAGAGTTTATTGAATGCCATGTTATCGGCCGATTATAATGATCACGCGCAAAGAAAAGTACTGAGACCACCGGTACCTCGTCAACGAAGTCGTTCCGTTGGTGTCGAGGGCACTACCTCTTTACTACACGAAATACCTCTCTATAGACAAATATCGAGTAAAAGACGATCTTCCGGCGTTCAGGGGACCCCGAAGGTATCCAAATGGACGAAGGTTAAGGCAGCTTTTAAATGGGAGAGAGCTTATACCGGTGGTATAAATGATTCGGATATAACGAGATACTTGAAGGTGCCAGAAAGTCCGGTACAGGAATGTAATTTTACACCTACAATTTCTACGCCAACACCGACACCCACACCACCGACTCCTGGAACTTTGTCTTCGGCTTCATCGGCGGAAGATGTTGACGGTATCGGAAGAGGTAAAATCATCGTTCGAAACGTACTCTACGTTTATTCTTCGATTTAAAAAAATTTAAACATCCGCGTTACATCGGGGTAATATGATATTACTGAATATTACCTTGCGAACATTACACCACAAGGAATTTCACTTAAACAATCCTGACGGACGATGATTGCCAGAACTGTTTTATTAGTTTACAGAAAGAAATAAATCTAGAAATAAGTTCAATGCGCTTTGAAAGGTTTATGCTTTGATTTTGCATCGATATAACTAATAATTTACAGTATGAAATTTCGATGAAATTGAATGAAGTTCGATTCATATTGATGTAAGAAAAAAAAAAAAGAATTCTTTTTTTTTTTTTTTTTTGTCAAACTTTTCATAGTTGTCAATAGCGTCGACCGATCGATTATTCGACACTCAACTGCAGCGTTACCGCTGGAAATTCTACTTTTTCCAAGTATGAAATCGACCGTAAATTGTCCGAATGAAGCGAAACCTGCGATTGAATTGCGTACACTGAATTGCATTCATCTGTTGGATTGACATTTTTTTTTCTATTTCAATCTTGAATCAAGGTACCGCGTCTAGTAGTTCGATACCCGCAATATCTCGGGGAAAAGATGATCTGCACAAAGATGACATCGAGGATAACACAACAAACACAAGGCAGAATTACCGACCGCTCGTTGGAGATCGCGCTTTTTCTGGCTCAAATCCAATTTCCACGCACATGTCGAAGGTACAAAAATACACTTTCTCACAATGTTTATATGCGTTCAAATTTAATCCACCATGCCGGAATATACTTTAACGAAATTTAACAATGAGTGTTGAAATCAGGCCAGCCATTTCATTTTATCTATTTATTCTCAACCCTTATATCGGTCAGCGATAATAAATATAAGAATGAAATTCACACTTCGGTATAATTTTCGCTCCTCAAATTCTTACCTCGAACACTAATTATCAGCAATTTATTGACCGGCGCATTGTAATCGTCAATTAAAAATTGCCAACGAATTCTGAAGGTTATTTTTCAAGTGCCTGTTAGTCTCTGTTGTTTATCTTGTCCGGAGAGCCGCGCCGCACTTAGAAATAGAGTCAAGGCATATATGTATAACGTCGCATTTTTAGAATGGCACACCTTGAGATCGAATACCAATTTTTATTATTAATTAACGAACGTTTCCGTTCTCGTGAGGTAATTAATACTGTTATTATTTTCTCCTGACAAAAAGCTGTTAATTACAAGTATTAGTAGGGGCGGGGAGGGCGAAACGGGGTACTTAAGGAGAGCCCGAGCTTTGTGAAATTTCTTTCTTTTATTTGTATTTGAATTAAATGAGAAAGATTTTCAGTTACCATAAAAAAAAGCAAATTCTAAAAATCCAGAATGATGTTCGAAGTCCTTTTCGATCAATTCCTCTAAAAAATTACAAAATTTTTCCGGTATTCCATCTTGCCCCGAATGAATGTCGAAGGATAAGTTCAACAATAACCGCTGTAATTGGATTCAAACAAATATTTATTCAATTAAGAAATCGTGGATACAGCAGATGTCAGTCAGTCTGTTGTAATTGCAGGTAGAAAATAGATCAGGGAGCGCGAAAATTTAGTCTAATACAAAAAGTAGAATAATAAACATTTTCTTACAACTTCGATGAATTTCATGAAAAAGAGGAAGACTTTGAAAAAAACAAAAATACAGTTGTAAACACATAAAACGAATAAACTACCACAATTTCAAATCGAGAAATATAATAAATGTATAAAAAAATTCTCAGACTAAAATTTTGTTAAAATATTACAATTGAACCGAAATTTTATCATTGCTCAATCATTGGACTGTGGAACTTTGAGGATAATCTTCCTTTATTACAGATGGAAAATTGTCGATCGAAAATTGCGACGATAAATCAAACGTTGCAAAAATGTCCAGTAAATTTACCAACGACCAGTGCGACGAGTCGTTCTACCGATCTCGCGGTGAGAAGACAAAATCCAGCACTAACGATTACCGTAACTGTACCGTCAACCGAGGAATCGAGAGGTGCTAATATTTCATCTCCTGATTCTGTATCACCCTCCAGATCTCCGGAAAGTTTTGATAGTAATTTACAGGAATGTGGCGCAAGCCCGCAGGCACGTCAAACACCAACGGAAACGGAACCGAGACAAGAGGCATCTAATTCTAACGAAGTATTCAAAAGACAGGTAATCGATTTTCTTCGATTTTTGAAATGATTTTAGCCAATGTTTTTTTCTCATAACCCTCTCCTTCGTTCGCTTGATTATCACCGATTGATCGTTCTTCAGTATTCGGCAAAGGGAGAGTCTCTGAGATGTTCACCGCAAATGCAACGCCACAATTCAAAGTGGTCCAAAGTCAAAAAGGCTTTTCTAGCGGGCTCTATGTCGGTACCACCAAGCCCTAGTAGAGCAACATCATTTTTCACTGGTATGTCTGAGTATAAGCATTTGCTTGTTTGCTTTTTCGCTTGATATGTATCAACGTTTCATTTGATCGAATTCAGACCTTTAAGAACAGTAGTGTTATACGTACACAAATTTTCGCAATGCTTGTAATAACCAGATAGTCGGCGAAAATTATGTCCGTATTTCAAAACGCAACTTCAGTACAACGTGCAGACAAAAATTGAGGAATCACTCCAGGTTACACGATTTTTTTGTGTAGCCTTTAGATCGATTTGTGTTTCTTTTTTCTTCTAGAAATGGATGGTCTCGAAAGTGACAATGCAAGTGTTGAAGATTTGGATGATAGATCATCCGTCTCTAACATCCAAGCAGAAATCCAAAGGAATTATCACATTCTTCACAAGAAATTGAGCGTTGAATTTTACGCAAAGTATGCAGAGTGGGAAAAACTGAAAACTTCATCGCACGCTGCAGATCCCGTGAGTCAAGAGCCCAGCAATTCTCCGTCGCGTATCGCGTCAAAAGGACGCGATGCCGTGAGATTACAATTAATGGGGAAGGATCAACTTAGTCCAGACTTCAAAAAAAAGCTCGAAGAATGGAAACGAATAAAAAAGGGTTATCACAGTCCTAGCAGCGAACATCCAACTAGCCGCAGGCGGTTCACTGATTGGCAATTATGGAGGTCACCTTCCAAACCTGAGACTAAGTTGGACGGAGAGCCGTTGAAACCTCGTCTGTCGGAAGATTTCATTAAAAAAATGGAAGAATGGAAGAGAATCAGAGCTGGACAATTCGACGATGAACATTATAGTAATAATTCTAATAAAAATTCATCGAATTCAGCTCGATCGGAACAAAGGAAATCAGTTTGTACCAGTGATTTTAGACAGTGTAAAATGTACAAGCCTTTGGAAGGTATGGGATTCCATTGTCTGGAAAAAGATTCGAGTAAAATCGAAAGGGAACCGCTAAAAGTCGAGAGACAAAGGGAAAAGTTTCTTGACAGAGAAGCCAGGTAATGATCAAACCGATCGTTTATTATTCATTCATTTGTTTCTTGTCTTTTGTCTTTCCTTTCGCCTATTCCACCAATATAATTAATTGTTATACGAATGTTGCAAAGGTTGTCAAAGCTGCGCCGCGTTGTTGGGTCATCGCCGCAAAAAAAGGATGTACTGGTTCAAACGGCCACAGGATTTTTCAGGTTCGAAGGAATATCCCGCAAGTTCACAAGGAAACTCTACGAATGGGAAAAGAGTCAAGGGATATCAGCCGAATCGTCAACTTTTCGCCTCTTGAATTCGGGGTCACGACTTGGTACTAATTTACCGTCGACAAATGTTTCTCGTTAGTTCTATTCAAACCACCCTATACACATTTCAGCTGTTCTGTTGTTCGCCATTATTTTACAAAAAAAAAAAAAAAAACAAAGAACGTTCATTGATTGTATTATTCACCAGATGACAGAGGATTACGATGTACGATGAAGCGTTCGAAATCTGTAGGAAGTATGGTGGAAGAAAGTACAAAAATGGAAGCACAAATCAGACAACCTTCAAGTCTATCACTGAACGACGTGGAGGAACTCGAAGCGAAGTGTATGGCCGGTAAATGCAGATAATTTTTCAAATAAAAAAAAAATAAAATAAAAAGAAAAAGAAAAACTGCCAAATCAATAGTGCAGTTGATTGAGACCAATATTAATCTTCAGCAGACTCTCGAGTGTGTTCGGAACACACGATACCGGACATTACCGAAGAAATGGCTGGCGCATTAGACGATTATGAACCTGAGGCAATAATAGTTGACATAGAGGATGTTATAGAAGAAACTGCCAGCCCCTTAACCAACGTCCAACCTCATCAGACACCGATATATTCCGTAGCCACGAGTGAAACAACTAGCATTGCTGTACCATTAGGAACAGTAACTTCTAGTCATCAAGCATCTCCAGTACGTTTGGTAGAAACTGGAAAATCGTACCCACTTGTCGCTAAAGGAACGTTCAATGGAGCTACCGATGAAAATTCAACCTCTACAAGGTCACCCATCTACCCAGATGGACATCGAAGAGAATCTGCACTTCACCCTAACAAGGACCCTAGGCAAAGCGTTGAAAAACGAGTCGATGTAGGAACATCGTCGTGAGTTATTTGGCGATATTAATCAGACGAAAAAAAAGCTGCAACTAATTCTTTCGATTAGATTTTACATTCGTTGTCTGAAAGAATAATATAATCATTCAATTCTAGTCTTCGTGGGGGTGAGTTTCTGAGAAATGAAAGAACATCTGAAGACAGTTATTGCGACGCAGGATTGACCGGTAAGTGTAAAAATGGTGGACAAAGTCTGTGTATTTCGATGCACCAGAAATATAATTTTCGTTCAATAGATTTACCAAAAACTGATTCAACTGATGATGAGGAAAAGAGAAATGCCAATGGAAGCAGCGCAGTATCAGTAAAGCGTGCTAGTGACCCGAAGGTATTCTTTTTTATTTTATTGAATTTCAATAGTAACAATATTCTATCAAAAGGCACCATTAAACTACATTCAGCCAATTTACAATAGTTTGCTATTACTACTTAGCGCAGTTTGAGAATGACGAGAAAGAGAATTCGCATCTTCCCCCTAAACAATAATGATAATCTTTAGTTTTAGGAAATTTGGGACATGGTTAGCCCTGCCTAATATTTAGTTGCATTAGGATTGTTTTGATGAAAATTATTCACTACTCCACTCACATATGCTTCGAGTTTTGACGCGGGTAATTTTTGTTTAACAATCGGCCATTGTTGTTGTTTTTGTTTGAAAAGCCTGCTCTGCTTAACTGACAAATTATAATTCACGATTCTCTGTAGAAGCAAAATATAAATCTAATTATTAAAAAAGAAATTCAAACTTTTACAGAGCAAAAAATAGCATTCTGAACTCCAATGAATCAAAGAAGATAAATCCATTCATCTCTTCTACTAGTACGTCATATTAGGTAGTCTTCAAATAAATGTGAGTGGAGTTACATTTACCAAATAAAAGATCTTCTTTAATTACTTCTAGCACGTTTTTCTTAGTTTTTTTTTCTTTTTTTTTCCATCCAGCAAATGAAATTGTGTGAATCAAAAAGCAAAAAAAGAATTATCATACAGCCACGCATTTCGATTCGTTTTATTAGGATATTTGAGTGATTGCGTCATTTCAATGGAATGCAATAGTAAACTTCGTTAAAGTAAGACGATAACCTTTTTTTTTCATTCACTAAAATTTGTTTATTTGATTCTGGCAAATTTGTTCACAGGCCTTCGTGAGTTTTTGAATACAGATATCTTTGTGTTAATTTTTAGACGAAAAATACGAACGATGGCCCATCGGCACTCCGATGCACAACTAGCGAAACGAATCCTGAATTACAAGAAAGTATGATCAACTCGAGCGCAGCTACAACTGAATTACTTTCACAAGATCGAGACACTGATTCTCACATGAACAGTTCGACAGGTCAGTCTTCACTCGACAACAAAATATAATAAAGAATCGCCTGTTTATACTAATTTTGGTCATCTTATTCATGCGCAGTTACAAAAATCCGAAAGACCAACAACGACCTGAAAACATCTATAAAATATGGGTCCAGTAACTCAAGCGATCCCATGAAAGAACAATCGGTGACTTGTCAAGTGTCTAATCCGCGCAAAGTTGGTCACGTGGCAAGTTTGAAAGTGCAACCCAATCCCGAATGGAATACCCTCTCCGATGCTACGGACAATAGAGTGACCGTTGAAAATGAGCCTAGGAAACCGAAAGATTCTACTACTCAGCAAATTTCTACAGAAAAAACTGTCAGTGCACATGGTTCGGGTGAGTCTGGTTTCTCATTGCGAGAGTCACACATAAAATCACATCAATCGCCGACATCGGCGTTCGGCGATAACGTGGGCGTCGAGAGAATAGTTATAAATGAAAATACTCTGGATAAAATAGTTGTACGAACAGCAGTTAATGAATCGAGAACTGCAAATATTCATAGAGAAAATGCAACCGGAACATTTTCATGTACCGTTGATTCCGAAACGTCTTGTACAACGTCTGATTGTATTTCCAAGAAAGAAAAAATTGGACCACGCAATGTGTTTGTGAAAACAACGCGAATGATATTTTCTCCGTTCAGACGGGATGGCAAAGGTGGCGGTTCTCAGTGTCAGGGAGACACAGTTAGAAGTGTAGAAGATAACGGTGCTCGTACAATGCAAGAAAGTAATACAGAATCCAGATCTCCACTTGTCTGGAGGAAAAAAATGGAGGAAATCGAAGATAAGCGGGAACCTTCTTCTAGGCGTCCTCCGTTACCGCAATCTCCGGTATTATCTCGAAAAGAATATCACAAGATCAATTCACCCAAAGACGCATCTTCGAGTATAAAAATGATGATTCAGCGCTACAACAAAAAACTTGACGGATCCGGTAGCCCTGCGAGCAGTGGTAGCGCATCACCGATCTGGAGATCTCCAACTAGCGAAAGAAGAGTTAAATCAAGAACGGAAAGATATTTAATAGAGACTAAAAAGGCGGTTTCGAATCCTTCGAGAAACGAGATCACCAAATGTTCAAGTGCCGGAGCGATCAGAACTAGTAGTAGAAACTCTCCCACGGTAGCTACGGACCCAAATAAATCCTCCCACCAACCCTCTGGAGTGTTGAAGAGTCCGAGTGCAGATTCTATTAGTACAACTAGCCTAAATTGCACCGATCAAGGTCAAGGTTTCGGTGAACGATATTCTTCTAGATCGAATGAACCGAGAAAATTATTGAACGTTAACGAATCGCGATGTGGTAGATTGTCGCCAGCGTTGATTCACAAGTTGACTACACTCTCTGTTGCGGCAGCTATGAAAGAAGGATCTGCCAATAGTTGCTGTTTAGATTCCACTATCCAGTCTCCGACCCATGAAACTAGTGATAAAACCCATGCAACGAACGTCACTGACTTTATAGAAAAAAAAAATGACCGTGCCTCAAAAATTAAAGAAGCCAAAGAGAACTTCCTTTCATTTGGCCCAGGATTCTCTATTGATTTCAAGGGAAATTCCAACTCTGATGTTACAGAGTCTGATAGAATGAGTAGCTGCAGAGAAACCCCGGTAAGATTAGACCTAATAAAATCAGCCAGTGCAGGAATGATAAACGTCGATGTTGACACGTTTGAAAGACTCTCCATGGATAGAGGTTGCGAATCCCTTCCTAGACCATCGAAACGATCCGTTGAATCGACGAGCCGTTTTACCAATATAGCAAGTAAATTTAGACGGGCTAGATTGAGACGTGGTAAAGATAAGGACAGTAAAATGACCACTATTTCCATGCTGTGTCGACAAAGTCTTCTTGTTGACATTCAAGGTGATGAAACAACAAAAAGTTGTCCGTCGACACCAGCACCTCAGAGAGATGATGAGGAATGTTCTTGGACAAGCCGAACTTAGCGATTACGATATTTTTATACTTACGATTTATTAATTCTTGAACAACTATCTTTATTGGGGTGCTTTACGAATCTTCCTTTTCTCAGTCTCGTCACAGAAAAACTTAGTTGTTGGCCTGAAACAAAATTCCTCCAAGGACTAGCAACGTTTTAGCTTAGATTTATAACTTTTGGGCTAGAAACTACTTTTTACTTTCGGCCAGTTTGAGATAAAAAGGCAGCTAGATTTTTCTCGATCATGCTTATATTTTTAAATGCTGAAGATGGATTTTTATTATTTATTGATGCTTGAGTCGTTTCAGACAAAGTACAGAATTTTGTACGCCAAGATGATAGTTTTATGGTAACGACAATTTTTATATTCCAAAACTGACACCGAATTATCAAATTTCAGAATGCTTTAAAGATTGAAAATAACATTACTATACATATAGCGGACTAGATTTATTCCGTAACAACGTTTGAATATTTACTAATGCAACTTGAGAGTATAAAACAAGTATTATGGGTAATTTGTGTTAACTAATAATTGTAGATAATCATTTACTGTAAAAATAATTGTTACTCGAATCACTGACAGAAATTAATTGGTGGTAAGAATTAAATTAAGCAGATATATTCTTAAGTTATTGTTTATAAATTTCTGTTTATGTTTTCCCCAGTTGATCCCATTATTTTCAGTTTTTGAAGATATTGTAATTCTCGCTCAATCGAAAACTAGGTAGAAAATTTGCATATTTTCTAATGGTCTCTTTTTATGAAAAATTGTTAGATTTGTTCCGCATTCTATCGATCCTGGACCAAAAAATGAAATATCAGCATTAATCCTGCAATAGCGTATGACCTTAGCGCTTCATTTGATAATGTTAAAGATCTTGTAAAATTTTTGCAGTAATCAAGTCCAAAGTTATAGTATAGAGAATGAATTATCGTTTCTATGCATATTCCAATATGCCGTGCATCCGCATAATCTCAAACCTAAACCGGATGTGAGAAAAAACCCCAGCTTCAAGAAAAGCCACAAATTGTCAGTCGGGAAGTCTAACGCCTCATCAGAAACCGCAATTCTTTGCCTCAAGTTTGCAATCCGAGAGAAAGATATGATGAAAAATCGCTTTATTACGATAATTCATCTTTAGTGTCATACGTTGCAAATTTTACATCCAAAGTGGAAAAAGAAGGAAGATAAGAAGTGTTTTTCTGAACTGAAAATGACATATTTCAGAACGTGTTCAAAGTTGGCACGCTGACTATTGATTAAATTAAAAATCAAAATGGAATGGGTAACATCGCGTTTTCTACAAATTACGGTAATTATTTATAAGATATTGTCAAATACGCCTGAAGCGTACCATCAGATCATTGGATTAATTTGATGTTACTTTTTAAATATGGTTAAAGTGATACTTGCGTAACATCACCACAAAATGAAGGATATGAATTAAATTGCGTAACCGACGATTGTTATGGTTTATCATAATCCATCTGTTCTACGTCAGTTGCAGAGTGCTATCCGCATAAATGGAAAGACCGGTGTATAAGTAGTGGTGGAGGGACCCTATCCTATATAATCAAGCAGACGATTGACTACGCCACAGTTCTATTGAATATTTAGCCATGTTCAAACACCAGACAATCATCGTCCTCGCCGCGCTCTTGGCATTCAGTGCCCAGACTTTGCTCTGTAAGTACGAACCGCAAAATCTCAGCAGCTATGACGATTCGCTATGATACTTTGCGCTTTGATGATTGAGTCAACAAGGCCAGTGAATCAATTGTAAAGAGATTAGCAAATGAAGACAGAAAAGTTACCGCAAATCAGATCAATCGAAATTGAATGCGATATGAATAGACAAATGTTTCTTTCATTACAGTAACCGAGGCGTGTACAACTATTGGAGGTAATGGGGGTTCTAACCGACTACACGTCCGGGTCAGCCGTTCTGTTGTCGAAGGACCGGCGCCGAAAGTTGCCACTGATGCTGTAAACCCCGGACCGGTTGCCGAAGTCAAGTCAACAGCGAATGAAAAAGGTCCTGCTCGAACTCAACCATAGTTTAAATATCAAGATGATTCGGCAGACCATGTTCAACGGATGCCAATGAACTGGCGAAATTCAATTTTTGTTTCATATGTCATCCATGAATTTTCAAATGATTTCGAATAGTTTCATCCTCGAATATGTAGAAGTAAAAGATAATTTGTTTACTTGCAGATGCGGAAATCGCAACAGGACATCCCGCTGTTGTTGTCAATCCGAAGACTTCGGCACGTAAATAGATGAAAAAAAGTCAACGATGAGCGACATAGGCTTCATAGTTACCTGTAATTTTTGTACGAATATCATTCGAATGCAAACATAAATACATGCGATATTGAATCGATTTTTTTGTGCTCGTTTTATACACTTTCCGCAAACTCCTAACGTTCCATCGCTTCTGTCCACAAAATCATCAAAGATGATAATCACGCTTAGCGAATGTTCTTTTCTTTCGATGAATGGTTGTCATTACGACTTCCTTAATCCGATGATCAAATGACAGGTGAAAGGTGAATTACAGATTGAAGTGTTTTCCAGGACGGAGCGAAAGTGAAAAGATGGCTGGGATCGTAAAAAATCTCTTAAATGGGATTATTACAGAAAAACCAACGTAAGAAATGATTCTATAACGAGAATTAGAACAGAAAATTCAAGCGGGGTGAATAGAAACCCTGTCCGTTCGAATATCTTCGTTCTTTACACAAAATTCCGGAATTATCTAATAATTTTCATGTTATTTCAATAAATGCAATGGGATTTTATTAGACAGCATTCGATGATTTGCGGCCTTGCACAACATTATTCCCGATAATGGTCCGGGAGATTCAAGGAGTATAAATGAAAGAAGAGAAATTTGGATTAGATTATTATTTTTATATTCACATTCAGCCAATGGTCGTGTACAAGATCACAGAAAAATATGATTCGACGTAATGAAGTTAATTTTTTTTTTTTTTTTCTGTCTATTGCGCCGTGTTCGTCTTGGAGTTGGCAGTTGGTGCAACAACACCGGCGTATCCTGCTGCGGTTTCTGCATATGTCGAGAAAAAAAGAGAAAAAGGTAAATTTCGTGTTTCTACTTATTTAAAGGTAAACTTTATCATTTTGATTACGAAATTGATGCTGATCAAGACCTTTTACATTCACTGCCGACTTGACTTCAGCAACTGGTCCAGGATTCACGACGTCGGTGGCAACCGTTGGCGCTGATCCTTCGACGACTGAACGACTCAGTCGAACATGGTATACGCCGTTACCGCCGTTACCCCCTTGAGTGTGACACGCCTCAGTTACTGGAATAGTAGGATAATTGATCAGTGTATTATTACACAATTATTAGGACGGTTAGTTTCGATCGGAACGATTTTGTAGCAAAAAAGTTTTTCAACTTAAACTTACGCAAAGAAGATGCGCTGAACGCCAAGAGCGCAGCGAGAACGATGATTGCCTGATGCTTGAACATGATTGACGACTGCAAAGTACCAACTGTGATGTTCGTGCACGAGTCCGCGCTTTATATACGCCATGAGCTTTTCTCCCCCGTTTGTATCCAAGAAAACTTCAATGCGACCTTGGCCCCACCACAACGATTTCATTTGAAATAAGCAGCAAACTAATTGCATCAATTAATTGTAAAATGACTCCAGACCAGTCACAGTCGCGTGAAAGAGGGTTTATTTTATACAATCACATCAATTTACAATCAAACGATTCTGATACGACTTGTCTTTAAAATCTGAAGCACACATAAGCTCATTGCCTTGGATGATCGACAAATCCAATGTTGCCCATCTGGTGTTTTCTATCATAGTGCCCAGTGTGCGAATTTTTAATCAACGCGTTGGTTCCTATGTAATTACGTTCAATAATGATTGATGAATTCAGACTGAATCCCATAACGAAATTATTGAAGCGGTTCCAACGAAGCATATGAAAACTATTACATATTGCGGGGCTGTACTCTTCGCAAACAAGTTGTTTTGATACAAAATTTTTCAATGAGTTTGAAAACTCTGACACAATTATACTTACAATTAGCTTCAACGAATATTGAGTTCTAGATGAATTTGGATAGTACGAAAATTTATGAAATATTACATGAAAATTCTTCCAGAAAATCGTGGCATCTTGAAAATCCCATCTTACTGCATCGTAGAATCGCCTTTCACTCGTCCTCATAATATCAACCACCGATCTATGAATCGACCAACAAGCAATTGATTGTAGGAGTCGGTACTTATATGAAATAGCAGTTTTTTCCTAGTCACCTACACCTTCAATGACTCGATCAGATTTAGTAGGTACCAACTTTTTCAATCGTTTCTCACTTATCATGGAGTAGTATTTTATGAACTTATCTTTTACTTTATTATGAAAAATTGTTGAATGTAGGGACGACAGAAATTTTCATAAACTCCACAAAGTCATTAAATTAAGGTTTCAGGGTAGAGTGAATCCATTGAGTCAAAACGAAATACATCAGATTAAAGGATGATATATTTTTATATTGACATTCGAGTAATGGTTGTGTACAAGATCACAAAAGAATATATAATTCATAGTGACGATCGATTGGCCTTCTTCATTGGACCGGAGTCGTTTTCAAGTTTGCAGTCGGTGCGACAATACCAGCATGTCCTGCATCTGTAAAAAATAAAATAATAATAATGTATATTTTGTGCTTGTTCGGACTATTTCAAACTAGTTCAAATTATTTACGAAGTTATACGAAAGAATTTTAAGTTAAAATACACATCGCACATTTATTGGTATGTTCGAAACCATTTTGATAAATATCAAACTACAGTTGATCTGAATCAGCACCTTTTTCGTTTACTGCAGACTTGACTTCAGCAACTGGTCCAGGATTCACGACGTCGGTGGCAACTGTTGGCGCTGATCCTTCGACGACTGAACGACTCAATCGAACATGGTATACGCCATGGTTACCGCCGTCACCTCCTATAGTCTTACATGCCTCAGTTACTGTAATAGAAGGATAATTATTAAGCGTATGGTCTGAAATTCAGCATGAAATTATTATTCTTTGTTAGTTCTCATAATATTCCACTTTTACACTCAATCTCATTTCTTATGTTATTTTCCTTCTCTTTGTCGCGTTTTTTTCCTGTATATATTTTAAGAAAATTTCCTTTTTTTGTAGCAAAAAATTTTTTCAACTTAAACTTACGCAAAGAAGATGCGCTGAACGCCAAGAGCGCAGCGAGAACGATGATTGCCTGGTGCTTGAACATGATTGACGACTGCAAAGTACCAACTGTGATGTTCGTGCACGAGTCCGCGCTTTATATACTCCATGAGCTTTTCTCCCCCGTTTGTATCCAAGAAAACTCCAATGCGACCTTGGCCCCACCACAACGATTTCATTTGAAATAAGCAGCAAACTAATTGCATCAATTAATTGTAAAATGACTCCAGACCAGTCACAGTCGCGTGAAAGAGGGTTTATTTTATACAATTACATCAATTTCCATTCTGAACGATATCAACACGGATTTTATTTTTTTTTAAATCAGAAGCACACGTTGAGTTACATGGCCGTAAGCTCACCTCCTTGAATGTTAAACGAAACGAGCGTTCCCTATTCCAGTGCTCAGCGTGCGAATTTGTAATCAACGGATCAGTTCCTATAATCACACGCAATAACGATTGTTGAATTCAAAACGAATCTGCTTTACGAATTTTTGAAAGCAGTTCAATTCAGGTTGTTTGGGTAAAAAAAATATCAGTAAATTTGGATACCCTGACTAACAAGTTGTAAAGTATACACCACTCCGGAAAATATTGATTGCTCCATGAATTCAGATGGTACGGAAGTTCATAAAATATCACATGAAATTCGAGTCAGCAAATCGCAAATCCTCGCAACTACCATCTTATCCTCATCGTGCAAAACCTTCCCTTATTCATTATGGAGTAGTACTATACATGAACGAACCTATTTTTCACTCCTTCAGGTAACACTGTTTCCTGTAAAGGTGATAAATATCCTCATGCACTAGATGAGGGTATTATGCAATCGCATGTTGTTTCAGGGGAGAGTAAATCCAATGAGTCAAAATGAAAACATCAGATTAAAGAATGATATATTTTTATATTGACATTCGAGTAATGGTTGTATACAAGATCACAAAAGAATATGTAATTAATAGTAACGAGCGATTCTCCTCCTTCATTGGACCGGAGTCGTTTTCAAGTTTGCAGTCGGTGCGACAATACCAGCATATCCTGCATCTGCGAAAAAGGAAGTGGTAACAATCTATATTGTGTGCTCATTTTGTGCTACTAAAAATTAAATAAATAAATGAATAAATAAATATCAAACTACAATAGTTTTGAATCAGCACCTTTTGCGTTCACTACAGACTTGACTTCAGCAACTGGTCCAGGGTTTACAGTATCAGTGGCAACTTTTGGCGCTGATTCTTCGAGAACTGAACGGCTGACTCGGACATGGTATACGCCTGAATTGCCACCGTCACCTCCCTTGGTGTAACATGCCTCGGTTACTATAAATAAGATAAGTAAATAGAAATGGGAACGAAGGATAATAAATAGTTCAAATTTGACATCCTCTAACATCTACATCGTTTACTAATATTGCAATACACTGATGAGTTGATCGGAATACTGTTGATTTTTTTTCTCTCTTTTTAACAATTATTCATGGTTTTATCAATCTCACCGATATAATTATATGGAAATGAATCACAAAAAGAATTTAACACCATTCAAAATACTGATATTTTGGTGTTTTTACTTACGCAGAGTTTGCGCGCTGAACGCCAAGAGAGCTACGAGAACGATGATTGCCTGATTCTTGAACATGATTGATGACTGTGGAGTGCTGTGTCCTGCAGCAGGAGTCTACGAGTTATATATACGAAGAAATCGTGCTACCCACTTCACCCCACTCTCATGGCACCTATATATTTATCAATCTGTAACTCTGCTTACGCAGATTGCACAGATTGTTATCAAGCAACAGTTGTCGGTAATGAAATTTAATAAATTACATCCAACCATACTATGTGGAAACATCTGAGCAACGATAGTTTGTTAATAGGTAGCAGAAAACCACTTTTTCCGCCGTTTGCATCATCCTTTCCGAGTATTTAAATATCTAGATGATACAACATCAGATTGCAGAAATGAATAATAAGAATTACTGAAATGAGGAAAAATTTACAAAAGTTAGTGATTGACGACGGACTATCGTAGCCCCTTTGCCTCTTAAAGCGTTTTATCTGGAATTGTCGGCAGGAAGCCACCCCATCTAGGCTTATAATTTCGAAGACTAAAATACGGCGTGACTACATATTCTCAACATTTATCATTAAAATACATTTATGATTGATAACAAAAAAAGTAATTAGAAAAAAAAACAAAATGATTGCATATCGAACCTTGAGTTGAAATAATATAGATGATATAATAAATCATGATAACAAAATGGACTGAGTGGCACGGTAAAGGAAAGGGGAAATTCATGAAAATATGAATTATAATTATGTCAAATTGTCACAACTGAATTGATAGAATCGTGGATGACTTTTTATTACAGTAACAGAGGCGTGTGAAACATTTGGAGGTCATAGAAGTAGTAGCTTATCTATACCATTCTAGGCTTATAACATCTTCGAGTCAGTCGTCCAATTGTAAAAGAATCAATACCCAAAGTTGCGATAGATGCCATAATTCCCGACCAGTTGCCGAATTAAATCTGCAGCCGATGATGTACATAAAAGGTACGTTGATGAATCGAGTCCGTCATTGTTATGTAGGACTCGATATTGTGACGAATATGAAAACATGCAAATTTTCATCTATCTTATAGTTGCTGTTGTTGAAAACCCTGCGAAACAGTAACGAGTTACGCTTTGGAGAGAGTTTGTTTTATGCCTCAAAGGAAATTTTCAATCGGGAGCACTAGATAAAAAAAAGATAAAACTTCATTTTTGGACCACTCTAATAAGTATAATATGCGTAGGTTGTAGGGTGGGCAAGAAAAAAACTAATTTTTCTCTTTGATACCGTGGAAGTATCGTGCAAGATGACAAAAAACAAATTCTGGTAAAGTTTGAGCTATTAATATCAATATTGACAGGTGTCTCTTTCTGATCTTTCATTTCTCATCTATATAAAGCGTGATTTTTTTTTTTTTTTTATTTTGTTTGAAATTTTATTGCGCGTCAACGAATTAGCGTATTTTAGAAATAAAAAAAAATCATATTCTTGTAGGAAATTGAGTGATCTACAAAAAAGGTCTGATATGATTTTTCGCTAAGTTGACTTGTTTGAAAGTTATTCAAGGTTAAACTTCAACCTTAAATGACATGTCATGACTTCTACAATTTTTTCATATCTTGTCACGAAATAATGGTTCAAAAACCTAAAACATCATATATTTCGTGAATTTTGTCCTTTTTGTATCATATATCTATAGAGAAATGAATATTTATTGATAAATGGGAAATTAAAAATCGTAGAGAGCCACCTCTTAATATTAATATTGAGAGCTCAAACTTTACCAAAATTTGTTTCTTGTCATCTTGAACGATACTTCCACGGTATCAACGAAAAAAAAATAGTTTTTCTTTCTGCCCACCCTAGTGTATAGGTACTAACTTACTCGTCAAATGAAGCAGACATGATAAAAAAAAAATGAAATATCAATGATCAGTGGTAATTGAAAATACTTTATTCGATGGTATTTAGTTAGTTTTATTCGCCCATAAAAGTGTTCTTGAATAAAATATTAACAATTCTAATAAATATTTATTCTAATAAATATCTATTTACGTGCTGCAATTTTTCATGCCACAGAGGGTGCAACAACACTAACATGTCCTGGCGCGGTCCCTGCGTCTGCAAAATAAATAGTAAGTTGTAAAATAAATTTTTTTCAAAAAACCCGTTGTATGATTTAGCATTTATATAGCATTCGTATGAAATAACATCAATAAAAATTTATAAATACAATCGATTGATACATTGATCGATGTACGAGGCAATTTTACCGTTTGCATTTACTGCAGATTTTAGTTCAGCAACTGGTCCAGGGTTTACAGCGTCTATCTCAACTTTTGGCTCCGATCCTTCCACAATTGAACGGCTGACTCGAAGATGGTATAGACCATTACCACCATTACCGCCAAAAGTGTCGCATGCCTCCGTTTCTGTGATAAAAATTAAAAAATTTAATTGTAGTTATTTAATTAAAATTTTAATTTTAATAACTTTCAATTCAATTGTAGTTATGATTCGATGAGTAGCGAATGATGAATTAGTTTCTTTTATAACCAGTTTTGAACTCACGCTGATTCTGGGCGGTGATCGCCATTAGCGCCACAAGAACGAGAATTGCCTGGTATTTGAACATGACTGCTATGATCACTGAGTGAGTAAATGATGATGGCAAAATACAAATTGTGCTCTTCGTGTAGTGAGGCGTAGTTTATATGGAATCTGATCCGCACTCTGAAGATTCAATATGTTCTTCACTTCCTCGATCCAGAATCATTCTATAGGGGATTCATACGACTATGATACCACGTACGCAGCAAAATAATTTCATCAACCAGTAACTAATAATTTCGTTTAATAATATTAAAGTTCTATTTTATTCTTCAAGTCAAATTTTTATTGGTTTTGCAAACTATCAATTGTGAAACGGTATTTTTCAATTTTTGGTCTTGTTTGTGGTTCATTGTTCTTTTAACTCTTCACTTCGATTTCACGAGTGAGTTATTTTATATCTGCAAAGCAATAAATAACACATGACAATTATTGAAATTCAAAACGATATTTGAAATCACTCCACGATAGAAACCACTTCAATTGTTGATAAGAAGAAAAAAAATGATTCTACCTAGATGTATATTAGTGTCTATTTTCAAAAAGGAAGTTGGCTTTCCTCGAGAAAAAAGTAGAGGAAGTGCGGTTTTAAAGTTTCCAAGAACCAATAAAGGATATCCTTATCGAAGGAAATATACTTTTTTTTTTGTTTGTGGTTGGGATTATACTCCGAGATTTCATATGTTGATCTATTTTTAAAAATTAAAATTAAAATTATGGTAAAATGAATAACAATTAAAGTAAGCCATAACATGAACGGTATCACCGAAGGAAAAGTTGAAAAATCAAAATGTTATTCGCAATATGTGCTCCACTAGAAAAATCACTAAATGCCAAATGATAGATGCATCGGTTATACGGTTGTGCGACAGAATGACGGATCAACCCTGTGCAAAATACATTTTCTGCAACTGACAATGAGCATTCGATATATCTATGTTCAATATATCCATGATACCATAGATATATTGAACTAGATCGGACAAGTTCCGAAAAGTCAGAGTCATAAGATAGTAAGTCGTAAAATAAGAGCGTTCAATATATCTATGATGATACCATAATAAAAAATGGGGATTCGTGGAATCAAGTTAGATGAAGATAACGAACGAGCGATTAAGAGTTAGGCTACGACCAAAACCAGTCGTGATGTCTCCATTTTTTTGTTCCAACAAACGAAAAATTAACGATAACCCGTTCATTTCGATAAATAGATCAATTTGGCTATCAGATTCAGATTTCTGAGATTGGGGTACCCCTTTGGATGTTGTCGATCTTTGGTCCCAAACTGAAGTATTTTTGAAATCGATTGTAAATGGAGCTTTGAATTTTTTTCACCGAGATATCTTAATTTTTTTGCACTGAAAAGCGAAAAATTGACGATAACTCGATCAATTTCATAGACAAATCAATTTGGCTTTAGATTCGGATTCCGGAGATCGAAATTCATCAGAATACCATAGAAATACTTTACTCCAAAGTCGAAAAAATCAAGGCATTTCCTTTTAAATTACGATATCAAAGTAAATGTTTTACTCCAATATCAAAAAAAAGTTCTTAGCCCCACCTAATTATAGGCAATTCAACATACGTTCTAGCGAATCAGTCAACGCTAGCGAAGAATGGAAGAATCAGAATCAGCGCTCTCACGGCGGAACCAACGAATTCACGTTGGGCGAAACAAGCGCCAGTCAACGCAAGCGCTTGTGATAACCACGTGTTATTCTGACAGATCAACGAACACACTGGGACACATTTACGTAAACATAGTTCGTTTCTCATGGTAATCATCGAAAGATTGTTAGAAGCAGAATGAAGATCTCACGACACAAAAAAGTGCAAAAGAACCTCAGCTTTTACGTAAATAATTTCGGATTCCGACAGCCATATCAAGTCCTTATAGATGGTACCTTTACATTCGCCGCTCTTCAGGTAAGCATAACCAATAAATATTTTAAACTCCCCACATATTTGAATATCTTAATTTTTTTGTGGTTCTTTCCCTTTCTATAGAACAAATTGAACATACAAGAACAACTGCCTAAATACTTTCAAGCTGGAACCAAACTTTTAACGACACAATGCGTTATTATAGAGACGGAAATTTTGGGCCCAAAAGTTTACGGAGCAATGCTCATAGTGAAACAATTTGCTGTTCACAAATGTGGCCACGAAAAAGAACCTCTGTCAGGTTCTAGATGCCTACGATCCATGATTGGTAAAAATAATCCGAGCAGGTAAAAATTATTTCATGCACTAAAGTTGAGCAAAAAACACTTGTAAATCATTCCTCTTTCCAGAGACAGAAATAGATGCAAAATTTATGGATGAGAAATTTAAATTTGTCTCCTTATTACAGATATATAATAGCCACACAAGATAGAGATCTCCAAGAAAGCATTAGGAAAGTTCCAGGAGTTCCTCTTATTTATCTACATCAAAAAGCTCCGACGCTCGAACAACCCTCTGCAGCAAGTCAGAAACAAGCATCAGATCATCGTAGCATTTCAGTAGGAATGAACGCACAGCAATCAGAGACAATAACACTATTGAAGAAACAATCAGGTTTGTCAGAAGAAAGCGAGAAACCACTGCCAAAAAAGAAACGGAAAAAAAGTGGACCAAATCCGCTAAGTTGTAAAAAAAAAAAAAGAAAATCGGTTACACCTGCTCAAATTGAAAAACAGAAAAACACAGGTAAAGTCAAGAAAAGAAAGAAGATCAAGATTCCACAACACGTTAAAGAAGTTTTGAAAAACCAATCTGTCTAGAAATTTCGTTATAAAGTTTTCAAATCTCTGCGTATACACAATTGAAACAGGTTGTTTGAAGATAGCTGTAATCATAGTTATATGGTTTTTATTTCATGATTCTTAATAATACTCGGCAAAATCAATCGTACGCGTCGGTATATGAAATCAAATTTATTATTCAATATTTGTGATAATAAAGTATTTGCTTATCTCCGGCCCCTCTGAATCGTGCATAATCTATACGTCTTTTACAATATGCAATCAATAGGGCAGTTCTCTTCTCAATAGTTAGGAATAGCGATTAAATTTAATTACATAATGAAATGATAAGATATTTAGTAACAAGATTAACGTATTAGGAAGGTACCGGACGCGTCGTCTTATTTTGCTTTCTCATCTTCAGTTTGTTTTGTGCTAAGAACGACACTCACTTTTCTAATTAACATTCTACTTGATATTGTACATATTTGTACATACCTAACGTTATTACACAGGAATATCTGCACCATAAATACCCGATAATGCAAGAAGGGCTTCAATTCTGATGATTAAATCTATGGAGATTAATAAAGTTTTATAGGAATTGTATTAAAATACAACTACATATATGTATAAGAAGACAATTGCAGAGATTAGAGTGAATAAAATTATTATCATAATGAAAAAGAATGAAATTTGTTTTGAATGCACAGAATAATAAACGCCCAATGCTATTATATTATGAGCATGCAAAATATGATATGATTATGAGCGTTATCCCGCAATTTGAATTCAAGTTTGCCAATTTGTTTAATTCGTTGAAATGCACGACGGTTGAAGGCCTAAGAAGGAATAGCACAGAACAAGTGAAGCCTCTTTTTCCAACAAACAATATCGTTCGACTCAAGAGTAGGTTGAGAATAATTATAAAAAAGGGAAACAAAATTTTAGATCTAAATTCTTCGAATGTTCCAATTGAATATCAATAAGTGATACTAATATTTCTCTCACTGACTTGTTCGAAGGATACCTATCTGGTTAATACACCGGTGTACAAAGATCTGCAATCGCCATATTCTATCAGTATTTTTTCACAAGAGGAAAAGTTCTGACACGTATTTAGCTGCGTGAGGCTGTTTAAGCTGAAAGAAATTTCAATATCTACTCGAGCTTCAGGGATGTCAGTCTGGAGAATTAATTGGAAGAAAACAGAAGGCAATAATGAAAGTTCGATTTGTCAAACGTGTTCAAGGTTATCATCAAAGTCAAGATTGTATCACCTAAATAATTTTCAGTACCTGTTTCATAACTCACAATGCAAATAATGATTAGAGATAATTACGCTTGCAGTCTTTGATGTGCCGTTTCTTTGTTATTTTGAAACATACACAAGGTCACCTCGGTCTTTTTTCTTAAAATATGAACTTAAACTACAACTGTATTTAACAAAATTTGAATCACAGACTTTGGGTTCGTAGGGCTTTGGCAGCCATAGCTAACATTTTCATCTGCCTAGCCGATCGATGAAGTGGATTGGCTGCCACAAATGCTGCCAATTGGTTCTGCAAAGTTAATAGGACGGTTCCCATGTGTCCATGAGTTACCGGGTCTTCCGGATTCAAATTCATCACAGCTTCTTCCAACCATCTGAAACAAATCATGAATCTATATATTCAGCGCTTACACATTGATGGTAGGTGAATAACTTTTTTTTTCATCTTCAAAAGAGAATGTATATCAAAAAATTCGAACGTGCAGGATGAGATTACCTGTATTTCAATTCAGTTCTATGTCCCAAGTCAGCAGATAGTTGTTGTATCAATGATAGAAGAACGGGTTGTTGAAGTAAGCAACGTGCACCACCTGGAGCAGGTGGTGTTGCAAATACTCGGCTTGGTTCTGTACGTTCGCAAACAAGAACAACAAGGTTCAAATCACTGGCACTCAATGCTTGCTGGAATGCTGCGTTCAGCTGACCTCTTTGCAAGAGATTTAGAACTCTTGCTTGAGCATCAGCCCCTACTGGAGTTGAAGGACCAGGAGTCGTTGCCCGTGATCTAGAGATAATTTCCAGTTTTCCAAACAGTCTTTCTCTTAAATGAATTTTATAATGAGATTTGAAAAGAGTTAAATTGCAAAATTTCAGCTCACCTTGCACCAGATATTTCTGTAAGATGCTGGCTAAAATTTTCTCTGATTGTATCGCGAACTACTCTAGTAGTTCCTTCCTGTATGACTCTGACTCCTTTAGTAAGTTCGTTTTGCAGTTCCTGACGAACCGTTGCTGCAAGGGCTTCGCTTTGCTGTTCGTTTCTTCGCTGTCTTTGCTTATCTGCTACTGCATCGACATTTTGAATGTCTGACAAAAAAAATGATAAGAAACTGATGTGCAAGAAGTGTAAAACCAGTTTTTCACTATAATTTACGATTACCAAACCTTCATTGAAATCAAATACTTGATACTTACATTCACGAGTTCCTCTAGAAAAGGCATCTTGAACTTGTCTAAACATAGTCTGGCATGCCCTCTCCATTCCCGGTAGGAGTACGTTTGTGAAAGCTTCTTTAAAAACGCTATCAAGTGCTGGTTTAGCAGCATTAGCAGCTGCCAGGGTGAGGGTATCGCGTATGTGAGCACCATTCACCAACTGGGTAAGATTTTCTTTCATGAGTTCATCCATGTGAGAAACATCAAGGCGCAGCTGATGCCTCAAAGGATCAAGTGCACCATCTACTATTTGTGGTAAATTTTTTTCTAATTTTCCCGTAATAGTGCTTTCGAGAGAATGGAGGACCTCCTGTTGGCGAGACAGCTGAACCAGTAATGTTTGTTCCATAGATGTGTTTTGCTGTTGAGTAGCCCTGGCTAATGCCGACTCAACCCGATTCGCCATGGGAGTATCTTGCCTCAATCTAGTAACTTCAGATCTTAATTCTCTCAGTTCCTGCTGCTGGTCTTGAACCATTTTCAAAATAGCATCAAGCTTTGTAGTGAGTGCAAGAATATGTCCATCATCCGTAACACGCCATTTGTTTTCTTCAGTTCGGGTGGTTTCTATTCGAGGTTCAGGTAAATCAATCTTTGGTATGTTATTTGCAATCTCTGTATCCTGGTCGCTGGCAGCAAACTTTTCAGGTTTTTCTATATCCGGAACATTAACTTCTTTTAATAACTCAATAGGAATACCAGGCCAAATCTCTGCAACAGCTGTTTCTGAATCTGGCTTAGTTTCCGCCTCAGCTTCTGGGACACCCAGAGAAAAGATCTCTCTAACTTCTCTTGAAGGACTGCTTCCTCCGCTGGCTGGGGCTTGCTCTCCTATTTCGCTTGTTGCTAAAGGAGGTTCAGATGAATTTAACGCTTGAACAACCTGCACAAGTGAGGGACTCGCTGACAAAACCGCTCCTAGATCAGGGCTTGCAGAATTAGAGTCTGAATTGTTTCCTTCTTTCTTAGCTGGTGAGCTGAATGCATCAGGTGTCATTAGGTTCAGACCTGTATTGTGGTTGGAAGATGCTGCCTCGATAGCTGCAACGACCGTCAATTCCTCATCTCCGTTCTCTTCCACTTCACCGTTCTGGTTAACAGCAGCTATACCTGGTAAATCTTCCATGTAATCTAGAGAGTCATGGGTTAAAGTGTCCATTAGACAATGACCGTCAACTTGCATCGCTGGTCTAAATGCAATGTGACACTCTTGCAGAGATTTTGGTTGAACTAAATACATCCTGACTACCAGCTGATCTTCTGATTCATCTTCTAATGGGCATAAATCTTCGAGAGATTCTCCTGTGGGTCTAACTCTTCGTTGTCCAGCATCTACTATGCCAAAACTCAGAATTGGATAAGGCAACAAGAATTCTGATATTGTATTCACACAAGCTAGGGCATCTGCGCTATCCTTAGCTAGACTGAGTATGTACAGAACTTTGTTGTATATATCAGAAAGTAGAAGATACCCGGCGCTCAAGTCAAGTCCCGCTTTCAAGACTGGTGTTTTCCCGTTCAAAGGAGCGAATTTAATCGTCTGTAAGCAGGTCCAAGACTCGCACGACCAGACTTTCAATTCAGAGTTATTATCACAGCCAGTTACTGCAAATCTCCAGAATTGTGCACTATACAAAACCAAATAACATAATGTGAATTCTATTTGCGTGAAACAAGATAAAATGTACATATACAATGACCAGAAACCTACTCAGGTTGATAATTTTTGTGGTCATCTAAAAAAAATAGAGATGAAATTGGACGACCAGCATGAGGTCTCCATTGATGCAGGCACCTCGGTTGTTGCTGATTGCCATGTTGAGTATTATTGCTTTGCATGTAAACTTGGAAGAATTTTATCTCGCCATCAAGACTTGCCGTAGCAAGAGCAGTACCATCTGGACTGAACGTCGCCTCAACTATCGTACCAGAGTGTTGATTGATCTCCATCATTCCCCCCCATTCTTCGTTTTGTGAAACGTCTGAGACCTGCTTCAGGCAACAATGATGAAAACAATCCGATATTTTTTGGAATAATAGATTAAAAAATTAAAACAAGTTTGCAAAGTTTCATAATGACCTTGATGGGTCCTGGTCCAAGTCTTGCAGCAACAGCTGCGACTGACCAAAGTTCTGCTTTAGACCCACGAGTCAGGACTAAAAGTTTGGAAACTTCATCACCTTCGGCAGGTTCATCCTCAGGGATATAGGGGCACCATATGACACGATGGCTAGTTGGGGATGTATCCTCTGCATCGACTTGTAATATCAAAGTACATACTAATTTCAGAGGCATAGATTCTATGGAATGCACAAACAAACTTCCCGAATGATCAATGCAAGCCAAGAGGGCACTATTAATGTGTGCAAAAGCCAAATCTTGTACAGCGCCTTTCATTCCCCTAAGCAATGCACGCTGTTCTCTGTCTTTGTACACAACCCGAACAACACCTCCTCCTGTACCTCCTGCTGCAAGAAGGTAATATGATAATGTAATACAATATCCTCAAGCTTCTCTTATCTCGAATAATGATCCTTGAGAAAGTTTTCAATGGCACCTTTAATGCCATAGGCAAGATATTTTCCAGACATATGAACAGCGAGTAATTGTCCTGTATAGAATCTAAGTTCCCATGTAAAATCGACAATGTTTTTAAGCTTGACTTTAGAACTTCCATGATCATGTCCACCAGGAGATGGAACAATGGTAACATCAGTGCTGAATAATTCAACAGAGTGTTGGTCTTCATGGCCATTGAATTCTCTATAAAAATTTAAATATGATTGATGCATCAGATTATTATCACCAAGAGTTTATCATGGCAATTAGCTATGTAAAAATAAATCTCGAATAATTTGCTTACACAGTTTGCGGATATTGGAAAGGCCTGAGATTTTCCTCGTTTGGTTTAATCATTGTAATAGTGTTTGATGGTTTTCTGAAACAAGTTAATTTTTTAGTAATAAGTAACAAGGATCATGGATTCATAACATTTTTTTTATCTCTTCAATAACGGGGAGGATTCTAACCCCTAACCGGTGACACGCTACCACGATAAAAGTTTGTTGTAAAATAAATTGTCTTACCCGTCATACAAGTACATACAAGAATATACATACATATACGTCTATATATTCATACGCTACACCGAAGTTTAGATTCTGATTCTGACTGGCCAATACTCAATTAACGAAACATCCCTCCACCGATCATCTATCACGTACAGATTAACTCTGTATCGGAACTTGGAATTTTGGCAAAGATTGAAGAACTCAACTTGAAATGTCAGGATTTCACCATAGACCTACCGTGTGCTAGAAAAACGTAACGCCGATGAAGAATAGAGTTATTATATACATGTATAGAGTTCAGTGGAAAGAACAGGCTGGTATTTACCTAGGTTTGCCAGCCAGATTTGGCCTCTGTCCGTTACCACTTCGGACTACTTCGAAAGCTTCGAACACTCTGCTTCGAACATGTCTATGCTTCGAACCGCTTCGAACGATCGCCATATTTTAGAAAAACTTCCGGTAGTATTTAAATTTCCACCGCCAAATATCAACTTCAGTTTGCAAAATCAATATCATCGTTGAGAACCCGCATCGGCATTATTATTCAATCTTCACGGTAATACAGTTGAAGAACCAGGGTATTATGAAGCATGGAAATATTGAACGTATTATACTTTGGGACCATCCAATGTTCTTTACTAGGAAACCCGAGAATTTCATCTCGAGAACAACGTGCAAACACCAGTAGACAAACGAATTTACACGGACAATAATAAAGTTCAGTCAACGGTTTTTTATTCAGAAAAAAGTAAATCAGGTCCTTCAAAAATTATGCTACATAAGGAATTATTGTATCACTTTTTTTCCTACATCCGTAAATCCGTACGGATTTTTGTATTCAATGAGAGAAGTTATACAATATAGCATAGCGGTATAATGGAATGGGTTATGGTTAAATATGTAATGCAAATATTTAGCTTACTAGGCTTACTAATGTAAAAAATTATTTTCTTCTGTTCCTTAAGATACGTGACGGCATTGGCGGAGAACTTGCTGGTTCTGGTTTGGGCACGCACTGAAATAAAAGTTATACACAGATAGTTAGGGAACACAGAAATCTTAGAAATATGGTTCACTGAATGCTGAGTACCTCAGATGCTTCGAGATCCAAGTAATTATCTTCTTGAAGTGCGAAGAGTTTTTTTTTTCTTGGTTTCCTTTTTTCTGAGGAAGGAATGGTTGGTAGTGCTAGAGCAGTTCGTCTCGTTACTCTCCTGAAAGAAATTCTCACTTATATAGGCGAAAACTCATACTACTGATAAATCAAACAAAATATAAGATCAACAAGTGCTATTGCATAGTACAATGATTCTAGATTCTTGATGTAGCAACTTATAGTTTCGCTGGATTATTCATTTCTTGAATAACCTGTGACGCTATTTACTCACTTTGACTCACTACGTTCAGAGCCAGACAATTCGATGTCTGCATTTGTTTGGGCAATTAGACCAGGTACGTTTTTTCTTCGTCTTTGTTTCGAGTGTACCTCATGTTTGGTACTTTCATCCTCCGAAGTATGAACCACGTTTTCTTTTTCTTCCTCCATGGATTGGGACTTCTTAAGCTACTCGAATTAATCAAAAATTTTTAATGATTGCTAAATATAGATTTCAACAAGTCATGAGATTTTAGGTCTCGTTATATTTTTTCTATTCACATCCCCGATATTACCTCCCCGGTATTTTTACTGATGTCCTCTCGGAGCTGTTCGACCAAAGCTTCATACCTCTGAATGGTCTCATCTCGGTTCTTACTGAACGATTCCATTTCACGTTCTTTGTCATCAAACTTTCGCCTTAAATCATCATATTTTATTCTCAATAGTTTGGTATCAGCTTCTTTATCATTTGCACTTTCATGCAGCAGAGCTACATGATCAGCATTTTGTTCCAGAGTCTGAATTTGCATTTCCAATTTCTCTATTTTCAATTGTGACGACTTATCAAGTCTTATCAAAGCTGCCTCAGTTTCAGCAAGAGATTTTTTAGCTCTTTCCAATTCCTGCAGCGTATCTTTCACCTCCTTTTCCATTACCGAGTCTCTTGAATTCAGTTGAATCAAAGTTTTCATCTCTGGAAATATCGTGTAAAAAATATAATAGCCGATAAACCTAACGAAACTTAAGCATTAAGCGTATTAAAAATCATTACCTCTTTGTAGAGATAGAGTTTCTGCTTCTTTTTCTTGTTCACGGCTCATTGATGCTTGTAATTCATTCTCCAATGATTTTAACTGTTCGTAGTCCTTATCTAGTTTTATTTGCAAATGAGCTTTTTCAGCTTCACATATTTTCAATTGATCATCTAACATTGCTATTTGTTTTTGCAAATCGCCTATTTCTTCAAGGTTCTCTTCAAGTTTTGTAATCTTGCCAACATGGCTCTTTAAAAGCTGAAAGAGTTTAGTTTGATATCACAATATCATAAAATTTCTGCAGTTGGACTTGATGGAACAACTGATGATATCATATCAATAATTCATGGAAATCTACCTGCTCTTTCTCCGCATCTCTCTGCTTGGCAGCAGAGATGTCATTTTCCAGATTGGTAATGTAATTTATATGTTCTAATATGCACTAAAATATAGACACAAGTAAATACAAATAGTCAAACAAATTATACGTCAGGTCCGGTGCTACTAGTAAGGGATGGTGTTTATACTTTACCTTGGTGGATACTTCTTGTAATTTTTCAAGTGTTTTCGATAATTCAATTTCCAAGGAGGCAACCTTTTTCAAAGTTATTTCCATCACCTAAGAATAACTTAATATTAGCAATATTAGCAATGTTTTAAATCATATTTCGCCTAGTTTTCATGATATACACGGTAGAATTGACTGTTTTTCTTATAATATCCTGACAGTTCGTACCTCTGATTTTTCCCTATCTTTATCTTCCCAATGTTTTTTATAGTTTTGCAATTCTAGGAGCTCAATCTCGTACTGCATTAATTTACTTGTTAGGTCTTCTTTTTCGCGTTCGGTTTCTTCCAACTTTTTAATAGTATTAATCAATTGGGTTCCCGAGTTATGCATTTCACTTTCAACCAATTGTAACGAGTTTTTGTATTCTGCGATCTCTCGTTGACAACTTTCAAATGAAGTTTGTAAGGAAACGTACCGCTGCTCAGCATCACTCAATTTTTGGCTCAATTCTTTCACAAGCTATTATCAAAAAATAAATCATTCCAAATTTCTATCATCACCTAAAATTTTTAAAATCACCACCTTCTTTAAATTGTGAAAATAAACTCACTACAGACTCAGACGGATTTTCTTCTTTCAGATCACCATGATCTCCTTCAAACTTCTTGACTTTTGGGCTCACTATTTTGTCGACCTTATTTTCAATCATTCTGCTCGAAATCACTTTGAGAAGTTTAGCACTTTCATCCTGAGGTTCATACTCATCATTAATCACTTCGATCTTGATGGTGTCCCAATTATCTTTTGCATTTGCATCATCACTAAACACGAAGCTAGTTTGGCAGTCTGCGTTTTTACTTGCAGTTTTTGCTGCTTCAACATCTTTCAAACTTTTTATTTGCTCTGTAATTTCACATAGAGTAGCTTTGGTCAAATTTAATTCTTCCCGGAGATCTTTCGTATGATTGCTGCTTTGAAGTAATCTCTGCTTCAGCAATGCGTTTTCGTTTTCTCCGTCGAGAACTTTGGATTTCAAGCCTTCCATCTTTTCATCTTTTATTGCAATTAACTCTTTCAAATCCTTCACTTCCAGAGTTATACCACCAAGCTCGTCTTTTAATTTTCCGAGTTCTAATAACTATAACATAATAAATATTTAATGCAGTGAGCTGCAAATCTAGCAAAGTTTGAAATTAAAAATAGAGAGAAATCAGAATTCAGAAATCATTCATTGACCATAAAACATGAGACTCCCTAAGAACTATAAATATCATTATGAAATGAAGCACAATAAACCGGAAAAATATGAAAGTTACACCAGAATAAAGCTGTGCATAAAAAACAAACCTTCGGACAAGCTATAAGAACAGGTAGAAATTAGAATCAGATTAAATAAAAATGAATATACCTAGGAAAAGTATAGGAATCAATCGTGAAACAGAATTAGAAAAT
Source organism: Athalia rosae (assembly GCF_917208135.1). Classification (NCBI taxonomy): domain Eukaryota; kingdom Metazoa; phylum Arthropoda; class Insecta; order Hymenoptera; family Athaliidae; genus Athalia; species Athalia rosae. Next base: position 8,732,856 of record NC_064028.1, read on the forward strand.
AAATAAAGGCTGTGTGAAGAAGATAACATGCATTCTGAAAATAATACAAAATTGAAATTTATCATCGAAGCAAATTATACCTGTTCTTTCTTAATGGAATCGTCAGCAGCACTATTTACTTGGGTATCTTGAGCGCGTGCAATCTCTTCGTCCAAGCATTTCTGTAACTTCTCTTTCTCGTTATAAAGTACCAAACAATTAGCATCCGATTTATGCCATCTGTCCTCAGCATTATGCGATTTTTCCTCAGCATCGGCTAAGACCTTGGCATAAGCCTCTAGCTTTTCTTCAAGATCCTCAATATTCTTTGTACTACCTACTAAACAAATGTTAGCTTGCTCAATTTGTTCTGAAAGATCAGCTATCAATTCTGTTGCTTTCATTAGCTGTTCATCTCTCTTTTCGATGGTCTTTTCCAGTTCTGATTCAACCTCAGTGATTCGCAACCATTCTGCTTTTGCCTCATCTAAATACTCTTTCAGGGACTAGATAGAACGAATTATAATTTACAAGTTGTAATAGCCATTGTTTTGAAAACATTATTATGCTAATTTACGCGGTGTATCAAAGATAACTGAATCTACTCTACCTTGATTTGCTCCTCTCGAGCAGACAATTGTTTTTTAAGCTCTTCAATAATTCTGCTGGGTTCTTCGCTGCAGCTGATATCATTTTGGGCAGCGATCAAGAGAGTTCTACAATTCTGCAGATCTTTTTTCACCAGAGAAAGTTCGAGAACAATATGATTATTTTCTAGTTTCAATTTCTCTTCAGATTCACGTAGTTCCTTGACACTTTTTTTCAGAGTTTCAATTTTGGCTGTGAGCTGTGTATTCTCAGCCTCAAGTTCTTCGATACTGGCATTTTCCTCAGCATCAGTACTGAGACTGAGACTGCTTTGTTGTCTTTGCGATAATAGGTTTAATTTAGCCTCGTAATAATCTTTGAGTTGCTCTACCGACCATTCAAGCATTTCTTCTTGCTGTTCTTCCATATCTTGTAATCGATTTCTATAATTATTCAAAAAATTCACGTAAAAACTTTACCAACACATCCGGTAATTCTCACAAAAAAAAAATTCATATAATATATTATATATGTGTATATACTTGAAGTTCGTCTCGAGGTCTGAGATTATAACGGAGTACATTTTTGACATTTCGTCACGAATTTCAAAGTCTGTGTTCAGTAGAGATACTTTTAGCTTTGCTATTTCCTTTTTCAATTTCTTATTCTCCCTCACTACTTCATCATATTCTTCCAGATGAATATATTCTGCTCTTTCCGTGCTTGCACAAGATTCATCCCCTACTACAAAAAAAACAAAGATTGTATACAATTCCAATTACTCTTCATGAGCAATACAGTGGGACTGAAATCATCCTGAAGATTTATTGGTTTTTCATTTCCTTTACTCACTAACACTCTCAAATTTGGTCAAGTCCCAATCAGTAACAGTCTTGATACTCTGCGAGACAAGTTGCGAGAACCTTGTACTAGAAGTCCTTCTTTTGGCACGTGCAACAGGTTCGACGACTATTTGTTTAGCGATGGCAGAGAAATTCAGAACATTTTGAGTTTCGACATGCAAATCAGGAGAAGGATTGACATTTACAATAAGAGCAATATGTTCTTTTCCGGACAAAGCACTTTGGAATAATCGGGTTAGTTTGGACTCTCTAAATGGTCCTATTACTTCATACTTGGGCTTTGCTACTTGCCCTTCAAAAATGGATTTCAAACACCTCCCGAGAACTAGAAGACTCGTGTTTATATTTTGGGCCTCTTTTAAACGCTCGCCAGCGTTCAGCGTTTTTTTTAATCGTTCTGATCCAGCCAGATCGCAGAACGAAAATCTAAGAAAGAAAGTTATTCATCTATGATTAAGTATCATGGAGGTGGGAATATTCGATACCAGCTCCAATCCATAAATAAAATAGATGCAGAAATTCCAAACTCACGTGCTAACTTCTACATGTGCCGGTGAATTTTCCTTGTGATATTTCAACAGTTTGACAGTGAAAATAGAGTGAGAGCGAGAACTTCGTGCATTCAAAGTAGTAGATGCGACTTTCAAGTTATATTGACCCGCCATCAAAAGCTGATATGCCTCTGAGCCAGAATTTACGCATACCATTTTAAGGCCTTTAATGAATGCCTTTCCATTGCTATCGGTAGCCAATTTCAAAGGTACCCTCTTTTTGGGGCAATCATTCGACAGCAAATCATGAATAGTCTCGTTGTATATTTCAGCAAATGAGACCCAAATTGAATAATCACTGTCACTGATTTTGCAGGGCTTTTGTGGCGACTCATTCTGTAAAATTTGTTGCATAGCCATGTAAGCTTGAATGTATTGACTTTTATCTATCGGCCCAAACGAAAGCAGTTTCACTTTCAAGTCCAACTCATAGGCTTGATCACTTGCATCAAGACTAACAACTTCTGTGTTGTAGAGAGGCTTATAGCACGGAACAGGTCGCGGATTTAAATTGTTAAAAATGAATTCTAACGCTCGGGGTATTATACCCGGAGAGGACGTGGTTCCCTGAAGGGTATAAGATTTTCCTGCATTAGTTGTTCCTGAAATAAATATGTTATAATAAGATATCCAATGAATAGAAAATCAGTTCCATTTCAGATAATTTGATATTACGCCTGATGTTTTTGGTAAAATTAATCATTTTGAACAATTATCAGCTAATTGAATATCTACTTACCATAACTCATTACAGTTCCAGTTTGTCCGTTCAAAAGATTAATCATCTGTTGTTCAATTATTGTCTCAAAAAGTTGCCGTTGAGTTGTTTCTGGTCCAAATGTAGAAGTGAATGTAAACTTTCTAGACAACGTGTCATTTCCCTTGGGTCTCTTGAATGAACTACAATTAAAGTCTGGACTAGGAAGTCTGGTCAATAATGTATTCGAATCCAAAATCTCATAGGCCATTTCATGTTCTTTGGTCAACTCTGCTTTCTTTGTTAATGGCCTCATCCTAAGGTAGACCCTAATAGTACTGGATAAAGCTGATATTGATTGTAATGAGGAGTACGACCCTCTTGAGTCTGATTCCTCATCCTCAAAAAGAGATTGTAATTTTTTGTTACTCTGCTTCAAAGGAACATTCACCTGCCCACATGCTAGAATGCTGGGGTCTCTCTCATAGATGGTAGACTTTTGCATTGTTTCGTTACTTGAAGGTCTGATCGATGCTAGAGTGTCATCCATCTATAAAACCACAAAGATCCATTAAATTCACGAGGGTAATCAGAAGATTGAATCATTTAATAATAAATCAGCAGGGTCCTTGATAAGACTATCTGTATAAAAAGGTTGAAAGGTTTAAAACAAAGTGTCAAAAAAAACTTTTACTTGTGTGGATGGCATGATAAGAGAAATATCACAGCACTTTGCAATGTTATTCACAAATCACATATCTGACCTTCAGTGAATTTTCTGAAAAGATGTATAGTTCTATCAACGCGTACTGCAATACGCTGCAATTGTCAAAACGGTTCCACCATTGAAGTTCGAATTCAAAAACCGTTGGTTACAAACTGGTAATTGTTATATTTCATTTTCATTGGCTGCACTGTATACCTATCGTATTTACATTCACTTCAAGCAGCCAGCGCCCCCTCATGATGGTTCTCTCGATTTCATCTGACGATCAGAAACTACAATTTCAGTCGTAACGCCGCGTGACAGTTTCTGTTCCACGTTGTCAGGTACCCGAATGAAGTGTTGACCTTCCACGTAGCTGATTTCGGTGTGGGGACGCTCTACTCGGACGATTCGCATTGCTCGTTGGAACTCATGTGTAGTTACCATTTGTTCGCCGTGCGGGTTTTTGGCGTGATATTTGTATGTTAAAAGTAGATGATTGAGGTGTGAAATAGAACTAAAAGATATTAAAAAATGAAAAACTTTATCCTATTTATACTACTGGCCTTGCCAGCCACTCTTCTCACAGTTAATAACGGTAATATATTTCCCGGGTGTTCATTCCCATTTTTTCAATATGCCATATTTTGTTCCTCTTTTTCTACTTTTGTGTGTATGAATATGATTTTATGCTTGATTTGAATTCATACAACGTGAGTTGCCAGTATCATCATTTTTTAATCGCTACCAGGTGAATTTCAACTCTGACTATAACCAAGCATTCTTGTTTTTATACATATATAATTCCTTTACAATTCATGACATGACTTGTCTGTGATTTTAATATCCAAAGGGTGAAATAGATTATGTCATAATCTAGAGATTTGCATGAATGAAATACCGGTACTAACGAACGTATGACAGTATATATCAAGACGGCCTATTAAATACAGACTTAATTTTCCTATACCCATATGTCAGAAACACAACTTGTCGTTGAATGTTATGTTTCAATTGAAATCTGTTAAGTTTTCTCAACCACTTAGAACGACAGTGATTTGTCACAGTCAAGAACGAAATTTCATCACTTCAATCTTTCAGGACCTCTATTGGCTTATGGTCAAGAAGATGAGATCGTCGACGACACGGTTGAAATTGAAGGTGATGATGGCTCTGTGGTACCAGATGATGAGATAGAAGAGGATACTACAAAGGCATCAGCTGATGCTGAAACTGTAATACTCTTCACAAAGCCTGTCATCTCTTCTGCTGCAAATCTAGGTAAGTAGTTATAACACAAGCTGAGTTCAATTAATACATTTTCAAGCATAATGCGCTCTCTCTGTCTTTTCTACTGATAAATTTTAGAAGAGCGTTGAGTCTGAAATGCTGAAGATCATAATACTGAACATACTCTCAATGAGATTTTTACCATCAGTTTCACATTAATTTATACTATTTTGAAAAACAATTACTGAGCACTCATTTTTCATGATCTTTATTTCTGTAGAACTACCTGCTGGGGTATTAGTCGAGTTCTTAGTTGGTTTTACGAATAAGGGTGAAGTGGATTTCACTCTGGATACTGTCGATGCTTCCTTCCGTTATCCTATGGACTTTAACTTCCACATTCAAAATTTCTCAACTATTACGTACAACAAGGTCGTCAAGCCAAATCATGAAGCTACAGTTGCTTACTCTTTCATCCCATCAGAAGTGTTTGCTGGAAGACCTTTTGGGCTCAACATTAATCTTAATTACAGAGATGCTGTGAGTTTTTAAACCTCCTTAATATTCTTAAACTGTATTAAAACTACAATAGCAGGTAAAAATGAACGAAAAATGAGATACTCACAGCCCACCGTTGAGCAAAAAACATTTGTTCCTAACTCAATCATCAATTTTACTGCCTTTCAGAATGGCCTCTCTTTTACTGATGCAGTTTACAATGAAACTATACAAATAGTTGAATTGGACGAAGGTCTGGATGGTGAAACTGTGTTCCTGTACGTATTCCTAGCTGCGTGTGCTATCTTGACTCTAGTCGGTGGTCAGCAGTTGTTGTCTTCTTTTGGACGAAAATCCCGGTTCTCCTCATCTCGTAAGCCACCTGTAGAAATGGGGACATCCAATCCAAACAATGTTGATTACGACTGGCTACCCAAAGACACTCTTAATAGGCTAAGTATGTATTATATGAAAAAAATGCAGAATCAGTTGTGCTGGAATTTCGGAGAAGTTATTTCTCTCCACCGAGCGGAAAGTGGCAACCGTGGCGCTGTGCGAAACAAAGTTGCCGCTTTCCGCCTCTATCGAGGAGAAAAATAGTATACACACTATGGACAGTGAATAAGAAAGCCTCAGATCACATGTTTGTTAACCTCGACTTTGCCTCGGCCAACAATTACATGTCATCTGAAACATTTCTTACTCCACTGCTCTAGGTGTGTAATATGCTATTCTTCGGTATTGTTTTCACTGCTCAATCTTCTGACAGGGGTACTTTCTCTTGCAGGCAAATCTCCAAGAACTCCAAAGCAGAGTCCGAGACAGCGAAAAGCTAAGCGGGCGGCAGGGTCCGATGACTGAATTATGTTTATTTAATTTATACTAGCTATATTTTGAAATCGGTGAAGTTAAATTGAAAATTAATTGTGTAGATATGTCAAGATTCGAAACAACTTCTGTATCAACATTGTATCAAGTCTTAAGAAGAATCACTCATCTTTTTTTCTTTTTTTTTTCCTCTGCTATTTTTCTTTATTCTCCTCTTTTGGTGAAGTGATGTTTTACGCTTGTAGACATTGAGATTTGAAGTCTAGAGAAAAAACCAGTTTTAATACAACTTTTCCTTATAAAATTCAAACCTTTCTATTATTTATTTCACGTTAGTATACTCAGACAAATTAATAAACCAGCTATTGGTAAATGCCTAGATGTGGCAGCCGCAATCGCCAAGCATGGTTGGTCTTCATTCTCTCGTTGAAAACAAATAATGAGTTATATACGTATTCGAACAAAAAGATATAAAAACATGCGATATTACGTACAGATTATAACTGAAAAAGTAGTGTTTGTTTTATGAATAACGTGAGTTACCCCAAGTGTGGATGAAAGTGTTATTTACCTCGCCTTTCAATTATTGAACGAATAGATGGAACAAATGCAATTGCTATAACATTCTACATAATTTGAGAACGTTTAAGGGCGAAATAAACATTTGTAATGGGAAAATACACTTAATTTGGTGAGAGTCACATGGTTATTAGTTTCCTAGATACGTTCGTCTTCCTCAAAATCATTCTATGCAGCCGTTCAATAACATGGATGAATTTGGTTATGAGGTGGATGCAGCAGCATTAGCTCTGGATGAGTTACTTTGAGCAGAATGGAGTAATACATGAAAATTATTCAGTTTCATCCACTGAAGATATGATAATTTTAATATCACTTCAACTTTGAGTGGCTGATAGACAACAGCATTTCCGGCTCTCTCTTCCTATGATTTTAACTTTGATCATCCTAACAGTGTGTCTGCATGTAAGTATAACTGAATCTAATTCAAAGCAGGCACGGATATATGAGGAAAGACTTTTTACTGATGCATCTCTTGTTGATCCATGAGTCTAACAGTGTTTGTCAACTATTGCAGATGGAAAAACTTACAACTTTCAAATCAATGTCGAATATGAATATACATTATCTCGCTGAAAACTGGGAAGTATGAATAGTAGAGCGATTTGGTTGCCACCTGGTTATTGGGACTGTCAAAGGAAGAAGTCTCTGAATCTCATTATTAATCAGAGAAAGGAAGACTTGTCGACTAATTTTGACAATACAGGAATTGGTAAATAAATGTGAAAATCAATCTACTTTCGAAAAAGAGATCTAATTCAATCACAGATTATACAAAGTATTCATAATCACAACAACGTATAAAAATTTTATCAGTTCTTCAGATAGACATTTACGTTAACTAGAGAAAGTCATGTCAAGTTTGACGTTATCACTAATAGACTATATTTAAAAAATATAAATTTGGTGCGGAAAAAACTTATAGCTCTTATTTTTCATATAAAGTATTATAGTTAGGTAACTTTGTTCAACTACAGATTTAATCATATCACTGACTTCTGCAGCTTCTCATAATGACTTTTTCATGGGAATAAGAATGGTTATCACTAATAACTGAAATATTATAAAAAATATTAATGTTTCGCGTATAAAACTTGGTGTATGATCACACCACCAACGCGTCTTTGAACGATGCTTGTAGGTTTTTTGTTGTTTTTATGTAGACCGATGACTTTCATAGTCAGGCTTACTCATGTAGAAAACAACTTTGCCATATCTTTCGTGTTTTGTGAATGACAAGCCGAGAAGGGCTGCTTGCTGCTTGATACATTCTAATTCGCCTTCGTCGAGTCCAGCAGGCAAGGCTTGTCTCAACAAATCTGGATTATTTAGAAAATCTTCACATATGTTACGAACGCATGTCATATACTCGGTCATTTGAGTTTCTTTTTTGACGCCTAAACATCGAGACCAAAGATCTTTTTCGGTTGTTTTGTACTTTCTCATTTTTGAATTCAGCTGAAAGTTAATTGTAAAATTGTCAGCAATGGCTTTAACAGAAGGAATGATGTGAGCATGTACTGTCATGGTGAACGAAAACTTAAATTAACCTCCTTGATTTCATCAATGACTCTCCGATTTTGTGGCTCCATCATTCTGGCATGGTGCAATTCTTTCATTGCTTCGTCATATTCGCCCATAGTCATTAGTGCCTTACCATGACTGAAACAAAAATATTTATAAAACGTAAGTTTATAGGCTCTATTTAGTGGACTTAAAAGATTGTTTCTTGCATTATAAGGGAACGCTACCACTATCAAAGTAATCACGTACGTAAAATGTGCTTTAGCATTCGGTATTGGGGCATTCCTACATGCTAGGCAGGCTCTGCGTGGCTCGTTCAGCTTGTTATAACAGATACCCAAGTTCACATAAGCTTTGCTTAAAGCCTTCTGCTGCTTATCCTGCTCTTCCTGATTTTTCAAGTGAACGTTCTCCAAAATTTGTATCACTTTTTTATACCTGAGCATTCAGTTATTCAGAGCATAAGAGAATAAAAAGTAAATGTGCAAGTGATCGTTTATTATCAACCATCTCAGAATTTACGAACCCTCTGATGGCTTGTTTGATCCGTTTTCTATTAAAATCATCATTAGCAGTTATATGGAAGGCCATGGCCTTAGGGAAAGATATTGCCAGGGATCTTCTTTCTTCTTTGTCAAGGCTTTCGTACGTATCAGCAGCTGCATTGTCAATGAAACTCTCCAAAATAACAATGAACAATACGTCTTCATTTGGAGGGATTCTTGGTGGACAACCCATGGCTCCATAAGCATAATCAGAATTTATCACAAACACAGACTGCTCGTACTTTTTCATTGTCTGAATCCCAATGTCCAGCCCCGGAATCAACATTCCTTGGTTTAATCGGATTCTTTCAGATGATTGGCGAAAAACTGATGAATCAAATGGTTCATCTCTGTACTCAAAATACCCCCAGTAAGTTATCGTGACCATAGCATCCTTTGGGACTACATCACCGACACCCGGTTTTTTTACAGCTTTAAACACCTATGGAATAAGGCAGAAAAATTTTTGTAAAAGCACCAAAGAAATGCCATCCAACGAATTTGCTACAAAATTTGGTAAGAAATATAAGATACACATTAGAATTACTTTTTCATTGCCAGAGATATCAATCATGGTGGCTCTTAATGATTCGAAGCTAAGTCCTACAGGGACAATTGTCTCATCTGCCTGATCATTGTTGTCATCATCACTATTGTCATTAATATTCAAAAAACGCAGCATATCTGCTCCAGACATTTTAGAATTACCAGTAAAACCAAAAATTTCATCTTCTTCTTCATCGTTGTTCAAGTCACTCCCCACTTCCAAAATCATGTTCGGCTCTTTCAAAAGTTGACTAAAAAAATAATACAAATCAAACAATTGTATCTTGGATGTTTGGGAGCAAATAAATTATTTAGGAAAAACGAAATTCGAGTAGCCAGGTATGTCAGAACAGGTCTAGAAGATGAGTCGTATTACAAATGGAATTTTCAAACGTGAATATATATTTACGCAATCGTAAATCCTCGCTGGCATTGCGTGTTCATGTTAAAATTTAAAAATTTCTTGTTTCTTCCAAGCGAAATGATGAATTTCTTGATTCACCCAAGGAGGGATCTTCTTGGATTCGTAATAGTGTGGTACTTCTTCGGCTTATGCTTGGACAACGCTTGGACAACGAAATAGCTCTTGGACGTACGACGTACAGTGGCTCTACCGCCGTAGAGCCATGAATTTTGTGATCGAGGCCTGCCTCTCCCTCAAAGGTTCCTTTTCCGGCCGGTTTGTAGTTGTTGCTTCATCCGAGCAACTCCGGTGCTCCAGCAGTTCGGTAGTTCGTCTGTTGCGTACTCATTCGTCGAGTGGGTTGTGACATTTTTTTCTGTTGTTACAAGATGTTTACATGGTCGAACTGTGAAAAATTTGGCGAAATTTTAAAAAATTCAACTTATAAAACTGGGATGAAAGAATTACGGAAACTCGAGTAATAGAGAGGTACGTGTTTTGTGCTCGTTTGTGTTAGGGTGTGTTTATAGCCTACAAACCCTGACATAGCAATGGCGTTTTCTGTCTATCTAAATGCTGTTCCAACAGTTACCACCTCGTTATTTAAATTTTAATAATTCGTCCGAGATTCTTTTGCGCCGCAGGATATCCAACAGTTGTCTGAAATCGAATCAAGTGTCCGTAATGATTTCGTACGTGTTATTAGTGGATGGACATGATCGATGATTCTGTTGGATATTCTTGGTCGCTCAAGTTTTTGGATTCGTAGTGGGGTGAGCGCCGACAGCCGACTGGACGCGAACCAGATCGAAAATAGCCGAACTCGGAAATGCGACCGCCGAGTTGAGCGGTACCTGATGCCTGCGCGATGTCGCGAGCCCTCCGGTCTTGTTTGCTCCCGTTGCGGGCTTCCCAGTTCCCGCCCTGTGTCCCATCGCCGACCTTTGAACCTCGTCCTCGCCTCCATCCTCTCAAGCCACAGAGCGAAATCTGGGTATAATGATCGATGAGCATGTGCTGGACGACGCTGTTTGTTAACGTTAAAGGGGAAAACTGACAACGCCGACGTTGATGTCGATTAACAATCATATCCTTCATCTGCGTCCAAAATAATCAGTAAACACTATTTTCAAAATATCTATGATCACCCATCGGATTTTCCAACAATTACTTCATGCCTAGGTAGTAACTTACGCTTTTAGAAAATGCAATGGCTTGGGCTAAAGATTTACCATCTTCAAAATCGTGTCGAACGAGATTACTAAAGTTCTGAGAGATTATTCAAATGTGTTGAACAATGTGAGTCTTTATCATTTATATTGTATACTTTGAATTTAAACATTTCGTCTTGTCATTTGGATAGAGAGAGGTAAGTCCGGGCCAAGCCATGGAGGACGAAGAACGTTTGGAAGGAGAGGAAGAAATGGATCTTGATGAAGCAACCGATGGCGAAGATGACGATGAGGATGCCAGTGGAATCCCTATTTCACCAGCAAACTCTGATCAATTACTTGGTCCAGTTTCAACCCCTGGCAGCAGTTAGTATCTATATTGACATACATTACGTTTGTTATCTATTCATTATTTATGATAAGATCACACTTTATTTTAATTTTGAATATTGCTCTGCTGAATCGAGGTTGGAAAAGTCTTAAAAACAAAATGGCAGCCTGGCTGGTACAGTAATAAATTAACAATGTCATTAGAAATTTTACAAAGGCATCGAATTGCTAATGACAGAGGTCAAATGTAAATGATCAGAAGGCTTGGGAAATTCCATGTATTCTAAGTAGCGGTTGTGATGATTCAAATTTGGAAATTGTAGGGTTGTAAAAAACCTATAAGTAAGCTATTTAAATACGACATGTTGGCGTTAATTTGAATGTATGATTGTGTCGAAATAGTTTTTTTTATTACTAACAATTGTTTCAAAAATTTTCAGCTATCCAAGATGAGGTTTTCCATGATCCACTACGTTACCAAAAATTTCCATTTCCTGGAGGTAAACCACTGAACATCAGGCGCGGTCCTGGCAGGCCCAGAAAAGAGAGACCTCTTGTACGGGGAGTGAGAAGCCGACCATTTGGCAGGGGAATGACCAGGGGCAAGGGGTAAAACATTGCTTCTAGAAATTTTACATTACCACTCAAATCTCATTTTAAAATTGCAATGGCAAACTTGCAATGAGAAAGACCTAGTGTTAATAAATTTTGATAAGCTGCTAACAAACTACATAACTTCATTCTAGATTTGGATATATGCGAGGTATCCCACGCCGTACAAAGAGTAAAGATGATGACACGCATTCGGAATCCCCAAGCCCTCTGCGGGTCAGTGATGATCTCATGGGTGACGGAGAAGGATCTGGGATGGACCGGTCAATGCCAGCGCCGGAGGAACCGCCCTATTTTCCAGAACAATGGTATGCATCTGAGAATATTATGTAGTGGAATAAATGTGGTATGATGTCTTGAATATGAAAGATATCTGCAGTATAAACTAGTCTAGTCACCTAGATGAGCACTACCGCAACTTACCTTTGATTACAAAGGCTTCTTAGCTCAAAATTTTATTCAGGCCAGGAAAGGTGTGTTCGTTGTGCAATTTGGGGGAGCGAAGTCAACTGGGGCAGGGTGAGCTGCAGCGATTGTCCTGCCCCGAAGGTTTCACCCCAGAGAAGAACGTGGTTAAAGAAGAAATATCTGAAAGTCTGTTAGACATTTCTTCTGCTGGAGACAAAAGCCCTCGTGCCGGTGGTTCTGGAGCCGTTACCTGTCGTCGGCAAAAAAGTTTGGCCAAATGCAGGTAGCATACATTCCTCATGTGTTTCCAAAGTTGTTGAAATGTGTATTAATCTTGCTTTTTAGTTATTTGATTCCTCATCTACTTATTTTATTATGTCGAGAGCAAAAAGCAAGTTGTACTTTATGTTTTAGCTGATAACTAATAATTGTACTTTGTTGCACATAGAAACCCTAGTCTTACAAATTTTACGGAACCGGTGGAGGAATTGAGTATTGTCGGCTACTCAGATGAACCAGAGATAGGAACTCTATTTGAACCTACACGAAACTTTTACATCCATAATTCGTGCGCCGTTTGGTCAATCAGCAATCAGGAGTTAGTACCTGAAACTGTAAGCCGAGCAGTTGTGGTTGGTTCTTCACGCCGTTGTGCCTACTGTTCTCATTATGGGGCTAGCATCCCTTGTAAGGTTAGTACTTAATATGTTTTGTGCTAACCCAACGCCCTCATTTTAGATTACACTCTCCCATTTTAAGTCATTCAATTGACTCGAACAATAAAAGGAGTAAATAATTATTTTCTATCCATTCTATTTGGCTAATTTCACGTCTATTCTATCAAATAGGTGGGATCGTGCAATCGTTATTTTCATTTGCCATGTGCCGCAGCGTCTGGTTGTTTTCAAGATACCAAAACGTTAAACTTATTCTGCAGTCAACATCTGGGCCAAGTTCCGCTTTTGTGTGAGTATGACCTTGTTAATAGTATCAATCATTTACATAACAGTGATTGCCTAAATAGAATCACAATTCTCAGCTCGACATCCAATTGGGATGGTTATTGAGAATTCGCCACTTCTGAATCCTGCCAGTATTTTATTATCAAGTTCAAACATTAATTGTCAAGCTTAGGTCTTTCCATACCAATGGCAAACTAACACCTAGTGACATTTCCACAGTGAATGGCGATATAAGTTGCATGCAATGTTTCGGCATGGGTGACGTTTCCAACTTGGTGATGTGTTCAATTTGTGGACATCATTATCATGGCAGCTGCGTTGGCCTGGCCCTCTTACCAGGAGTCAGAGCAGGCTGGCAATGCGCGGCCTGCCGTGTTTGTCAAGTGTGCCGCCAGCCAGAGGAGGCTTCTAAAGTTATGCTGTGTGAACAGTGCGATAAGGCATATCATCCTGGCTGCCTGCGACCCATAGTCACTTCTATACCCAAATACGGTTGGAAATGCAAGTGCTGTCGAGTGTGCACTGACTGTGGATCGCGTACCCCAGGTGCAGGTCTTTCTTCTCGATGGCACGCTCACTATACAGTGTGTGATTCGTGCTATCAGCAGCGTAACAAAGGTTTTTCCTGTCCACTTTGCCGTAGAGCGTATCGTGCGGCAGCCTATAGAGAAATGGTTCAATGTAGTTCTTGTAAAAAGTTCGTCCATGGTACATGCGATCCTGATGCAGATCCGATAACTTATCAACACCGTAAAGAGGCAAAGCCAGAATATGAATACATTTGCCTACAGTGTAATCGAATGGCCCTTGTCAAACGTAAAGACAATACCGATGATTACGGAGGTGATTCGAGCCTCACGGCTTCTCAAGAGAGTTTATACGGTGACGGGGATTCTTCAGAGTTTGATTATCAGGGAGGAACAGAGGAAGCACTCTATTCCATTGGATTAGGAAAAGGAAAGCCATTCTGTGCATCTAAAATTGCAAAAAAGAAGCTCGGTCTTGGAGGGGGAGTTATAGGTCGACCGAAAGGAGTTGGCAAATTAGGTTATCAGAAGAGACAAAAAATGACCGAGTTTGGTCGAAAGAGGGGCCCTAAGGCTAAAATGCGGGGTATATTTGGTGTACCTGGATTGGGATTACAGGTGAGCTGTTTTGACAATATTATTAAGGAGTGTACCTGACCACCTTACATTTCCATTTACACGTCTAAATAAAGCAAATTCACATCAATAATGAAACCGAAGTTTAATACACGGTTTTTACATTTAAAATTTTAGAATTTCGAACCAGTATTCATTCTATGATTTTAATTAAGGCTATCATGCCGCTACCTGTTGATGGTGATTTTGTATGCATGTGAATTTCGGGTTGCAGAGGCCAATGTCGGATTCATTTTCAAAATCGGAGGAGGAGCCAGGTGTAGAAAACAGATTAGTCTTATGCTCAGCAAAAGATAAATTTGTTTTAACCCAGGATATCTGTGTGATGTGTGGGGCAATTGGGACAGATCAGGAGGGTTGCCTGATTGCCTGCGCGCAATGTGGCCAGTGTTATCATCCATATTGCGCCAACGTTAAAGTTACAAAAATCATATTGCAAAAAGGATGGAGGTGTCTTGACTGCACGGTATGCGAAGGCTGTGGAGAGAGGAATGACGAAGCACGGTTGATACTGTGTGACGACTGTGATATCAGCTATCACATTTATTGCATGGATCCGCCATTAGATTACGTTCCTCATGGCACTTGGAAATGTAAATGGTGTGCTCAATGCCAGACATGCGGTTCAAACGACCCTGGATTCAACAGTGATTGGCAAAAAAGTTACACTCAGTGTGGCCCTTGCGCCTCACATACCGCTTGCGCCTCCTGCCAGGTGGCATATAACGAAGGCGAGCTCATCATTCAATGCGTTCAATGTGAGAGATGGTTACACTGTGCTTGTGATTCTATTGAGACAGAGCTCGATGCTGAGAAGTGTGCAGAAGAAGGTTATAATTGTATACTTTGTCGTCCAAGAGATGTTCCACCACCTCACATTTTATGCAACTTACCAAAACCTTTACCTCATAAATATCCACGCTCACCACCACCGGTATCCCATAGTCCTGAACTGTACAAGCCATCTCCGCAACAGTATTTAGTAGATGGCGTTTATCTGTCAGAGGCTGGAATGCTCCACATCAAGTCATTGACTTTTGAACAACAGCAAACGCGTAAGAAGAGGAGAAAGATGTTGCCTTTGCTTGACAAAGAAGCAGGAATAATGGCCACGATCGAGTCCGTCGTTGCTGGTGGCAGTCTTGATAATTCTCTAGAGGATAACGGTAAATTGGATTTATTAGATGTCAAAGAAGAGCCAATTGAAGTTCTTAAAGAAGGAATGGTATGGACCGCACGTGGAGATCAACCACCACCTGAAGGATTTAGCATCTATACCACAGAGAACGGTGTGACTGTTCTGAGACGCAAACGACAAAGAAATTTACAAAAACTTGGCATTGGAGGATTTGTTGTCCGATTGAGAACTCGTAAGGAAAAGGAAGAAGATGGAGATGGCGACAAACCATCTGATGGATTGTTAGGGATCGGCGAAGACAAGCCTCGTCGTAAACCTCAGCGGAGGAAACCAAAGACAAAACTCTCCGAGTGTTTTCCACTTTATATGCAAGAAGCATTTTTTGGTAGGGATCTGATGGACACTACCAAGGATAAAGATATTGGTAGTAGCAGTGATTCTGATAGCGAGCGCAACGTTTCGAGTAATGCGGATACGATACAACTCTCGCAAGATGAACTCAAGGCGATTGAACAAGTCAAGGCTAAGCAAGAAAAAGAAGAAGAAAAGATACCTAGTGAGACATCAATTAAACGCGAAGAGATTATGGAAGATGAAGGCAGTGACACTGAAGCCCTTGGTGATATTCTACCAATTTCTGGTGATTTGTTGGACAGTGATCTGGTTAACACTATCATGAATGAGCCTGATGAAGATTTGGCAAAAGCTAGTGAAGCGCTAGAAGAACTGGAAGACACATCAGGTCCAAGCAAAGATGAACTCACTGACATACTAAGTCCACACTTCAACTTGGAATCAATGGTCAGAGATACCGGTAAGTTATCAACCATCTGTCATGTTTATCTCTTCTTATGCCATCAATTAGAGGCAGATTTCGTGGTTTTGCATGCATTAGTAATTTTAGATGCTTACCTGAAATTACTAATTGATATTTACAATTTTTAGGTTTGCCAAACATGGACAGTAAAGATGTTGAAGAAATATTTAAGGGAGTACTGACCGATGAATCACAGGAATCTCAAGAGTCATCTGTTTTCCCTGCACAATCTCAACCATCACATGTCCCATCTTCATCGACACCGCTGGTATCACCATCACCTCATCCAGGTATATGAATTTCGTTGCTAACTGTTGAAAAAAATTTTCACATATTGCACAGGTATTCTCTTCATTATTAATGCAAATCATAGAGCAAATTGGTATAAAAATTTTCATGAACTCATCATTGTAGGATTGCAATCTGGTCTAACTCTAAGTAGACCACAGGTTTCTGTTGCGCTGCCCCCGGTTGGACAGCCTAATCTAAATTCCCCGATGAGTTTCCCACCACCATCTCCGTATCATTCAGAATACAGCAAGTAAGAAATCACCATATCCTTACTCCAATATTTTATAATTCTTACAGGATTGAACTGCCTAAATAATTATAAATTTTGAACCATCCAACAGCAGTCCGCAATTCAGCCCTGCTTTTTCTGAACCACCCAGTCCTTGGTTGAATCCAGAAGAAGAAGTGGCAGTGCCTACTGCTGGTAGCGGTGCAGCCATCACTTATAATCAACGAAGCAACCTCAAAATGGAGGCTGATGAGGCTCTTGGAAGTGGGGCAACTATATCTGCAGTTTTGTATGCAAACCTTAACCATCCTGAATGGAAAGCAGAATATCCAGGTAAAACAAATCACAAATTCCGGATACCTTTTATCCCTAATTTTAAGCGAGCTAACTGAATTTGAGAATTCATATCTTGCAATGGCTCTTGTATTCAATTACAACAAGTTTCTCTGAATAATCATTTCTTGTCAATAGTACTTCTTGAAATGTCGCATTCTTTAGCAGGTTTTAACAAAAACGTCATCGCGATGTTAGTAATAGTTATAGTAGACTGACTTCATTGTTGGGAAGTTTATTGAAAGTTTTCATTCAAAGTACATACATCCACCGTTTCTACAAGTTTTTTACATCTACTTGAATCTGTAAGAATTCATGGATTATAGGCTTTTGATCATAGTGACAAAATACTACAAAGTACGAACACAACTCAATTCTTCTGCATGGTTTCATTTATTATTCATTCTCACTCTGCCATTCATTCATTGTCATTTTGTTGCCAAATTATATTTCGAATGTTGGAAACTAGGATTCATTTATGCTGGCAGATCTCATAAATTTACCAAAAATGAAATGAAATGTCTTAATAGAATAACGACTATACTAAACTTTCGTCAAACTATTCTAATTAAAAATAATTATGACACGTTTTAGCTTGGTCCGAGCGCTGTAAACAGATACTGAAGAGATGGCGTGCCTTACCTACTGAAAAGAAGGCCCCTTACCTGACTCAAGCCCGAGACAATCGAGCAGCGATTCGAATGAAGAAAACTCAGCAGGTATGGATATTATGTTTTGTGAGAATAGCCGCATTTAATCAAAAATAAACGGTAAAACGGATTCGCATTTTACTGTAATAAGTTGTGTCAATTTTCGAGGGTGTCTTTGTGCTAACATACAAGTCAGACTAACAGCTAGTCCTTTGTGTTACATTATGCTCCACTTAGTATTATTCGCTGTAATTAATATCTGATATTTTTCATAAGCTTACTTGCATACCGAAAGACTATGAAATATTCAGACAATACTGGCTTTATATTCGTTCAATTGATAAACTCGGCGTTATTAACACGTCGATGAATTTGCTTTACACAAAAAAAAGTGAATCAAGCCACAAACGTGAGTATCTCAGTCTTAGTGCAGTTTGTTCTTTTTTTTTCTCGATAACGAAGCATTAATCCAACTGGCACCCTAGACAGTTTTACGATCAATTAATCGGATTAATTTTTTTTTAATTGATATTTTGAAATGAAGGATACGTTACATAGAATTTTTAGATATCATTCTCAGAAGATTACTTTGATTTTATTCTCTATATTTTCATTGGGTTATGATATGTGCGGATGAAGTATATGTGCCACGGGAATTTTTCTATAAAGGGTTCCGATAAAAAGGAATCCTTGTAGGGCCAGTTTACTGACATTGATCGATACTCAATCTGTTCATTTTATATTCAGCAAATTTTGGTGTTATTTGTTATTTTCTTCACTCATATTATTTCACTCATTGACTAACTTAGTGATTGTAAAGATGGTTAGAAATCATATGACCCGAATTGTTCGATATCGCCTCTGTTTATTGACGTTTTGCTCAGCATACTCAGCTGTACCATTATTACTTACGTGTTAATCTAGCTGTCAACTTTGTTTTACATTTTTTCAATTCTTGCCGGATTTTTAAATTGCTGATTTAGTGTTCTGGAGCCATACAAAAACCACAGCCTAGTACATATTATTTTTCAGTAAAAAAAAGACTATCAGGTGCAATTTATTTTCCATTGTATATATTACTTCAATACATCAGCATGAAGTTACTTGCTTCGTTGTGCTCAAATATCGGTGCTCAAACATCGCAAATAAATTGTTTGTCGCGAATCATACAGACAGACGAATTCAAGTCACTTCCCAGCGCTTATCAATGGCATAAAAATCATGGTTTCAATGGATGATGACCGCGGTACAGATAGTCAAAGGTTCCTCATGAAAAATTTCGGATTCATCAGTACAGTTAAAAAAAGAATACAGAACGGTTTAGTTTCCGATCAAATATTCTCACTTGACCAAGTGACATACGAGCCTGGCAGGTAAGGCGAGGGGAGCGGAGAGGATTAATAAATTTGAATTAGAATTTCTCTTATTATTCGGATCAAATGTAATTTGACCATTATCACTATCACGATTATGATGATTATTTTAAATATCTACTATTGTTAGTATTATTATTATTCTTGTCAGTACTAAAACCACCACCATCTTCATCATTTTTATTGTCACTGTCAGGATTATTACACTATTGATGCCATTATGTAACATCGTAATACAAATCGGTTGTATTCATTTATATGATATCGCTTGTCATTACTAAAATGCGCCATGGCTCGTGGGATGACATTGAAACCAGCAGGCAGGCAGGTATTAGTTTTACCCTGATGACATGATTGTGTCATGAGTTGTAACACATGTCTTTGCCAATATGGGAGAATATTAGGTTTTAGGAAAAACAAACCCATGAAATTTTTAAATGTAAAAATGTGTGAATGAGGCACCCCTTGAACCGACAGATACCTAAGGATTTACCAAGCACGACCCCAGTCACTGCAACAAGCGCACCTACCATCACCACCAAACCTGTCACAACTATAACATCGGCTCAAGTATCTTCAGTAGTAACAATGGCCACTAGTCAAAAGCAAATTGGACTTTTGGCCTCTGTCATCGGCGATAAGTCACAGGAGAAGACTGGGGTAACTGGGTCTGCAACGGCAGTGTCAGGGGCGACACCGAGCAGTGTTCATCTAGCGGAGGTGTGTGCGGTGCAGGGACCGCCGAGGCAGCTAACATCTCTCTCCCCAAGCCCATCCCCTACACTTTCCATGCCACCTGTTGTGCCTAGACCTAACTCTATCAACTCTGTGAATTCCATTAACAGTCTGGTACACCAAGAGGTAGCCGGTGGCCAGGCTAAAATAGCACAGTTGCCAGCCACGCCTTGCACAACAGCTTCTTACTGCAACCCAGGGGGTGGTGAAGGGCAACACGATAAATCACCGTCTCCATCACCCTCGCCATCACCTTCACCTTCGCCATCCCACCAACGTTCCATACCTATTCATCCTAGTCACTCCATTAATGCTGTCCATTCAATTCACCCTGTGATGGGTACAAGCGGCGTAACTAACAATATCAACAGCATCCTTCAGGCATCCCCCCAGGTGGGGTCTAACTCTATTCGCCAATTATCCTCGATAGACCACCAGATTAGAGTACTCACCCCATCTGAAATCATGCGCACACTCCCATCCCTCAGCCAGGAGCACTACGATCCGCCACCCACTGCAATTATTCACACTGTACCTGTACAGGCCCCGCCTATGGTGAGCCACCCATACTGTGCCTACAGTGTCTTGCCTTGTCACGTATCTGATCGGAGTCTAGTATATCATTTTTATTTGTTATTATTCAGGCTATTAAGACTTCTCCTTTTCGACTCTTCAACTTTTCTTTATCAACATTCTTTTTATATTTTTTTTATAGAGCAATCGAGTTTGTATGAAATCTTTATATTGGAGTAAGAAGTCGCCTTATCATTATTTTTGTTGTACGCATACATACTTGTAATAGGTATGTATGCACTGATTTTATTCTCATCCCATTCACTGTTATACAATGATTTTTTGGAATGATCGGATTATTAGCAAGTCTTCTGTTATTCAAAGTACCATAAGTTTTGAGTGGCTGTTACAATATAGCTCGAGATATGGTTGTGCTTCAGAATCCGTTATCATCATTATGGTTGTCGCCGTGATTATAATTAATATTGTTATTCGTTTAGTAATATAAAATTTATTCTTCATTTCTCAAATCCTCCTTGATTCAATGAAAATCAGCTCAACCAAGCTCTTATCCAGTGGCATGCTCAAGACATCTGGTAGCGGACTTTTTACACAATGTAAAAGTCATGATTTTTTGCCCATTCATTTCAATCCTCACAGATCTACCAGAGTGAAGCAACCCCGTCTTTGATTCTACATCCTTTCCTCACATTCACTATCCTTCAACCTAACCATTCTGCTTTTTTTTCAATACTTTTGTGGGTGAATATAGCTTTGTATTGTATTGTTGTATCATTAATTTGTCGTTTATCCATTATTAGGTTGATTTCATCATAGCTTACACAGGCTACCGTTGTTTCATATTCTCTTTATCTTCACTTCTGTTGAATGAAAGTTTTACATCTAAACTTTTATTAATATTTATTTCAAAGCTCTCGTTTGCCTGGTAGGTGTATTCCTCAATTTTTGAGACTGTAGTGGCCAAATTTCGAGAACCTCATTGATAACAAATCTTATACCATAAAGTGTGGTGCAATTCACGTTCCACATTAGAACATTATCCCAAACTATTCATATATGCTGTATCAACCCAGCAATAGCTCAAATAAATGATTCTGTGTCTGCTTTGTTAGTTATCGGCAAAAACTGGAAAAGGGTTCTGAAACAGTATGCAAAAGGATGCTTTGTATTGAAAGATGCTGTTGTTGTGAGATTGGAAAAGTTTACAGGCTTTGTAAAAAAATCCTGTCTTTTCCTAGCCCAAGAACATACTGGCAAATTGTACGTAGCTCTGAATGCTTGCTGTGATATTGTCTTATTCCAGGCTTCAATTGGTTGGGCAGGGAAAGCTTAACAACAAACTTCAACCTTAACTTTTTATTCTTTTAAAATTCTGGCCAAATAAAAATTTCTGAATATAGCTGCAGATTTTGGTTACTCAATCGAATCTTCGTGAAATGAAATAGAGGACTTTCTTTCTATTCCCGATTCCTTGCATGTACTTTGTTTTGTATCATGGTATGATGAAAAATCAGGTTCGCTGATAATTTTTTCCTAGTGTAACAGGACTTGAGTGTAAATCATTTCTTGTTTGTAATTATTTTAGATGGTGGCTGGTTGTTGTCTCCGATATGTTGCTGAACATATTAATTTATTAACATATTTTCATTGTGTCGAATGTTGAGATTTTAAGTTTAATTTTGGCTGGTTGTCATTGAAGCTCGCATTCTTTCGCAATTTAAGTCGCTTAACTTTGTATCTAGCCATATGATCATTACTGCATTATCAGGAAGCCAACCAAAACTATCAAATTTATCAGAGTGTTTTATGAACCGTTATAGATTTTGCTAATGAATGAGAAGATGGAGTTCCAAGACATCTTTTCGCAATGTCACTGGTATCTTCAAGAACTAAATTAGTTCCATTTTTAAGAACTTCGAGCAGAATAAAAAATGATCTGTAGCATTTTGGGATTTCATCAGACTTGTGGGGAAATGAAGGGCAGGGGAATGAGTGATTAAGATTTTCAAATAGTTTCTGTTGTAATGATCATGTGGCATAGTTTGAGGCAAAGTGTAATGATTTTGTTTTAACAGGAGCAGGATAGGCTGTCAAACAGAGACCGATCGAGCCGAGAGGCAGAGCAGGAACGACAATGGAAACAACTCCAGGCACTTCGTCAGCAGCAAGCCCAAATGCAACAGCAAGTTATTCACGAACAACGTGTGCACGGTAATCATAATCCTTGACAGGCTATAAAAAAACTTTTCTTTCCAAGAGTTTCAACAATCAGAAATTTTTCCTCTAAAAATTTTACTGTTTTAATTTTTTTGTTCTTTACTTGGGTATCAAGTAATAAATGATATCTGAGGTGGTTGATAATGATTCCTTTTTTTAAATACTTTGTTTGTTTTCTTTCTCGACTTACATCTCACATTTTTAATATTCATCTCTAATGCTTTGTTCTAATTCAATAGCTATGGCTAGAGTACACAGGCAGATCAATGAAGATGGTACTACTCAAATGACGCCTGAAAATCCGCCTGGATTAACAACTCAATTACAAGTCTCTACAGCTCAGGTGAATATCCGAAATGAAATATAATCTTAAAGTAATACTCTTCAGTTTGACATCATTTTCTTCAACAATATATTTGATTTATTTCGTATTCTTTTTGCAAATGAAAACGAATCATATTAATTTTTTTCCATAAGGATGCTAATCACTTGGGTCCAATGGCATCGCCCTCTCCTGGATCCCGTGGAACGTTTGCAACCCCTCCAATCAAAGTTAACAGAAGCGTAGCTCCGCAAAGTCCGCTACAAGGTATAACTCGTCTGCCAAATCAACAATGCGCTACAGTTAATCGGCAGGTCGGTTCTGTTGTACGAGCTGGTATGCCCACTAGTTTTGCGCAACCTCCATCCCCCTTTTCACCACAAGCCCCCCAATCTCCTCATGATTTTCCGCAATCTCCGGCGGCCTCTCAATCGCAAGACCAATTTCAGCGCTTTGAAACTTCCGAACCATTTAATCAAACTTCTCAAACGTCAAGGCCGCCATTTGCGAGTACACCTTCTTATGTTACCTCACCTCGAAATGATCCTTTTCCTCAACCCCCCGGTACTCCTCGACCGCTGTTTAATGCCCCTACGCCTCGTTCTTCACCTCACGTTTACGCCCCATCTCGGACTCCTGATCCTTACAGCGCTCAACCGCCCACTCCGTCCTCGGCTCCCAGTTATACCTCACCTCGGCCAGATTCAAGACAAGAACCTCAACCTCCAGAGCTATTCAATCAACAACCGGAAGTTAATCGACAACTACGTGATCTACTTCAACGGCAACACTTCAACAAAAAATTGGAACCCCTTGGCACTTCGTGGAGTCAAGGTATCTCTGCAGATGTCACAATGGTCCTGTTTCATCAAACATTCGTTCTTCATCATTTGTTCATATTTACTTAGATGCTCATGGTGGGAACGAAAATCCCCAACAGCAATTTGATGGGAACCATACCCAGCTTCCTCAACATACACAACCACCGGGGAGCACTGGAGAAGGTACCTTCAGGCAACCGCTTCCGCCTGGAATCGTGAGGCCACGAATGCCAATTCAACCTAATGTTCTCATACGCAGTCCTGGTATAATCACCTTTGTTTAATAATTATATATTCCTAGATCTTGAACAAATTTATCATGAAACATGTCATCTGCAGGAATAAATGTGAGATTACCGGTTAGTGGGAATATGGATGCCAGGTTGCAAGGCATTGAATCTCGTAAGAGAATGCTCTTGCAACGACCACCGGTCTCTGCTGGAATGTCGCAGCAGCATTATCAAGGTGGCCAACTTTTGCAACAACGTATGCCTGGTCCGCGAAATCCACTAGCAGAACAGTTTGACATTTTACAGCAACAAAGGTTCCCAGGTATAAGATACTCAAGACATTGCATATTATGATTAACCCCTGTAACCTCCTGATGATGATGATGATGTAAGTCCCTGATGAGATGTATGATCAATTCAAATTATCGAATCCTGTGCAGAATCATCGCAAGTACAAGGGCTGGGCCAACGATTAGTGCGACCAGGACTTGATAATATGAGCCAAAATATTAGGATGATGGGAGTATCAGGGATAACCAGACCCCCTGTGATACCTTCCACTGTAACAGAAGCCAACGTGACCACTTCAGAAGCTTCTGAAATTCCAGACAATGTGACAGCAGAGCTTGAAAAACTTGAGCAAGAAGGTGCACCAATGGTAGAAGTGGAAGGTGTCAGTGCTATTCTAGGTGACTTGGCTGACGATGATGACGAGCTTTTAGGTAAAATGATGTGTTATGTAGACATTTGGATGATGAATGATAATTCACCTTAGTGAAATAACGTTTCTACTAATGAGCTCACTTTTCATTCTAGCCGAGATGGGCGCTGATTTCAACATATTGGAGTACGCAGATCCAGAATTGGATAACATGACTGGTGGTGAAAAGACTAATATATTCGATCTTGACTTAGAGCAAGTTGAAGTGGAAACTAAAGAAGATAAGCGAAAAAAAGGGGTTAAAGAAGAACCGAAATCTGAAGATTTGGGTGGTACAACGACTGCCCATGCAGAAATTAGAGAAACAACGGCTAGTAATGTAGCACTGTCTCCACAAGAAACAACACCAAACATACGATCACAAGTGCAAACGTTGTCTTCAACCCCTCAAACAACAATCCAACAACAACCAACAATTCTACCGCAAGCTGCTAATCCACAAGCTGCAGTGGTGCAGCAGCAGATGCATCAACAAGTTCAACAAGCAGCGGCTATTGGAAGACCAATGCCCGCTGGCACCAGACTCATTTCACCTGATGGAGCAGTTGGCGTTGTCACTTCCTCCAATACTGTAACAGTTAGCTATCCCTCAACATTTCCTCGTCATCAGCAACGAATACCTCAATCTCATGTACAGAGTAAGTATACTTTTACAGATTTTGTATGCTTTGTGAGGTTCATTCTGGATGTTTGCAGTTTTAATTTATATTGATTGATTTCCGTTTACAATCTTGGACTTTCTTGATAATCAACGTAATATATTTATAATTGTATTAATAAAACTGCTTTTTGTTAGCAATACAGCAGCAACAGCAGCAGCAGCAACAACAGCAACAGCAGCAGCAACAACAACAGCAACAACTACAATTACAACAGCAACAACAACAGCAACAACAACAACAACAGCAACAACAAATTCAACAACAACAGCAGGCACAAAAACAACAGCAACCACAGAAACAACAACAGCAGCACCATCATCAACAGCAACAACACCAACATCAGCAACAACAAAAACAACAAGAACAACAACAGCAGGTACAACAGCAACAGCAACAACACCAACAACAATTGCAACAACATCAGCAGCAGCAGCAGCAGAGACTGGGAATGCGAGTGGGTGCTGTTCCTGGTGTTCCGGGTCGCGTAGTATCCGTTGGACATATCGTTGGACCGCGCACACCGTTGGCACCTCCTCCACCACCGCCATATCCTGGACCTCCGCCACCATATCCAGGACCTATACCGGTGCGTAATTACTGATGTTCTTTACATTTCTTGACCCATATGCATCGCTTTCAGACTATCTGTTTACAATATATGTTAACACGTTTGACTCTAACTGCCAGTTATTCATTCCATGATTTAAATCAGATTAGCCAAAGATCGCTTTCGATATTTGGTGGAAGTAATTTTTGCTAGTCTGAACAAGTTCACTAACAGTGTTTATTGAAGTTTGGATAGTTTGGGCTTTTGGATTTGTGAAGTTCTTTTACCTTTTATCCAATTAGAATACCGAAAAAATTCGAAAACGAAGTCTATCAGATAGTATTGATATTCTAATGAGTTCAGTGATGAATATAAATGTACAGCAATTCATATTTAATCACACCACATGTATACATGCAGAGTCACCAGAGGTGTCCAAATAGGCAGAGACTAATTGCCGTCATGCCACGCTGCTATAGTCAATGAATAGCGAGAATAATCCCATAGGCAAAGGAACATTCGATAACATAATGTAGGAATAAAATATTAATACGATAGACCGGCTATCGTATTCATCGATACGTTCACAGAACCATTGAAATTGATGATCCTCTAGAACAATGATATCGACGTACTCATCTCTCTTGGAATTCATTGTACGATTGTATGGGATAAATCTCTGCAGAAGACCGGCGAATAGGATCACTTGTGAAACCAACACAATATAGTTCAACCTATCGTACGTAAGTGTTGATAATGGAGGATTATCAATTTCCATAATTCTGTGAGCACATCAATTAATATGTTAGCTGGTCTAGCATGTTCGTATTCACTTCATTCATTATGTTATCAGATGTTCCTTTGGCTCGCTTTTCATTGGTTATAGAGGTGTGGAATAACGTCGATTGGTCTCCTCTGATTCGGACACCTCTGGTGACTCTCCCTGTATAAATATAATATACGCGTAATATGGTTACTGGCTGGTAATATGGTGTTTTGGGCTGGGTGTTTGCAATGCATTGGTGTTGGTGCATGTCTAGATGGGGCTGTGCACCGGTGGGCGGGGCTTGGTGCGCCCCCCGGGTCATGTAGGGCACTCCGTGCCAGTGGTGGGCTCGCCGCTATCTCATGTGGTTCACGCTGGTGTACCTGGCATGCCACCGCATCCTCACCGAAGACCCTTGCTTCTGCAGGTGAGCAAGCCTTGAGACATTTTCTTTGCAATAGGGGAAATATCTCTGATGGAATACATATTCTTCTTTTCAATTACTAACATCATTACCCATATTATTGTCATTACACTTTATCAATAGTCAGAAATAGTATTTGCCAACTATGATTTGTTTGTTACCCAATATAAGCGTAGTTCAATGGTGTTGATCTGTAAACATAATAGAATTCGGGGCTGCGAATTTCATTTGTCATGTCTGTGAATTGAGACTAATGAAATGCATATAATGTGAGGAATTTAAAGACTGTCATATTACTCAATATTAATCTCTGTGCGGTACACGTAGATACAAGGAACATGGAATGAGTCAAGCTGCTCGAGTTTCGGTGCAATCAGTAAAACTTTCCTTCTGTATTTAGGGTACTATGATTTTTGATATATTATGTACTGGCGAGATAGTGCTTGATGAGTAACTGAACCAGTTTCAGAGGTCATAGAGACACTTTTTGAATACCTTAAGAACACTAGGATGATTAGACTTCTTAATTTGTGTTCTTGTTTTTTCGATCAAAAATTCAAAATGAACACTTATAAGATTGAAATATTTTGAATCATTAGAAAACCTGAACTGAAGAAACATATTGGTTGTAACAAAGTCACTAAACCTTCAAATTAAGGCTCTACTCTCGCTACTCGGAAATTCATCTTGGACTTGAGTCGTTCATTCATTATGTTTCTTCTATATGGAAAATAATGAACTCAAAGAGGTGGTGGTATTCCTATGGAAGTGAAAAATGTATTGTTTATTCTTTGATGTGCTAATAGCCAGCTGTTAAACAATCACATATTTCTTTTTAGCATCAATTAGTATTTGTTACTTCATGTTTGACTATTCACTTAATAATTGCCTCTTCTATCATTAGTTAATAATTCGTTGTCTTGGTGATACTTAATGCTTATCTTGACGAGTGTTACTGCCAATTTTAAGTTTGTTGGTAGTAAAGCCTTTTTTTCTTGGTGATTTTCGTTCATATCTAACTTATGACGACTGTAATGGTTGCAATATTGATATTTCTGCATGAGATTTGTCCTTTCAATTAAATCTTTCCAGTAATATATCCACTGACAATGAGTACCACTTTCATTATGTTCGGGTTTATAGTTAATTTTTACAATTACAGTTTTAGAAACATATTTATCAGTGAAATTATGTGACATAATTTCCGTTGTAGTTTCTGGATTTATCTTACATTTCTCATTGCAAATAGGTTTTTTAAATTTAATCTGATAGAAAAAAGTTATTAAATTTACATTGCCATATTCATTTTTAGAGCACGTACAATCTGTGAAATGTTCAATTCGAAGAACAATTTGACTTGATTATTGATTGATGACTTGATTTTGACTTGTAACTCATATATTCCAAATTATACCAATATAGCTACATTGACCATGTCTTGTTTGACATGATGTCTAGAGATAATTACGCTATACTTTATAGTCACTAAGTTTTTCTGCTTTACTCAAATGTTCCATCTACTAGATTTGGAAGCGACCTTAACTGTCAGTAGTCGTGTTCACAGGAGCAACCGTTGCTGCTGGAGGATTTATTAGAACAAGAAAAACGAGAACAAGAAAAACAACAACAGCAACAACAACAAACAGATATCTCAACGCCAAGTGGTGCTTTACTTAGTGACAGCGAATTTGAGCGACTCAGAGCTGATGTTCTTGGTTCTGCTCCTCTCTCATCTCCACCTCAGAGTCTTGTTCCAGGCGGAGGAGTGCCTGTGATAAGGCCACCTTGCCTAAACAGACCACCTTCAACTCCAGGATCACTTTGGCCACAAGGACTTCCTGATGCTGTTAAGCTGGGTGGACAGGTGCCCAGACAACCGATTGCCACACAGACCCCACCCGAACGTGAGTAACGCAAATAATAAAGGCAACAACAATTCAGTAAAATTATCACATTATGTCAATTTTTCATCTCATAATTCTATAAACAAATTACAGCAAGGGTGGCAAAGTTCAACATCCCTCAACTCCCAGCCCCGCCAGCACCTCCAGAGAACATTGCAACCGAACAAGATCGTCAAATTCAATTACAATATGAACAGTGGCTGAACCACCAACATCAAATTCTTTCGCAACAATTGAAGTATTATGAAACCGAAGTTCAAAAGTTGCGGAAGATGAGAAAAGTATGTAATTAATTTGTTCCATCCCATGTTTTACACATTTCAGCTCTCTTTAAGAGAGATTCGACGGCTTATCCATATTGAACTTCCATACTCTGATTGATCAACCCTCAAACCACTGGCAATTTAATCATTCTGAGTTCAAAAGTTACGAACAAATTTTTATGCATGATCCTTTCATTCATCCATACGTGTATAATGACCTGACAATATACCTTCTAATGGTAAGCTCAGGTAATCTGAATTAATGATTTTTCTAATTTTAATTTCATAGTCTCTGAACAGCAAGCAACGACAGTTGCGAAAATCAGGGAATGAATTGACCGAGAATGATGCCGCGGAGTTGCAACGAATCTCCAGTGAACAAGCAATATTACAAAAACATCTGGATGCGAGTCGAAAACAAACACGTCAACACGGTATGCTTATTCAAGAGTATCGCGGCAAGCAACAACAACGGCAGCCCCAAATGCAAACTTCAGAACCATGTTCTCCACTAATGTCTCCGTCCCAACATTCTTCGCCAATGCACAGCCCTGCACCTCTGGTTTCTCATAGTCCTGGACCCGGAAGTGTGACCTCCAATATAATTCAGCATTCTCCGGCTAACTCGATGATCCAGCATAGCCCTAACCCTCCGTTGCTGCAGCACAGTCCAGGTAATCCAGGGACAATGTCACCGCATAATATGCAATCTTCACCAAGGATCGGAACCCCGCACTCCCAGGGCGAAGAAAGCCCTTTCAGTCCTGGTGCCATGCCATCTCCAGGCATGTGTGCAACGACATCGACGAGAATGGCATCACCACAACATAGATCCGTTATTACGGGTAGAGTGGCTACGAGTCCTGGTGCTTTCTCAACAGATGGGCGAACCACCCAACAAATGATGGTAGAACAAGGGGTCAGATTACATACACTTCCCCAACGATTTGTGCGTCCTCCTCTTGGGGGGGATGCTGGTCAGCGACCCAGAATGCAGTTGCAAGGTAGCATAGTTTATGGACAACGATCTCCACTTGGGAGTCCTCAACCTTCTCAACAGCCCATGATGACACAACAGCAACACCAACAGATGCTTCAACGGCAACAGATGATCCAGCAGCAGCATGAAGTTGGTAATATCTCTCACCAGGAGACTCAAAATATCATAACTCAAAGAACATTGCAAATGGTACAGCAGCAACGGCAGCAACAAATACAGCAAAGGCAATTTATGCAGATGCAACAGCAACACATGATACAAAAACCACCGAGTTCACCAATGGTATCTCAACCTGCTAATTCCCCGAGTCCACAAATGCACCAACAGATGCAGCAAAATTACGGACAGCCACCCAGTTCTCCTATGCCTCGCAGTCCAATGGTCCAACAAACGGTTGGCTCTCCAATGCTTCAACAACAACTTAGCCAGAATTCACAACCACCTAGTCCAATGAACAGCAGAATGCATTCTCACCCGCCAAGCTCACCGATGATACCGCAGTATCAACCCCCCAGTCCAATGTCCAGAAATCATCCCCCAACATCACCTATGTTGCAGCATCAACTCAACAGCTCTCATCACCCTGTGCCACCTCAAACTCCAAACTCTCCAATGCCTCGTAGTCCAATGGTTGGAGGATCGCCAATGCAAATCCAAAGGAGACAATCAACTGGTAACAGCCCAGCAATAACCGACAGACCTCAGAGCGTCGAAAATCCGGGCACTCCACGAACACCACTTACACCTCACTCAGAATATAATTCGCAAGGTAACAATCACCAAGTAGGAAATGACCAACAGCAAAAACAACAGCAACAGCAGCAACAGCAACAGCAACAACAAGATCAGGTCATGTGTTCCGATCTTGTAAGCAGAGGGGGTGGAAATCCACATAATCCATTGAATCCTTTACCATTGCCCCCAAGTTTTGGTAGATATGGATATTTCAAATTGGGACTTAGAGGTGGATCGCCCATGTGGTCTATGAAACCTGAGTCAAGTAAAGGAAAAACTGCTGAGTCTCATCTCCCAGTTGTCGAAGATAAGCCGAATACGTCTGGAGGTGTACACAGAAAAACTGGCATTCCGCAGTCCAAAATAAATTCACTGGTCTGTGCTGATTACAACGACTTCGATGACGACTCTCATACACCTCCACAAACTCCGCCAACAGAAGTAGAACCAAAGGCAACATCATCCCTAGCCGATTCTACTCCCGTACCTCTTGGCAGTCCAAGTGACAAGCTTGAACCAATCCCGGATACAACTGATTATGATGATGACAAAACTATTGTGAATACGGAAGTTACGTTGAGCTCAACAGCTCAGAGAGACAGTGATGATATTACAGTTATCGAGCAGTTTGGAGATACCGAATTGGGAGATGTTATAACTGGCACACTGGAACCAGATATGCAGGAGGAATATGTTCTTTTTGAGTCAGATATGGTAGTGGACTTGTCAGTCGACAGTAATGACTCTCTCAGCCATGCACTGGTCAATGACGGTAGCCAAACTCATGATTTGGTCCAAATTCTAGAGATTGAGGATACCGAAACGCGAACAGATGAGGGCACTTTAAGCGATGAAGATTTGGTCCCAACGCAAAATCGAAATAAACAAGGTCTGCATCTCGATATAGTTAGAACCCTCCAACCTGGAAAGAAATTAGTAGCTGTAACCGACACGCCCGAATCTCCAGATCAAGAAGAACTTAATGTGGATCCATCTCCTGGTCCTTATATCGATCAGTCTCCGGATCAGCAAATCATGGTTTCTCTAGTTGACGAATCAGAAGTAGTAATCATTGACCCAAGTAGCAAATCACCAGAAGAACGAGTTACCAAGGTTTTTGTTTGTGATGATGTTACTAGTAAGACTGATGCAACAGAAATTACCTACACTGTTGAAGGACACGACACTTCGGAGTTACCAAAAAATATGGACACTTCTTTGGACGAGAATGATAAGCTCAATAGTACGTCGTTTAGATTTTCAGACAGAGTTGTGTCAAGCGAGATGCCAACGGTCAGTTTACACCAAACTAACATTGAGGTACTTGATGTAACTAAACCAGCTGTAGCATATCCCACTATTTTGACCAGCACGGCAGTTAGCGCAATGACAGCTGTTTCTACTACTGCACTTGACAATGTTCTGAGAAGTACTGCTGCACCAGCTCCTTGTTCTAGCATCACCGATCCTGATGAGAACATAGTTGTTACAGCAGCAACGTCACCTGTACCCACTACTCAGATTATGTCGCCTTCGACTATGGCAGGTATTGTGGCTGATGCTAAAATTGCTGCCAGATTATGTCAAGCAGCTGCAGAAGTGACTGTAAGTTCAGCAGTTGATACAGTTTCACTATCAGTATCAGATCAAGAAAACTCCAGAGAGTCTATTACTGCTACCACAACCAGCACAGCTGGCAATCATTATCTTAAAATCCTGCAGGATGTTAAAAGTACCGATCAAATATTCCCACCAAAATTAGCAGCAAACGTTGAGCTGACATCCGTGACTTTATCCACACCAAAAATGTCTGTATTGGATTTACCCTTTGAGGAAAATGTAAATAGTCCAACACTCAATGTTCAGGACAATTCATGCAGAGACTCTGAGTCTACTGAGGACAACTACCAAAATACTAATCATGTCAGCCATATAACAAACACAGAGAAGAATGATGCCTCGCCTAGCAGAATTAGTGATAATAATTCGACTGTGGAAGATATCAATCGAGTGGATGATAAAAAATCTGATACGCTAAATACCACAGATGAGTTAGAAAGCATGCTTGAGGCGATCCATAATCCTGAAGATATTGTTGATGGAGGTGTGAAAGCATTAAAGTCTGACATCAAAACCACAGAGTCTGGTAATTTGAAACGAATGTCGCCTGTGACTGATGATTTATCGCTTGTAAACATTTTAGAAAATGACGTTGAACCATCTGCGGCAACGAATAAAAACCGCATTTCATCGATTACCGGCCCAAAAGATGAACCTGTAGATAATTTTAGACCTGTGTCGTCTGTCGCAAGTACAATGGCTGGTTGCTTGCTCAAGAAAAGAGCAGAGAATGAGAACGAGATTGATTTAAACAAAGATTATTTACTAAATCCAAATGAGGAAAAAAATTTAATGGACGAATCATCTGATGAAATATTGGACATGCTACACAACATAATATCCTCAAAACCTGAAATGGCAGACACAAATATTCTGCGAGAAAATAGATCAAATAAACCAAGTCTAATTTATCCGCTACCAGCCACATTGGACACTTTACCATTAAATATTTTACAAGACTCTCTACTTGACTTGGAGCAAGGAACTGGAGATAATGAAAGCCCTTTACAAAAGGAAGGAGAGTTGTCAAAGTCAGAGAATTTAACCACTTCATCTGTGGATATACCATCAAAGAAAGTGCCCTCAACGCTGCCGCATGAATCGACGCCAATAGCTGCAAGTGCTGTAACCCAATTACAAAGAAGCACTATAGCCGTGCCACATCTCTCACCTCTGTCAAAACCAACCGAACTCTCTTCAAACGTGGCTACTGTTTCCCATCAATTACGAACATTGTTGTCTTCCCTTCAGTCTAATCACTCACAGGGGTACACAATTGCCGAACAAGCAAATGTACCAGCTGTAACTTCAATAACAGGAACTAGTAAAATCAGCACTGTGGTTATACCGACGAGTAGCACATCTACAAGCTCACCAGTGATTACTGCAACGGACAATAGTCATCGAATGCAAATATCCAATACAGTTGGGACAAGTCTTAATTCTAAAACAGATATAGAAATTAGCTGTACTTCTAATCAGATTATTCAACTAAAAGTAACACCAAGTTCTACTGTGAGTGTGATATCGACGATATGCAAACCCACTTCCAGTGATCAATATTTGCGAATCAATCCTAGTACATTGCAAGCACAAACAGTAAACAATTGTTTGTCGAATACATCCACTATTGTCTCTAGAGCCGGTACAAATTCAGGCATCTCTATAACATCTAATGCAATGTTGAATGCTATGCTTGCTGGGACGAATTCGGCCAAGCCAACCATTGCCGGGCACAGAGCTAGTACAGCTCTTACTCCTACGACAAATTTGCTCAATTCTGTCCCATCTTCTTGCGTACAACGGACAGGCCACAAAAATCTTCAGGCAATATTACAAGTAAGCACAAGTGCTTCCTCTAATCCATCAAGAGTGGCAGTTAGCTCTACGTCAATGCAATGTGTGAGAACCATAGTACCTCCAATAATCACAACAACTCCTATGACAATCAACGTTACAACAAGCATACTTCAGTCTACGTTGTCACAGGCCCCCACATTACTTCACACTCAATTAACCTCAGGCCAAACGCTCTACAATAAGCCAGTGGCACTTTCATCGATTGACAACAAGTCTAGTACATTAGAGGGTCTAATTCAAAGTGCAACTTTCAAAAAAGAATCAGATGATACATCAACAAAAAACCAATCCAATCCGGAGAAAAATCTTTCTATCTCTAGATCTGAAACAGAATCTACTAAAGTTGGTGTCAATTCATCAAGAATAGAGGAATCTCAGAATGTACTCTTGAAACAATTACTCCAAAACACAGCTTGTGCTACTACCATTTCAACTTCGGGAAATAGTCAAGGTCCCAGTTTACCTCTAGTACCATCACTCGAGGCACAGCTGGACCGTCCTGTGCCACCAACGCCATCATCTCTCATTCCTCCATTGCTCAATGAGGTGCCACTCAAAACTGGGCCCAAACAGGTCTTGAACAGGGAAACATCATTTCTATCGCATCCAAATGTACCGACAAAATCACCAAGCCCTGTAATAAAAGAAGAACAGCAACCTACACCGCGGCCATGTACACCTCCGTTATCCGCTTCTCTGACCCAACAATCAGCAACTCGAATCACCGATACACTTGCAAAACCACAGGTATTGGATCAGCAACCAAAGATCAACATTGCTTTAAACGCAACGGTTCAACAACCAACGTCCACGACAATGACTAAACAAACATCATCAACACAGCCAGCATTGACTGAGGCAACTGTTTCGCCGCCACAAAATGCTTTGACAACAAAAGCTAAATCACCTGTCAAACCTATCGTTGATTCAATGAATGCAAGTTCTATGCAATTACTACAGCAACCCTCTTCTACAACGTCACCCAGTTTGAAGGTAACCACACAATCAATGAAACCAACAACGGTCACTGCGCCCTCGAATCATGGGCAGGTTAAGCAACAGGTGGAAACTACCAACCAACCTGTTCCTACATCAAACACTATTCCGACATCAGAGTCACATGTATCTCAATCCCACAGCCAGGTGCTCCTACCACAGAGCGTTTCTCAGATACCTCAGAAATCTTCGCAGGTTAATGTAATTCAACCGTCAGTGCCTCTCCCGGTATCCCATCAAATGGGACGCCAAGCTCAGCAGTCACAGGGTGCTCTTACACAACACGCAGTGCCTTTAGTGGAAGTAAAAAAAGAAATATTAGACGAAGTTCTTTCGGGCAGCACTCCTACCCATGGCACTGAAAGCAAAGATTTTATCGTTGCCAGGGATGAGTTCGTTGAAGGATCCATGGATGATAAAATTGGTGAGTAACTCTTTCAAAAAACTGGCTTCTGTACATATATCAATATATAACTTTTTTCTCTTGATATAAAATTAGTTTATAGTCCATCAGACAATAAATTTACTTAGATGTTTAATAAATTTAGAGCCGCTATGTAATGCCCTGGTGAGACAAGCTCAAAGAATCTGTCTTGTGGCTTTTTATTCTGCCAATTGTCTAAATTTTCTGCTGCAGGAAACATTGTAGGATATTTGGAAATATTATATTCTGTTTCCATACTTTCGTTATTTTCCCCATTACATTGAAATTCTTTTTAACCAGGTACAGGATACATCTGAATATATATCCTTAAATTGCTTTCAGATCTGAAGAAATTGAAAAGACGTCAATATCAACAAAAGCGTCGGCAAAGTCAGGGAAAAGATGCTACAGCTGCTCCACAAAAAAAGCGTCCCAGAAAGGTGTCTCGCCTTGATGAGGATTATGACACTTTTGTGGACAATTTAATGTCTCAACTGCGTCAATTGCAACCTATGGCGGTGCTCGAGCCATTGCTTGGCAGAAATTATGGAGTCTGTTCTATATTTGGCTCTGGCGATTTATCCAAAATTGGCACACAGAGGGATTACAATACTCGCATGGGAGATCTAATTGGTACTTACGGCAATGCATCTTTACAAGGCACAGCTGACCATTACAATACCGAACCATTTGGCGAATTAGAACCACTTCCACCTCAGCAGCCCCCTTCCACTCAAAGAGGCTTTTACGATCAGGAATTCGCACCTTTAAAATTAGACGATTGTAAGTTCAACGTACTTCATTATTTCACTATCCAAGGTCATTTTGATCACTTTCTAAACGTTGTATAATGTTTTTCCCTTATTTCGTATTTCAGAATGATTTGAAATTGATTCCGTCAATTCTATTAGAATGAAAATTATTTTCCCCTTGAGCATCTGTGAAAATTTCACATTATTGCTAACTTAAGTGTTAAAAAAGTGATGCTTGAACAACTCCTATTTTTCAGCCGACGATAAGAAGGATAGCTCTTTAACTATGACTCGTGACGTTGATACACCTGATACAATTGTCAGCTCATCATCTCCTGAATGTGTAATACCTGAGTTTATACACCGATTTCCTGGATTAAAGTTAA
Organism: Athalia rosae; assembly: GCF_917208135.1. Classification (NCBI taxonomy): domain Eukaryota; kingdom Metazoa; phylum Arthropoda; class Insecta; order Hymenoptera; family Athaliidae; genus Athalia; species Athalia rosae. The sequence continues at coordinate 8,769,790 of NC_064028.1, forward strand.
TAGAAGAGGAATCTGATGAGGAAGCGGATTGGCTGAAAAGGGTTTCTCCTGTTATACCACTTGTTTCTCCAATTCCAATTAGACTGAAACCAGGCCTTGCCAAGGATACGGCTAACATGGATAAAGAAAATTTTGGTGTATCAAGGTAATTCATTGATAGTTCATTGACAAATTCTATGTAAACAACTGCATTTTATCATTGTTGTATCATTATACTCAAGCATGCAGAACGTACTTGATGATGACTTTGTTGTTTCTAGAGTTGGGAAATCACCCCCCATGCCATTGCGGGACAATAGTAATGTCACAGTGACATTGACCCTGAACAGCCAAGCTGCTGATGATATCTTGGGGGTACTGAAAGATTTGGCAAATATCTTGAACATTGCTCCACCAACTGGTTATCAAGTGGTTGAGCGAACAACTACTCCACCGAGCCAGAAGTTAGGACTCTATCGGACAAAAGGAAAAGATGGCAAGGAAGGGGGTATGTTTTTTTTATTTCTCTATGTTCTGCTCAGTATCAGGATAAACATTCGCTGAAAATTACTTGATTCTATCCAATTATTGTAAGCTTGACCCATGAAAGTTAAATTGATTTTTAATAATTATAAGGTCGATATTTTTATTGCAATTACAGCTCCAATAGACATACAAAGTATTCTGAATGGGGCAGCAAAGTTCTGTCGTCACTGCGACGTCGTCATTCTCAACAGCTTGATACGGAAGAAGGTGTCAGATCTGCCGTTTTTGAGCAAGGAGGAATCAGAACCTGGTGAAGAATTGTGTTTCTGCTCAGCAGCTTGCTACATGCAGTTTGCTCTGATTCACAGGTCTCCAACAGTAACTCAAGAAAAGGTACGTCTGTCATGAAAATTTTGGTCAAAGTATGCCATGCCAGTAAATGATGAGGATAAGAATATTCGACACAATTATTGAAGTTTACAATCAATAAGAATAAGATATACCTAAATTTTCAATGGATTTTTTATTTATAATGCGCATAATTAGTAATAGCGTAAATGTAATAGAGCTTAAGAATGTTTGTCTCAGTATATTTCTTGAACATTCAAAAAATTTCGGTCACTATACTCATTGTAACAAACCATAATATGTCACAGGCAGCGGCAATTGTGGACCACTTGTGCCAAAATTCTACAGCTAGAAACACTGACTCCGAATTGAAGAAGGTTTCCCCAGAAAATCGGTGTGACGTCAAACAATCTGCAGAGCTTGTAAGATGTACAAAGATCGAGGCGATGGAAATTGACACTGAGATTAGAATAAAAACCGAAAGAGACACAGACTTGGATCTTTTTGACACTATCCGCCGAGAGGATTCACTAGATGAAAAACGACCAAAAAAACACGCTGCTACAGAAGAATCAGCAATGGAGGATTGCCTTGATCCCCCAGCTAAAGTTTGGCGGGGGCTTCGTTATAAATCATGGGCTCTTGGCGGTATACAACCAGCAACAAAATACAAAAAGCCTACCGACCGCGAGATCACAGAGGTTAATGATTGTTGTCATTTTGTTATTTGAAAAAATATTGCTTCATCACAAAATTTACTTAGCGACCAAATCACATATAAGATCTGAATATAACAATTCACACTGATTATTTATTTTCCTGTAGATGCTCTTCCGTTTGGGCGTAACTGTGATTCCTGCAAAGGCAGACGACAGTCGACGTTGTATGTTTTGCAATACTCAGGGTGACGGCGCTGCCGACGGACCGGCCAGGCTATTGAACTTCGACGTTGACAAATGGGTGCATCTCAACTGTGCCTTATGGTCGGAAGATGTATATGAAACTGTGAACGGAGCCCTCATGAATCTTGACACAGCATTGCAACATAGTCTAGTTCTCAACTGCATGGTTTGTGACAAACCTGGAGCGACTGTTAAGTGCTTCAAAATACGGTGCACTAATGTATATCATCTTGGCTGTGCAGTTAAGGACGGTTGTGTTTTCTATAAAAACAAGGTATTATGTGAAACAATTCAAGAATTTTGACCTGAAGTCGTTTCTGATAGTACATTACGAGTTTATTTGTCGAGAGCATCTACTACATGAATTAAATGTTACAGAGTACGTACTGCTCACATCATGTGCAAAAAAATGAAAAGGACAACGAGCTGACTACGCTATCGGTGTATCGGCGTGTGTATGTTAATAGGGACGAGAATAGACAAGTAGCAGCTGTGATGCATCATTCGGAGCATAACCATCTTCTACGTGTGGGAAGTCTGATATTCTTGAGCGTCGGCCAACTGCTACCCCACCAATTGACCAATTTTCATACTCCCAACTACATCTATCCAGTTGGTTATAAAATAGTCAGATTCTACTGGAGCATGAGAAGACCGAATAAACGATGCCGATACGTATGCTCTATTCATGATGTATCAGGGCGACCGGAGTTTCGAGTACTAGTACAAGAACCCTCTCAGGAGGATGTCGAACTCCGCGATGCAACACCACGTGCAGTTTGGAGTCGCATTCTAGAACCATTGGCAGAACTGCGTCGTACTACACACAGCGTTCAATTGTTCCCCCGCTACGTTTCAGGGGAGGACTTATTTGGCCTGACGGAGCCTGCGGTTGTCCGTGTACTTGAAAGCCTTCCAGGCATTGAAACGCTCACAGATTACCGATTCAAATACGGGAGAAATCCTCTGTTAGAACTGCCATTGGCCATCAACCCAACTGGTAGCGCCAGAACGGAAGCTCGTCTGCGGAATCAGTTACCCTGGAAAAGGCCGCACACACAACGTACAGGCTCTTCAGCACGAGCAGCTTTTGTTCCCACAGCAACTGTAGCCGGTGAAGTGGCATGCCCTTACTCAAAACAATTTGTTCACTCAAAAAGTTCCCAGTATAAAAAGATGAAACAAGAATGGCGAAATAACGTTTATTTAGCAAGATCGAAAATACAAGGACTAGGATTATATGCTGCACGAGACTTGGAAAAACATACGATGGTTATAGAATACATTGGGGAAATTATCAGGTCTGAACTAGCTGAAACCAGAGAAAAGCAGTATGAAGCTAGAGTGAGTATCTTGTTTAACCATGTTTGTGTTTTATCTTATTTTAGTAGTGTTTATGCTATGTCATTGTTTCCTTCTGAGTAAAGATTATGACATTTCATTGAGGAGCGTAGGACATTCTGTAGGAATCATAGTTCATTTAATTAAAAACTTATCAAGCCACAGTACAACCCATATCAGCACTTTCATGGGTATTAATAACATCAGATTGATTTTGAATTCGTTGCTATAGGTATATGCTAATTTGCAGGTTCATCAATAATAAAAATAGTATATATTTTTTGGAATCTTACATAATAAATTTGCAAGTGCGAGTAGTAGGCAAATCCTGATAAATTTCCGAATTATGATATTGGCATTGGCTACCCTATGATTGGCTATAGATATCTCGTCACCCGAATCAATGTCCATGTTGTTCCACAGAATGAGCTACTCTCTAGAAGTGTGTTTGCTGTGTTTCCGAGGGTAAAACCTTATTTGATGGAGTGCTCTGACCATGATCATATGTTTAACCGTTACAGAATCGTGGAATCTACATGTTTCGTCTTGACGAAGAACGAGTAGTTGATGCGACACTGTGTGGAGGATTAGCTCGTTACATCAACCACTCGTGTAACCCAAATTGCGTAGCGGAGATCGTCGAGGTCGAGCGTGACCTCCGAATCATCATCTTCGCAAAGCGACGTATCTCCCGCGGTGAAGAGGTAAGCTACTCCTAAACTACAACTTTATGAGTAATAACACAGCATTCTTGATTTCACTTTCTCTCTTTCAGCTGGCATATGATTACAAATTTGACATCGAAGACGACCAGCACAAAATAGCATGCGCATGTGGTGCGCCTAACTGCCGCAAGTGGATGAACTAAAAGTCCGTACACTGTTGTTATTGTTGCTATCTATTGAATAGGTTTTACATGGATCACTTGCGAGTGTATAAATACACGCATCGCGCACATACATATACGCATAGTACGTGCATCAATAGTGCGTGCAACTCCCCTGCTTTCCCGTTCTCTATGTGGACGTGTACGACTGCGTGTGAATATACACACGTATGAAATGTATATTGTAAACATTATTATATTTAAAATGTAAAGTGCCATTGTGGTTTTACTGAGTGATTCGTCGCAAAACTTGTGCCGAGCCATCACAACATTCCTCCAAAGTTGTACAATATTAGTTTTACTTTACCAACCGGGAGTCTTGATCCCTTGTACATTACCGTAAAACTGTTAAGAGGATGAAAAAAACTGATGAAATAATGAAGTTAACGGGTAGTTCTGTATGCAAGGGAAGTTTGTATCTTTGTATGTTGAATGTACTCGATGATTGTCGACCAGATTGTAATATAGGATATAATTTAGTTACTTTTATTATTACCATTATTATACAAATGATTATCATTACTTTTAATGCATATACGTTGCACTGTCTTTGTACATAGGTAGAAGACGATGTTATTTCAAACCACCAGAACATTATGTAAAAAAAAAACCGATACCTAATTTAGCGTTACATATTATTATAACTATTTGAATATACAATAACAAATGAATCAATATATCAATAAACTAATTAATGATACATGGGTACTTAGCTCTGTGAATTCGCAAAAAAGATATTTTACCCAAGTGAAATTTATACCTACATCTATTCTCAATGCTATACCGGCTATATTTGGATTATCAGTTTAGTGATATCAGAATATGCAACGATAATTTCATGGATGGAAAACCTTGAAGAGCCCTATGTAACAAATAGTTGATTTTCGGCTAACATTTAAAAAAAAATCAGACTACTATTTTTCCAGGGGCGAGAAGTGAAGTATTTTGAAAATTATTCGCAGTATGCTTCTTCAAGATACTTTCAAAACCTGAAGAGTACGAATCCGTGGTGAAAATTAGATTTAAACTAATACTCATAGAGATATTTTAGTTTTTTCAGTACTCTCAAGATATCCGACTTTCTACGCGGTCAGCAGTCACAGGGACTCGCTGAAAGGGCCAGTGCCTGAAGAATAATTTAGCACTCACTGAAGAGCATCGTCTTACATTCGGCATGGACCGCTTACGCTTCCGCTAGTTTTCAATTCAGTGGAGAATGAAAATAGTTGTACTTGCGAATAATCGATAACGTATGAACAAGTCACTATGTCTTCATGCCTTGTATTTATTACAATTAGTGAAGCCGTATTATAATAATGGAATATACATACATCTTGTAAATAATATTGAAAGGATGGTATTATTAGTGATGAATATTTTCATAAAGCAATTGTTGAATGTATTCTATCTTCACAACTGATTAATAAACAAACAGCTGTTTTTGAATTGTCACCTGGTTCTTATTGGTTACACCCCGGCATCTATCATCGCAACATATGTCTCTCACTCAGGTTACCCCGTCGCATGCAAGTGATGGTGCATGCATGCATACACATGATCAGTCATGACGTCTCAGAGAACCTTCTCGCCTATTCTGTTCTCCTGATACAAATCTCCACTTTTGGAGAAACTTTGCATTCTCAGGGCCGGTATTCTAGAGCTCTACCTTATCACTTCCGGCTTGTGCAAGAGCGTGATTGAACGATTGCATGCACAGGCAGTTAGTCCTGCGAAGCATCAGTTGCTCTCTTCATAATACTAGGAAGAAATATACAGGATGGAACGCATGCACCTGATGAGGCACCAGGTTTCGGAATACCTCCTCGGGTTTCCTGTTCTCCTGATACCTAGAAAAATTTTGGGCTAAATTCGAGACTAGAGGACTGCCGTTAAGGGCTAAAAATTATTCTTTTCGTTTTGTATCGACGATTTATTGAATCAATGAATACACGGTCAAGCATATAGTTAGTCCTGGATAGAATCAGTCGTTCTCTCTATCATATTAGGAATGAATACAAATGATTCAATGCATGCACATGATGAGGCACATGGGGTCTCGGAACACCTCCTCGGGTTTCCTGTTCTCCTGATACAAATCTCCACTTTTGGAGAAACTTTGCATTTCCAGGGCCGGTATTCTAGAGCTCTACCTTATCACTTCCGGCTTGTGCGAGAGCGTGATTGAACGATTGCATGCACAGGCAGTTAGTCCTGCGAAGCATCAGTTGCTCTCTTCATAATACTAGGAAGAAATATACAGGATGGAACGCATGCACCTGATGAGGCACCAGGTTTCGGAATACCTCCTCGGGTTTCCTGTTCTCCTGATACCTAGAAAAATTTTGGGCTAAATTCGAGACTAGAGGACTGCCGTTAAGGGCTAAAAATTATTCTTTTCCTTTTGTATCGACGATTTATTGAATCAATGAATACACGGTCAAGCATATAGTTAGTCCTGGATAGAATCAGTCGTTCTCTCTATCATATTAGGAATGAATACAAATGATTCAATGCATGCACATGATGAGGCACATGGGGTCTCGGAACACCTCCTCGGGTTTCCTGTTCTCCTGATACAAATCTCCACTTTTGGAGAAACTTTGCATTTCCAGGGCCGGTATTCTAGAGCTCTACCTTATCACTTCCGGCTTGTGCGAGAGCGTGATTGAACGATTGCATGCACAGGCAGTTAGTCCTGCGAAGCATCAGTTGCTCTCTTCATAATACTAGGAAGAAATATACAGGATGGAACGCATGCACCTGATGAGGCACCAGGTTTCGGAATACCTCCTCGGGTTTCCTGTTCTCCTGATACCTAGAAAAATTTTGGGCTAAATTCGAGACTAGAGGACTGCCGTTAAGGGCTAAAAATTATTCTTTTCGTTTTGTATCGACGATTTATTGAATCAATGAATACACGGTCAAGCATATAGTTAGTCCTGGATAGAATCAGTCGTTCTCTCTATCATATTAGGAATGAATACAAATGATTCAATGCATGCACATGATGAGGCACATGGGGTCTCGGAACACCTCCTCGGGTTTCCTGTTCTCCTGATACAAATCTCCACTTTTGGAGAAACTTTGCATTTCCAGGGCCGGTATTCTAGAGCTCTACCTTATCACTTCCGGCTTGTGCGAGAGCGTGATTGAACGATTGCATGCACAGGCAGTTAGTCCTGCGAAGCATCAGTTGCTCTCTTCATAATACTAGGAAGAAATATACAGGATGGAACGCATGCACCTGATGAGGCACCAGGTTTCGGAATACCTCCTCGGGTTTCCTGTTCTCCTGATACCTAGAAAAATTTTGGGCTAAATTCGAGACTAGAGGACTGCCGTTAAGGGCTAAAAATTATTCTTTTCGTTTTGTATCGACGATTTATTGAATCAATGAATACACGGTCAAGCATATAGTTAGTCCTGGATAGAATCAGTCGTTCTCTCTATCATATTAGGAATGAATACAAATGATTCAATGCATGCACATGATGAGGCACATGGGGTCTCGGAACACCTCCTCGGGTTTCCTGTTCTCCTGATACAAATCTCCACTTTTGGAGAAACTTTGCATTTCCAGGGCCGGTATTCTAGAGCTCTACCTTATCACTTCCGGCTTGTGCGAGAGCGTGATTGAACGATTGCATGCACAGGCAGTTAGTCCTGCGAAGCATCAGTTGCTCTCTTCATAATACTAGGAAGAAATATACAGGATGGAACGCATGCACCTGATGAGGCACCAGGTTTCGGAATACCTCCTCGGGTTTCCTGTTCTCCTGATACCTAGAAAAATTTTGGGCTAAATTCGAGACTAGAGGACTGCCGTTAAGGGCTAAAAATTATTCTTTTCCTTTTGTATCGACGATTTATTGAATCAATGAATACACGGTCAAGCATATAGTTAGTCCTGGATAGAATCAGTCGTTCTCTCTATCATATTAGGAATGAATACAAATGATTCAATGCATGCACATGATGAGGCACATGGGGTCTCGGAACACCTCCTCGGGTTTCCTGTTCTCCTGATACAAATCTCCACTTTTGGAGAAACTTTGCATTTCCAGGGCCGGTATTCTAGAGCTCTACCTTATCACTTCCGGCTTGTGCGAGAGCGTGATTGAACGATTGCATGCACAGGCAGTTAGTCCTGCGAAGCATCAGTTGCTCTCTTCATAATACTAGGAAGAAATATACAGGATGGAACGCATGCACCTGATGAGGCACCAGGTTTCGGAATACCTCCTCGGGTTTCCTGTTCTCCTGATACCTAGAAAAATTTTGGGCTAAATTCGAGACTAGAGGACTGCCGTTAAGGGCTAAAAATTATTCTTTTCGTTTTGTATCGACGATTTATTGAATCAATGAATACACGGTCAAGCATATAGTTAGTCCTGGATAGAATCAGTCGTTCTCTCTATCATATTAGGAATGAATACAAATGATTCAATGCATGCACATGATGAGGCACATGGGGTCTCGGAACACCTCCTCGGGTTTCCTGTTCTCCTGATACAAATCTCCACTTTTGGAGAAACTTTGCATTTCCAGGGCCGGTATTCTAGAGCTCTACCTTATCACTTCCGGCTTGTGCGAGAGCGTGATTGAACGATTGCATGCACAGGCAGTTAGTCCTGCGAAGCATCAGTTGCTCTCTTCATAATACTAGGAAGAAATATACAGGATGGAACGCATGCACCTGATGAGGCACCAGGTTTCGGAATACCTCCTCGGGTTTCCTGTTCTCCTGATACCTAGAAAAATTTTGGGCTAAATTCGAGACTAGAGGACTGCCGTTAAGGGCTAAAAATTATTCTTTTCCTTTTGTATCGACGATTTATTGAATCAATGAATACACGGTCAAGCATATAGTTAGTCCTGCATAGAATCAGTCGTTCTCTCTATCATATTAGGAATGAATACAAATGATTCAATGCATGCACATGATGAGGCACATGGGGTCTCGGAACACCTCCTCGGGTTTCCTGTTCTCCTGATACAAATCTCCACTTTTGGAGAAACTTTGCATTCTCAGGGCCGGTATTCTAGAGCTCTACCTTATCACTTCCGGCTTGTGCGAGAGCGTGATTGAACGATTGCATGCACAGGCAGTTAGTCCTGCGAAGCATCAGTTGCTCTCTTCATAATACTAGGAAGAAATATACAGGATGGAACGCATGCACCTGATGAGGCACCAGGTTTCGGAATACCTCCTCGGGTTTCCTGTTCTCCTGATACTTAGAAAAATTTTGGGCTAAATTCGAGACTAGAGGACTGCTGTTTAAGGGCTAAAAATTATTCTTTTCCTTTTGTATCGACGATTGATTGAATCAATGAATACACGGTCAAGCATATAGTTAGTCCTGCATAGAATCAGTCGTTCTCTCTATCATATTAGGAATGAATACAAATGATTCAATGCATGCACATGATGAGGCACATGGGGTCTCGGAACACCTCCTCGGGTTTCCTGTTCTCCTGATACAAATCTCCACTTTTGGAGAAACTTTGCATTCTCAGGGCCGGTATTCTAGAGCTCTACCTTATCACTTCCGGCTTGTACGAAAGCATGATTGATCTATTGCATACAAGCATGCATATACTCAGTCCTGCAAGCAACTAGGTAATGTCTTGATCTTATAGCAAAGGAGTAGGATCGAACTCATAGGATAAAATGCATGCTGGGACATGATTTCTCAAAACACTGCCTCGCCTATCTGGTCCGTCTTATATAAAAATATATTAAGATAGGAAACACTTGCACCATTCTTCGTAACGAATATCAGTGAATTCAGAATAAGTGGATCAGGAGTGTGAATCATCAATTTCAATTAACAATCGATGTACTGATAACAAGTGATGTTTATTGATACAATAATAGCCAAGTTTACATTTTAGGACACTGTCATGAGGATCATAGATTCATTTTCACAATACATTCATTCTAATGAATAAGGAGTTACAATAGTATAGATGTGTACTTCATTACAATGAATATTCCAATGCAGATTCGATCGTTTTCCGAAAATCAATACAGTACGTTCATGTGTACTGTGTCTCAGCGTTTACATTGCAGTATGTCTGGCTGCTTGACGTCAATTACAGGCTTATGACATAGATATGTATTATCCAGTCCGAGCGTATGATGATTGTCTTCGTAGCGATGTGATGAGGATATTCTTGTATTTCAGGTGAGTGGCCAAACTGCTTCGTGGGCTGCTTGTTCGCCTCCTGAAAAACGAAAGTAGATTAGAAGTGATAATCGCAATCTACGCCTTCGGTTTGATATCCCAGCATACATCTCCTTCGACTATGTGATCCTGTAGGGACAGTTCCTCTCGTGGGGTAGCGCTACTGCCTTTTCCACGATAACCTCACCTACCATTGTCCTAACATTCGTCAGTTGGGTATAAAGTCTGAATTCGTTGGTGTAAGTGCGAGTTGTGGAGTTAGTGTCCAGGTTCCAGGAATGGAAAGATATCACGTAGCATTGCCGTGCAGGTTTAGCCAATTGTCGCTGCTGACTTGGTAGTAGGAGTTCAATTTTTAGAGCAGTGTACTACTAACATAGGCTACTGGGTGTGATCTTCAATTGTTGTCATTCTGATACTGTGACTGTTTCCTCGTAACTTGCCCATAAGAAAAAGCTACGGTGAAATTATAAGTTCATAGCCATATCTACACTTCAGTCATTGTTTTGACTTCATACCCTTGATTATCTTATTTTTATTCAACTAACTGTTTACCTCATCGTACTTCCAGATTGTTTGGCTAAATAAGTGTGATTCCGTTGTATTTGGCAAGTTCTACCAGCTATCCACTCTGGAGAATTCTTATCTCCAAATCGATATGCAGGCATTCGATTCAAGCCGTGTACCGTTCAGATTGATAATACCAGCGGAGCTGATCGATGCTGACGTTTTAAAGGGGATTGAGGCAGACTTGGAACTTTTTGAAAAAATCTCATGTCTATTCTTTTTGATTGACGACTATCGTCTTGGGTATAGTTTGCTGAAAGAAGTGGAAATATATGCTGAGACGGCTGAAAAACAGTTTTTAACAAAGTTTGTTAGTGTTCCCAATTGGCAGGATAAATTATTAGAAGCTGTGTGCCTTCTAAGAAATGAAGAAATTCTTATTAAGCTTGGGGTTGATCCTCAACAGGCACGAACAATGTTTTTAACCAAAGTGCCAGAATTAAAATACAAAGTTAATAAGTATGCAAAAGCATTTTACCACCTGTTTGAAAACTTATCAAAAGATAAACAGGAAAAGATTTTGACAAGGGTATATCGTGAGATACCTAAGCCCAATTGGAAGATATCAGTCTGGGACAATTTCTTAGAGCTTCACCTGTTATGGTGGATCGAGAATAAATTCATCCAGATCTCCCCAGATCAACGTTAGTAAGCAAAAATGTTTTTGAAAGTTTATCACCTGAAAGTTTAATGGCCTTTGTTGCATTCGATCTAATCTATCGATTTTACAGAAACTTGGGAATACAAAAAGCTATTGAATATTCTGAAGGCAATGAAACTTTCGAACATGACAGCGTATGAAACCCTTGAAGATTTGCAAAATATTAATAATGGCCCATGTCATTACGATGATAATTCAAATTACTGTGATATGCTCACTAATCATACAGTGGAGCCTACTGGTAATGCAGAGAAGGTTGCACCCGCTGAACGTTATGAAATCACCAATGGCTTGGTTATTATATTTAATCAAATGAAATTCATCGGCCCTATCGAGGTAATTTTTTTTACTGAATTCTTTCTTTCATGTATGGCTATACACCCTGAGTAGTTTTATGAACATGGGCAATGTGTAAATTTCTCTAGAAAAAAAGGTACCTACAAAAAAAGGTTAATTACATTGCTTTTTTAATAAAAAATAATTGTAATTAGTAGAGTTAAATTAACTTAGCCTCTCTATTTTTCAAAGTATGATTACAGGGATGGATCACAAGTAGATTGCGATCGCATAGTCAGTACTTTCAAAAATAATTTCGGTTTTGATACAATAGTGCACACTGACTTGAAACAAGCTGGGATATATCATACGCTTGACCATCTTCCTGATTCTGCTCAGCAATATGACTGTATCGCCGTATTCATTCTCTCACATGGGACATTAGGTAAGGCGGATTTCGGACTTGAAAATCTCAAACGATATTTATGATTAATTATGCCAATTTTCAACAGGTAATGTGATCGCAGCAGACTGCAAGGAATGTCCGATAGCAACCATACGGAAAAAAATCTGCTGTAAGGCTTTCCGAGGTAAACCCAAACTGCTTGTTATTCAAGCATGCCAAGGAGAAGAAGATAAAGGTATAATTGGTTTATCAAATGACTGACTGCATAGTGGGTTGTGTTAAACAGGACCAAATGCCTGTAAATATGAAGAAATTATTTTTAATCAGGTACTCGTCTGACAACTGACGGACCAGGATTAACGCATAATGGTGCAGATGAATTCAGAGACTTCATGATGTTTAACTCTACGATACCAGGCGATCTCTCGGTTCGAGACGCGATATTAGGGACATGGTTTATACAAATTCTATGCGAAGTATTGGAACAGCTGGGAGCGAAGGATGGGTCTGTTGAAGATTGCATACGAGAGGTGATCAACCGATTTTCCAAAAAACGGGACGTTATTGGTGGAAAATCGGTCGGGCAGATCCCGGAAATCCGACATACGATGGGAAAGAAATTATTCTTACCCCGGAAACAAAAAGCAATCAATGGAAAAATCTGATCTGTCAAATCTTCATGAAGATTTGCTTTTCCGTTCTATAACATACCTATATATATATATATATATATTTTCTATATGTTCTCATGTTCGTAATAATATTTATCATAAAAAGTTAACCACAAGAGTGTTTATTGCAACTCCCAATCCTCATCTATCATCGTTATCTCTACGAACAAATCCGCACTTTCGTACGAGGCTTTGAAAATTTCAATGTCACCAGGAAACAATCATTATAAAAGCGAAAGTCTATAGTAACGATCGATTGATAATTGTAATAACCGTACACTTCGCCGGGGCTATATCTATAATGCAGGAATGGCTGCTTCGTAGTCCAGCAATAATAATAATAAAATGACTGAATAATCACGTACATATGAAACAATTCTACGAAAAATCCGTCCATCGTTATCCATAGTTTATCACGAATCGTGCTCACATCCGTCTTTTCTTTCTGTCACTAAATATATCCGCTATCAATCGGATGGAGAAGAAATATATCAACTCGAATCCCGACATTAAACTGAAGCCTGCGAAGAGACCGAGTAGCCCACCGAACGATGCTAAAGAAAGTAATATTCATTTATCACGATATACTAATATACGGAGACATATAAATGGTCAATAATTGCTCTCACCGAATAAATTGTGCCAATTGTAGTAAATGTCACGACGGTATTGCGTTGACACAAGGTCAGTAAAGAATACGTGTAAGACGCTAAGATTTTTCAGCTGAACTCCTTCACTGTAAAAAAAAGATAATAATTAAGAAGGAAATAATACGTTAAAAAAAAATTTGTGTGTTTGAAAAAAAAAAAATCGAAACTATATCGATATTTTGTTCCTGAATTACTAGAATGCAAGATCGTGGTATGAATTATTGCGGTCGAAAATTCCTGCCGAACTTTCCAGAGGGTATCGAAGGAGGTCACAATCTGGTATACATTTACAAGGTCGCCCTGCAGATTCGCTGGTTATTCTAGGTGGCAAATGTTCGCTAGTAACATTAATACCGGGCCATGACGTCTCGAACCAGTCTGTCATGAGGGAACAAAAAATAAAATAAATAAAAGGCGCGGCAAATTTTAATTAATGATCAATTCGAATATACGATAAATTGACTCACGACGATAACGATAGGCGCAGTCGACGTCTCTGAGATTGCAGATTCTCTTTACACGACGATTATCTGAAACTTCATGAAATTGTAGACATAATAACGTACATCGAATTTGCTGTCTATAATCTCAACATTTTGAGAAGATCAGAATCTCAACTTTTTGCAAAACATTACTCCACTCGTTATTGAAGAATATGATATTGTTGCATAATTGACTCTTCTCACAATCAGATCGTTGGTATATTAAGCCTTTGAAGAAAATTCTCATCTCTTGAAATGTTGGGTAATAATTAGTACAATTTAAAGTTTTAACATAAGCTACCATTCTTCGAATCGTTCTGTATATTATTGAGTGTGCGTAGATTCTGATGATAATATGGTACGCATCCACATTTTTCGAAAATAGTACTTGATCGACAAACAGCGAGGCAATTGTGATAAGAATATCGTCTGATAGATCCTCCAAAATTTGGTCTTTCGTCAAAAAATATGCAGTTTCTCTTCGATACTGGAAGGCTACGGACGTCATCTGTTGAATAAGTTACTTCGGGATTAACGCTATAGAAAACTTCTGTCCCAACTCCCATCAATTTATTTTCAACGTTGCGGTCCGGGTAGTCGTAAGGATCGTGAAGCATCACCTTTTTTTTATAACAGTATGCGATTATCGGAATGAAAAACAAAACGCATCAGAGAACTTGATTTACTCTAAAAGAAAAGAACAGATTCGGGTGTTCATTCACCTTTACTCCAAAGCCTCCTAAAATCGCAGCGTGATAATCCTCAGGGGCATTTTTTATCAAAACCGTTAAACCCGTCTGATATCCGCAGGCCGTAACTCTTCGCGGTTCGTGGCTATAAAATTGAGGAAAAAAATTTAAAAGGAATAATTGAAAAACTTTATAACATGGATTCTGAGATGAAGAATTTTTCGAAATCGAATATTGACAGCGAAAATTGAATACCTTCATGTTGAGAATACTTTCAAATTATAGAAAACTAAAAATTTCAAATATACATACGTACACGGTATATGAGTTTGAATAATTGATTTTTTTTTACTCGCCTGATTTTTGAGTGCGATTTGGAGGCAGACTTGACTTCAGGCGCGCCTGTGACCTCGGAATCTACTATTCCAAAGTAATTGAAACTGCAACATAGACCGTCACGGCTCAGAGATGTTTCAAACATAGAAGCGCAGGGTTTTATATAACCCTTCCATTTACATCTGGCTATAATCTCAGAACAGTTTCTCGTAACCTGCGATAGAATAATCATCCACTATGCATTACATACCTATATGTATGTTTTTTCTACCATAATCTATTTCCGTAAAAATATTACCAATCGCATAACGTTGGGTATAGAAAGTTGATTAAAATCGAATATATCTTGAAGGTTTGTCAGATTAATCGTAACATTGCGTCCAAAAACTCCTGGATCGAGCATTTCATTCAACAGCCGCATTTCCATCACAAGATCCTCCCGAGAAACATTATTGTTTGGTAATTTTCTGTTAACAGGAACGTAAAAATAAATTAAAATAAAACGAAGTAAAATAAGGTAAGGAAAATACCGACAAGCTGCGGACGAGATCGCGGGTACGGTTGAGCGATACTCTGTTTATATCACAAATGGTGACTGCTGGAAATCTGTAATTCCATATTCCATGATGTGTTGATTCGATAACCGTAATTGTTGGATGTGATGTGTTATATTCCCAGGCAATTTGCATCAAAGCTACAGCGCAACAAAGCGAAACGATAACCCCAACTGCCCACGTTATTCTGCGGGATATAAATCATCAATGTTAAATCAATTTATGATTTTATTTGTGGATAAAAAATAAGAAAACGTACACAGCCTTATATGTGAAGATAAAAATCTGACCGAACCACCCCAAAGAATTTTCTTTAAATAAAAATGGAAGAAAATTCATATTTCTTTTTTGAACAATAAAATTTCGAAATACAGTTCTCATCCAGTTCGCATGAACGGGAATGACACATGTTATTATTTTGAGAATGATTTGAAGATTGATTTGCAAAAAAAAGTCGGCAAGATTTTATAATAATCTAGCTACCATAAATAGTATGGGTGGCCTAATTAGGTAACATCATCAGCAATAATAATAATTATTATCACAATTACAACGAATTAGGGATGAAATTTTCTATACACCTTTCAGGAACGGAGCGATGAGCCTGAGCAATATATTTGTAACCGTGTAGTCCCGTCGAAAGACAGAATTCCTTGGCTTGATTAACAATGATTTTTTTCCATCCGATAGTTTTTTTAGAATTGCTTATTTTTCCCCCCTGTAATTCGACCATCGTCGTGTCCCGGCCACGGAGTAACTGTTCGAGTAGTGCAGGGTAAAGACAGAAAAGTATACCGCAGGTGTCCGTTATAGAGTGTCTCCGGTAAACTCCCCCTGGAAACTGATGTATGGTAGATTACCCTCTTTTATATTGAATATTTAAACGCGACCTTCCGGCATAAGCTATATGAATAAAATTATAGAGCTTGCAGTTCGAATGATCGAAATCACGATAATAACTGTAAATGTATTTGTTTATTGTGTATACATACATAATACACGCAAAGGGTATGTGAGGAAGTTTGAGTGAGATTTAAATTTTTTATGGACCTCACCGCACGTACTTCTAAATCCGCCTAACCGTGATTTTATCCAGCTCTTTATTGAAAATTAGTCGACAGGTATCCCTGTCTTTTGCAATTTCATTTCAATTCTTTCTTTTTATCTGTCTTGTTTGGACACGAATTTCTTTCGATATAGTGGTAACCATCGACTTTAGCACTTGTTTTATAATTGAAATCGCGAAATGATTACAGTCTTCATACACTCCGTTTTATTTCACCCTTCACGCGACCTCCTTGCAAGCTCAGAATGTACGATTCTGAGAACCTTTTCCACATTATTAGGTCTCGCGCGCGGATATTAAACTTTCGAGATCCCGTATACTAACTATATATCATGTAACCGAAATATCTATATGTGTACTTGATGTAGTACATAGTAGTCGACTGACTCAGCAAACGCCTGTCATTAATAACCGCTCTACAAGTACATAACTTGTATGCCATGAAGATAGCTATACAAGTATATTAAGGGCAAAGTCTCTCTTTAGGGCTCTCAAAGTCCGGCGACCTTCGCCTTCAAGTTCTTCGCCTCCTCTCTCGCCCTCTCTTTCTCTCTCGAGGGTTTATAATACGCTAAAGGATCAACGCGCAGGGTTGAAGGTGCCACGCGGGGAACCTAAAAAAAAAAAAATAAAAGAGAAAAGAAAAAACAACCCCCTAGCAGTGGCCATACGAAGATCGACGAGTCGTGGTACAATGGTCGAGGTTCGCACTTTAAACGGCGTGAAATTATGACTTTTATATAATATTAGGGGGGAGATTCCCTACGCCTTCATTTAGTTCCGGGTTATTTCTCCTCTTCGAAGAAATTCGTTATTTCTATAAATAAACTGATACAAAATCAATATTCTCTACTCGCATGCATCGTTTGAAAAAATCGTTGCTGCAGGTACATGTGTATGTATATTCAAACGTAATGATTATGTTACTTATGTGAACGAATTATGATTGTTGCGAATTTCACTTGTCTGATAAATTTATTTAGGACAAACTTTAATTATAAGAGAAAAATTTTCTACGTTTATTATCTGGTGTACGCCCATTCGTTGATCGATTCCAAATATTTTAGATTTTTGGACGGACAATTAGTCGTTATTTCATTATACTATTTTCTTCGAATTATGGCCGATGAAAGAGTAATTTTATATACGTGAATCTTCTACCCTATATTTATCTGACATAGATGATCGTGTATTCGTTTAGTGTGCCTGACAATGGGACGATTTTAATTACAGAGCTTTAGGGGTCTCCCCGACGCGTCGCGTCGCGACGACCGAGATTCTCTACCCCCTGTAGACGCGTGCGGGTTAACTCGGGGGTTGGGTAACGACGTATTATGCTCCTAACCGCAAAATCCCCCTTCTTCACCCTTCGCGTAACCCCCGCGACCGGCAACAATTTGTTAACTGCCGGAGAATTGACTCTCCGTTATATTATACATATACCGTACCTACATACGTACACAATCCACACATACCAAGATGGCTCTGTGTGTCTTTGCTCCTGAAATCCGACAGATTTCACGGGGCAGCCAGCGGATTATTATAACAAACAGGTTACACAGAATTAATGAATCACCCTATACGTGTCCCATTTTCTTTCGCTTTATTTTTATTTTTTTTATGTTCGATTTTATTTTTTTCACGCACGGTGCCGAGCACATCGAAAGATATAATCTCAGGTGCATGAATTGTCACGAAAAGGCAATTTTTAAATAAAAAGAAAAAAAAAACAAAAAGAAAAAGAAAGAGAGAGAGACTGGGCCGATAGACTGAAGATTTTTTGGAAATGGAAAGGGGGTGGGAATCCAAGGGGAAGTAAATAGACATATATATATATATACACATGTGTGCGTTCACGTACGTGTATCAGAGGAAGAAACTATACCGCTCGACGAAGACTCCGCAAGAATATATATATATATATATATATATAGTATAGGGATGTATATATACATGTATAGTATTATAGGGGCGCGCTGCGAAGAAGAGGCGGAAGAGATTTTATGGGGGCCTGCGAGTATATTTCCTGATTGAGCGAACTAATCCACGCAAAGGAGTTTTATCGACGAGGTTGAATCGCTTCAGGGAGCTAGGGCGGAATACTCCCTTCGCATACCGTCCCGAATCGCTACACGTATATTACGTAGGTGTGTGTAAAGAAAAAAATAAAAAAATAAAAAAATCTACGTACGTATACGTACGTATCTGTATCCGTGTACGTGCATCGTGCTATACGTCAGAATTTTCTATACACTCGACGAAGATTATATCCGGGTCACGGATAGATGCAGAGGACGCGTTCATTTTTCGTAAAAACAAGAAAGCCGTGCGTGTATAACACAATGAGTCAAATCGTTCCCCTATGATCAGAAAGTTATTCTATGGAAAATCTGCTGCAAAGATTGATCGCGATATTGCGCTGCTCAGTTGTATTTTTCATAATGAGAATATATGTATGTACGTACGAGGTATTACTTATAATATACGCCCTGCGCATCATCTCGCGAAGGTACGTACGTATAAACGTTCCCGACCGCAGAGATATAAAGAGCGACGATACGGACTAAATACGAAAAACTTTGAAAAGTTACGATTCCCGAAAGGATCTAAAAGAGGAAGCACGCCCCCGCCCAGGACGTGTCGCGCCTCGGACTAGTATGTCCCTATAACCCCGAAAAACTCCCGTCTTAATACTATACCGCGTATACTACGTATTGCAAATTTACATATTCCACGGTTTCGCTCGGCGGGATGCAGGAGGGGTGATGAAATTTCTCTATGTATACGGGGAATTCGTCGATTCCCATTCCTCGTATACATATACGAGGCTATCCAAATACTGATGTCGAATTTTTTCGCAGCAATAAAACAGCAGCGGTGCGGTCATCGTTGCCCGATGTAAATCGGTATACGGTGACCCGTCTGCGAATAGTAAAATGGACAAAAAAAAAAAATTAATAGAATAATCACTTCGATAAATTGGATGAAAAATGACAACGTTATCCTAGGGTATCGACCAGCAACGTCGTTCAACTACCAGTTGATTTCGGTCGGATTACCACGTGCGCTGTAAAATTATGCACAAAAATTTCTCAACATTTATTTCCAATGAATTCCAGAGAAACTAATGCTCAGTTTCTTTTTCATCGATCGTCACATCGCGATAATTTGACATTTGACATGTATACATATACATGCGTATGGAAAAACAGGTTGCAAAAATCCGTACAGATTCAGTTCCTGCGGATGCTTGGAACCTCCGTTCGGAATTTGCAACTCAATTTTTTAATATCTCCCAACGTCCAATACATGGCCTACATACCTATACTCGCACATATCGATATATTTGACCGTCCAATAAATCGTGAGTGTCCACCGTTTCCACCCTCGTGCACGCGTTCTCGGAGGCGACGTCGACGTCGCCGTCGCCCTAACTGCTGCCGTCTCTATGCGTCGTGTATAGCCCCAGTCAGAGGTGGTGGAAAGTTGGTGGATAGGACAGGAAGGGGGTGGAAGGTGCAGCTGGGAAGGGAAACGAGTGATCTATGCGTTCCCTATAACAACCAGAATCAAAACATCGGAGTCCAGTAGAAATGGGTAGCGACGGGAAAATCGAGCCTCGAAAATCTTTCCCCCCCCCCCCCCCCCCCCCTACTGCTCGCTTCTTCTTTCCTACTCTCATTCTCCACCATCGTCACCGCCACCCCCGACCTCGACGTTATAGAGTCTTGCCCGGAAAACGTACTCGCCCAAGATTTGTGGACCGGGACACTATTCCCGATCCTCTGCTGCAGGACAAAAATAGTATATATACATATATATATATTACTCGTATAGATTATAATCCTGCAGATCGTATATGTATAATACAGCGTTGAGTGCATATACGTGTATTACAGTTTAACGTTATAATAATTTTACGTTAATTCGCGACAGTCGAACGAAGAATTGAAGACTGCTTAGAATCACAATTTGGATATGAACATAGATATATTGAACTAAAAAAAATGTATGTATAAAAAAAAAGAAAAAAAGAAGAGAAAATAAAAGAAAGTTTCACGGGATATTTTCAAAATCCTAAATTTTACATGTACGCATTGTGAAAAACATGTAGGCCCGGGGGTCCCTAGCTTATAAAATTCATTCGGGTGTAGGTTATAAGCTCACGATTCTCGACGAAGCTAAATGAATATTCAAGAGCAAATATATACGCGGTATCATACTTATCTACAATATCTATATGTACGTGCATATATTTATACACTATACGGTTTGCACGTCCGCGGGGATGGTGTTGCAGGGTTGTTGTCACTTGTGCGGATTCCAGATAGCAGCTGGGGATTATATAACCCGTTCCTCCTATGGTCACCTCAGAGGGTCCTTGTTTATGATATCTATAATACTGGTCAAGCACCCTGCGACCGCTTATACTCGTACCTTTACATTTTGCGGTATAGCTTGTAATCTCCAGGGTCAAAAGCTGCGAGCGAACGTTGTACAGATACAGCACGTCGCTCGCTTTGCCTGCGAATTATAATAATATGCTTATGAATATCGCGCCTAAATATGTATAAATATTGTATAAAAAATATATTGCACATATCTTCAAATTATACAATATATATATATATATATATATATATATATATATATATATATATATATATATATATATATATATATATATATATATATATATATATATATATATATACCATTACCGGCTGGGTGTGAGAATTTTTTGATTTCTCAAAATTCAACGATTTCTCTTCTTCATGTTTATACATATATGGTATAAAAACCGCATGTTGAATATTTCGGACGTCCGTTACAATTTTGCAGAGGTGATGTGGTTTTTTTTTTTTTTCGTTTTTACATTTTTCGGAACAAATTTTCCGAATCTGTTCGTCTCTTCTAGTCGCTCGTCTCGGAATATCAGAGATGGAAAATTGTGTAAGCTGATAAATTGCAGTTATAACAGGAAGTGTATAGTATAAGACGAGGAGGAACGCGTACCGAATACGAGGAGGATAATAAAATACGATAAGATGATATTTTATTGATATTGACGGACAAAGTGCCTTTTGTGGAGAAGAATGAAAGGAATGGTCAGTTCTAGTTACCGTTTACATGAATATCTCTACGTGTATATATATGTACGCGGTATATACTTGACCCACGCGTACGTGTATGTGGTGAAAATTTTCACATGATTTTTTCCGCTAAAAATATATATATTCAAAAATAGGATCAGATCCGAGATCGGGTATTGACGCGTTGCTGACTGTATATCGTTGATAAAAAAAATTTCCCCATGAAAAACGCAGCGTTTTCCACCGTTATACGAAATATATATTTTTTTTTTCATCTATATAAAACGTACGTTCATAGAATACGTAATACGGGCAACATTTGAAATATACATATTCACATGATATATATTCGAATCGACGCGGGCTGATAAAAAATACACGATTTCCAATTCATGTATTTCACGCCTAATTTCCCTCAAATTCTTACGTTATACACGCGCGTATATAGGTATACCCTACTCCCGCAAGGAATGGAATTCCGCATCTCGCGCTGCACGATGCGGGCGAAAAAATCGTCCCTATATATTTTCGCGAATGAACATCGTGTCAAAATTTCAAAAAGATAAAACGAATAATCCCTTCACTCTCCTATATGTATAAAATACCGATCTGTTCCCCAGCCTTCCCTCCCTCGTCGTTCGGATATAGGTATTAAAAAATAAAAATCGAAGCGAAAATAATAATAATGATAATAATAATAACGCAATAAGTATTATAAGAATTAAAACTAGGGTCGAGTGCAAAGTTCGGCGTGGTTTGAATAAGATAATATAAAATTTTCTCCCGCTTTTCCCTCTACCCTCGTAGCGGGGGGGGGGGGGGGGGGAGCGCGATGGTAGTTACAGTATATAAGGGCGGATGGCAGGTAACTCTGGCGATGTAAGATAAAGACGTTTTTCGGCGATACACCGGGAGAGTAGAAACGAAAACCTAGCGGGGGGGAGGGGTAGAATTCCATCCCTCGTACAGCTTAGGATTGTAGGAGCTGCTGGAAAGCCGAGGAGAGACACGACCGCCGCGAGGCTCTTAACTTTGGCTCAACTTAAGAGCTACATAAACGTAACAATAAAGGTTTTAAAATAATCCCATCTAACGTTCGGTCAATTAAGAATATATGCATACCTATATCTATGTATATACAAGCGCCTATTTACTCCACGCTTCGGGCACGACAGTAACGATATAATGATAATGATTCTCCGCATAATTCTTCATAAACAGTTCAACTATGTAAATACGTATACATTTTTTATTCAATTATGTTATACGTACAAACGTATACCGCATCTAATCCGGAGGATTCTCGTCTTCGGGTCAATCTTGTTCGCGATGGATATATAATTCCATTCGAAAGCGGCGAAGCTTACTAACAGGTCGTCTTATGGCATATATATATATATATATATATGCGTAGGCGAAGCACCCTTTGAAATTGAAATTAATTTCCTTGAGCAATAATATTCTCAGCGTTTGATGATGACCACCGTCGTTTCCTTCCTACGCCGAATTCGAGTGGGATTAAGGAACGTGTGTGTGAGTAATACGCTCCGAAATTTCCGTTCGATGTTTATTATATTGTATATCGATAAAAACGTACGACGGAAGCGGAGCAAATTTAAAATACTTATTATACGTGTGTACGCAAAATTATTACACAATAAGTGACGACGATATATCGAGAAGATTGAGGAGAAGATGACTTTTTCAAAATTGTATAATTTCTTGAAAAATAAAAAAACTATTTTCAACGCGCCGATGGGAAAAATAAAATAATCAGCTTTGTACGTAGATAGTCGTGATTGCGAATATATATATGTATTCCCTATTTAATAAGCGCGTTGAATTTCTCCCTGTAGTTACTAATAACCCCTAGAGATCGTATATACGTCGCATTTGAATTAATTTCGCGGTTGGTGCTGTAAATCAAGAGACTCCGACTCCGACTCGCCACGCGGTTCGGTTCCCTACCCTACCACCTCCCTTTTCGTCCTGCAGGAGTCGGTAGCAGGATACGTAGACTATATACGTATATATATAGATATAGAGGGAGAGAGAGAGAGAGAGAGACAGAGACAGAGAGAAAACCGAACCAACACCGAAACCCAACGTGGTATAAACGTCTGTATATATATGTGCGCCCTAAATCACAGCATGTAATTGCATCGGGAGCGCTACCGTTCCCGTTTAGTTCCCGTTTCGGTGCGATGGCGAGAATTGGAAAGCGTTACTCACATAGCTGTAGAACATAGTTGTACGTATAGTACATATATTCGGTACACGCCGTATCCCGGTCGTCGTTTATATGAATTTACATGCGCGTACCGCAACGCGTGAAACAATCGTACCGGAAACTTTCCATTTTTCCCTTCCGTCCCCTAATTATCATCCCGTATGGGGTTTTTTTTTTTGTTTTTTTGTTTTTTTTTTCGTGTGCCTATATAACAATGCGAGGGACGGGACGAGGTGCGACATGCGGTAGGTACGTACGTGTTCCAAAAATTTCATAGTACGTTCCGGGAGACCCTTATACTCGCATATATACACGTCTTGCAGCGATTTTCGTTCAAAAATCACGTAAGCCCTTCCGCCCGAGGGCACAATTTTCAACCCTATAATACTGCACGCCTTTTTTATTTTGTCAAAAATCAAATAAAACAAAATAAAAAAAGAGGGCATTTCTCACGTTCCCTACGTAACCGCGTACATTTCTTGTACATAATTTCGAATCCGCACGTATGTTACACTTATTAATTGTAAACGTTGGTTTTTATTTTTTTTCCTTAATTTTTTCCAATGAATTCGCAACGCGAAAATTGATCCTTGATACTTTTCGGATAAATTAGATCACGGTACGGGATATAAAGCAGAATCGTAAAAAAAAAAAAAAAAAATTTTATCGGGACATAATTTTAGTTTCGCCGGTGCTCGGACCTCTGTCATACACCTATATGTACGTAAGGTTAGCATTCGTTTTTTTTCTCCCGTAGTTTCCGCACGGTATATACGGCGTTCCTGTAGGATTCTTATATGCGGTGTGTGCGAGTATACGTATGTATAGATACATTATACGGGGGTGGGTTATAAGGGGAGGTGCAGGAGTGTGGCTAGTGATTGGATTACAGTCGGGCAGTCCCCGCGGACTCGCCAAATGACCGGGACAAATTGCCCCTTGCCTTCGGGAATACTTATACTCGTATATATACTCGTATATATATATATATATATATATATAGATGTATATATACGAATATATACCGCGCGCCTTCGAGATTCGAAGAAGCGGAACTCTACTCTTTTCCTACCGGTACTGCAGCACGTTTCGTTTTTCGTCTCGCCTCTTCTCCGTCGACACGGAGACAACCAAACGTTGGACCAAAAAGGATCACCTTATTCTTGATCGTTCTCCTTTGTTTATGGCTACCATATACGTATGTACGTACAAGGTATACGTACATAGTGCGCATACATACGTTCACCGACTGTACGTATATACTTTTGGTACGTACATACTCGACCTGAAGATTGAGACGTACATTTCGTGTACATACATATGGCAGGGCAGGCCTGTACAAATTTTTTTTTCAACTGATTTTTCCAATTTCTGCCAAAAAATTTTACTATTCTTTATTGGCTAGATATTTAGAAGAAGAAAAATATATTCACGGAAGACGGCGAAAATGTGTTGAAATTTTCCACGGTCAACCGGTCATAATTATCTTTCAGAATCTATATGAGTACATCGGGACTTTCTGCAGATTCGATACATCGACTATCTTCGGTCGTGGAGCGTGCACCATAAGGGACTCCAGCTTTCCTTGATTTCCCTTTTTTTCATTCCTTTTTTTTGATTCTCTGGTGGTTTTTTTTTTTTTTTCTTCTTTATTTTCGGTTTTTATGTCCCACAAGTGCTCTGTGCGCCGCCCCCTATAGATATATATACGTGGAAATCCTTACATACTCCGATACACATATATACTCGCATCTGTCGCTATCCCGTAGCGCCTTTGTTTTTTTCCCTCATATGAGTAGAAACGATATCCAGATCCCGCGGCAGCAAACATTTCGTCATCCCAGATAGCGCAGTTACCGAATAAAAGGAGAGTAGGAGAAAAAGAGAAGAAAAATTTTGTATGTACTAGCTAGTATATGTAGAAAACTATATCCATACGTCTGTATACTGTACAATTAAATATACGGTACAGAGCTACACTTATGTACCAAAAAACCATGTATATGTATACCCCGTGGAAGAGATTGATCATGTAAATCATGGATGATGGGTCGCAGTGCAAATATGACGAATGACAGGGGGATGACGCGACGTGGAAATAATCCTATAAAACTATAGGTATAATAAACGCCCGAAATCGTTAGGGGTGTTTAACGCGCCCCTTGACTATAATATTCCATTCGAATAGATATAGGTGGTTCCGGTTGCGGAATAGCGGTATATACATACATAGTAGATATAGGTATGTACGTAAGGTTGATCGGCGATTAGTGGGGTCATTAGCGGTGAGATCGAGACGATGATGTGCGAAGGGTGGTAAAATAGTGGAATGCGAGAAAACGATAGAAACGAGAGAAAATAAAGAGGGGGAGAAATAGGAGGTAGAAAAATAGTAAAGAAAGAATAAAAGAAGGAAAAAGTATTATTATACCTGCGCACGGGGCGCCCGTTATCTCCGCGGTCAATTAGACGCGTAAAGAATCGTCCCAGTTCCGATTCCCCCCTCCCGTAACCAATCCCTTCACACGGACACCCACCCACCCACCCGGGATTGAGATCCTGCGGGAATGTGAAGGAAAACCCTGTCTTTGTCCAGCCGAATGGCGAACACGCCGTGTACCCGTAGAAAATCATCCCGCTGCACCGACTGCCAACCTCCATCCCACGCCGAACTTATCGGTTACTCTCTCATACTTAAATTACCGATATACACGACCTACCTGCGAAATGAAGAAGGGAAATGCAATTTGACTTTCATTGTGTACGAGAAATCGTGGGAGGGATAAAAAGAAATAGAGAAGTCGAAATTTTCCGTGATTCGGTTCATCGATACCATCGGCTGAAGATATAGACGCGGATACACAGAGCCTGGTTTTCGGTTGTCCATTCTTCTAAGATTCTTCGATTCCTTTGGTTCTTTTTTTTTTTCACCCCATCCCTACTGTACTATACGTCCAGTTCAGAACGTTTCCGGAATAGCGATATCCCCCGTCCACCACTTCTCCCTTATACTCCTCAATTGCTTCGGAGTCAATCTCCACGGTATCCCTTCTCCCGATTCCTCTCTCTCTCTCTCTCTCTCTCTCTCTCTATATATATATATATATATATCGACTTGGATTTTTATGTAGGTGTTCCACGGAACCCGATCGCGGTTACAGATATGTATACCTAAAATGAGTGTTTGGTTTGTCGCATAAAATAATCTACACGCCAATCAATCGTATTGTAGAACGCGGTAAAAACAGATACGATGGTGGTCAAATGAAAGATATAAAATTTCGATTCCATCCTCGCAC
The DNA here is from genome assembly GCF_917208135.1 of Athalia rosae. Classification (NCBI taxonomy): domain Eukaryota; kingdom Metazoa; phylum Arthropoda; class Insecta; order Hymenoptera; family Athaliidae; genus Athalia; species Athalia rosae. The sequence goes on from NC_064028.1 coordinate 8,796,900, forward strand.
ATACAAATGGACGCAATTAACAACGAGCAATAAAGCTTATGTTCCTTTTTTTCTTTTTTTTTTCTTCTTTCTCTCATCTCATCAAAGTTTTACTCTGAATAAGACGTCGATGTATTTAGTTTGGGGAAAAGCTGTAGAATTTAGTGCTGTTTAACCCCCGGAAAGTTCTTCGATAAATAAAGACGTCGATGGGGCGGCAGAAAACAGGAGGCAGGGGGGGAGGGGGGTTCGGGGGTTCGGGGGTTTTGTTGTCCCAACCGAGGCGATCTGATTGCCAGTTAGCGGAGTCAAGTTAGCGCCACCGTATCCAAGCTCAACGTTTCATCCCCGTATACACACTCTTCTTATTCTACTTATTTTTCTTCGACTCGTGGCGATGGGAGGAGTTTCTCCTGAGAAACGCGAGGGGGGGGGGGGGGGGGAGGGGGTTGCGAAAAGAGTCAGGCTGATTAGTACCAGTGGACAATCACCCGCTGATTTCAACCGGGATGCGTGTGTATGGCGGTGAAATTCGTCGTTTACTACGTAAGGGTATATTCAATATCAATTTATCGCGAAGTTTGTCCCGTCTGTAACAGTTCGGCGAGTGAGTTACGAAGAACTTACTCCGCTACGGTTTGTTTTTTTTTTCTTTTTTTTTTTTCCAGAAAAAAGTCCACCCACCGGAAGTCATCGAGGAGAGGACGAGAGGACGATCGGTGCGAAACAATCGGCGGATCGATCGAGGGTTAAAACAGTCGACGTATATATAGTGTATATAGTGTATACATTCGTCGTTAGTTACTTACTTAGGTTGACAGTTGTATTGCCATGCGAGAGTCAACGGTCGTTTGTCTTTTATGGTGAATAATGTTGCCGAGTATCTTTCTTAGTTCCCTGAGGTACATCAGCTAACGATCCCGAATGATCCAGAAAACGTATATTCGCTGTGCGGCACACACGTTGGGGAGCGCAGAGGGAGGGGAGGGAGGGGAGGGAGGGGAGGGAGGGGAGGCTGGATCAGAAACCGTTGACTGGATAACCAATCCATCAGTTTATGAAATATTGGAATTGCCATGGATCTGTAAGGGTGGTAAATCCCGTATCAGAAATAATCGTATATGGTTCGAAAGCTTCCGGGGATTTGCTGCAGGATCGGAGAGTCCAAAGATGTATATGTATGCATGTTTCAGTAACGCTGCACTCGCATACATACATATACACACGTAGCTCGTGCGAAGTTAGGTCAGAGAATATATAGTTTCGGACGGGTTTAATACGGCGGGAGTCAATTTCGATAGGATCTACTAGTAAGTCATAACCACGCCAACCCCTTGTACCAGTTAGGCGAAAAAAAAAAAAACTATAAACTCTATAAAAGAACGAAGAGGGCCGTCGATTACTTCAAGCGACAGTTTTGAAAATAGAAAAAAGACGATAAAAAATATCAAAGGTCGTTTTTCCGCACCCCCCCATGCGTTTCGCCATAGAAGTGAAGAATTCCCATGGCGTTTAACGTGCGCAGGATAACGGTTCGAAGAGAAATTGACTAGGGAAGAAAATTACAAACAGATTTAAACGTGGTGAGACATTTTCCGAATCAAATAAATCACTCGAACGGGTGGAAATAAAATTTCCCTCTCGTCGTTCGAAAGTTTTGAAAATTGTTTTTTTTTTTTTTGCACCTAACCATCCAACGTCGTACTCGCCTACTGTATCGCTCGTTCGCGATTCGGAGGGATATCATCGCGTCGTTGCATATTCATATACATGCCACGTATATATACACGATAAAAAGTATATAGTATAATTCGTGTATATATATAGGTAAGAATTTTTGGCGCAGTAAAGCTCTAGGCGTAATTCCTCGGACAAAAGCGCAGCCCTTCTTCAACCGGGTTGGATGTATTGTCGCTCGTCAGGCGCGGGTTTATTGTCGTCGGCCATGACGGTCCACTTGATCACGATCTGCCACCGTCCTCTTCAAGATCACCGTGGATAACCGCGCAACGACGATAAAAAGACTTAAAAATAGTACAGGCTTCGGATGTGTCCGACACACACGCGGCCCGGCTCACACTTCGTTCGTCGAATGGAAAAAAAAAACAAAAAAAAACAGAAAAAACAGAAAAAAAAACTGCGTCGACCGCGAAGTGTGAGAAAAAGAAGATAAAAAACGAGAAAAAAAAAAAAAAGAAAAAAAAAATATGTACAGAGTGTCCGTGCAACGGCAGGAATATAAAGAGATCCTACGACGCGTCCGATAGCCGTCGCGCGTTAACAAGCCCTCTATTGACAGGTCGTCTTATGAGCGCAGGTTCTCGTGTAGAAAAAATACACGTGTATTATATACGTGTACGTATACGACCGGTACACGCGTACGGGTGTACACACACGTGGGTTATGGGCGTCTCGCGACGTAGTCCACATACTAATGGGACATTACCTTAACGTGGTCCGGCCGGTCCCGACTCTCATTCGGTTAGTTACTCCTCGGGGATGAAGTCGCCCTGCGGACTACCCCATTCCGTTATACGCTGTATATACCACCGTCCGACCACCTATACCATCCCCATGATTCAGTAACGAAAACGAACACCCCGCCACCGCCTACGTTCCCGGTCAGTGCGGGCGCGGGACACCGCTTTCGTTCACCGTTTTCACCCTTGGAGATTTCTACAGCAGTTCCCGTTCGCGCTCCCATAGCCGCCGCTGCCGCCGCCGCCGCCGCCGCACGGCGACCCCCCCGGGAGAGAGGCGATGAATCGGAATCCGATGCCCCCAGACGACCGGACATTATCGCGCTGTATTTTTAACCTCGAGAAACGATCCCTCGGGAGTATAATACCGGGAGCTGGTGAAATTCCGGCTCTCTGCAGCTACGTACCCTTCTCGCCTTTGTTTTTTTTTTTTTTTACCCAACTGTAGCTGTATACGTATATGTCTGTATGCAGGGCTGTTGTAATTGCCCGGAATAGCGCAAAAAAAACGGAAGTGGAGAAATCGATCGATCGGCGCATCGCGAGAATATCGCGAAATAATTCGGTAAATTATTTTTGGAAATATGTAGTTCGTAACGTGGGTATATACGTATATATACATGTATATATCTATATCGTCGCGGGTTAGGAAGATACTCCTCGAGGCTCCCGAGGCCGGGGTGTCGCGGGACTTAATTAATATTTAAGACGACCGGGGACTTTATAAGCTGCCATTAATTCACGTCAACGTCTTCCTATCGCATTTTAACGGTGACTTGCGTCCTTGTTGCCAAACTGAGATAAGTGGTTACCCACCTATACACCGGAGGAAAATCAAGGGCCTTTCGCAGTTTCGATTCACCTCGAAATTTTCCCACTCCAATTTCCCTTATCTACGAACAAGCAACACGTCGCACACCTACACGTGTATATTTTCACCCCGTTAGAGCTTCGTTACAGATTTTCCTAACGTATATACATACAACAACGACACGCGGGGCAAAATGAATCGGAATCGCGCGTCTTCCAAAAAATGATTCATCTCAAAGAGAAGGTAAAAGTTCGGTAAAAACAAAAAAAGAAAACAAAAAAGGAGCGAACAAAACTTTCTACGCGATTGTATTATAGATCATATTATGTATCTACGCGCGTTTACATATGTATAGCTATATGTACGGCTTGAGCCAGCAAGAAATGCTCGCGGGTTTGTGAAAATTGAAATTTATAATCCGTAAAAACAATTACTGGATCCCCAACGGGCGCACGGCGTATCCTCTCACCAGACTCCCGGGGTTTTCTACAAAAACTGGCTAATATCACCCGGTTTGATTTACACACCGAGGTGCCGGACCGCGTCGAGTCGACGCGACGAGGCGCGTCCAACGATACCGGAATCCACCGTATAATGTAACGTGCCCCACCGTATACGCGTGGGTATATTCGGGGGAGAATTTTTCGAAAAAGTCGAACGAACCAAGTTTCATTTTTCCAATTCGAATATCATCGGGTTTTATCAAATTTCGATATACTCGCGATGAGGATATAAAAGATCAAACGCGTACGCGCGAGACAAGAGTTTAGGTATATATATACATCATGTGTTATACGTATATACATATATGTAGATATTTTTGGTATATTATACGAGAAACGGACCCCATGTATCATCTGCCCAATTCAATAACTCGACCGCCATAAATATCCCACAGGATATGTCATCGACGAATTCGACTTCTGGAAAATAATATTATGTACATATATATATATATATATATATATATATATATATATATATATATATATATATACGTACATATCGTCTTGTGAGAGCTGTGACGACTGTAAAGACGTAACCCACGAAACGCACGAGAGGCTCTGTTGTCACGTCGACTAAAAAATTCAAAAAATGCGAGTGAAAAATTGGAGATAAATTCTAGATAAAATAAAAAAGGGGGGCTCCGATGTAACGCATTCGAGACTACCTGATCCGATAGTATCTTCGAGCGCGAATAAATTTATTATAAAACGAACGCGACCGCGTATCGAATAAATTTTTATCTACATAAGTTCGTGAAACGTACGTACGATAAGAAAAAAAGAAGGAAATCTGTTCCCGAGGCGCGGAAACGCGTGCGGGATAATATTTTTCCGCATCGGCTTCTAAGAGCCACGCAGCAGAAATATCTGTGGGGCAATAAAAATGGGCTGTGGGCAGTTCTGTCCACCGGTGGCTATCGTCTTATTGCATGTAAAACATTTATGCCTTTTGTGGTATATATCGAACGTATTATACGTATCCCAACGATTTGCATATATGTATACATATATCTATAACTTCCCTTTTCCGCGCGAGCACCTGCAACTTCGGATTTTCTTATCGCCTGCAGTAGGGTGTCGGCGTGTCGCACCCCGTAAAAATGCATCACCCCGTCATCGCAGTAGCGTTGTTAGATAGCGAAATTCGCATTTCCAAATCTGCTGTCCAGCTGATCATTTTTTCATCCTCTTCGAGTTCGTTTGTTCGGTCGTCCGAACTCGGTCGTCGTTCCGCGCCCTTCACCGACGCCATGTCTCCCTCCGGCTAACGAAGGGCGCGCTTCGAAACTTCGTAATCTGGTCTAGTTATAGATTAATTAGACGACTGCAAAATCGCTATCGCGTGCATGTGCGGCTGCGTGACATTCAACAGTTGCTATCTAAAGGTACAAACGTGTTATATACATACATGTATGTATGTGTAAAGTCTGCAAAAAATTTCACCGCGAATTCACTTCATACCGTATGTATCGGCTGAGTGAGCCATGTACGTAACCTATGTACAGAGTAAATAACGTGTCGCACATAGGTGGATGTACAATGTGTATATCTATATTTCCAATTGCTGACGTTTTCACGGGCGTGAGCCCGCTATGTTGACGGGTGACGACCAGATTAGCGTCGTTACGATATACTTCGATTTCTAACATCATATCGTGTGCGAGGAACGCCCTTTATATATAACCATTCCCCTCGTTATATCCGGTACATAATGTACACAACGGTGTACGCAAGGGATACGACGTGTAACGATATATATATATATACTTCGTACATAGACGGATCAAAAACTATATACATATACAAGCCCTATAGAAATTCGATTCACTTACCTATATTTTTTATTCGACCTTGCATCGGAGCTGCAGTAGCCAGGCTGTACACGCGGCACAGTATAGCAATATCATTTGTCGCGTCGCGCGCGACTCGCCCTTTGGGACCGTTTAAATGCCCTTTACTGCCTATTTTAAACAATTTTTTTAAACCACCCTCCGTAAAACGCGCCCCTTTCCTGAAAAGAAAAAAAAGTAAAAATAAAATAAAAGAGAGGAGAAGAAAATAGAAAAAAAAAAAAAAAAAAAAAAGAGGGAAAAAATCTCTCGTGATAAGGCAGGCGCACTGCGTGCTGATGCAGTGTGCGGAGGGAGGCAAATAGAGAGAGAATTTATTGAGGCGACGGAACTTTTGACCCATGACCCTTACATACAGTCGTATTACACGTATCGTGTATACATACATATATATATATGCGTACGAGTCTCGTAAGTATACGTACATCGCATTTTAATATAAATTGTTTGAATTTTATTCAGATAATTTCAAGAGTTTTTTCCATGCAGATTAAGTACATCGAAATGCGAATTAGTAGGAAAATATCGATACATCCGAAGTGCATATACGTAAATGTATTGTATGTATACATATATGTATATACCTGTCTATGGGGCTTCGTAAACTATATGTAGGTAGATCGTGCAGCTCGGTTTGCGACGATTTTTTTTTTCCTATTTGTTTTTTTTTTTCTTTTTTCTACTTCCATCTTTTTTTCCTCCAACAATCCCCTGTGCCGTGCTGCACCTACGTGGCTTCGTTATATACTTGATATATATACGGGGTGAAAAGGTATGTTATAAATAACAAAAAGAATAAATAAAGAGAGAGAGAGACGAAAAAATAAAAATACTACAAATGTACGTGCACTCCGCTGTGAACGTTTCACACGTTTGACCTTACTATCATACGGAGCTGAAAAAGAAATTAGAAAAAAAAACAAAAAGAATTCGATTGAAACGGATAAAAAAGAAAAAAGTCGAAAAAAGTAGCGAAAAAAATGAAAAAGAAAGAACGAAATCTCGAATGAGGGAACGCAAGGGGATGATCGGGAGCTTGTTATGTCCCTGCACCGGATGGGTCACAGTAAATTTTCTTTTACGGCTTTAGTCTGTAACATCATCGTCACCCATAAAAAAAAAATCCGCGGGCGGACCATCTTTTCACGCAGGAAATCTCGCCCGCGATGCCCGCAACATATGCTGCATAGGTATACCGACGATGTAGGTACGTTAAAGTTCAAGTTATGTGAAAATATTCTTCTCGATAATTAATTTCTATCAGTTAATCGAGTTCGTCGTTGCGTAATATGTGCGGAGAAAATTGTAAAAAAAATTATTTTTTTTCAAATTTCGTTCTTCGGATGGAAAGAAGTTTTGAGTATTGGGTAAATATTTTTATCCCTTCGTCGTACGTGTTAGCTCCTTTAATCGTTACCTCGTTAAATTAACCAATTACATGGGACACATCGAATAAGGTATACACTTGAATTAGTCGATTTTTGTTTTCTCTCCTCCTCTCCCCTCTACGAATACATATAGGATGATATATATCCGAAAATCCTGAAGTCCCGAAATTTCACGATTCTTTCTATACTATAAGTAAGGAGGATACCGTTCGACTACTGCTAGGTATACATCAGCCGCATGGTCTTCTGACTTATCTGATCGCTTCGGTGCTATCTTTATGGAGGAGCCATGAACGCAAGCCATATATGTAGTATACATACATACGTACGTTTATACACACACCCATACACCACATACGCGCGTATATCGTTAAACGGTCGTATGTGTACGCATACGGATATATACGTGAATCACGTTGTACATTGCGATATACCGGACGACATACGAGAGAAAAAAAAAAAAAACGAAACCTAAGGTTCGCGCGCCTCAATTCCGAACTCACATGCCTCGATACAGTATACGTTATACCCGCGCATACACCCCTACGCTGTATATATATATATATATACACGTATATATACTATGTACACACACACACACACACACACACACGAGATACAAGTAAAAATATCGAGGGCTATTGATATCCGCGGTGATATCTATAAGAGGCGCGCGTGTCTCTAGCATCTATACGTGTTATTGTTTCCGATATGTCCGCGATATATTTCCGATATCCCGTTCATCCCCCTCCTCACTGACATTTTTATCCCACGTGATGTGTGCATAATTTATACTCTCACAATCAGTCAGAGAATTTATTATTAGGAAGGAAAAAAATTAACAAATACACCGTGTATTGTATATGTATAGGGTGGAGTCTCGACGTATCGGTTGCCATATACATATAATCTGTATACCGTTCATAAAGTGGCGAGGAATTAATTCGTGTATATATATATGTATAGGTAAGTATGGATAAATTATACAACGCGAAGCGCGAAGCGGGCGATGGTGGTGGCGGTAATTATATCGTCGTGTCGCGGGATAATCCCAATTACAAGTTTGGGGAGGGTGCGAGAACTGAAGAGGATCAGAGAGAATGTGTGCGCACGGCGCATACTCTAGCGGATATACATATATATATATGTATATATGTATATGTATCTTATTACTAGCGGGATAACAACAAAACACCCACGTTTTAGGTCAACCTATCACAATTCACAAAAATTATCCTTATAATATCATCGCGGGCGCGATTATACCTTGATCCCGTACGTACATATATAAGATATATTGTATCGTTGAAAAAAGAATGAATAAAAATTACTGCGACTATGACAAATAACCGGACACCCGGATCAATTATAAAGGTAGCTCAAATGTACGTGAAAATTACCGCAATCCAAACGTTGCATGGCGATAAAAAATTCGCGTAACGACGTCTGTCGTTTTACATCTATATAGAGACGAATAGTTATACAATATGTAATACCGTATGGTATAGACATTACAGTTCGAAATCAAGGGAAGAAAGCCTACGTTATTAGAGACAGATCGGTGTTCGGTTTTTCCGTATTCTCTGCGGAGGCTACTGGCGTAGAGAATTTTCGGGGGGGAGGGGGGTGGGATGCCGCCAACGGAGGGAAAAAAGAAAGAAAAGATCCTCCGGGGTCGCGTCTAGCGATGCCCATAACTACAGCAGCCCGCAGCGTCCAGCAGCACGCAATAATACTAAAAAGATAAAACCACCCGATTCGACTGGCCCCCGTGCGTCGCGGAAACCGCCCCCACAAACGAGCGTGCATATACACGTAGACGTACCACGCCCGCGCACACAGAGACTCTTACGGTGTACGTGTGTAAATCCCGTTTCCCTAGCCGGTCAGCGGCAACTGCCTGCGCTAATAACGGAGCTTGGGTAGTGGTGGTGGTAGTGGTATCGATGTATACGTATACGTAGACAGTGAGATGGAAAAGAAGGAATATATCTACACGTATCCGTGTACACGGGGAGTTCTGGGATGCTCGTAAGCCAGTTGACCGTGACTAGATAAAAAAATACCGCCCCACCTACCCCTGCCACGATCATCTGATCCACCCCGTCGTGTACGCCGTCTACTGTACGTATTACACTGCACTGCAGCAGCTTTCGTCTCTGTTTTTTTTTTTTTTTTTTTTTTACGTGGGATACGGAATTTAAGTTTTTTTCATTGTTGAAATTGCAGAAGACTTTATTGAAGAAAAAGAAAGTGATTCATTCGACCGGCTTACTATAAATACAAATTCATCTCCTGTATATATATGTATATAGAATATGATATGCACGTATACGTATAGTTTGCGGATAAAAGATCGGGCGATAAATTAATGCATGTCCTGCAGCGCATAATAATATGTAATAGATAGCGCGCAGCGGGCATTGGTCAGTATAAACCAACGCCAGTTTTGATTTTTCTCTCGTACATGCGTACATATGTACGCGGATATATACCTATATAATAAAATAAACTGTCAGCGACACACTCGCATAAAAATGCTAAGAAGGAACGGACCGCGGTGTTGGACGTCTGCACCTACGCGGACGTTCATCTGTATAGCTATATATATATATATTGAATCTATGGGGTCACTCCGCGATTACGACCGGGATGACCGTATCCCGGGACCCCAAGAATACGCGCATATCATATTGATATAGGTAAATATACGCCGGTGCGCTATATTTATGTACAATATAGGTATAACATCGCGCTGCAACGGATAGGCGTAGGTATACGTACACGTTAATCGTTGAATGTATCAGTTATACGTATATACGTGCAATGTATGTAATGTGGAAACTTGCACGTAATTGGGGCTTCGTTGTGTAGCTATAGCGCACCTTATTCGTATATATACACGTACAGTTCTGCCGCATGCGAGCTTCGATGCGGTTCGGCTGATTAATTGAATTAAAAGCGATCACAAGGTGTATATACATATATATATGTATGTATTATACTTGTGGCGAGTGAGTGTACAGGTATCTACTCTAATGTAATATATGAGCTTCGCGATATACGTACGTATACACACACGTATACAAATACATGCGGACGAATATATCGGGATCAAATCCGCGTCGATCTATCGCTATATATGTAGAGATATATAGATAGATATACACATATATGCGATCGTATCTCATCGTCGTCGATGCAGAGCGCGCGCGGGGCTTCGTAAATCATTGCCGATACATTAAACCGTTATATACCTTACACATTATGCACTGTATAGTATATCCTCGTATATACCCGCGCACATGTATACCATACGTACAAAGTAATGCCTCTAAACTGTGTGCACACGGAAAAGGAAAACTCGCACGAGCTTTGATTGGAACTTACGTATATATATACTTATAGATACCGAAATATAAAGAGAAAACACCCCTGTAAAAGGATCGAAGGAAAATTTAGCCAATTTTCAAAAACCTGTGATCCAGATCTATAAGAGCTCTATAAGGTTAACCATACGTATTTACAGAGAACTGCAATTTTTTTCTCGAAGACCAAACGAAAGAATAAGAGAGAAAAAAAAACAACAGGAAGTTTCATCGATATCTTAAAGATGACGTCGACTCTCATTTTCACCGTTATACATTTCGCGTGATTGAAATATTTTTGTTTTCGCACAGAATTCGCCTCGACGGATGCTACAAGTGCAGCCTCTCGATACGTGCGTTACAAGACCGTATAAAACTGAGCGGATATACGTATACACACCGGTGTATATACGTCCGGTGAAATGCTCTATCATATAACACAATATCCACCGCGTCGCGTTATCCGCGCGAGAGGAGGAACACGGGGTGTTTTCAGCCGGTATATATATATATCAACGAATCCAGAATCCTCGCGATACAGGGTTAATAACAGTCCACCACTGGTGGGGAATTGTATCGTTGGAGGCGGTGCCTGCCCTCCCGTAGGGCCGAGTTTCAAGAGGACCGCGACGGCGCAACAGAAAACGGGCACTCCTCCCGTTTATATGTACATAAAATATCTATATGTATATCTGTATATATATACACGTTATACCACACGCAAACGGTATAGCACATATCATCCCTCCGGTTATATCTCTCCCTCCCTCGCTTTTTTCCTCTTTCGTTCAGTGCCCCGACCGAGAGGACCCCCTGCAGAGATGTATCTATACGTTCACACGTACGAGCTGCTAGGTGTATGTAAAATCTCACCCTCATTAATATTCCTATCGTTCGGCGACCTCGTTGCGCTAGGTTCGCGATCCTTATATACGTAGGTATACGTATATTACATATGTATATATGTATATATATATATATATATACTCGGAAAATATTCCCTCCCGCGATGCTGCAGCAGTTATGCCGCATGAACTCTGCCGTTATATAAGGTGCAAATACACTCTGCATGTGGATATATATATAATATATATCTGTATATAACATGAGTACATATGAATGAATATATATATATCTATACGTGCCGTATATATATACACAGAGTTTACCTCGCAGTGCAACTTCTGAGGGAAGTGAGAGTATAATCGGAGGGGTTAGACGAGACAAAAATCGTGACACTCAAAACTTCAAGGACGTTCTTTAACATTCACCCCCTTTTCGGCTACAGAGCACGCGTCGCATATGGGCTGCGGTCTTATACGTGTCTAATATCAATATCTATGATAATCTGTATAGGAAATTTCATGGAAAAGAGCACGTTTTTTTCATTGGTATATTAATCGAACAGATTGACCGAGTCGAGAGTTGAGAATCAAAATCTGTGATCTGTTTTGCGTTAAAATTTTCAATTTCAATTGAACGCCTAATTTCCTAGACATGCGTGTACACTCACGTGATATATATATATACTATATACATGCACGAATGTAAAAAAATGACGCAAGTCGACTCACCCCTTCGCCGCAGTTGAAAATCTACGACAATCCGTGATCGTGGTACGTACAGAGCGAGCGACGAGTGAATTTGGTTGTGAAGTATTGATCGAGAAAATTTTATACAAAGAAGAATTGTGTATCTGTCCATCCGTCAATTGATGCTCTTCGATCGCTCGCATCTATATATGTATATAGTCTCCATGCTTCCCCCCCCCGGACGGTGGTAATCAGATCATCATTGTCGACCGCGCGCGGCCGATATCAAATGCTGCAGTCGCTGTGTGCAGGGGAAAAAAACAAAGAATCGAAACAACGTTAACGTGAAATCGGAGAAAAAAGAATGTACGGGAAGAATAGACAAAAAAAAAAAAAAAAAACAAGGAGAGGCTAACCGCTCCGGTAGCTCAGATCTAGCCCTCTAATAACGAAATCGGTTATAGGCACGTCTCGTTGCCCATAACTCACAGCTGCAACTCGCGCGAAGCTGTATGTAGATACGTACGTCCGTACATACATCATGCAGCCGAATGGATTTGTCGTCTCCAAATTACATCGCCGCGAATCGTCCGCTATCCGTACATATATGTATAACATCTCGATCTCAACGCGGACATCACCTGCATGAGAAAAAAATGGCCGTGTATAGCAGAATAATTATACGAATGAAACGATCTTCGGCTCCGCAACGTGATTTATTATGTATTATATGTATAGTGCATGTATGTGGATTACAGGTATACACATATATATATACGCAGTTCTGATCGATCATCGCGTTGATCGCGTTCAGCGGATTAGCGACGTCTCGTTGCCTCGTCCTGTAACGTATACCGTGTCGAGTCAAACTTGCGTTGAAAAGTAAAAGTAGTAATCGCACCGCGAGCGGTGGTGGCGGTGGTGGTGGTGGTGGTGGCAAAAAATGAGAAAAGTGAATTAATTTATTCCCTTTTTTTTTTGTCGGGCCCGGCGCAGACGAACGGTGTACGAGGTGAATCGCGAGGGAGGCGAAGCAGCCGCTGGTTCCTTGATCCTCGCCGCGATCGCGACACGCGCTATATTCAACATCATCGCCATACAGATGAGGTGTATACGCGTACACCGCACAAATATCCAATGGTTCGAAGGTGTAGGATGTAAATATACGTGTACGGTGAAAGAGGAGTTTCGATGTATACCTATATATATACATATATAGGTTCGAGGATGAGACAAAATCGTCGTCAACGTCACCCCGCGGGAGTTCCAGAGAGAGAGCCAACCCCTCCGGATCACTCGGAATATCCGCACCCCGTACTACACGTCCCGCACCCCCACCCCCTCTACGTCCCCCTTCTACTCTTCTCTACTCTCTTTCTCCTCACCCGCGAGACTCGAGAAACTGTTTGACTTAATTTTACGAGAATGGGCTGGTGGCTACCGCGGTGCGCGCGATTTTAACGGGGAAAGGGAAATAAAGTTCTATATATATATATATATATATACGTGTGATATATATATACCGAACTCCGTCCCGCAGAATCTATATAGTATACGCCGATGCTCCGCGCTTCTGCTTTTGAAAAGGTCTTAAAACGGATAAAAATCATCCCTTTATAAAGTCCTCCGAAAGCTATATACGGATATAATACGTGTATGTATGTACTCGCCATATGGGATGTATATGCGCCATTCTATTTAGAAAAAAGCTAACCACAATATATACAAATAACAGAACAGATTGTACAAATCTATGTAAAGTTTATGTGTATACCTATTTAAAATATAGATAGCAATGCACGTGCATATTATTATATGCATAACTTACGATCCGTGGAACTGATCATCGGCATATGATATATTGTATAATAATCCAAACTATACACGTGCATTCCTTTACGATTTTCTTCACCTTGTACAACGAGGCATATTATTTGATATATAGTATATGTATATATAATATATAAAGCGCTTCCATACATATATCCGCGGCGGTAAGGGATTGAATTACGTTCGGATGACAAATCCCTCAAATTCTCAATTCGGCAAAATAAGAACGTTAAATCCAACCGACCTTATATAATTCCGAATTTCTGTGTGTCATCTATAGTACACGTGTACACGTATTTATATACCTATATACCATACATCACGTAAGGTACGTATATAGATATAATAACTCTCGGCCAAAGCACAAATCGAATGCATCTGACTGAAGGTGTATCCATGATATATATAATTATACATAGATTATGTAGAAAAAATGAATTATCGATATACCTCATACATACGAAAAGCAGAAGAACCATGTATTGAATTTTTTATGAAAAATTGGTTAAAAAATTATACGGACACGACGTACAATACTTTTTATGTATGTGTACGCATGGTACATATCCTCACATGTGCGTAAGGGTATTCACGATACACTGCGAACGGTACATCAGCTGATTTTCGAAAATCGATTTGATCCCCTTCCCCCGTTCGTTTCGACCCCCCACAGTCTTGCCCCATGATGCGCTATGTGTTCGGTACATTCGCGTATAGTTCGGTTCGTCGACTTTTTTATATACGCGATCAATTATGTACATACAACACGAATTGCACGGATTTTTATCGATGTAGGTACCAAAAGATATTTTCACGAGTCGTCCGTTTGTAACGATCCATAATCCTTGACAATTATAATCCTGGTAATCTTTTATCACCTTATACATACGCACGATGCAAGTACATTATAATTACATGAACTTCGGTGGGCATCGAGAAGCGATGTATTATACATACGCAAGTATACAGACGATTTGATCCTACAAGGCGTGTATATGTATAATGTTACAACGAGCGACTAGTCTACACGTACCCCGATAAGGACCGTCATACGTACATACGTACATATACATAACTGTACATAGATGTATGTATATATATACATATGAATACATATATATATATATATTTCCGACGTGACGCGCGCGGGGTTCCGGGTATATATAACAACTGTTGATCTGATTAGCGAGCATCGATCCCGCCTGGACACGACAATAATGTACACACATGTAGGTGTATAACAAGTATAGGTATACGTCTAGTTATCCCCAACTTGCAACTATAGAAGAACGTAGCGCAATAATTTTTTATCGTACAAATTGTACGACGATCGAACGACGCGTACGACGAATCGTCCGTCACTCGAAAATTTTTTCAAAGTCCCCGCACATATCTCAGATAAAAATTTTTCAAAAATGCTAATCGCTGAAATTAGATACGAAATTGCAACTTTGAGCCGGGCTGCACATACATATACCGCGGTCAAACTTGGTGCGTAAAATCAGCAACGGTACACGTGAACTTTACATGTGCGATGTAACGCGATTAGATTGTAACAATAAGTTGCTTTGGCTAACGTCAATTTACATTCTGCACGTCTAAACCCACCTCCGAACGATAGTGGAGCTCATTCGTTATAAGCAACGCGATATTTTGTATGTATAATATTTACACCGTGTGTATATATAATATATTTTTTTATGCATAAAATATATATATATACATGTATATGCAGGTGTCGAGTAACGCGCGCGATATATATATAACGATACAATATACAAAGTAAAGATAGTGCAGTTGGTAAAAGTACCAAGAATTGTAACGTTGGCCGAAACCGATCGGCAGCAAGGTTCGAATTATCATCGCCGTACAGTCATATCAACACCGTTACAAAATATGAAAAAAAAATAAATACAAACAACATCAATACGCGCGCATACGTATCCACGTGCACACGAAGCGCCCTGGAATGTCGTGGGAAGAAAAAAACAAAAAAAAACAACAACGAACAAAATCATATTAGAATACACAAACACACGATAAAAAAAATACTCACCGCTAAGAAGCTGCAGGACGCTGTGTCGTACCTCCGGGTGTTGTTATCCCGCTTCAATTCCAACGTAGGTATACGAACGACACTTGTTAAATATGTGTATGTATATACGTTCGAAGCATCTCACATGTTGCATAAACGGATGTTACGGTCGTACGAAGTTTATAGAACGTTGAGTACGTCGCGAAATAATTTCGTTTCCGATAATATGTGTATATATATATATATACCGATATACATGGGCGTGTATATACGTATACTTATATAGGTGGTTATTACGACCCTATGGTACAGGTACAGTTTGAGTGGATATTCTCTGCCGAGACCGGTCGCGTACTCTTGAATAAACGTTTGGAAGAGTACGAGTCGTTCGTAGGTATACGTGGAGCCGTGTACCGTGTGCGTGTACACGGTGGTAACACGTACACACGTGTATAGGTATAGGTAGGGGTATGTACAAGCGTGACACGGGGTTCGGTCGACTCTCGAGGTGGTAGTTTTCCGACGAGGGTGATGAGTAGAGATAGTACACGGTTGCACCGTGACTCGACAATACGGCTCGAAACTAGACCCAGAAAAAGTGCCAAGAGAGGAAGGAGAGCCGAGTTAGTAACTGAGAGAGGAGAACCGATCCCTTCGGCAGCGATCATCCCTCCCGTCCTTCCGTCCTCGCGCGGGATATCGATCGAAAGAATCGATACCCTCGCACCACCGACTGTGCCGGGTGTCGTTGCGCACGTGTGCGGCAAAACTCGAAACACTGAAAAATGAAAACAAAAAAAAAAACATACGACGTATGTTAAAACAATTTTTTAGCTACGATTTACAGAATCGTTGTGTGATATAATTTGAATTATATACAAGTGGAAAATTTCACGTTGTATGTGCAGAGTAATTATGGCGATTTTCGATTGTATAATCGTAACGATGATTGAAAATTTTTTGACAATAATTTCCAGAAGTTCAGAATACTCGTAAAAAGAAACCCGATCGAAGTACGATGCATATTGTACACCTCTGGAAATGACGATGGCAATAATAAGAATAATGATAACAATGTTAATAATGACCTGTTGAAGCCGTCCCCAAGGTTGGTGGTGGGCTTTTTAGCCCGAGGGAGACATCAGTCAAGCTGTCTAGAAGTCGAGACTGGACAGAGCTAGCGTTCGCCGTTTACCAGGCAGAGGGCGAAGGGCAGAAGTCGAAGGGCGAAGGGTGTTGATACTCTCTAGCCCTCCCTCACTCTCTCTCTCTCTCTCTCTCGCTCTGTCACTCTTTGTCCTGCTCTCTCGTTGTCAGTTTAAATTCTCATTAGTAGCGCGCGCGGGAGTCTCCATCCTGTCTACGAATCCTCCTCCGCAGCGTACAGCTCGTTCGTGGGATGGTTTCAAGACCGTTGTATATACATAGTCCCATGGGAGGGAGAAAGCATTTTAATTGACACACCGTCGTCGTCGTCGTGAACAGTACATATACATATATGTACGAACTATCGCGCCCCCCGCCCCGAAACGATTTATCGTTATGTATTTGATGTGTAAACCTATATATCCGGATGTTGTGTGATTTAATAGGATGCGGGAAATGAAATGGGGATTGAGATTTCAGATTTGTAAAATCGTGCTTTCACGGTGAAACGGGTGGCTCGTCATCAACCCAATGACGACCCCCTAGTTTCAACATGCAGGACAATTGCACTCATATTTTTTTGTTATTTATATACCAATCGCTCGTGTGTAATACAAATGTATGCATAGAAATATAATCCCGATAAACTTCGAATTATTGTGACATCTGATGACTTTTTCCGGCGTTATAATATATATCTACACACAATCATACAACACGTAAAGCGACTACTTATATAATAACGTATATGAGTGGGTGATTCTGGATTCTATTTATCTAATGGAAAAACGAAACAATTCAGAGAAATGTTGAACATTCGTTTTTATGCGAAAGTGTCGGTTGCCGACGTTTATTTTCCGTACTCATATTATGTATATATATATATTCATATATATGTATGTATGTATATATCACACCAAAAGTGTGATATATAACCTAATATATACATACGCACATTCACATACTTATTATGTACATATAATACATATGTGTATGTATATACCTACATATATATATATCTATAAATTATACATCGCATGTGTGTATAATATTATATACATGTATAATATGTATAATATGTATATAATTTTCTTTTATTTACAATTATAGTATATTATGTATAGTCGCACCGCCAGCGGCACTGCAGCATAAATAAAACACATACATTATTCAAAATGTATACGTGCATTCGTATATAACTGCAGCGCATTTTTTATATAATACATATATAAATTAATATACGCCTGCACATCTGAAATGCAAATTTGTTCATCTAATTATGATAATAATAATAATAGTAATAATGACAATAATAACAACAATAATAATAATAATAATAACGATAATAATGATAATGATAATGATAATGATAGTAATAAGAAAAGATATATTAAAAATCAAGATCGCATCGCTGTAATAACGGAATAATTATTTCGTTATTATCTACTCATTCTATGTTCATACCTATTATATATAACAGGAGATAATAATTGCACCCGCGAGTTTCACTCAATATAAAATACCTACTTTCACATGTATGTTACATAAATTCAAATTTTTACTAATGTTGAAAAATCTAGGAATCGCAGCGAATAATTTATATGAATGTGGAGACCAAACGCGTATATGTACGTTTAAATTGGAAAAAATAAAAAAAAGATTTCCGGAGAAATTAAAACACCATACATACATCTATATACAAGCTATATACGTTATGTACTACGCCAGTAGGAAGCCTTATATACATATATAATACACTAGACTGTGCGCCTGCGTTGATCTATTTGGAAAAAAAATAATGTTATTATGCGATATACATAAATTCAAAAGAATAATAATAATTATTGTATGATATAAATTCAGTTAAAATCTCTGATTTAAAATTAAATAACAGACGCGAGATAAATAATGATGACATCAACGACAACAATAATAATAATAATGATCGATAAAAATTGATTATTGTGTTCTTAGTTTTTCGTTTTCTTTCTTTCTTTCTCTTCAACGTGTATAATATTTTGAGTGGCAGGTGTTGTATTATTACTTGCGATAAAAATTGCACGTATATAGTGTGTATATTATGTTCAACGTATATATCATATACGATGTATTTTTGCATGGCGTTTAGGAATAACTTGTGTGTCTATAGTCCTTGATATTTCTATAAATATAATTATTCCCGCGCGATTATACCTAAATAAGTATAATGCAATACATATCTACATAATATAATTATACGTATAGGTATATATATCATAAAATTATTTGTGCTATAGTGCGCATCATATCATAATGCCATTCCGATTCCTCACAATTTCCTATTATTCTTAGATCAATTTTTCATTTTTATTCTCTTACTTTTATCCCCCATACACACACGTATATTATACCATTACTACGTTCATTCCGATAAATCACGATCGATCCCTCATGTTCATGTTATAGCCTCCTTCGTGCACCTTATATCTCCGTTAATCACCTACATAGTGATACCATAGAGGAGTCAGGATAAATTCTACAACCCCCAGCCCTCCGCCCCAATGTATACCGACGCACACCTACTTACGTTCATCATCAGAAATATTCCCACCTTACACAGCTCTACAATGTGCGCTTATTCTATATATATACAAAAAATTTAGTTATCAATTTTCGAATAAATTTTTCATATGTATATAATACAATATACCTGTATAACGTATATGTCCGATTCAATTTTGATATATAATTTACCATTTTTCATGACGTCTCCTCTGTATACGTAGCTCAATCTTTCTCTTCTTCAATCTTACTCGTGTGCAATATCGTTCGATTTTTCGCGCGAAGTTCACGATTATTTCACCTATCATTATTTTCACTACAATATTTATGAAAAATTATACCGTATATTTTTTAGATCGATGAATTTTTCTTACATACTTGCCCTATACGCAATTAATACTCCCGAATTAGAATTCCTATGTATATACCTATAATCATCATTGTCAGACCTTATACACCGACCAACTAACAAACTATTTAACGAACCAACTAACGAACCAAACGCGCCTAATTACTGACCTGATGCATTTCTACCCGATAAACCGAATATCATTATTTTACATTTCGTTTCCTTTTTTCAATTTTTGGATGTTAGTTTAATATCTAACTAATCGATATAGTATTTATAGAAAAATTTTATAAAATTGAGGACGACCGTAATTGTTTTTTTTTTTTTTTTTTGGTTTTTCTTTTTCGTTTTTTTTTTTTTTTTTCATTACACGTACGAATAACAAGACGATATACGTATAGTATAGGTAATGTAGTATAGTAATATAGTTACACGATATATATATTACATACAACATATATACGATGTAAAATAATACTATATATAACCTATAAGTATTTGTATATATATACATGATAACTAATAGGTGTGTATAACATAGTTTTTGTTTCTTTGAATTTTTTCTTATTGTTTCTTTTCGTTTGTACAATTATCTATATATATATATATATCTATGTGAAACAAGAATTATCATCTCCCAAATATTGTAGTATATAAAAGAATTCTTTGTAATCTTTTTGTTTATGCGAAATATTCGTACATACGTATATAATTCACGTATGCAACAACATAGGAATTTTATCTTCGTACCTGATGCAGGATCACACTTCCGCGATGGCGGCGGTCCAATAGGTGCAGGTATATGTAGTATACCTGTATACAGTGCGATTCTGTCGAAAGTGGTTGCGATCAACGCGTGCGTCAAAATATTCGAATTTCTCGTTGCCTACGAGCGAACCCGAGCCGGGCTGGAGTCAGCGTAGCCACAGGCGTAGACGTCTTGTTGTGTTCCACAGCCGTCAAGGTGACACCTCGCAACAAAGCGCCTACGCCTGTGGCTACGCTGATTCCAGCGCGGCTCGGGTTCGCTCGTAGAGAACGAGAAATTCGAATATTTGGACGCACGCGTTGATCGCAACCACTTTCAACGAAATCGCACGGTATAACAGATGGTACAAGATGTCCAGCTATTGCCCACCTTTATTATAGAGATACATGATACATACGTATTTACATACCCATCACTCGTACATGCGTGCATCGAATGTACATGTATATATAATCAAATGATGCTCTATAATCTATCCAGCTGCAATCGGCACACTCATTGTTAGTATATTCAATTAGCTCGATCGTCGATCTACGACGACCTTTCCAAGTAATTATATAATGTACCTATAAATTTACCTTAATTGGATTAGGAGGCACATTTAAATCCGAGAGAAATTATTCACGAACAATCATAATTCAAACGGCCATTTATCATTCAAACACATTTGATGGTGGTGAGTTCCGACGGACTGTTATTATTGTTTTGGGTAAAGGTTTTATTATCGAGACTCATTCGCTTTAATTTACATTCGTCGGATTGAGATAAAAATTGAACCACGATTAAATAGAATATTGGTAAACAAATTTACGAACCAGGTATGTACGTACCTCTCGCGCATAATATCGGGTAATATGTGTAGTATTTGAATATTTTCTACCGCGAGATTCCAATCATTTTTCCTCGCGAGTTCTACAAGACTCTGATTGAGATGTTCTGAAAAATTCATCCATGTCGAACTTATTCCATCTGAACAATACTACAAGATTTTATATGTGCCCCCGTGCATAAGGTGTCATAGAATACAGTGCAATTATCGCACATTCCTACCCTCAACAAGGTTAGACATGAGATATAAAAAAAAACAAAAAAAATCCCATTCGGGCGGAGCAAAATACCATAGCAAAAGGATAGAAAACATACCTGAACAAAAGAAAAAAAATAAAATAAAATAAAATGATATTTTTGTTTTTAAGTCCAGCAGGTCCCGCCGCGTCTTTGTCTATGTCACAGATAAACTTCCGTAGGACTCGTGGGTGCCGGTTGATGAGGTGGTGGTTGTTGTGGTTGTGGATTTTGTTGTGTAGTTTGTTGTTGCTGTTGTTGTTGTTGTGGTTGTTGGGATGGAGGTTGTGTAGTTTGTTGCTGCTGTTGTTGTTGTTGTTGTTGCTGTTGTTGTTGTTGTTGATGATGATGATGGTGGTGGTGGTGCGGTGGTCGGGTCCTGAGCAGCTCGCATCTATGTTTGTAAACATCTCTCTCCTGCTGCACGCGAGCCAATTCAATTTTTAACCGTTGCATTTCATTTTGTAGATTACGATTCGTCGTCTCCAAATCGTGTCTCTGTTGAAGTCGCTTGCTACGACAGTTCTGTGCGTAACCGCGATTCTTCAACGTTCTACGCTTCTGCTTCAATCGAACCACCTTCGTTGATGTAGAAAAAAAAAATAGAAAAAAAAAAAGGAAAAAAAAACACCCGTCCGAACCGTAAGTCAATTATGCACTTCATCTGAATACAGGCAGAACTGGGGGGCGAATCTTGAACGCACCCGAGGCGACGCATATGTATGTATAGCTGCACTTTCTTCGTCTTCGTAAATCTTTTTGTATTAATTAATATGTACGTACGCACCATCGAATCGAATCGAATGTGATGTGTACGGATACCTCTGCGACAATACCGAACCGTGGGCCTATGATCTATGATACTTATTGTATATCGTAGTTCATGCAAGCATCTAGATAATCTACCGGGGTGTGATGCCCGTTAATTGATAACAGTAGCGATTTTCTTCATTTATTTAAATTGTTTGTCGCCCCGGGCGAGCGCGTGCGCCGCACCAATACGTGTAGCAAGAAGAGACCTGACTCACCTCCTCCCTGGGGCAGCCGTGGAGGCGCTTGTTCAGTTCCCGGACGGACAGGGACATCAGAAGTTCGTCGTTCATCAATTCGTCGGGAGTTCCACTTCCGCAAGTGGAATAGATCCCTCCGGGACCACGATGGGGACTCGGACCGCCGCACGAACTGACGGAGCATACGCTCATCGGACGACCGGGTTGCATCGGCATTCCTTGCATGCTGTCGTCCATCCCTTGCATAACACCACCTCCGTTCACGATCCCCATGCCACCGGGACCTCCTCCGCCTCCACCACCGTAACTGTATTCGATGTGACTTGCCACAGCGATGTAGCCGCCTGCAACCAGACAACCATCTGCACACTCCTCGTCTTCTGGAAATAATAAAAACAATTTCCCTGATCTTCGTAACGTGGACAACTAAATGCTTCGTCTGTTTAAACGATTTTCAGAGTCTCGCTTCGAACAATGTCTACCTGGGTACGAGAAAGGAAGTAATAAATGAATATCACCGCGGAATGTTCTTACTGGACAAACAAACGAAGCGGAAAAATTTCAAATTTCGCTGTCAAGCAGTTCGAAAATTCATACACTCGTTGTCAGATAAATCCGCAAAGTTTAGCTTGCGTGAAAAATTGTGGAATTCCGATAGCGCTTCATTTTTTCTTTTTTATGTACTTTTTACAGTGACATGAAACTTTGAGATTCTCATAGCATAGTTTTCTGAATTTTTTTTCCTCTTTCTCGTAACCAAGGAATGCTTTTCGGAGTAAGACTCAAAATCAGAAAATAGATCTATACATATGAAACCCTATTTACAATTTTTAGAATCTTGTTCATCGACTGATGACGATGCCTGTACAATAATATACAATAATTGAAAACAAATGATCACAAGCCCAATTACTTTTACAAATAATTACTATACTGCACGCATATACACAGAAACTCATATTTCATAAACTACTCATATAACTCACCTGGGTGTCTGGCGTGTCTCGGGACGTGTTGAAGGTCCTGAAAGTGGTGGTGAGACGGCCAAGAATCAGGAGGTGGTTCAGGAGTTTGATCCTGAGGGCAGTGAGGCCTAAGATCTAGCGGTTCCTGCCTGAGTGACTGCGCAAGCCACCCCATCCCCCCTCCACTGACAACCTGCATATCATCTTGAGCTAAAGGACCTCCCCCCGGTCCTTGTTGAAGGTGGAGACCGAGCCCTATCCCTAAGGACGAAGCGCGATCCCTATGATCCCGGGAATCTCTAGCGTCGCGGGGGTCACGTTGTATGTCCCGAATATCTCGGATATCCCGTTCTCCACGGTGAAGATGAATCGGAGGGGGCGACGCGCACTAACAGAATTTTTTCTCATTTTATACTGCACGGTAAATAACTTGATACCGTATATTTTTCTATTATGCGTGTGATTGCCCGTTAAATTCTGGTCGCAAATTCGAGATAAGTCTAGACTTTTGAGCTTTCAAATAAAAAGTGATGCGAACGAATTCGAAAGTCGATTTATACACACAACACTGACTTCGACTAACATGAAAGTCTAGTTTTTTTTTCTTCGAACGCTACCGCCCAATTACTTTTTCTTCATCAATGACAAATAGATTGATATTCCAGGATTCAGCGGGCAATCTGTACGACGCTATTGTAATTTTTTCCGTGTCATTTTCAATTCTCTTTTTCATCACACCGCAGCCATTCAGATGTGCAGCGAATGACAATTACATCATCGTACGTATGCATTGTTATTATTTGTTTTTTTTTTTATGTTTTTCTTTACCGGCGGTGTGTCCGGCGGTGTTCCGGGATGGGATAGGGTTGTCAACTGGGGTGCGACTCCCGGGGGTGCTTTTACCAGGACACCGTGCTGCACCTGGATATGGGGTTGTCCGTAAAGAGGATGAGGCTGCTCGAGTTCGTGGGCTGGGGGGGTGAGCGGGGCGAGTGCGATACCCTGACCGACTTGACCCTGGAGCTGCAGGACACTCCCGCTCACCGTAACCGACGGTGAACTTAACCGGACCTGCAACATCCGTGGGAGTTGCACAGGGCGCGTTGTAGAAAATTAGAAAAATTTTTTTAATTAAATACGTATATGTTCACCAATATATAAGTATATCCGCGCCCCTATAATATGATATTCATATAGACGGCTTAATTTGCGACGCACCCGATGATTCTTCTCATCAATTATTACGCACATATCTGCAAATCCTACAGTTTTTCAAATAAAACTTTGCCGAGCTTTCGGAAAAGTGGGATTATCAAATCCCTCCAAAAACGTCGACGTTATATCATACGGATTACCCTGAATTGATACTGCAGCTATAATATTACGTTTGATGACAATTTTATGTGGATAGGGTTGCAAAAAATTCGACTCACCTCTCGTTTAACGTCGGCGGGATCCAGGTGATCCAGAACAAATTCTTGAACGTATTCCCTAGCGAGATGATCTTCCGCTTCCATTTTAACGCCGTCCGCCTCCGGCTCCACCGTGGCTTGGGTGTGGGCCTCCTGGTCCGGCTCCACCTTCGTAGATTTCACCGTGAGTGTTCGCCTTTCTTATTTTTGTGTGTGTGTGTGTTTTTTTTTTTATTTTGTTCTTTTTTTTCGCGCGCAATATATCCCTACAATATGGATATTTCTGCGACGCCCCCGATCATGTGTATAATCGGCGACGCTGCCGCATGCGGAATCTTTCGATCTTACTCTCCCTTATCCTCAACGGTTTATTCGATACTTTTAATTCAAACTACCGATGAATTTAATCGTGTCATAAATGATCGTCTATAAATATTAATTTCATGTAGAAAAGTGTCTATAAAGTGTAATTTTATAATTTTACACCCTGCACAGCTATATATATATATATATATGTTTATTGCACACTTTTGAATGTATGAAATAAGAAAAAAATTCTGTCAATAAGTGGAACGAAAAATTGTTTTTTCAATTTACCTGGTATCTATGAAAACTTTTACGAGTAATCACTGCACAAATAATATTTTTTAATATTATATTCGTGAACCATATGTATTATATTATACATATATATGAAATACTTGAATATTATTTACACAATTATTTTTGCACGTGATATTATATTCAAACGAAAAGAAAAAGAGAAAAACCACTAGATCCAGGTAAAAGTAATAGGGAACCAAAAAAAAAGAATAAAACATAAAACGAAAAAAAACCAACTCACACAATATTTTTTGCACTTCGATGATTTGCACCAGACTTTGAAATCGCACAATGTATATATATATGCGGTATTATATGTATATAATTGTATTGTATTAATTATTTTCCCTCCTGTGTATAGCGTCACGCACACCGCAATTTATCGAATAATCAGCAACACAGTAATAGTGATTAACATGCAATTTTCGCCATCGGGTCCGGACATGGATACGAGATAGCCGGTGGAAAGAGAGTCTCGGGGTCGCGGAGAAGGTCGTCGTCACAGGAGATACGGAGCTTTACAATTTGTATATAATACGTGTATCATAACATACATATAAAACTATAGGATGTAGTTATGAGCGAATGGTCCGGTATCCGTGTCTCTCCGCAGCTAGGGTATAAGAAATCGCGATTCGTGGGGAGCTCAGGGCGTCCCGCGGTATTATCACCGACTGAGAATGAAAATCGGTTTCCGTCGTGTGTGCGGGGGATAGACGTTACGTCGCGACGCGACTCCGTACGAGTTTTAGCTTACACACGGTTGGGGGATGCGCAGGTTCGGCTCGTTGTTGACGTCATGCGGGGGCGTCGACTTCACGAGCCAATCCTTCGTCTGGCTCTTTTCCCATTGGTCAAGAGACACCTGGGCCGCCATTGGTTCCTACACATACGTACCATGAGATCGCGAGTCAAGAACACATTAATATTTAAAGTCGTTATTATAATTTTTCAACCCGTCGCGCCCTCTCAACCATATACAGGTATATTATACACGTATATAATATTCCACATATACACGAAATTCTGCACCCCGAATCTCTGCGACCTCCCACGGAACCCTACCCCCCTTCCCTGCCCCTTTCTCTTATCCCTCAACGCCCACTGCGAATTCTTCTTCTCTTTTTTTCTCATTTTTTCATCTCCTTTTCTTTTTATTTTGCGCCTTTTTCTTCTGCTTTTTTTTTTTTTGTTTTTTTTTGTTTTTTTTCTCTCTCTATTCTTTACGGATTTAAATTTCACCGAGGGAAAAATCACCCTCCAACCCCCGACCGAAGCAGTTAAAACGCGCGCGCGACCGCGAAAACTCATTCTACTGTATATTTCGCGCGCGCTAATGCTGCAGACACTGCGGTAATTATATTATATCTAATATAGGTAGGTATATATATATATTCATATATTCAATTCTGTACATAAAATCTAACGCTAAATTTACCAGCTTGAATTATGATAAATATATATATATATATACCGGAGGAAAATTACACGTCGAAGTATTTGTATGTACCTATTTGTTTTTTTACCGTCCATGTAATATCTGGGTGTGCCGTTTCCTGTTTGCTGCATAATTTTTTCACTCACATCGTGCCTATGTAATATAATGTGATGGGAAAAGTAATACGCTTGTATAATAAAAAATTTGTGCGATTTTCATCCCCAAGAAGTATCAGGAAAAGAATCTGATATACCCTATACTATATGCGACATGCACGGATGTACCCACATACAAATGTAGCACACATATGTATAATATAATTTAAAATTTGGTTCGGCGTGTGAAATCTCGCGCATACGTATGTATAGGAATGTATAATATCATGCGAACGTATACGTTGTACGTGTATATAATATGCTGCGGGAGAAAATAGAGAGATAAATCTAGAGGCTGTGTAGATCTCAATTCTAGATATGATGAAAAGTTCTCCATGTACCGATGGCGGTAGTTTCGACGTTTTCCAACTGTCTCATATATTGCCACCTTATTTTTGCGGAAAATCCCCGACGTCTTTTTTATTGTCCACGAATGTTAATATCTATGCGTGTGTATCATATATCACGTTCGCGAATCATTATTTCGATTGAAAAGAAACAATATGGAAAATAACATTGCGGTCAACACACTTTTCGTTTTTCACTTGAATCATATAATTATAGATATCTGTACCTATATATATATATATTTGCAATTGCATGATAATTTATAATCGTCTATAGTTATCGAAAACGAAGCCGATTCTTACATCAGATTTTAAACGTGACTGCAGCGATGAGTCGAAGGCG
This sequence comes from Athalia rosae, assembly GCF_917208135.1. Classification (NCBI taxonomy): domain Eukaryota; kingdom Metazoa; phylum Arthropoda; class Insecta; order Hymenoptera; family Athaliidae; genus Athalia; species Athalia rosae. Next base: position 8,824,822 of record NC_064028.1, read on the forward strand.
ACCGATCCCCATCAAAATGGCGACTGCAGGTTGAGCGCGCAAAAATCGTACGCGTAATCGGTCGGAAGGTAAAAAAATTCTGCAGTGTACAAATATTGCGTTTACCCAGCATTATAGCTAGGCGGTATATGTATATATACGTCCTGACCGACATCGACGTCGCGCGGTTTGCTTTAAGGTCTATCCTTCCGGACGTGGAAAACGACGACTCGTCGTCGTCGTCGTCGTCGACGTCGGCGGCGGTGGATATCGTGTCTCGAGGTCGAGAGTCTCGTCGTCGTACTTTCGGAAAGGCTCGGGGAAAGCGCAGCTGCTGAGTTCGCCACCACAGCCGACGATCGAGGAATTCGCCGACGTTGCGTCCGTCGCCACCGACGCGATCTCGTGCTTTATATTTCAACCACCTATACTACGTAATACGTATATCAAATGCAATATACGAATACTCCAGCTATATGATTTGTATATAAACGTTCATTTGTATAATACATATGTTGATATTGTACTGTATATGTTACAACTATATGTGGAAACAAAAATCGTCGCATTAATATACGTTATACCTATATTAGAACAGGGTGGAATGGGGGGCAGGTTTTGCGACATTAATTTCATACTTTATTACATGCACTTCGATTTTTTCCCGATTCCTATGTGCATAATCTCCTGACCTGCAGACCTCCGCTATATAGCGCAAGGGTAAAGAGTTTAAGTTTTTCGAACAAGCTACAGTCTCAAGAAAACAATTCGAGAAAAATGCCTCATTAGACGCTCGTCTCCTTTGGTTGGATGAATGGTATACACACGGGGCACCGCTCTGAAGAAAAAAAAACCGAAAATTATCAGTGTCAAAAAAAAAAAAAAAGGAAATAAAAATGCGTCGTCATAAAAATAAAACGCATGGCGGTGCAGGGACCTTATTGTGCGATGACTGTATCCTGGAACACGCGGTGTGTATACAGGATATATGTATATATATCTGTATACGTACGACCTGTAATGGGTGCCAAGGTCGTCGGTTTACGATCCGCACGCCATCAAATGCGCCCTGCAGAAATAGGTAGGTATAGAATATATAAGGACGCGCGTCGTGCATATGGGCTTGCGGGAGGACCTGCATGCGACGAACTCTGAGAAAGTAGAAACGCGGGTATATAGGATAGAATATGCTGAGCCAGCAAACGTCTGCCAGCCGCGCATCGATATAGGTATTCAGTACGCCAACCAACCTCAGCTATATTCAGTCAGTCTAATTCTATCCCGGAATCGAATCGGGATATATATTTAGCTATAGGTATATACACGCATGTATACGCAAAGAAATGAAAAAAAAAAGATATTTTTCTCTGTACATGCATGCGAAACCTGTGGCTGTTGCAGCCGCATTACGTGCGAGGATTCTGCCGCGAAACGCACAAAGAATTATGGATAATTGTTATTTATTTTTAAGGGATGTCTGCAGTTCTACGGCAGATATTACAATGCGTCGCTGGCAGAGAATCTGAAAATCGCGTGGGTTACATCTCTTTGGTACGTATATAATTCTTACCTTTCGATATTAATTTACATATGATATACGAATGTATGTACCATAGAATTTTTACCCATATGTACAATTCTCCGTCAATTGCAAAAAGTACAATGTATACAAATAATTGTATACATATGTATACATACCCGTGTATATACCCATTGCAACGGAGAGAAGGATTCTGGAGCATCATCGTTGCAGGATAATCCGCGAATTATTTGCGCGAGCTACTCAGACGTTCATTATTGTTCGCACACAGGGTAGTCGATCCCACGCTGCATATTCCATCGACGTCGACGACGACGACGACTACGACGACTACGACTACGACGACGACGAGGACGACGAGGACAATTTGATAGAATATGGTTCGGTTGGAATATATATGGACTCGTGATGCAGAAGTACATTGGAGACTGATCTGTTTGCGGATCCGAACCTCCCTTCCATTTGCAGAACTTCCGAGCAACGTTTATATCTCTATGTATATGTATAGCTATAATATCGGCTCCTGCATACGCGGGATGATCTCTGTATCACGATTCGTGATCGTGTATATATAGGTGTATACCTGATACGTATATGGTTGAAATACAAATGGATGATTATTATCAAACTGACAGTAAAAACTCATCCCTGGTTCACCTGCGAAAAGAATTATATAAAGTACCCACACGATATACATATATGTATATGGATATTGCGATCTACCGTATCTATATCGGTATACATATAAATGTATATGATGTGACAAAGACCGTGATATTTAGATCTTTCGTATATAGGTATTTGCCTCGGGAATTACGTGTTTTAGCTTCCGAGCAAATGACAATCGTGGGAGTCGATATCATATAGTCCTACCCTTACAGGTCCTGCAGTCCTTGTGTGCCTTCGGGATTTTTTATACTATAGGTTCTTTGTTTGTACACTTTTCCCATGAATTTTGATACCACTGAAAAAAAATAAAAATAAAAATAAAAATAAAAGAACAAAATAATAAGCAAGTAATTAAATACGTGAGTATATAGGTATTGAAATTAATGACTGATATATAGAAATAAAATATGCGACTTTCAAAGGTATAGGTTATAAGAATATGTATATTGAGAAACATATTTATCGCGGACAATAACCCGGCGTGTAACTTTATTACTAAAATCAAGTTACCATGTACTAAATAACTTTCGAAACATATATATATATATATATATATATATATATATGCCCACGTATATAATATACCTAACATTCTTTCTACGTTATTGTAAATAAATGAACGGAAATATTATATATATTAAAAAATATTAAATTTACATATTAATTTTTTTATATTAGATTTATTGCATATTTGATTTATTTATATCGAACCGTATGAGAAATATTTTTTCCGAACGAAGAAAATACGATAATCCAAATGTTTTTCGGACCTAAACTTCCAATGTAAGAAGGAATCATATAGAACTGTGTCGATTGTGTACAAAATAAAAAAGGGAGAGCGTAATTAAAGGAAGAGAGGAATTAATATTTTCTTCGGGGTTCCGTACGTACACCCGTACCGTTTGCGGGGCGTAGAAATACGTATACGTTTACTTAAAATAAATCGTTCGTCCGAGTGAAAGAATATACCTATATACACATAGCTTATAGATCAGGCAAGAAATCATATCTACCATAAATGGAGGGGTCGCAGCGAGTATAATGGCGTTGCTGCAGCAGGAGTCGGGCGAATGCAGAACCGGATCCTGGTCATTTTGCGGTTTCCGGCCAATGACGGAAGTCCCGCCATATTTGTCACCGAGATTTGAGATATTACCTACATATACAGACCAAATATATATACTGGTGCATTATTATTAACGACCCTCAATTTTTCACCCCATTGTTTCAGAGGAAATTGATTGTATATCATCTCGTTGCAGGCGCAATATTTGTTACTTTCTATTTTTTTCATTTCCTTTTATTCTGAATCGATGTAAGATGAAAAACATTTCACCTATACCTGATGTGCAATAAATTCAGATCATTCGTAAGTGGGCTGGATCAAATTAATGTATATAGACTGAGCTTAGAATAGTATTATTACACAGAGTCTAGTCTGCAATGCAAATTCATGCTACCTACGGTTTGCATTTCTTATCGGATCCGATGTTTTCTGGACTTTCCGAAACTTTAATCTACATATGTATAGTATATAACCCGCTGCTGCATCCTTTCAAATATTTATTTTCTCATTAATTTACAATACAATTATATATTTGATCATTTCCAAAATTTTCTTTCATTGTTGTCAATCTCTAACAATTCCTGTATATTATACGAGAAATGTATAATTTTCAAACTATGTCGATGAATTTAATTGAATTTTTCATTCTGCAGCAATATAGGTGTAAACATCCTACACGTATACATGTAGTAATAAAAAAAATATTTTCGTCGCATCGAGTGAGAAAAAAAGATAAGAAGTGTTCACGATGATGTTGAACACAGTGCAGAGCTGATCTCCGTAGCATACAAAAGAGCGAACAATAAGAGAAATAACGAGAGAGAGAGAGAGAGAGGGATCAAAGTCAGGGTAAAGCGAGATCCAACGGGGGCACGGTACGGTGTCAAGTCACATCTAATATACCCTACCATCTGCAGCCGTTTACACGCGCGGCTTTGCAACCACTGACGTCACATCCGGTCGAGAAGGCGCGTCGTAAGCAAAAACTATCCGAGTTACCGAAGTCACCTCGTGTATATGTTGTTTTTTTTTTTTGTTTTTTATAGACGAAATGCATGCACACGTGCACGATTGTATACATATATGTGTATGCAGCTGATAATATCGTCGATAATACGAATAAATTGCACAAATATATATATATTCATATACATAAATATACGAGGGCGGTTTATTTCCAAAAAAGATATTCATCTATGTGCGACAGTATGCCTATTTGAGATGTGCAAAAACCGAGGCGAAAAGTCACGGCGATGCAAAGGCACCTGCAGCGGAAATTGAACGTTTTTATTGACACGTTAAGTTGTAATTTTTAGGAGACAATTTTCTTTCTGTAATGTGTGTACGTTATAAAATAGAGAATAGCGATCGACGCTGGTCGATATTATTGCAACAAATCTTGTAATATACGGTTGCTATGCGAACTTGGTACATTAATAAATCGAAAAATTGTGAAAAGAATTGGATGTATGAAATGTAAATTAAAATATTCCCCGCGTGTGTTATCGTAATTATTATTCCACGATTAGGACAAAAAGTGTGTTATCATTGACAGTTTAGCATACGAGCATATAGCACGGTATGTGCAGAGAGTTGCATGCGTGCAGCGGTATAATTATGAATGTGCGTGTGTAACACAGACACATGCATGTAATATAATTAAGATTAGCGGTAATCGCGAAAAGTATATAGTATAATAAAATGTATCTAATCTTTACGATTTAATTATAACATAGATATAGCACCATCGTTTGACGACAATGTTGCAGTTTGTATCGCGCGTAATGAGATGCAGATATAACATACCATACATACACACATACGTGTACCTGTGTACATACACTGTACATACATAACAATATTGTAACGTGGTATAGCGAGCGGGGAACTTGAGATTAAAATGTCTCAAATCGCTCGGGACTACGTCCGAGCTGAGGTTATCGGATATCTCAGACCTGCTAACCCCTTCGACCGTATTTCCCCCGTCCGATTTTCTTCTCGTCATGTACCTCAGTTTCCCACTTCATCCCCCATATTCTCCCATCCCTTCTGTAAAACGGCTCTGGGTGAACTTTACCGCTGCAGTTTAACAGAGAGAAACTATACATACATGTATAAATGTGTATGTATATATTTTATCCAAGAACCCCCAACGAGAGGATGCGCTCTTCGATGCCGAACGTATAATTATTGATGTATGCCCAACGAGGAAACCGTCCTACCTATATATAGCTACTACAAGTATAGCTATACCTTTATATAACTAACTTGTACATTTACTTACTCTCTAATTGTCTGCGCCCACTTTATGGCTGCCCGGTTAGACAATATTTGCCGCGATTTACATCCAACTAAACTGTACGCGCAAATGGATATGATAATGAATGCAAAAAAAGGGAAAAATTAAAACAGAATTAAAAATGAAAAAAAAAAAACAACAAAACCGTTGGAGTAAGAGTTCGGACCTATTGGAAATACATCTACATATACCATACACGTGTAATGTGGAATTATACCGAGAAACTTCGCTTTCGTTATCGTACAAGATAAATTTTTTTTTTCACAAGGTAGATTTACACCCCTTATATATTTACAGTTGTATATCGAATGTGTTTATATACGTATATGAGTAGCACATCGTATTAAATGCACTCATCGCAAAGGTATAAAAATGTTTTTTGCAGTACTCGCGAAATTAGATCCTAGTAGCTTCTCCACTTTCCACTTTCCTCTTTATTCTTTTTTATTTTTTTACACTTATACTCCTCTCTTTATCTCACGCTCCTGCATCTATATATCTACCTATACATACATACATACATACATATGCATATAGGTAGATATATTATAGTTTCCGTCCGTCCCTCATCTATGATGTTATTACTTTTGTTACGAAAAATTATAATATAATATTCAGCGAAAAACGAATTTGAACGCTTTATTCTTTATGTTACTTTTATTTCCTTCATATCTCGTAATCAAATACGCGCCTCGACGTTATGTAATGAAAAAAAAATCTTCATACTTCACTTATCGGAATTCGTCTGTGGCAATGATGATAAAATAAGAATCAATAAACAACTAAAAGTTTCACGTGATTTGTCCGTACTGAAAAAAAATAATCTGTTATCTTGCGGGAAAAAGTTTAAACTATTTTCAAGGAAAACTAGTCTTTTGCACCGTGTTCGATGCATGAAAACGATGAAGAGAAACCTTCGGATGTATGCTTTTTTTTAACTGCCGCGCCTGACTATAATGGAAAAGCAAAAGTTTCAATGGCAAAATGTAAAAATGGGACTAATGTACATCACGTGAAATGTAGTATTTTTTTCATACCCATAGAATCAGGAGCGGTTGCGAAAAGGGTTGAAGAGGGCAAGGGTGTTTTGGGGGCACGGGTTTCGGGCGCAAACATCGTTAATTTGCACGCGGCTTTCCGTGGACCAAAAGGTCAACACGAGGTCGGACCGGGTGGTACACACAGAAGAGGTGGTTTGCTGTTCGATGCCTTCGCAAATATTCCCCCTCGACGAACCGTGTAATTCTGGTTCTTGAACGCCAGCCAATGTGTGACGGGCTACGGCACATAGCGTGGGTGGTACGTTTCCGGCAACCCTTCCTTCCTCCCTTCCTTCCTTCCTTCCTTCCCTCCTTCTCTTCAGTTTCCTTTTCTCCCTTAGGGATACGATGCGCTCGCGCTATAGCCAAATCCATGGTGAGGGAGTCTCGTGCGAAAGCTGATCCTGCGCCAATTCTCTAATTGGCAAATAAATCGTTTTGTTTCCCAATCGTTCAGGCATCTAGATGCGAGTTGCCTCCTGCTTTTGATGCTGCATCCTCCCAGCTACTCGGCTGAGTGGCTCATCGATCCACGTTTCCGACGATGTTTAGTTCCCGTTATTTCCCGTTCGAGTGAAGCACGAGATATTTATGTGATAATATTCTGAGATTTGGAAAAATTAAAATAAAGGATGATAATTGAATTTTTGAAATTATTTCTAAGTCTAGGATTCACTTTGATCATAATGCCGTAGAATGAGCATAATCAGAACATACGAGTCCCTCAGAATTTCAGCCTGCCGTTCAGCCAGGAATAGGAGATGGGTGAGCTATTACAGCGAACAATGCATTGTTAGCCAAATTTACTCCGTCTATTGTTCTTCAACGTACACGCGCACGTAGCTAGATTTCCCGGTTGAAAATACCAAGTGAAAATAAGAGATGAAAAGGTTCTCATAATTCCTAATTTCGTTGACCAACATATATTTTTGTACGAAACAGCTACATAGATCGAGAGAATTATACGTTCTCATATTCATATACAATTTCACATGCAAATGAAACCGACAAAAAAATTGTCGTTCTAATATCCAAGTGGTCACATGGAAAGTAATAAAAGAAGTCATTATTACATACATGAGTCGAATATTCGATGATTTGAGATAAACAATTTGAAAAGTACGCAATATTTAAAATACATAGCTACCATCTGTGGCGAAACAACGAACTAGTTTAGCCGCAAATCGCGCGTAGATTCGTTATTTCAAATTTCAATGACTGCACGTAACAATCAAGGATCGAATAATTCACCTCAGAATTCCGATTTCTTCGATTGTTTTTATTGAAGCCCTTGCATGTAGGTAATTGTATATGATTTTTCACGTTTTTATAGGTAAATAAAAATCTTTCGATTGCGCTACATAAACTGTGCCTTCACTACGTGTCTCATATACATAAATACACCTATCTGTACATAAAATATACATATCATATTATGACAATGTGAAAATATTATTCTTTATTAAAAGCTAAAAGAGACGGGATACGGGCAGATGGATATATTAGTCGTTGGCGGGGTATCATTGGTAGCAATACCGCTCGCTAAATTTATAACGTTGCCAGAAACTAGGCGAATAACTATAATAATAATTGAATCTGTCTCCAAGGCGTGGTGCGTTACCATAAAGCTTATCGATTTCACTAACGATCGATGACTAACCACTTGTCTGTAACTTGTTCGATTTGTTTCGTAAGAATTGGATTCCTCAACCTTATCTTTACTTCTAGTTTTCCTCCCGTCGCTTTCCTTCCGTCCATCAACTGAAATTAATTGAAAAATATGATTTACTAATCCCTCGACAATGTCTTCGCTCACAATCAGGCAAAGTTCACAGATTGATTAAAAAAATCCCATAGAATTATTGCTTACCGGAAACGAATCGTGGAGGATACATTGCGTTTCCAAAGGCTGCAGTTTAACTGTAACAGTACCGAGAAGGCTGTCGCTGCGGAAAAACCCTCTAAAATCAAATGTAAAGATGTAAAGAAATAAGATTAGTTCGATTATTATTTTCTGACATTTGATGACTTCTAGCAAACTAAGCAGCTGTTTTAATGAACTTTCAGGCCAAGGAGAAAGAAGCTTGGAGTTTGGGACATGGATATTCCATACCGCATGCCGACACACATCGAATGTGCCCACGATTAAATTTGATTATACGTTACACAGGACAATTTCCTACCTTGGGTGAGTGCAACACAGGATGAGGTTCATCGAGCATCTGCAAGCAACGTCCTATTCTATTTACTGAGATAATCTGTACGGGCGTATCATTCAAAGTAAAATTTAAGTGACCTGCTACTAAATTTCCAACTTTTGCACTAAACCGATCAAACAATGTACAACTAGAGATTCCGGTTCAAGATTGTCTGAATTAAACTATGTACGAATGTGATTTTTAACAAGGCGGAGTCAAGGATCTGATAAAATGACGAATTACAAGTTTTGTTCATAAATGATAGGTAAAGGGAAGGAAGAATCTGTGAAGTAACCGCGACAATGAAAGTAAGTTACCCTTTTGACCAGACTTGGCACTTGAGTCCATGTCTTTTAAAGACCCGCTGGCACTGCCTGGAACTGCGATCGATCGCCCCGGTCAGAGGAAACACCGCTTCATACTCTGGATTGTTACTTTCCCTAATTGTAGATGTTCTATTTGACAGTGGACTATCAGTCGGCCATGGGAATTCGAACATTACGTAGGTGTCTGCTTCTCGAGGATAATTAACTCCTCTCACTATACTGATCTCTAGGTCGGCATCTCCTAGATCTGTACAACTTCTACAAGGCAAAAGAAGAAAAATTTAACAAGATCAAGTAAGGTTATTTTATCATTACTTGGGATTCTGAATTATAACAAATAAATTCCTCACTGGACAATAGCATAGGTCTTGGTTTCGTAATGATGCACAGGTGGAGGTAGAGCGTCTCTCCGCTTAACTCTAAGCATATCCAAATCGCGAGTATATCCCAACGCTAGTCGTTCCCAACGATTATATCCTGGAACATCGCCAAGAGCCTTGGAATGATCGCGTGTCGATAAACAAGTCTGCGAGAAAGATTTTTGAAATAAAGAAAAAATATTCAATTATTTCTTTTTTCACTAAACTGTTTATTATCGGTAGAGTCAAAATTTCTTGGTCCCTTCACCTTTATTTGTTTGACTAGTTGATTCTCCATATTTTCATATATCTGCTGATCGTCGCCACCACCTTCCACGGATGCGGGATCCTGACTGACGACGACAAAAGTGTCGGAATCGCTCAGTTCATCCAAACGCAATTTAGCAAGCGGTGAAAGTGGCACCGAGTTCATATCTACTGGTAACCCACCCACACTAGCTTGTATCAGAGGATCCATGCCTTTGGCCTGCCTCAAATAAGTCCTGGCCAATTCCAGATCACCATCCTGTTTTGCCGCTAACGCAGCTTGTTTCAGTTCATGTTGACGCTGTTGCAATTCCGCCAACTGTTTGTCGGCCCGTGTTCGTCCTTGTCTCTGCGGTTTGATGCCTAAAGATAATAATGTGAAATTACATTTATCTTATACTCATGAGTCACCAATTAAACTTTTTTACCTTGCTTTGATCTTGGGGGTGGCTCAGGAGCTTTTCTATTTGGTGAAGCTGCCGGTTCCGACTGTTCGGAGGGGTCTGCTGATGGAATCGGTTCTGATACAGGATCTGTTTTGGCTTCAGATTCATCTATTAAGGGTTCCGCAGGAGGCTTAGGCACAGAAGCAACAGCAGGTGGAGGTCCCAAAAGAGTGGCGAGAGGCGGAAATCCAGGTGGAGTGGGTAAATCCTCCAGGTCGATTGGCTTACCACGCTCGTGCTTTTTTATAGCCTCTTCAAATTGCTTACAAAGGCGGCCATACATTCTTACTTTGGCGCCTTTGCCATCAGCTTCTGCAGTTACTTTTGAACGCTTGTACACTTCCAGGCGTTCTTTTAGGGCTGAACCTAGAACGTCACCATCTGCGTCACCAACGGCTGCTTGCGATGGTGGCGGTGGAGTTTCGTGCTGCGTTTCGGAGTCCTCTTTTACAGACGCAACCGGTGGTGCATCATTTGCCGAGGGTATCGTTGTAGGGAGAGACGGTGAGGGCGGCATATCCGATAAATCTACCGGCTTTCCCGCACTAAGTGCCTCAAAAACGGCATCGAACTGTTTGGAAATTCGAACTAAAAGTATGGCTTCGTCATTATTCCCTGCCTTCTTCCAAGCAAGTGCAGCTAGCTTATATTCACGCTGTCTTTCTTTGAGCATTCTTAGATTTTCTTCCATAGCCTCACTAGAAACAGGGGCACTCTCCGGCGTTTTTAACTCCGACGGACCTTCAGATGTAGGTACTGGAACATTTGGCTTATCATCTGCATAATACGGAATGAAAAAATAAATGCAATATACCAATTTTCATGAACGTTGTTTGCTAGATTATTCACCTGGACTAGTAACACCAGTGGCAGAAGGTGGCAGTAGGGGTGGGACATCAGCAGTATTTATAGGACGCCCATGTTTAGCATCAGCCAGCATCTCTTCCAGAGTTTTCAAGCCCCGAGCATACCTACGGGCCCGACCCCCCTCATTTTCAGCATTTGCCTTTTTTACAGCTAGGGTGTAAGTGGCAATTCTTTCCTCCAGAAGTTTTATTGTAGCCCCAGATTCTTCAGCAGATCCATCATCTGGGACAGCTGCAGCAGTTTCATCTTCGTCAGGAACCGCAGCTGTCTCGGAATCTCCTCCTGTTAATTCATTCAGCTCCTCCTATAACGCATTCATAACAATTCGTAAAATTAAAACAAACAAAATTATAAGAATCAGAATTCCAATAAATGCAGTAGAACGTGATTCTACCAATAGGTCTGGATCATCTTCATCTCCTGAGAGTTCCTCATCATCTCCTATATCCCTCATACTTTCAGCAACCATGGCATCCAGTCGTGCGCTTGGAAGTACTTTAGGAGGTGCTAAGGGACATCAGTAAAATAATATCACTAATATTATGTGCAATGGTCAAGTACATTTGACGAACAATAGTGAAGAACATTGACAGGGTTGACAATCTATAGATAATTCAACTGGGACAATGAAACATCAGAAAAAATTAAAGATGAATCATTGTCATAAGTACCTTTACGTTTTTTAGGCTCTGCCCCAGTGCCAGAAGTTAAGGCGGCCAGCTCTGCCTCAAAATCTTCATCGTTATCGTCGTTGTCGTCAAAGCCTTCCATTCCACCAACATTACCCAAATCATTCGGCATGTCGAATAAACCATACTGAGAAATAATCGTACCGTGATACGGATTGTTTGAAGAATTTCGCGGTCAGGATTAGTAGTCAGAATCAAATTTTCTGTTAAATATATTGACAATAATTAATTACCTGAGCCAGGCTTCCGCCACGGCCCGCAGGTCTCGCCTTACGTTTCACTTCCTTCTTTCCACCGAACATATTTGTTTTTTCGGATCGGTGTTATTGATTAGCAAAAAGTCAAAAATACAAACGGGTACAACGAAAGCGCAATTATCATCTCGCCTGGAACTGAACCACTACTGAATCAACTGTCCTCTGTTAATACACAGGCAGATTTTAGGTGGAGGCACTATAGAAAGATTTCTGACGATTTCTAAAGGCCACGAAAGTAGCCGCGAATTGTAATCGGCGCACTCGACAAAACTCGACAACGTCACGTTGTCAGCTGGTCATATGATCGACAAGCTAAAAAGTGGGCGAGTCTAGGCAGATCGCCCGAGTGTCTTTTACGTCAAGTCCCGTATTCCCCTGAATTTTTTCTTACCGCGCGTAACAGTACCACGATTTGTTGATTCAATTTCGATAGTGAGTCAAAAAACTAATAACCAAGATGAACGGGTGTATGTTCAACATCGATGGGGGATACCTGGAGGGACTTTGCCGTGGGTTTAAATGCGGAATCCTCCAACAGAGCGACTATCTAAATCTGATTCAATGTGAAACCCTGGAGGGTACGTACTTCGCTCAGATCTAATTCGGTTGATCAACTATCTCCGGATTTACCATCCCCTTGCTAATGTTATCCATGAACCCCTCTGTACAAGGTTACTCATCCTCTCCTTCATTCCTTTCTCTTGTTAATGCTTAGCAATTTTAGCAAGCCAATGATTTACAAATTTGAAATGTTTAGATTTGAAGCTGCATTTAGCTGGCACCGACTACGGTAGCTTCCTTGCAAATGAGCCGTCACCGCTCTCGGTCAGCGTTATTGATGACAAGTTACGTGAAAAGTTGGTCGTCGAGTTCCAACATCTGAGAAATCACTCCTGCCAGCCTCTTTCAACCTTTTTGGATTTCATTACCTATAGTTACATGATTGACAATATCATTCTGTTAATTACTGGGACACTTCATCAGAGACCAATATCAGAGTTGATTCCTAAATGTCATCCATTGGGAAGTTTCGAGCAAATGGAAGCTATACATGTAGCAGCAACTCCAGCTGAACTATACAATGCTGTTCTTGTTGACACGCCACTCGGTAAGTATTCGATGTCAAGTATTTTGCTGTTCCATGTGAGTATACATACTTACTTCATGATCTCTCATTATCCTCAGCCCCATTCTTTGTTGACTGCATCTCAGAGCAGGATCTTGATGAGATGAATATTGAAATCATCAGGAATACCTTGTACAAAGCTTATCTTGAGGCATTTTACAAGTTCTGCCTTGCCATTGGTGGCACTACTGCCGATACCATGTGCGAAATCTTGGCGGTAAGCTTCAGGAATTCAACTCCAGAGTTTTCATCAGACCTCTCAAGAGCACTGACATTTCACATATTAATTATAGTTCGAAGCCGATCGCCGAGCCATCATCATAACGATCAACTCGTTTGGCACTGAATTGGGAAAAGACGATCGTGCGAAGTTGTATCCCCGTTGTGGCCGTTTGAATCCAGATGGCTTGGCTGCATTGGCTCGAGCCGACGACTATGAACAGGTCAAGGCTGTAGCAGAATACTATGCGGTGAGAATCTCTCATTCACGTGCAATTCTTTAATTAGTAATTGATTGACGTTTTCTAATTGAAACTATTCAATACTCACAGGAGTATAGTGCTCTTTTCGAGGGCGCTGGAAACAACCCAGGAGACAAGACTCTGGAAGATAAGTTCTTTGAGCACGAGGTGAAAGAAATTTAAAAGAATTTCATACCAGTTTTATTGGTTTTCCACATTATTATCACCTTGATTTGTTCCTTTTTGTTCCAGGTTCGATTGAACATGCATGCGTTCCTACAGCAATTCCACTTCGGGGTATTCTACAGCTACTTGAAACTAAAGGAGCAAGAGTGCCGTAACATCGTATGGATATCGGAGTGTGTTGCGCAAAAACATCGTGCCAAGATCGACAACTACATCCCGATTTTTTAATCAATCTCTCATCGCTCCGGGTCAATGCTCTATTATATCCCATGTATCGGTATCACTGCGTAATATTATTCATCCGATCGATGGAATTGCGGCAGATTGACCAATGTTTCACTCCAGTATCAACTTTCGAGTTAGCTTAGAATCCGTCAACCCAGCTTGCAGCACCGTGTTCCGATCCCGGGGCGACTCAAGGAGCCGCGAGCCCGTTGTACGAATCAACTGTCATTTCATCCCCAACAAAATTATTTTGGAATTATTTACGGGCGCCCCGGTTCACATCAACAAATGTTTACTCCAGCATAGAATTATTTCATGTATATAGTGTATTTTATGGTAGCCTTCAGCATAAACCAATTTACTTACCGTTGTTTGTACATCCATGCATACATACAGGTATAGATTACGTACCCACGGTATTATTTCGCGGTGTGATTGTTAATTTAATGACTACATATTGTATAAAAAATCGTAAGTAATAAAGTTATAACGCATTCCACGTCAATATGCCTCTAATTATTTTCAAGTTCACTTTATTTCTATCTTTCGCATTCATAATCAAGGCTGCTGGAAAATATCTCATATAATCTCTCGCATAATCATCGTTCTTTACATAATACCCCGCGTAGGAACGCGTTTCCGATTTGGCATTTTTTGTCACCATGCGTCTCCAGCCAATTGTTATCGTATAAATTCTGTCTCACCGAAAATTACTCTGATGCTGCCGTGCGAAAAAAAACCCGCGAAAAATAACGGCAAACGGAAATGGACGGGAAATCCGTCTTCGCTGGGGCGAATTAAATAAGTTATTACTTAGAACGACTCCTGTCACTCTCGGGTTGGTCGCACTGCATTTTATGTTTATCCATATCCTGAATTCTCTCTACATTACCGTCCTCAGCAGTTGCGTTCAACGCATTGAGGGCATTTAGAGCATTCGGACGTCCGGTTACAGCTGGCGACTTGTTATTCATTTGACGGTGCGCAACGTGGCCTGGATGCACTACAAGCCCCACTGGAGAAGGAAGAGGGGCGCTGCTTGGAACGCTGGATGGCTGGAAAGTTGCCAAGCTCTTGAGTCCTATCACCTCGGGATTCTCTTTCCAGAATCTATCACCTATTATATCGTCCACCAAAGCCACAACTAGAGGTTTCAGTCTACCGTTTCCATCAGGCACAAGTTTACGCACTAGAGTCGTTCCCTTTCTGAATGTGGGTGGCTCGTTGTTGTAATTTATCCCAAATTCTTGAAATAATAATTCATTCTTGTGCGCAGCAAGTGTTCCTCTCAACTTCTCCTCTGCCTAGAAATAGATAGAAATGATGAGATCTTAGACAGTCAATTTTCTAAAACTACACGCAACTAGATCATTGCAAGTAATACTCACTTGGGTAGGAGTCATTTTCTTCTTGAGCACGAGATTCCAAAAACATGTGTTGTACAAATTGTTCACATGCACATCGGCTTGGCGCCAGGCGAGATAGTCTCTCAGATTCTTATCGGTCGGGTAAAGCACGACTCGGGCATCGAAAGAAGGTGGGTAGTGAAGTTCTCTGCCACGAAAGAACCTTGGCCAATGATAGACATAAGCAGAGGTGAATAGAGAATTGACGTTGGACATCAGCTTTGAACCTGGAAATGAAACAAGTGGTTGATAACATGATCAACAAAGAATTCAAAGGTGTTGAGGAAATGAAGGGTAAAAACAATAAAAACATGTTACCTCGACGCTTGAAGAGCTGCGTGTCTTTCCTGAATACAAATGAGTATTCATCACTTTGACCATAGGAAAGGACGATTTCTCTAAAATCCTCCATCACGGCAACAGCAGCCCGGTTCATTAACTCCAAGGCAGCTATGTCGTTTGGTTTGACGAATTGATGGGCATCAGCAAACTTTGAGAAACCTCTACCATCGATACGGACGACGATCCAACAGTTCGGCAGGCACTTATCTTCGACCTCAAAATCCTTGACGTACTCGTACTTACTTTTTGCCATGGTTAATGCAGTCAGACTCAGGGGTTTGTTTATAACCATTTGCGTACTGGGACGAATAACGCTGGTGAAGAGTGTCGGTTTCATCCGTGACTTTTATTGTTTACCTTCGTATTATTGTCAGTTGTCATTGTTTGGAACGGTTATGTCGCCGCGGCGCATCTTCGATTCCTCCCGGAATTCTAGGTTATGCGAAGCCGCGAAACGCGCGATTTCAGGTGCCTAACCGTTGGCGCTCGGGTACTGGGATTCAAATTATTCAGTTGGCAATCCTCCAGAACCTCAACGCCGCCTCCTGTGCAAATCACGAATATGATCCGGATGCCGATGACAGGTACGGAGGTGTGACCACAAGTGCGTCCGTTAAATAACTGATTCGTTGAAATCGCGCCTGTCAAATTATAGAAAAAAAATTAAGTGCCAGTGCGACTAGTCATAATGTCGAAAAGTACTTTAAGCTCTGCTTTCCGCAAAATCGATGTAGACCAATACAACGAGGACAATTTTAAGGAAGAAGAAGCTGATGGAGGAACCGCTGGTCCAGATGAGAATGAAATCATTACATTGCTTGGACAATATCCTTTACATTCGTCTTACTTATAGTTACTTACTCATTCATTGTCACAAATAAATATTTTCCTTATCACAATGTTAAGGGAAGGAATGTAGATGCTTTGACTGCGGTGCTCAGATCTGCGCCGTTGGGATGTAAAAATCAGCAAGTCAAGGTAACTGGCATAAAACTTTGTTGCCTTACCATCAACAAAGATTTGTATTCCACAATAAAACTATTACTGTTATAGGACAATGCGTTGAACCTGACACTGAGGGTATTGCTGAGTATAAAATCAAACCAAATTGAGGATGCAGTGGCAAAATTAGACAGGGAACTTGTAGATGTATTGATGAAATACATATACAGAGGTTTTGAAATACCTTCCGAAGGGAGCAGTGGACATTTGTTGTTGTGGCACGAGAAAGCTTACAATGTGGGAGGAGTTGGAAGTATAGTCAGGGTACTCTCTGACAGTAAGCGAGCTTAAATTGACCATCAATCACAGAAATGTTGGAAATTCATGCCTAGAGCAATAAAATATTCTATGAATTCATTAGTGCATAAGAATTAAATAATTTTACCTTGTCAAATAGTTTTATTTTATTTAAACCTAGGATATATATGGGGACATGGGACAGTAGGTGACACAGGTAACATATGTGGATCTATATAATATTTGATTAGTCAACAACAATGCCATACATCAGAGCTACTCCACTACATAAATTCGTAGCTTTCTGCCAAATACTTTGCTCAGATTGAGCCTCATCCAATATCTGCGTCTCTGCACGTTATATTAGTAATTTTATTCCTCCCAGAACAGTTGCCATTCTTACCAATACTTGTTTATTCGCACTTATTCTTCACAGTAACCATGATCATATTTGTCTGATGAATCAAATAGAGTGCACTAACAAACACCGCGTTTGCTCTGAAAGAAATATTAATAATATAGGGTGAAAATGCTTGGTGTGACAATGTAACTGAAGCTATGTGTATGGTGGAAAAATACTCACTGCCCCTCCTTAAAATATTCCTTCAACGTATTGCTGAATCTTTTACTATACTTAACAAACTCTCGCTTGCGTTGTTCTAAGGCCTGCTTTCCAGCAGATCCTGGTATAAACCCAGCAACTTCATTGACTGCATCCAACAACTTTTTGATCGCGCTTGCGATTTCTCTGCAGACATAGTAGTAAAAGTAGAATGAATGAAGGAATTTTGTCATGTCTGTCTACCAATGTGGCAGGAGCAGATAGTTTACTCACTTGATTGTTTCCAAAAATGTTTTTCTATCAGCAATTTCGTCGGGGATCCTGCTCAATATTTTTTTCAATGAAGCAGACTTTCTATTCAACTCCTGAAATGCATCCTCTGATCGGGCCAAGCGATACTCGACTACTGAACCATTGTTGACAAATATTAGTATGGATATGATAGCATGTATAGAAATGAAAAACATTTTGCCTTCTTACCGTCAACATCTGAGGCAATGCCCTGAAGTCGCAGGATGCTCTCATTCATATTTAGATTTAGGTCTGCTCGGCGAACAATTCCTAATACTAGATCATGTGTGACTCCAGGGTGGGAGCTCTCTGCCTTGGAGAAAGCAGAGCGTAGTGTTTGGGCAGCGCTCACATTTTGTCGTTCCAACTAAAGAAAGATGTTTTAGAAGATTCTGTTTGATTATTTTTTCTACTCATCAGAAGATGACTAGGAGATAACGTGATGCACAGTGGTTTACAATTTTAGCTAGTTAGGTGAAGGTGGGAGAGAATCATGATCAGGTGTCAAATTTCAGAGGAATAGTGTAATCTGGCGATGAAATACCTTTGATAATATTGGGCGTAATATTACTGGAAGTACGAGTGATGTAACTGGGGTCTCATCGCCCATTGTCATCCTTCACGAATTTTTAGTTCTTCAGGAATATCCGTAATAAACATACACAACGACTCGAACCTCCACCCACTTACTAGCAAAGATAAACGTCAACGAGAGATTAGAAATATATTTTTTTTGGACCTTCAGATATCTATCGAACTGTCAATTACGTACAGGTGTATACATGCGACGTATAATGTAATATGAGTTCTTCGACAGATTCTGACAGCTGTCAACAAAACTGGTCATTAAAATGAAACACGGTTAAATTGGGGATTTAGATGGATTTTATTGCAAAACTGACGGAACGCGTTTGGCTATCAGGCGAGGACAAAGAAGTTGTCGATAGATAAGTCTGTGTTTTTGAACAAGTTTTAAAAAACCCGAAGAAACCTGTACAATCAGCGGAGAACGGCTGCCCCACAAACGTCGACTAGTTTATACCTCGCGACGTTGACTGAAGATTTTCAAAGGATCTTTAGTCAATGCTCGCTATGTGAAACATGACTGGATACCTCATAGTATATGGCCGAATTGTGTGATGTCGGTGATGTCGAATCTTGTTGAATGCTGGGATGAGGGATGTGTGATTGAATCGTAATTACTCTTTACAGAAGTAACGAAAGATATTACTTCCAAAAATGCGTGTTTTGTGACGGTTGGACGATTACTGAAAAACTAATAGCAAAGTCTTATCATAATGTGCGATCAGTTTTGGGAACCTCTAGCAGAGGTTTATATCGCCGAGCAGAGCGAGTTCTCTGATCCTGATGCCTTCATCTACTGTTTGTGCAGCAGAGTCTTTATAAAGTAAGTAGTAAAATATTATTCATTGATAATATGACAACTGCAAACTACAGTATCTTCCATACTTGGCCGTGTCTTTTTTCTCATCCAAAAATACCGGGTGTCTACAAAGAAAAAATTGTTTGTCATTATTGATTCGTAACTTTGTGACAGTCTGAATTCGTTGTTTGAGACCTCTGTTTAAAGTTAACCTATCGTGATTTAACTGAATGTATGTCGTCATTAAATTGAGCGTGATAACCAAGGTGTTAACCATGTCAATTTTTTGAGAAGAAGTCCGGAGAACTTTGCTGTAGTTAACACGGAGGATGCCAGCGAAGATGAAGATCTCGAAAGAGATCAAGTCGGTGAAATGTTGGAGCACCAAAGACGAATTTTGGTTGAAACACAACTTCCAGGGAAACATGACGTAAGTAGCAATGGTTTTTTTTTTTATAACGCTCCACTATCTGTTTGTTTGATGATCATTCCTTCATTACTTATATTATTCTCATTGTTTCCTCACTTAAAAATGATGGTTACGGACTCAAAATAATCTTCATATGATTATATGAAAATAATTTGTTGATCGAATAGGAGGAGCCAGTGAGTTGTTACTGCAGTGCTTCACACACGGACAACAACTATTCTACCGATGAACATGATTCGATTCGCGATTCATCACACCGTCCACCAGCAGCACCTCTAACTCAAAAGCTTGGTTTGCATCAGTCGGATTCTGGTGCAGATTTATCGGAGTACCATGACTATCACGAGGCAAAGAGCATCCAAAACCTCTTTGCAGCTTATGGCAAGACTTTTAGCACTGGGGATGTGGATGACATAAGAGAAAGTCCTCATATTTTCGAAAAAATGGGTCAACAAAGTAAAAAGATGTTCCAAAAGTATAGAGAAAATGATATCGAAGATGTGAGCTTAGAAGCATTACAAGCTGAAGTGCACCGCAAATGCCAAACTAAAGATTTGGTGGGCAATGCATATTATAGACTAGATGCTAAGTCGAAGGAACAAAAAGATGAGTGCCAACTATTGGTCTCTGATGAACCTGGAGCTATGGATAGCGAACCATCTCCACTCGAAAATAATTCTGAATTCAACGACTGTTGTACCAAGCTGATGAGTAACTGTTTCGAATGGCAAAATAATTTTAGCACCCAACTACAACGCACGTGTTCCAAAAATTTTAGTGTAAATAGTCAAGGTACTGATTCAACTGTGATAAAAAATGATAGCCCATATAGTAAAGATAAAATAGAGAAGCTTTGGGGACAATTTTGGTCTGAAAATGGGGAACAGCTGATATGGGCATCTTGGATTGAAAAATATGCTGACTATATTAACCCAGATTACATGCAGCAGTATCAATTTCCAAGTGGGGAAAAACGGGTGGATGTACAAAAACAAAAGACTGCCGCCGAAACTTTCCCAGAACAAAATACATGCTTTCCAAATCGGGCCCACAAAAACTGTAAACTAAGCCGATCCAATTTCGAAGGAATATTCAGTAAAACTATGAAAGAGCCAAGCATAGTAAACCATACCTGTCAAACGGAGGATACTAATTTTTCATTTCAAGACACAAACCAAATAGTTGTTAATGACAATGATGCAGATGAAAACAGAAAGAAATTAATTAATCATGAAATATCCCCTGAATTGGGTGAGGGTTGGAATCCACTGAGTCCGTTCAGCTTAGAAGAGAGTTATAATCAACTATCAAACATGGAAGACGAACGACTTCTCACCACATCTAGGTGTAGTTCCATCAGTGAGTCTATTGCTAACACTAATGCAACAACGGATTCAATGACCGATGTCACCAAAATGACCATAAACAGCTCTAGTTTTGATTCGAATTCTATTCAATCTTCAAGCTTGTTCAGTTCTACCACTAGCTCAATAGAAAGTAACATTACAAGCAGTAGCTCTGAATTGGAGAGTGAACCAGGAATGGAAGATGCTGATAAGTACTGGCAGCAGTTGTGGAAGGAACACTTTGAAGAACAGTACTGGTTGCAATGTAAACTTTTTGTTGAAAGATATGATCAGGAGCTAGAATTACATTTGGATAGCGCCACTCATCAGAAGATAAATGATCATATTCACGATATTGCAAATAGTTGTGAGTATTATTCAAATGCTGACGATGTTAAAGACTCACATAGTGACGATGTTGAATCTCGTAAGAATTGCCAGGATTACACAGATCTAGAACACGTGAATGCATCCATGAACGAATCTAGCACCACAAACGATACTGCTGAAATTCAGAAGGGTTCCACGGTCTTGCCGATAACTAGAAAATTGAATTCACGAATGAAGATGATGGTTATGGAATCCGTCGGGACACTTATGCAAAATCTTACCATGCATTCTGACGAAGCGCAACTTGTAGATGGTGAGACACAGCCAAATAGAGAGGATAATCATCATCCGGGTAATACGGAGAATAGCCAAGGCCCTGGCACTCCAGTTGATAGCAGTGATCTAAGTAGACATCAATGCAATCTGAGCTTGAATTCTTCGCAAAATTCATCTGGTGCTGGGGATGGCGACAGACGTAACGATCAAAAGCCAATAACATTGAAAAGATGGTATTAATATAAATATATCGCGTTACTAATGCCGAAATGGCGTATAAAGCAAAAATTTCTCTAATAAACTTCAATATGAGTGAAATATATAAATCTGTGGGAAAAATGAAAATTATTATTTTTTTTTTTGATATACGTCCTTGTGGCTTTAAGAAAAAAATCTTCAAGTCAAAATGGCGTATCATTTTTTGTCAAATTTCTATTAATGATTAGGCCAAAACAAGAAAAAAAGCTGCAAAAGCAGTAATAATAATGACTCCTCCACTCAATTTTTTTCTTCATTCTTTCCACAGATTTTTATATTCTACTCATATTCAAATAGATTAGAGTAAGTATTATATTAATTTTAGAGACTTTTATGATTTCACATACTTATGTAAATCAAAGATTTTTTTGGCAAGGTGATATGATAATCTTAAAATATTTCAAACTTGACATCAATAATTATATCAGTTTTACATTATTGAGAATAATTTGTAACGAGATTATTGATTGTACAGTTCACAAATTTGGCAACAGGGCAATTTATTGAATTTAAAGCATCCAACTCGAATTTTCATTGGTATAATATAAGGATCAGCAAACATTACATTTATTAGAATTACAAAATATTGCACTAATCTCCAAAATCAATATATCTATAGTATTAAATAATTACAATAATCATAATTTTTTCTAAAAAATTTTCTCCAATGTTTAGCAATGTGGTTCCAGATTTAATGTCTATAATTTAGAAAGTGTGAACAAAGCCGAAAATTTTTTTTAGCCATGAAGCGGACTGTGATGAGAGCAGCGAGGGATTGGAGACTGTGAAAAAAGCGTTCTCTCTGATGGGATATACCTTCACCAATGATCAGCAGCAAACCAAACTACAAGGAGAAGTGGTGTATAGAAAACGTAACATTCGATTGCAAAATAGACAACTTAAAATGAAGTTCAACAGACCTCGGCCCAGTAACAAACATATATATTTTGATGACAACGGAGATGAAATTACAGATACTTTGGATAAGGTAAGTTGCTGCTCATCAATTTTCAAAGTATATGCATAGGTTGAATTGATTGTATACTTTGTCTATTGAGAGGGTGGACTCACGTACTTTACCATTGACAAGCAGAGTGGAAAGAGTGTAGAAAGCCCGTAGTGAGCTATCCCGGATTGTGCATGTAAAAATTGAATGCCCAGGCTGAAATAAATTCAGGATTGTGATGTAATATGAAATCTAAATTTACGTACAACATTCATTGAAATGGATTACTTATCAAATTGCTAGAGATTATATCAATTAGAAAAATAGAAAAATATTCATCACTATAAATTATTTCATCAGAAATGAAAATTATTGCAATGAAATCATATGTGTAGTGCGTAATGTAATCACTGCTTGTATTAAACTGACGAGTGTCTGTTCCAAATCAAGTCCATTCTGTTGTTGGATAGAGTATACTATATCCTATCCGAAATAAAACAAATTAATGATACTTTGCTATTACTGGTGAATATTTAATATGATCTGACAGGAAATAAATAAAATCATATTTGGCATGTTTTCCAATAAAGGTTGCCGATGAACCAGTCCCTAAACCGAATGATAGGGGATCTTATACAACACTTTTTACCTCAAGCTCTGATGAAGAATGTAATCCTACGTTTGCCGGAAAGATCCCGGTAAAACGTCTTCTATTCAATAAATTGAGCACAAGTTCAATGGACCCAAAACCAGAACCAAATAAACAAATTTCGCCCAGAAACAACCAGGTGAAGAGTGAACAGGAACACTTGCCAGCTAAAGACATGATGAAGGCTGTTGATTTTATTGAAGAACCGGATTTCACAGACTTGAGAAATGTGAAAGATCCCAAGGAGTCGAATTGTGAGGACAGTTTGATTAGTTGTGGGGACAAAGTTCACACTACTCCAGGACTTAAAATCCGGAACACGGAGGCGAATCTGATAGATGATGTTTTTATGGATGTCGATTCAAAGTCTCCAGACGATGTATTTGAAGTCAAGGTCTATGACGATGATCTCACAAAAAGAATATCTAAAAAAAAGAAGAGGAAACAGAACAAACGAAACATTAGTCTTCCTCCAGAAGTGGCTGGTGACAGAACTCTCATAAAGTATTGGCTCAAAAGATATCGTTTATTCAGCAAATTTGATCAGGGAACTAAATTAGATCGGGGTGAGTTTTCACTATCATTTCAGTTACTCTATCAATAAGGTCTCAGATTTATGATTTGTGATCTATTACAGAGAGTTGGTTTTCCATAACGCCAGAAAAAGTTGCAAAGCACATCGCCAATCGGTGTAAGTGCGATACCATAATTGATGCTTTTTGCGGAGCAGGAGGAAATACAATACAATTTGCTTTCACTTGTGAAAGAGGTACAGTATCCATTTAATAGAATCACAATAAACTGAAGATAGAGACAATAAATGAAATCTTATTCCATTTTCAGTCATTGCCATAGATATTGATCCAGAGAAGATACAGCTGGCTCGGCACAATGCGAAAGTTTATGGTGTCGAAGATAGAATAGAGTTTATCGTTGGTGATTTCTTTAAATTATCATCAAAGTTGATCGCAGACGTTGTTTTTCTCAGCCCTCCATGGGGTGGCCCACAGTACTCAAAAGACGAAACCTTCAGTATGGAAAAAATTTTGCCTCCAATGGGTGGAGCAGCATTGTACAATGTATCAAAAACTATTACCGAGCACATTGCCTACTTTTTGCCACGTAATGTTGACACAATGCAGGTGAGAATGCTCAACTAATCAGTTATTATTTCAAGTAAGATCAATTTTTATGAACATGAATAATGAATTTAATTTTATTTTTACAGCTCGCGATGCTGGCTGGCCCAGGTGGTGCTGTAGAAGTGGAACAAAATTTCCTTGACAAACATTTGATAGCATTGACTGCTTACTACGGTGAATTACTCAATGAGTGAAGCTTGATGCACAATAGAAGACATCTGTTACCCTATAGTAAGAAAAAAAAAAATCTGTGGTGTGTAAAAAGTATAGTATGGTAAGAAATGATTCATATCGACTGATAATGACTGACACAGTCAGAAGTACAGAGATTGAACCGGACGCGAATATGAAGTGATGCTTTTACAACTTTAGCGATCATTGACCAATATTCTGACTTTCGTATTCGATGGCATTCGGTAATTCACGAATGCGGTTTCTCCATTTATTGCTATATAGTTGTATATTATATATTTCTCGGGGTTGTCTGTATAATTATATTACTCCAGGTGGCCTAATGTTAGTCAGGAAAGAATTTCATTCAACATGATAAGCAATTTTGAATGTAGAATTCGATCCAAGAATGTCGGTTGAATCTAGCCGTGTGATCGTTCATTACATCTTCCGATATTTTAAAATTGCATCATCTTTACTCATATGTATATGTGTTATGAAAATAATACAACGATACAGGGCGCTGAGCTAAGCATTGAGACCAATCACTTCAAACTACTTGCTTTCTATGGTCTTACATCTGCAGGTGAGAATAGTAAACAGCTGGCTGTAACAGAGGAGATAAAGAACCAAACATTCTGAATGTGATCCAATAAGCTTGAAATCAGGGGATACGATAAATTGTTCTCTTCATATTTTATGTGATTTTTCTTTTTTCTACCTTGTTTTTTGTACAACAAGGCGATCAAGAAACCCAGATCACTGAGTTTTACTGTAATCATATGTTTGATAATTGCAATCTTGCGTCACATTTTTTATACAAAATACAAGTATTACAGCTTTCTATCTATACGTCTGTACTCAAATATTTAGTAGTTACAGTTAATTTGCATAATAAGTGAATATTAGCCATAATTTTTAATCGGCCGTTCGCTTTCATTTGATAGACAAACTGTACAAGGTGAATGTGAGGTTGAGACAAACCCGAACATTCACCCTTCAAGCATTCATAATTACATGATTGGCATAAGTGAGTCTGTAATTTATCAGAAATTATTTGCACATCATCAAAAGTAAAGATACTTTTTTTTAATGTTGATTGATATTTACCCTTTATACTGTTCCACTTAATAAAGCCGAATTTTAATTTTAAACATCTATTGTGTTGTCTATATAAACTCCTAAACCATTTATTTTAGAAAAAAAAAGTCAACCCTGTTTTCAGCAGCATGAAGAGATAATAAGCATGAAAAGAAAAAAAAGATAGGGATATCATTGTCAGAAAAAATCAATTCTGAAGTCGTCGTTCTTTACTATGAAAAAAGAAGTAATGAGAACAAAATTACTTTAATTTCAACTGTAGGTGGCCGTTATATCAGATAAGCTTATCGTTCAGGCGGACATCATGGACATAAAATGTTTGCTCATCTGCAGTCAACATATCGTTTTCACCGGAGAAACAACCACAGCTTAAATAGGAGAAAAAGTCGGAATCGCAAAAAAAAAAAAAAGGAAAAACTCACACAGTTGTTTAAATTCATAAGTACATTTTTTGAAAAATTGTAGGTAGAGGTAATCAAGTAAACATTTTGATCTCAATTCGATATAGCAAATATTTTTTTCACAAGTATCATAGTTATCAATATATCTATGCAAGTATCAAGCCCGTGCATAAATACCAAATTCAACGATTCATAAAGAATGGCTCACCAAATTTGTCCAGCCGATCAAGATACCGTTGATCTTATAAAGAAGCATTACCCTTCCGATGTTGAATTTAAATACGTGAGAATAAATGGAGTGTTGCTATCGGAGTATTACCTAAAATCTATCGATCTCGTTGAAAATTTTCGAATCCGCGACGACGATGTTTGGGTTTGCAGCTTTCCAAAGACTGGTATGAAATTAATAAATAAATCCCATCCTCCTTGTATATAAGGCATTATATTTTTTTCTCGTTTATTTGGGGGGAAAAAATGTTTAAGGAACAACATGGAGTCAGGAAATGGTGTGGTGTGTTAATAATGACTTGGATTTTGAAAGGGCTAAGGTACCGCTAACGGAAAGGTTTCCATTTTTTGAGTAAGTTGAAGTGTAGTCGAAGTCAGAACAATAGTACAGTTTTGAGAATTGCCACGCCTCACAGACCTATGATATAACAGGATCATCGTGCGAGTTATACCTATAGGGGATAAAAGATTAGATTACATTACTCCTCTCAGATATTTTTCAGATGCTCTGCCGTATTTGGAGGACTGTTATATCCAGATGGAAAACCTGATAGCGATATACCGGAATATTTTGCAGACTGCATTAGTTTTGTTGAAAAATTACCATCGCCCCGTTTCATCAAAACTCATCTTCCGTTTCATCTTCTACCGCGGCAGCTTCGAAGTGGAGAAACGAAAGCAAAGATCGTGTACGTCTTCCGTAATGTAAAAGATACTTGCATCTCTTACTACCATCACACACGATTATTCGACGGTTATGAAAAAAACTTTGATAGTTTTGCCGAGCTCTTTCTCCAAAATGCATGTACGTACAGTATGAAACATTAGGATCATTCGTGAAATCAATGACTGCGTCCCTTTTTGAACCGGAGATTTTTTTCTTCTGTCTTCATATTTTCCAGTGCATTATGCACCATTTTGGGATCACGTGTTGAGTTATTGGAATTTGAGAAAACGAGACAATATGCTCATTTTGAAATACGAGGACATGAAAAGGGTGAGTTCTTATAGTGTTTACCATACATTTCTAATTATTTGTTGTCTAATGAAATTTTGTTACCACCAAAGGACTTACCTTCAATAATAAAAAATACCGCGACCTTCTTTGGCAAAAATTTAACCAGTGATCAACTGACGACACTCACACAACATCTGAGTTTCTCTAGTATGAGGGAAAATCCGGCAGTTAACAACGACCAGCTTTCAGCTCATGTTCAAAAAATTCTACAGACCAAACGCGAGGGTAAATTTATGAGATCCGGAGCTATGGATCAATGGAAAACTGTCATGACGTCAGAGCTTACAAAAAAATTTGACGATATGACCGCGCGGAAATTAGAGGGTACCGGATTATCATATTAAGATATAATACGGAGGCTTCAAGAATTTTATTACGATAAGTTACGATAGTTGAAAACATGGTGTTACTGTGTACAAAAGAGCAAATATCGAAACGCCAGCAAATTAAAAAATTGAAGTATTGTATTATTTAAATTTCTTTGGTTGTATAATTTCAAAATAAATCGAGTTTCTGGTGGCGCATAGTCTTAGAAAAGACATTTCGTAGAAAACCCCAGGGATAAACATCAGTGCAAGCTACTTTTCTTTTCTTTCTATTTTTATAATAATCAATTGGTTGACATCTACTCCAACACGTTAATTAACGCCGATGAGCGTATAAAAATCGGACTGTATAAGAGTGTGCTGTTCCGAATATAAAAGTAACTTGACGATTGAGTTATACACAGGAAATTTGAATCCTCAATAGAAGTAATTGGAATCACTATCGCAGTAGTAGATTGCATTACGATATTTTTGATTTCCAACTGGAAGTGAAAAATCGCAGATTCGCAGATTTGCAATGATTGCAATACCCGAAGATTCAATATACCAACCAATTAGGAATGCTTATATAATCTAGCTCTTTGGTTCAATGCCCTGAAATGTAAAAACTCAAAAAAATGTCCAAGACTGTAATGCACATAATACATCATCTTCGCGGTAATTATGCCCCGACCGTAATTACATTAGATAAAAAAAAAAAATGATTTTAATCAATGGCAATTAGGGCAGAGATCCAATTCCCGTGATTGTATAGTGTGTGTAGTGTGGATTCTACATTCTGCGCTACGCAGGTCATGAGCTCGCATCATTTAAATTGCGTCTTGGCATTCTCATCACGCAGATGTTACCATCATCCGTCATTCAACGGTTTCTATCCGTTATGTGTAATGTACACCACACACATGTTAAACCTGTAATGACTTAATGACGAACAGAGAGAAATCTAACTTTGTCGGACAAATCGATTAATCAATGCACACATTTAACTAAGATAAAACGATCATTTCTTATCTGATTTTTGAAAATAAGGCGATATGTCTCGACAGCTATTGGTCAAATGTGCAGTGCCATGCATGTACCAATTAGTCGACCATGACGCGTAGTACCGACAAATATGAGCCTGACGTTTTAACGATGACCTTGAAGCTCTCGAGTGTCATGATGAAGAATTTCCCCGCTGAGATACGTAACGGGTTTCCAGCACGGACCATGACGAATAGAAGGTCGCGGGCAATCGCTGGCGGTAATTTGTACCATTGACTTTCGTACGCTGCGTAAGCTAGACCAAAACTTTGATTCTTAAGATGGTCACCGGCGAATGAATAAAGCAACAGTTGCATCATAACAGCCCACATGTAAAGCACGTATTTGCTACCTCCAAGTAGATCTCCGTTTTCTAGGCACAATATGAACTGAAAACCTGTTGGAAGATGGATTAGAAAACTTCCGAACACGATATTCAATCCAGTACAAAAATCGGATGAAATTGCTTACCGATTATGCAAATCATGACCGAACTAACGAGCAGCTGTCCGAGTATCATGATGTTGAATGTGTCTTCCAAATGTTCCGAAAATCGGATCAATTCATAATGTCGTTTGGTTAGTGCGACTATTTTCTTTCGCAAAACGATCACGGCATTCGGTTTGTGCTCTATAGTTTCAGGAATAGAATCGAGAAGCGTTCGAAAGTCTATTTTGAGTAGTTCCAGTTGTCCGCAAACATGCATCGTGAGAAAAAATATGAGAGCATCGATACCGTAGTTTCCGGTACATGTTATCATGCCTTGAACAGTTTGTAGAATGAATACGATTTCATAAATTGGCGAAGAGTTCGTATCGATAAGGTAATTCGCACGTATCGGAAGCAATTTGCATGACGATCCTGTAGAGTTTTGCGCTGTACAGTCAGTTGATATCGTTTTAACGATTGCTAATACCAGGTACATGATGTAGCTGATGTAAAGTAACGACATAAGGCCGAAAAAAACGATTTTTCCCAGGCCACGGTGATTTTCCATTATCTGACGAGCTTCGATATTTCGAATATTGTTCCAATCTTTCGCCACAAAATTTATGCAATCGGCCATACTCTCCCTATGTAGTACCAGGGTAATGAGTTTTATTACAACCATGTTCACTACCACGTTGCAGGTGAGATTTTCTATGGTGTTGTCCAAGTTTCTCAAATTCGATACCAAGTCGATGTATTGCGGAATGGCGATAGTGATCTGGATTAGAAAAATTTACTTAACGAGACCGGAGACCGTGGGAATTCGTTATTGCAAATGTTAAAAATATTACCTGAGATATGATGATTACTCCAAGTCTAAATCTTTGATATTGAAATGGCCATACACCGAGAAATGTCAAATTCAATTTGTACATGTTCAGCGTTGATTTGGCATCGGAATTCCAGATAATCATTTTGATATTCTATGAATACGGACAGTTCAAACACTTGACATACTCTGACCGCCTGTTAAATTTCGCTGGATTCAGAGGTAGCTAATAAAAATGACCGTACATCCAATTCCGTTTGATAACACATAGTTATTTCTTTTCCTTTTTTTTTATATTTGTTTATTGAACAACACTTTGTCAAGCGTGTGCGGTATAACTTGGCTTTGATGTTGTCCAGTTCGGAAGAGCGATCGGCTTCATAAATAGCTTCATTCAAATGCATGTCGAACGTCCGTTCGCACAGGGGTAGTTCAGACGAAATTACTGCTTTATATTTTATACGTGTGTAACATACATATATATATCAACGTTGAAATATGGCATGAAAAATTAATGCTAACATTCATCCACTTTTCAATTATACCACAGTGTCCCAGACCGTGTTTCTTTCAGCTTTTTGAAACTAGTGCGAGTTTATATAGGGGGATAAAGAAAGAAAAAACGGTTCAAACAAAGAATTTTTCGCCTATATTCACCGTAAAAATCTACAAAGCTGTTAAAATTAACCGACGAGTAACCACGTGAGTTGTGTAGCAACCGATGTTGGCAAAGGTGAGGACTCGATGCTCACGAATAAATATACTAACGTTCAATATATTTATGTTTGTACCGAACGTCTGTGGACTTCTGATCATTCTTCATAGACCCATGCGGCACATATCGTTCGACGGCGGTCATGTTTCTTTTTTTACGCCTGCAATTTACGATGAAAGATAATCGGAAGGCGACGAAGAATAAAATTTTATACATACAAACGGAGAAGATCGACTTTGCAGACGGGAGCGTAAAATTCCTGCACGATCGATCATAGCGGTTACGAATTATTCATTTGATATTTTATTTAGATCTTTTGTTTTTCTACTCTTTGAATTCGGTAGAAACGATCATCTTGGTCAAGTGCAGTATGTTGTCCAGGTGATATGATGTTGAAAAACGGTAATGGGCAGATGAGTATACGGAACAATTTACCCTGGAATTTCTTCAACGAGAATTACCTCTACGATCATTCAAAAAGCAGCTATTTTTCGGTCAAGTTATTTACCACAAGGGTCGAATTAGTTGCGTGAGCGTCAAGAACGTTTTATACCTGAAGATGTGTAGGTATACGGAGGACATCGCAGGTAGGCCTCCTGACCGTTCCCTAATTTTCATCGGGTCAGTGACTCGCCTACGTAGCGAGTCCGAAAGTCGTGGTAGACGACGTCGGGATAGAAGGAGGTGGCAGCTGAGTAAGCAGAGAGTTCGTGTCGGAGGCTTAAGAATCGGCGGCTCGTATAAGCACCAGGTATGAACACCGAGAATCAGGCAGTTCAGAGCCAGGTAAGTACCGTTGCTCAGGCCACCTTCAATGTCAGTATCACCCCGGCGCTCGCCTCGAGTGCATCGGCGTTTATAATATTGCTCAAGACGTCATCCGCCTTGACGATAGATCGCCAGAAAACCAAAAATTTTGAACTACAATAAGAGAAAAAAAAAAAAAAAAAATAGAGTAAACAAGTAATACGATCAGTGAATACTCTGGCTTTTACAAATCGTTATTCATAGAGTTTATCGAACCAACCGTTCCTTTATACTTTTGGAAAACGAGACGGAGACGACTTTCAAAAGAGGTATGTTCATCGGATTGAAAGGTGGAGAAAAATAACTAATCCCAACGAAATACACCCAGCTTCACCCCATTGACAAAAAGCTTGTTTTTCATCGTAAGATTTTCAGGTTTAGCATAAATGGTATCTGAAACACAATCTGTAAAGGAAAATCAATTTTTTTTGCATCGATTAAATCTGAAACTTGAAGGGTTTTTTATGATTGGAATCAAATCCCACCTTATTTGATGATGTTGATTCATAAGTTGAAATTCTAAAAATAATAATATTGATAATACACGAGGTCAACCGAAGTAATGCAAGTATAAAAAACTGCATAAAATAAGACGATCAGAAAAATATTTGTATACAGTCCAGATGATCCAATATTGTCAGTGTCTATACATCCGAGAGATTAGAATACCGATGCACTTTCGTTTGAACAGTTTTCTTTACTCTTTATTTCATTTTTGAATATTTGTGCACCAAATATTCTCGATTTTTGCATAACATTTTTTCATTTGTCCCAACGCATCTAGTACACGGCCAATATCGGTACATATATAGTCATGAAATAACATCGTGCGATAAGAATAATTTCAACTGCAAGTCGTTATGATTAAAATTCAATGCGCACCATTAAAAATAAAAAGGAAAAAAAAAAACCGGTTCCACTACCCTATACATCGGTAACTTACAGCTATCGGTCACTGTGAAAATAGTATTGATGAATCATAATTATGATGGACAAATAATTTTTGGAAATTTTATGTACATTTATGATATAGCAACGGACTGGGTACATTGCATATGTATGTATACCCTGTTGCTATTGCGATGAATACTTCATTCCTTTTTTGGCGACATTATTATTTTCATTTTGACTCGAACAGTTATTTTTACAGGTATCATGTATCTTTTCTAACTGTTGTACGCTAATCGTATACAATATATGTATGTAATGTTCAATGTATTTGACTGAAATACACTACACCTACTCAGACGGTGTAAAATGGTCTGAGAATTGACGAACGATTTGAAATTAGATTTCGGAAATGTTCTCATCTAAATCTAATGAACGTCTCGAATTTGCATTTTTATATCACAATTATCGTTATCCATTACCACGACAATTTTTTTGTCTAAACGCGGTACTATTTGGCAGAATTAAAACCTCAAGTAGATGCTGGATCGAACGTCATTTTGAAGTTTGGGAAAAGTATCATTTGTTTGACTGGAAAGTTTGATTAAATATGTCCTGGTATTCAGTAGCGCTATGTACGGCCATAGCTTATGCATAGCCTTCGATTCTTTATCGGAATGTTTGAATATAATCGTACAGGTATATCACGTGAGCTGGCGCACTAAATTCACCATCGCTAGAAAAACCGTTACATATAGCGGGCTCAAAACTATGGTTACTATACGATAGTAAGACACCGCTGTTTACTTGATGTAAACGTATCTAACGAAGTTCAGGCAATAACTTTTTTTTTCACTAGGACATAAAACTGACCACACCATAAAACACTCTATACCGCAATTATTATAACTCGTGTCACGCGATTGTTCAATATCTCACCCGATTGTGAGACTAATTCGTGAAAACTATTTTAAATAAGTTCGATACTATGACGCGACTCTCCAATTATTTATAAATCGTTCATCCATACTCCTGAGGTTGAAAACTCGATTTCGTTGGTGAAGTAATATTAAAAAGTCGACCCAGCAATGTACAAATTGCGAAACACATGCGATTGTACATTTTTCAAAACTATCATCTCAGTGAATTTGAAATTTCACGATGATATTATACTATAACGGGATATTGAATTCGATTTCTAAATCGAATCACTCACATGTGTAATATGCATAACTATGAGCCAATTACCTCGTATCCGTACATAATGACTGATATTTCTCTTCGCCGTATTCAATTTCTGAGATTTTAATGCAGGTGCAAAAGATGAAATAAGATCATCACGTTCAGTGCGGCAAAGAGATAATCCTCGTCGGATGCAGTTCATCCGGGTCTTGAATGGGAATGGTTTTATTCCTAGTTTTTTTTTTTTTTGTTTGCAACAAAGCTAACTTCCAGATAAAACTGAATACGAATCAGCTATATCATAACACATTGACATTATTACAGTCAGTATTTGTGATGACTAAGAGGGTACCGTTGTTCCGGACACCTATATGTATACGCATGGACATTCGGAGAAAAAAAAAAAACAGAAAAGCAAAAAATATGACTTTCCAAACCTACGAGCAGTTATTTTAACATCCGCGAATTTGATATCGGTACGAAATGACGTCATTGCAGCGAGTATAGCAGTTACTTTATTGCCAAGCGACATGAGAATCCCGTACAGAGATCAACGGTCGTAATAAAAAACAATTATCCGTGGTAAATAATACATTAGACAGAAGCATCGATTGTTTATAGGACATCGGAAAATGGATCAGTTGTTGCATATCGTGCAATTTATAATAATTAGGATGCTCGTTAGTCTTGGTTCGTAAACGTTTCGTGTGCAGGTCACTCCAAGTCCCGCTATCATAGGAGAACGGTAAAAAAATTTAATCGGTAAACCACTTCCTGAATTGTGGACAGTGAGAATGACGTTATTTCAGCAGTTTACGAAACATAGTTTTCGGCTGGTGTAATTTTGTTCATTCTTGAATATTTTTCAGAATTTCAAAATGCGACTCTCGAGGATAGCGATTTTTCTACTATGCGTTGGTCTCGCCTCCTGCACGGCAGAAAGTGCCGAAAGCGATGCGGCGACAGCGTTCGTCGAAGCGGCCCGAGCACTTTTCAATGACAAAGAGGCCATTGGTGGACTTCAAGGAATGGCTAGCGCGTTTATGCAGTCTGGTGCAGGGAAACAGGTAAAATAAAAACCAAATAAAATATGCTCAACAATGAGACGTGATGATCAACTCGTCAAGTTCGACATTTCCGGGTCGTCAATGCAACGTACCCGTAACGGGACTTTCGTTCGACTATAATGTAGCATGCAACACTCGTGTCAATAACGAATGGAGTACTGTTCCAAGGTCAAAAGAAATTACCGGGGTCTTCGGTAATCGACGGCCCTTAGGCATACCTATTTGAAAACGAACATTATTATTACACAGGTAAACGAGATGTTGTCTGGTGGCGACGCTGGTGCAGCAGCAGGTCCGATACTATCCGGTATCGGAAGTCTTTTAGCTAACGCTGGTGGCGGTGAAGGCCGAAGTGGAGAAAATCCGTTCATCAGCAATATGATCGACGGATTGCTTCAGAATATTGGCAGTGGATCGAGAGAACAGAAGTCACAATCTTCTCAAGAGGCGGGAGGTGGCTTCGATTTTGAGACTATGTTGAACATGGCCAGTATGTTCCTGGGGGAAAATGCAAACGCCGAAAGTATCATGGGGCTTTTACCGATGTTGATGCAAAACTTTGGAGTTGGTTCGAGCGAGGACAGTACAGGAGTTAAAAAACACGATCACTCGGGTCATTCTTGGTTTCTTCCACCGGTACTCGAAAATATTCACATAATGTGGGAGCACTTTAGGTAATAGTTGTTGAACATTTTTTATCCAAAGGATTTGATTTGATCGCATTTTTTTCTATACGTTTTTTACAGAAACTCCGAGTTGGGTCAAACACTGTGGAAAAACAGTGGACTGGCCAACATCGTTGGATCGATGATGGACAAGGATGGTAATTTGGAGTATGAGAAGATATTTAACAGTTTTGAAAATCCGGTTCTCAGACGTAGATGGGTGAGGAGTCTAACGAATTTTGTGTCCGAATGGATTTCTCATATTTCCGATCCAACGACACGGCAAAGATACCTCACGACGGCTCAGTACGTTGGTAATGGATTCTTGAAATCTCAAGGTTACCCGAAATCCGTTATGTTCGACCCTGTTAAACCGGCAGAGAGTCTTTCGAGGTTCGTATAAGCGGTAATCCTATAGCCGAAATTTGTCACGATTATGTTCAGTTTTTATAATCCGATATTTTTTTTTCTTTTTCAATTTAAATTTCTCCAGGATCGTTGACGCCATGGCCAAACGCTACATGAACATGAGAATCGACAGTCAAAAATATATAAAACCTGCCATCGCGTACTTCCAAGAGCTGGTGACTTTGGCATCCGAAAAAGGATTCGTAATGTCTCACATAAACGCGAACGAGCTCAGTAACAAGCTCAGCGACACTTTGAACAACGAGATAATCGAGCCACTTCTCAAGGTGAATATGAAAAAAAGAATATCGCGTTACAGCGTATCTAAATAATTCAAATTCTCGACGCCACAATTCGAGCGTGTTGATCTTTCTTGTTTCTTTCTTTTTTTTCAATGAGATACGATCTTTCATCTCCAGGTTTACCGTTCCTACAAGTGGGGCACGAAAAGACCGGAATGTGCTGCCCACATTCTTTGTACGATAAACGAGAGGGAATCAGACTCAACGACATCGCTTCGCCACGGGGTTACAAGAGTGGCAAGTTATCCAGCTGCTTGGTTCCTCAGTAACAAAACCGGCATTAACTTTTGGAATTTATACGCTGCCGTGAGCGAGAGCGAGCGTTGCTTTGTAAGTTAGAACAAATTCGTGGCTTCAACATTTTTTATTTTCATAATGAAATCTTTAAATTTCTTCACCTTTTTCTCTCAACCCTTGTTTTCACAGGCAAAGCATCCCGTCGACTGTAGGGACTTCCATGAAGAGGAAGTCAGAGTGACAACCGAAGCTGTGCACAGTGAACTTTGAGCCCACAAACCAAAAAAAGAGAGGAGAAATAAAATCTACGACTGTGTTTCCTGGTGATAAAAAACTTTAAACGTTATTTTCGACAACATCAGAAGACATCTAATTTGTCGTTATTTTCACGCTAACATTTTTATCATTAGTGAAAAATGAATTTTTTTTGTGTTATTATTTTTTTCACTTTATTGAAACTTACGAGAACTATTAGGAACGGGAGAGTCGCGTGCAAGACTTCCGGTTGATGAGTGTAAGTACAATAAAGTAAAAAGAGGCATTTCTGTATACTTTTAAGAATACATTATTTTTTGTTTTTTTTTTCTTGTTTACATAGTATCATTTTTCACATCACGTATCGATGATTATCGATGCTTGAATAATTGGTAGTTTTTTTTTCCAAGCGATTTTTTTCAATTTGTGCAATATTATTAAATGATGATGATATAATAATATAATGATAATAGGTGCTCCGCGCTGACGCTAAACTGCAGTTTGCGATTTAATCCATTAATTAATAATAGTGAGGTACATTATTATTAAGTATATATATATATATATACGTAGGTATATATACCATTTACTTACTTCTTTTCTTTTGATTTGCCTTGAAAAAATTTCCGTACAAAAAGGCACTTTCACGAGGCACTATATCAGCTACGATTATTCAGACTTTGAAATGAATACCAATTAAAGTCGCAAAACTCTACAAAAAATAAATAATTTCACCGACGGAAGATTATTGACTAGATTCATATCGTACGTTCAGTGCGTCGTCAAGTATTACCATAACGCTATAAAGCTTTGACTTTTTTTCACAGTCATTATTATTACGTGTCTATTTTTCCTTTTCGTTACGCACGCCATTTTGATCTAAGTGTTTCCCCGAACGTGTAAATATGTATTAGATAAAAGCTGCACGAAAAAACTCACGCTCATGCGAAATAATAAATTTTATTTCACACGAAACGTTTCCACGATTTTCCACCTCCCGCCTATCAGATAGTATAGTTATTCGATTCTTCTTTTTGTTAGTTAGAAAATTTTTCATAAAATTCTTACTACTTTTTCTTGATACTCTTACACGCCCACTCCAAACCATCCTGAAAGAAAAACGGTGGTTATAACGTCGATTTTTTCCAACGTGCGGAATCGAAACTCGTGACCCAATGGGAGCAGACCTTGACACCTTTGCCTTCCGTGGCAATGCAGGACTGTATCTGCCAGTCTCTATCTTTGATATTGTGGAGTCCTAATCCTTCGGCAATTTCGGCAGCGGTTACGGCTTGGGCCAAATCCTGTTTATTGGCGTAGACTAATAACGGAACGTTTCGAAGTTTATCTTCCATCAGGAGTTCCGCGAGCTCTTGACCAGTCTCTTCCAATCGCTTTACATCCGCGCTGTCCACTACGTAGATCTGCGAATTGAGGGCTAATGAAATAAAATAGAATTATATTCGTCGATGCCAAATTTCATCAGAACCAAATGGCCTGCAGAATCCATTTTTTTTTTTTTTTTTTTTTCTTCTAAACATATTCCATTCGGAAGTTTTACGAGTGTTTAATATTGATATACATGTGTAAACTAACTAGAACGTCTGTGTTTTCGAAGTAATTCCTCCAGTATGGTCGGATTTTTTTGGCTCCTCCGATGTCCCAGACGTTCAATTTAAATCCTTCGCTCTGAACGCTCTTTATGTTGAAACCTTGCGTAGGTGTGACCTTGCGGAGATAAGAAAAATGGAAAATAATTTTCATCTAGTTGATGATTTTAACTGGAAATCAACAACTCGTTGATACGATATATGATGAAATCCCGATTAATATATCCGATGCCAGAAATAGATATCTTCCATAATTCTTAGAGTGACCTGACATTTCGCGATAAAGGTATCGATTCATAATCCAGCGAAACCTGAAGCTCATGTCACTCATGTATTACAATAACTATTCATGTACCTGAACGACTATAGGCGTATATAAAATCAATGCGGACTTTCATTTTTTCGAAAACACTATTTCAATAATCGATCAGGTATTTTCCATTCGTGAATTTACCTGGGTGATATCTTCGCTTGCTAGCGATTTGAGGAGGGTTGTTTTCCCCGCATTATCAAGACCAAGTAAAAGCAGTCTCAATTCTCTGTCTGGATTTGAACGCAGCTTACGAAGTATAGACAGAAGTCCCTGAAACGTGTTTAACTAAGCAGAGCATAGAATTAACTTTGGTATTAAGGCACATTACATAGGACGATTTTTATTTCACAGCAAGCGTATCGTGCGTGTGCAGGCGAGTTTCGCATCAACGAATATTTGTCTGATTGAGTAATTGAATTTTCAGCATAATCAATTATAAATATCTTCCATACTACTGCGTGTCTTGTTAATTGTGCGGAGAATCCTTTTGTGAGTGCGTATAATGAACTCTGCTGGTGATTAAACACGAGTGGATTCGCGGTATAGACGCAGTGGTGGTGCAGGTAGACCGGGGGTGGGAGAGCATCGAACGAATTCTCGTTCGAAATTGAATTAAAGAAAGCGCCCGCCATCAGGAGAAATCAATAAAACCTTATTTCGTTCGTAATTAAGTCGCTAGGATATTTTATTCGCCTCTTATATTTCTCTCGAACGTTCGTTTCAATGGACGCGAAACAAATGTTCAATTCTTCAGATGTCGAAATCATCTAATATTGAATGTCCTGCATGCTTTGAAGTATTCTAAGTATTCGTGAAGACTCACGAATAGACCAACAAACATTTGCTTCGAATAGCCGTTCTGTTGTCACCAATGTAACGCAATAAATTATATGAAAACGGTGCAAGTACTCAGATGACTCTTCTTAGCTGAAAATGCATGTTCTAAAAATAGGTGATCATTGTGCGAAATCGCTTCGGAAGGTGGAACAGCTAATGATGAAATTCATAATATTGTTTTAAAGATAATCTGGCGA
This sequence comes from Athalia rosae, assembly GCF_917208135.1. Lineage (NCBI taxonomy): Eukaryota > Metazoa > Arthropoda > Insecta > Hymenoptera > Athaliidae > Athalia > Athalia rosae. Next base: position 8,864,432 of record NC_064028.1, read on the forward strand.
AACGAATTATTCATTGACATTGTCGTTTTCTTCTGTATTTTCCTCATTTGTATGATGTTCGTCAACACAAGAATTAATTCCCATATAACATCGTAGGGAATACGTCTTTGACATTGCAGAAAGAAGAAATGACAATAAGATCTTGTGAATTTTTGAGTAATGTTAAAGCAATTGTCGAAAACTCGCTGTAAATGAAATGAAAATAATTTTTCTGTCCTGATAATGAGAGTCAAGAATCTTTTGGATACGCGGCATTGTGTCAAATCTGGGAATGCGGCCATTTCTAAACAATTGTTTGGGGGTGAAGGAGTGACAGGTTATGTCAAGGACAGTGATTTCGTGAGACATTGCGGTAATGAAGTAATGAGTTTTTGCGTGCTTTATGAGAAATAAGTTGGTGAGTATTGCTTTGTAGCTGACATTACCATGGTGTAGATATTTCGGGCGTTCACGAGAATGAGAATATACGATAATGCTCTAAGATTGTGTCGTAGTAGACGACGAGTCTCACGCACACCGTTGGTCGTTTGTTGTTATTCTCATTTCACCGGTAACCATGTAACCAAGATGCACTGCGCCATCTTTCGCAATTGACATGAACTAGAGGATGCGCACTCTTTATCGATTGTACAAATTCCGTCTAGACTGTCTTGAGACGTTCAACTTGGTACTTTGTAGATTATTTTTAAATTACTTACATGCGTCGCGAATTATTATTTTTCTATATTTATTTCTGGGAAACACATGGGGCATTCCGCGTCAAAACGAAGACGTTTCAACTTACTGTTCAAAATTTCAAAATTTTTTTTTAACATACTTTTTCCAAACCAGAACCCACCCTCAAAGGCATTTTCGAATCAGAGCTCTGATCTTAGAATTATGCATTTTTTGAAAATGACGATTTCTACAAAAGCGAAAATTTAATGGTTGTTTTCTCAACGACAATTCATTCTAGGGGCAAAATTATGAATCATAAATCCTTCACGAAATTGTTAAATTCGATTGCATTTTTTCACTTGAAATAAAATCCGTACGGGGGGCTTCCCAAGTCTTTCTTTCCAAAACTTTCCAATTGAATCGAAAATAGCCAAGCCTATAGAGCTTCAGATTTGTCTCAAAATTCGGACTGGAATTCGACAATTATTTTTATCCAGTGTCCTCAGGTATTTGTATGTATTTAGGTCTCAGAAATCCGAATCTTAAAGCCAAATTGCTTTATCTATCACATTGATCGATTTATTGTCAATTTTTAACTTTTCAGAGCAGAAGAATTGAGATATCTCGATGACGAAAATTCGTAACTCAATTTATTTAACGGATTCGTGTTCCTGGGGTCAAAATACGGTGGTAAAGTGTCTTTCGATTTTTTTTGCTACACGGATTCATAGACTGATCTCATATAGTTTGATCCCAGAAACACGAATCAGTCGACTAAATTAAGCTACGATGAGAATCAATCGGAGTATCTCAATTTTTTCGTTCTGAAAAACAAAAGAATATTAATAACTTCAGATCAAACAAAAAAATGGTGTTGATTATCGTGAGCTCGAAAATGAAGGAATGGAATTATCAGTTGCTCTCACATAATGTATTGTAAAGCAATGCACGAAACAAAACAATTTTTTTTTTCGTACACTCAGTGCCTCTGATTCTGAACTAAAGGCCTATATTTTAGCACAGTCAAATGGGACAGAAATGAACTCTTACAGTGTACACTGAACCATTTAACTACAGATTTTTCACATATATACTTTCTTAAACATTTATATAGAGTTTCGCAGAAAAACCGCAAAGGGACGCCGCCGTCTAGGTGGATCAATGGGGCAATTTATGAGGTGTGAACAAGATCTTTATCAGGTGACGACAGCTCGTCTGTCACCTGCTAACAAAGGAACCGCAAAAAAAAAAATAAGGAAAGGAATTTCACACCTCATCGTCTATTTAAAAGCCTTAAATTCCTGCACGTGCCGGCCGTCCAAATGCTTGACGCACGTGACAAACTTGGTGCTCGGAAAAACTGACGTAGGTTTCCCTTTAATCGGTCAGCCGAAGCTCGCTACCGATATACTGGGCGGCAGGCATTTGGGTAATTAAATAAGCGATTCTTTTTGGTTGCGAGAAAACTGAGCGAGGCGTAAGGCGGTACGCCACGGAGCGATAGAAATACGAACAGATCGAGAGTACTCGAGCGCGGCCCGCTGAAATTTGAAATCTCGAGCTATTCAACCTGCAATTACATTTCCCATCATTTCTCGGGAACGGATTCGGAATTTGACGATGGAATTGAAATCTGCAAGACGTGTTTTTGCAGTCATGGATTTTGTTGATAAAAAGTAGCTTTTGAAACTTTGGACTTTTGGCGTTGATAAGTGGTCTGAGTATGGTTTCTGTGACCCCTTAAGACGTCGAAAAAGTTTCGTCGAGTTCAAAAAATATTATGAAAAAGTGGCCCGTCCGAACCGGAAAGCCTCCCCATGTGAAAAAATGTAATCAAATTTCATAATTCTGAGAATGAGATTTTTCAAAAATTGATTCTTTTGAATTTTTTTAATGAATGTAGCGGCGAATTCGTTGACGCCAAAAGTGCAATTATTTTTTCCCTGAAATGAGCTGTCGTTGAGAAAACGACCGTGAAAATTTTCGTTTTCGTAAAAATCGTGAATTTCGAAAAATGCATAATCCAAAGATCAGAGCTCTGATCAAAAGCTGCTTCTGGGTGTGGGTTCTGGTTTGGAAGAACTGTATTTAAAAAAATTTTGAAGGCAATCGGAGATCTTAAACATTCTCGTTTCGGCGTGGAATGCCCCATACATAGTTTTTTTTCCCTGCCTTATTTTTCATTCATGTTCTTTTACCTTTACAGCAAAATGAAAATCTATTACACCGGTTTAAATAACTCTAAGATGTTTTGCGATGACGAGGAAAACGCGCAAACAGTAATTGAGCAATTTACAGAAGTGCCATTTGCTGGAATTGAAGATATAGATATAGGATGGAATTACATGCTTCTATGGCGAAATAACCAGCTATTTGTTTCCGGCGAAATATATCTAGACGCATCCGGTACCTCTAATAAGGTTCCGGTGCTCCTGGAACTATCGGAGGAAACTGTATCGTGAGTATAGCGTAACTCCGGTAAAAAAACTCCGCAGATCTTGAAAGAAATAACGAGAAGGAAGAGCTAAATTTTTATCTCCCTTTTCCTCTCTATCATTCCCGTGTCACGTCGAATAATAATAGATTGCTTATCTCAAAATCAATATAAGTGAAATTATAATTGAATCCACCACCGCGCGTGCTCCAGGCGTAGGGGAATTTTATAGGGCCGTGATTCAATGCCTTTATTTAACACGGTGCATTGTCGAGTCAAACTTTTTTTTGCTTTTCTCATTCCGTTGGTTTCCATGAGGATATCTCGTTCGAATGTTGGTTTTTCTCATACCATATTATTGTAATAGGGAAGACTTTTTTGTCCTACAGATTCAAACAAGCCATAGCTGGTAAGGAAACGATTACTGTTTTGTCCACCGCAAATGAAATTTACCAATACAAGATCTTTGAAAGAAGGTGGAAAAAAGTTATGAATTTTATCCACTCTAACGATGACGTCAACGACGACCCTCCGGATCATGAATACCCCGTTAAAATTTTTCAAGGGGGTTGCACAGTGGCATTGACCAATCATGGTACCTAATTGAATTGTATTACTCTGATTATAAATGCGTGCAAAATATTTTCAAAATTATTATACCGACTCCATGAGAATGTCATCATATTACAGGACGAGTATACAATATTCCAACACTGGTAGAAATGCCAAAACGGGTGAAATTCGTGGACGTTGCTTGCGGTTTCGATCACACCATCATGTTGGCTGAAAACGGCGACGTTTATTCGATGGGCATGGGAACGTCAGTACAACAACTCATCAGCATAAATGATAAAATACTCCTAATGAGCTTTTTATAAAACAGAAATCGCGTGTATTGTTTTTTTTTTATCCCATATCACATCTAATTATAGTCCTCATCAGATGAAATATATTTCGAGTCCATCAGATCTAATCAGATTTGAAGTGGGATTTAATTAAATCCCATCCACTCCGAGGTTAGATTACGCTATCTCATGATATCAAAACTGCTCTGATGTTAATGAAATCGTACAATCAGCATATCTAAACGGATCTAAAACTCGTAGAACACAAAAAAAAAAAAAATTTCGCCATGAATTGCTTTTAGACGCGGCCAGCTGGGTCATGGTGATTTAGAAGACTGCGACATTCCGCAAATAATCGAAGCATTAGCAGGACTGAAAGTTATTCAGATTGCGGCAAGTGGTTGGCACACCGCAGTTGTTACGGATCAGGTCAGAATGAAACGAATCTCGGCAGATGATCGGACTAAATTTCCTTTCTTCAAGTGATAAAATTAAATCTATTCTTTAGGGTGATCTCTACACATGGGGATGGAACAACAATGGTCAATTAGGGATCAACGTCGATGATACAAAGGTGTTCGCGACGCCAACGGCAGTAGATATAACGAACAAGGATGGCAAGACTATCGATGCAGGCGTAAAAAAAGTTCAATGCGGCAATTCGTTCACTATTTGCATGCTTGGTAAAAACTGAAGAAAAAATACGGAAACATCGAATCTCCATTTGTACGATCAAACAAAAAAATGTTGCCCTATAAATTTTACAGCCGATAATACGATGTGGGGATGCGGATCGAATAAATACGGACAACTTGGCATGCTGAAATCAACGTTGGAGAGTTCGACGAAATTCGTTGAGCTAATCACTGGTTTAGATGGAAATACCGTCGAGGATTTTAAGTGTCGGGAGTGGGGCAGTGTCATAGTAACAAACTGAAAATATCACATTGTATTTGCTCGTGTTGTTAAATAAACAAATATAATAAATAAATAAAAGTTTACTTGCCAATTCCCAAGGTGTTCTACTTACATTACTGTTGTATATGAAGTATTTAATTCGAATGGTCAAATCTGGCGTTTCCCTTTTTTCTTACCGGCAATTTTGGATACTTTGATAACATTTTCAGTCGGAATTTGTGGAGCGTATTTTTCGAGAAGATCAGATGCCTCATTAGATTCCATAAGAGGTAAAATCCACGCCCTCTTATTCGCCATAATCTCATCGTCCGTCATAGGAGGATCAACCGCAGTTGGTATTTCTACAGGTGATATTGGTTTGCTTTTTTCTAATTTACCTGTAGCAAAATATTTATTCTATACGTTTTAAGATCTGGAGCGAGCTGTCTCTAAAATTCCTTGAAGTAAAATGCTATTGTGAGTTTTTCAGTATAGCAATGACAATTCGCGTTCGGTTAATTCTATAATATAAAATTTACGATTACCTTTATTTTTCCGGGAATTTTTGTTGGTCTTTTCTTTTCCAGCCCCTTTTAGCGAAGTTTCTTCCGACTGTACCACATGCGGAGTCTTCGGTGGTTTAATGGGTCTTGGAATACGCAAGGTGTACGGAAGTTTGTACGTATGGATTTCGACCGGTTGAGCAAATGCTGCGTATACGGTCGCGTAGTGAAATCCGTTGCCGTACCTGCATCGATATAAAAAGGACATCAGAAAATTCGAATAAGTACCACTCGATCGACTCTAACAAATTATAAGTAGATTCCACTATAGCTTCGAGAACATCGACTGGGCTGTCCAACAATAAGACCGAATCACGGGATGAAAAACCTCCAGAATCTTTTTCGGTGCGGTCGGATAAAGTCGCTAGATTTACTTCCGAGTTCTGATGCTTCGTGGAATTTTCATCTGACCTACTAATTCTGCAGAAAGTGTTGAATTAAGAATATGCAAGACAAATAGAATATCCAGCGTGACGAGAAAAAGGGGGATTTTACCTAAGTTCTTCGGAAGGTCTCAGGAGGTCCTGATCGCCAGATTCCTCTTTTTCCGCGTCTCCATCGGACTCAGGTTTCCAAATTTGTCCCCAAAACATCAGAGGGTGACCTTGATTCAATTGATGTAACATTTTGGAAAACATGAGACTCATTTCATTGAAAAATACTTCCCTCGTGTACCGTTTTTCTGTGGATTCGAACAAGGTATTTTAAACCGTTTTAGGCTATCTCATCGTCAGACTTTCTCTACGATTTACTCAAATTGCAAAGATAATCTTGAAAAATTTGTGTACCTTGAATAAATTGAACTTCACCCGCAAGCCAGCTGACCAGTTTAGCGAGATTTGTAGCACTCATTCTACGTCTGAGTCGTAGAACTTCTAGAGCGATTGTGTCCAGAAGCCAAAATGTTGCCATATTCGTACGAAAGTCATTGATACCCAGCATTTCACCGAGCATTCTTATCCAGAATGGAAGTTTCAATTATTCAGAGCGAAGTACGAAACTGAATTAAATACAAATGCATACTCACTCTATGATTTCCTGAGGACGGTCAGTCTCGATGTCTATTGATTTATCGATCGTACTGTTGAAGCTGCTCGGTAAAGTCTGAAAGATTTCAGGCGCCGGTGTTTCCATTATGAAATCCTGCTCGAATTTTATTGAACTCGTGAGTGATTGGAAATATAAGTTATGTAGTTTTAATCTCAGAGTTTGAAAATTGTTTAGAAATTAATGTAAGTGAATACTAGATCGTTTGGGAAATTTAAACAACAGTCCAAATTTTATTTTCTCTGCGAAAATTTCAACAGCTTTTTAACTCAAAATGTTTATTATGAATTCCTGATTGTGAAAGATTCTTCAGAAGTGATTTGATGGTTAGAGAAGACTTTTTTTCACTCATACTAACATTAACAGGCAGGGATTGGTTCTCCTCAGTTGTCAGCATCGAAATTCTAGTATTTTTTCTCTTTTTATTTTCAAATGTAAGATGTTAACTACGTTTTCAAAAAACTCTGTTTTAGAATTATTAATCAGTTATGACCGTTGAGAGAAATTCTCTTACTTCATTCATTTTACTCTGGTCGTCACGTGCGTTTAACGCGAAGTAATCTACTAACACAACTGTTTTTTTTCTAAACTCGACATGGTCAAAAAGTACAACAAAGGGTGACAGCCTCGTGACTACGAATCTGGTATACCGTCTCTGCACCGCAGAACTTGTTGAAGAAACCTGCTTTTTCGTTTTAGGAAGCATAAAAATGGAGATACCTCGATCGGTGGCAGTCGTAGCTCTATTTAGTCGAAATGTGTCATACGATCGGTTTTAAAAATACTTAATTTTCGACCCAAAAACCAAAAAAATCCGAAGGGGTACCCTTTGGAGTAAAAAATCAACATTTTCCTTTATTGGGGTTTCCACGGTATTCATATATGTATTTTGAGTTCAGGAATCCGCATCTGTGAGTAAAAATTTATTTATCTGTAAAATTGATCGAGTTATCGCCAATTTTCTACTTTTCCGAGCTGAAAAATTGAGATATCTCGCGCAGTTTTCAAACGTAACATAAGCGAATTTCATCTGGCGGTGTGAGTTGGAGTGAACATCGGCATTTTTTTATTAAAGGATTATGCCTTTAACGGGTATATTGCACGTAGCAATTAGAATGAATATACACAGAGGAAAGTGATTACTTTTACTTTTTATTTATCATTTTTATTCCGTTTTCTTTTTTTTTTTTTGATTTTTTTTGTCATTTTTTCTTTCTTATTATTATATATATATTTTTTTTTTTGGTATTTTTGCATGTTTTGTTCAATATTTTCAGAAAATAACACTCCAAAGCGAAACACCGTATATTCTCACCAATCCCAATGTGTATAATATATATATTATATTTTTCACGTATAATATACATGTTTATATATAAGGTATGAGTTTTTTTGTGTTTTATTTTTGTTGTTTCTTTTTATACTTTATTTATATATATTATGTAATAATTAATCTTATGTATACCTATGTATATATAGAGTAGCGCACACTTTAGACTGGTAATGGTATCGATACTGTTATATGTATGTTTGAATTTTTTTTTTTGTTTTTTTTTTCTCTCTTCGTTTTTTTTTTATAATATTCAATATTATTCATATATTTTTTATCTGCTCACTTTTGTTATTAATCTGCAGTTATACAAATATTGAAAAACATGAAACAGATATTATAGAGCTGTGTAGAATTAAGGCGAAAGTTTTGACACCAAATAATTTTATTTGATTTGTTTAAATTTATATAGAAAAGCACTAAAACTCTCAAGAGATATTCTAAAGAACATTTAAGAAATAGATGAAAATAGATTATAAAAATGTAATACTATTTACAAGTAAGTTTTCAACTTGAGGTACGACATAGGTATGTAACGAAAGTGAGTACATATCTTTTGGAACCGAATAAAACTTGGTGTCGAAAAATTCGTATTACACGCTCCCTTCGACCAAATTACTTAGATATTCCACACCAAAGTTGAAAAGGCAATTATGCTTATAGCCTTGACCAGCGTGTGTGACTTTTTCTCTTATGTTAGTATGTATAGTTTTATTTCCTCTTAGTTAACGAAATTTATTTTTTACATCTATTCGATCTGCAGTGTTCATGACTGTGTACAGCTCAAAATGTAAAACTTGAAACACTGAATGAAAGAGATTGAAAAAATTACCGATAAATAATAACGATGATAAAACAAAAAATAGAAATGGAACACAATAAGGTGAGTTGTGATTTCAAAAATTTCCTTACCTACACGTATGGTATAATTATATAATTTCACGACTTCATGTATGTACAATAGCTCTTATATATGTATATTATGTAAAAAGAGATTACAACATATTTATAATTTTAGACATCAATCTCTTCGGTAATTCGTTATCAGAATATTATTAGAAAAATAAAAATAAAAATGCAAAAATAAAAACGGAACAAGGATGAAAAATAACAATTGCACGGCCTTCCCCGAAATCACTAAAAATGAGTTCTATTCAGTGGACTGAACAATCACTTAGTTGAAAAAAAATAAATTTTAATGATCATAAATTTTGCACGGAATCTCCGTCAGATTCCATGACGAATACCTCGAGTACTCGCTATAAGCCCACGCAAAGGCAAAATAAAGACTCCTATATGTTGAAATATTTTTAATTGATTTTATTGAAAATAATACAACAAAATGTCTCATGTGATTAGTAATGATAATAATAATAATAATAATCACAATAATAATAATAATAATAATAATAATAATAATAATAATAATAATAATAATGATTGCGATAATAATAATAATGAAAATAATAATAATAATAATAATAACAACAATTATTATTATATTATTATTACTATTATACAGATACGTACTGCACTCTACATACTATCTGAAATAAAACTAAATGTCTTGAACATTATGATTAGATAATAATCATGATTATACGAAATAATAATAATAGTAATAATAATAATAATGTTCTATATATATATATTCATAGAAATTTATTCATATCTGAAATTATGTTTCATGAACAAATCAAATTAACTAAATATATACGATCATATGATTACACTGGAGGTTTCTAACAATTCTCCCAATGGAAAGTAATAATCTGTAATTATAGTAATGATAATTATAACAATAATAATAATAATGACAATAATGTTATTCATAATGTAATAGAATGTAAACCAAATTTTTAATAGTAATTAAATTATATTTGTTGCTTAGATATGCACGTAGAGTTAGAAAGTGAATTTTTGGTCCCACCTAACTGCAAACAGTATATTCACACATTTTCTCTCACCTGCGGGTGTGCTTGTAAGCTATTGTGAAAATATTAGATAATAATAATAATAATTACAATAATAATAATAATTACAATAATCATAATAATATAATTGTTTTTATCTTTTCTTAAATTTTGAATTCAATAATATTTTCACAAGTATTCTGTTTGTCAATATAATTTAACTTTTATTTCCATAAGTTAAATGAAAATTTTCCGGTAATTATTCTCATAAGTATTTCGATTATTATTTGATAATACAATTTATAATTAAAATACATTCCTCGAAATTTTTTCATTCGAAGAATTTTTTTTGCAACTTGCAACGATTCATGCAAATTTCTTTTTTCGTCACGCGTATATCTATTACTGGGACGTATTTTTTAATTAATTTCAATTTTTCTTGTAATTATCGATTTGATGTTTCCCATTCGAATCTCTTAGTATCTCCCTGTTTTTACAACTGGCATGTTTGTTTAATCTAAATGACTAAACCCTTACTTCCTATTATGTACTTTGATCAATACCTATATAGAGCCAATTCATTGATAATTTTTGCTTCCGGTTTTTTTCATTCATCACGACGGAAGAGACTTGAATTATTCAGTTTCATTCTTCAACATTCCTTATCACTTAAACCCTACGCTCTACGTATTTTTTTTTATTTTTTCATTCGTATCAATACTGGCGTTTCAGTCTCATTTTTGTCTGATTGTTTTGATAAACTATTAAGCATTCAACCGTCTTTTTGTTTTTCCCTTTTTGCATATTTTATTTAATTTTTCTTCCTCTTTCGCTTGTTCGTCCTTAGCGGTCATTGTAGCGATCGTACAACGAGATTAGGAATTTTTTTTGACATGCAAATTAAAAAATCACCTAATCACACTCGTTTTCTATGCCGACGTTTGATCGTGGAACCAAAATTTATACGAAATAGTGCCAGTTGCGTATCTCGTGGGAAGTAAAAGTTCGTAAAAATATGCCGCATATCATGTAAGTAACATACCATGAAAGTATGCACGGTAATCGTGAATTTGAAATACAATAAAAAAAACAACAAAGACTTGTAAGAAATTCGATGATCAATTGTCGATTTCTTGCAAAATAATTAACAGCATATTTTTACAAAACAAATTTTCTCACAAATATATACATATAATATGTATACGTCAGTAACGTAAAGTACCTTTTATACGTTTTACTTCACACAATTCAATAACGTTCACAACCATCTTGACAACGATCAACCATATCAATAACAGACTGTCTTATCATTAATTGTAAGTCAATTTTTTCCTTTTTCTCCCCTATACATCATCGTTATTGATGAATCACACTTTGAGGTGATCTCCGTTTTTGCATATACCTAATCAATTTTTTTTATTTCGGAATCAATTGGTTTTTTCTATTCGCTCATCAATTTCATTCTAATTGCGAGCATAACAATACAATTTCATTTTTATCACCCTTATCGCGAGCCCAAAGGATCAGATCCTTCGCGTGTTTATTTATAAATTATGATTATAATTTTTTTTGTTTAAACTAATGTCGAATTTCTTTCGTATCGGACTAAAAGTCAACATTTTTTTTTTTAAATTGTTTTTTCAACAATTTATTACCAGGTATGTATACCTACAATAGTTTTTTGGATTTCTCTCCTTGAGAGGTCACGTAAAATTTGATTTTTATTTTTCAAATACTTCGCGCAGTTATCATCGTTTCTACATCAGTCGTTTGTAAATTTCAGTCCTCTTTATATAATGCACCATATTATCTCGTTCGATTCGTTAAACGAACGACATCATCGTCATCATCAATATCGTTATCATCATCATTATCATCATCATAGCTAATTAAAAACAAGTTAACAAAAATTAAAAGAAAAAAAAACTTAATACACTAAATTAATCGATATTATTTTATACAAATTTCATAAAATGTATCAATATATTAATTTGCAATTATTTTGGTCTATAGTGTTTTTTTTTCTTTTCTTTGACTTTCTACTAATTGATCATTTATCATCGCGAAACCGAAAATCATCATGTGTTACTCTGCACTACGCTTATACGTAGGGCACAAAAATCTATGATTAACTATATTTTTTTCAAACACTTTTTTCCCAATTTTTTGTTCTAATCATTAAATACCTACAAATTTATGATATAAAAAATATTTGTTAAAATCCTACCTACCTAATCACGCTATGGATATCATCAAACGTATATACATATATGTATGCATGTGTATCGTGTGTGTTTTTTGTTTCTCATTTTTAGTTTTTAAATTTCCAAATTTATTTTGTGTCTCGTTTTTATTCCTTGTTCTTCATTCTTCGTTTTTTTTTTGATTCTTTCCTTCTCACGCGTCACTATTGAATTATTCTACTGTATAAATATTTATGTATGTATGTAAATGAGTATACTATGCACGTGGAACTTCAAAAATTCTTAATGTCAGAGATAAGATGGGAAAAAGATATTATGTTTTCCGATTACAGAAGTACATATCTTTGAAATTCCATATGAAGTCAATGAAAATATCATTCACGTCCTCCACCAAAAGATATACATAGTCGGATGATCCTGACAAAGATAATAATCATAATAATTATAATAATAATCCACGAACAATTAATCAACATTTGAAAACGTATTTATTTGTAAAAAAAAGGATAAGGATGTTGAGAACAATAATAATAATAATAATAATAATAATAATAATAATAATATTAATTATAACAATAAGAATACGAAATATAAGATAAAATAAAACACTGGTGTGGGGGAAGCTAATGGAAAATACTTATTCAAATGTTAATATAGGTACGTTACGTCTGCATTGTACTTGACAAATGAAATTAAAAATTTAATTTTCTAGTTATTATTGTTACTATACAAAAGTTGTAAGTCTACGCATATAGGGTTACGACGTCATACTAATCATGAATTCGTTGAAACAAGAAAAATGAAATTCAAGTAAAAAAAACCGAATAAATTACAAAACATACGCGCCCTGCGTCAAGTGACGTCAGACCCACTTTTCTAAGTATATACGTACATACACAAGATGATACATGTATTTATATTTTCATATATGTATAGCATGGACATAAGTTATTCTATGCGAATTTGTTCCATTTATGAACAAGAAAAAAAAGAAATCTATATACGGAGTTTTTTGCTTTTCTTATTCTCTTTATTACTTTTATTATCAATGTTGTTATTAAAATTATCATAATAAAAATAATTATTGTTGTTATTGTTATTATTTCTCACACCGCTGCTTGTTTCGATTTTTTACTTTTTAATTCTTATACGTGTAATAAAAATACCGTGGTCGTAATAATTGTATAATATACATGTATGTAGTGTAGTTAATATATCAAGTATACATGTATAATATATTTACATGTATATTTATAGAAATTAACGTTACATATGTATGTATATAGGTATGTACATGATTAATTTTTCTTTTTTTTTCTCTTCCTTCGTTCGTTAAATATTTATACATACGCGTGTTTAGCGCAAACCGGCGCAAAGCACACAGGGATCCAGGGTCTTATTCAAATGGTCAAATCATGTTTTACAATATTTTACCGTTTATTTGTTCCTCTTTCTTGTTTTTCATTTTTCAGTTAAACGTGTCCAAGTGTAAATAATACATAACTTATGTGCAGTTGAATTCATTTTTAAGTTATGTCTACGTGGTCTCGCGAAATCCGAAAACCGGAAATACATTTTGAATTACCGATGAACGTTCGATGGCCGAATTAATGAGAAATTAAAAATCGCAACGGTTTATTGCAAAAATCAAATCTAAATAAATCAATAACATACTCTTCGTACATTTATATTACATGTCTTTCAAAAGTTTTTCATCGGAATAGGCTTGCTGTGAATTTAAAATTATCCAATAAATTTCGCGTTTTCTTCTTGTTTCTTTTCTTTGGTTATTTTTTTTTATAATCAATCAAGTAGTGGCGTTCTTTTTTCAAGTTTCAATGTATAATGTATAATACGTGTATAGAGGTATGATATATGTATGCGTACAACAAATATTAATATTTTTTTCTCGTAATTTATTTTTGCATTTGTTTTTTCGGGTTTGTTTGTTTTTTCATAAAAATTATAACCATCATTCGTATATCATACGATCTGTAAGGCAGAGATGAAAATAACGATAAACATTGCTAATAATTATAATAATTGTAAAAAAAATAAGTGTCACGAATCTGTGAAAAATAAGTAAATTAAACAGTACAGTAGTCTTTGTGTTCCCTCCTAAAATTTACAAAAAATACATATATGTACGTGGAATGGGTGCATGGTTGGGATTTTTGTTTTTCAATCCGTGTCTTATGTTGAGCTCGTTAACTTATTTATTATATCAAAGAGATTTATCTACGAGTCTTCCCCATCAGCCGTGTACTCCGATAAATATCATGTAAAAAAGCGTAGATTTTTAATATAAGAAAAAATCATATACAAGGCATACTATTATATCGAATTGGAATGATTTCGGAATGAAAGTTTTGTACACAATACGTGCGGATATGGAAAATGCATGAAATATAAACGTGAAACCCAAGAGTCAAATAAAATAGAAATGCAGTGAAACAGGAAGAAGACGCGGGAATCCAACTTATTTTCTCATGAAAATCATGCGATGGAAAGCGATTCACAGCAAATCCAAATAGGCTATACGCTCGATACACATACAGTGAGAAAAATCGGAATGTAGTCTGCGTATCGGCGTAACCCCCAAAAGAGTAGGTAAATAAAATTGAAAAGCATCAGTTCGAACAATGACGCGATATAATTTGTCATAAAAATCATCAAAGGATACGTAATTTTTAATTGTTTACAAATTAGAAAAGAAAAAAAGGGGGAGAATATTCTAAAAATTATGAGCTCCGTTAAATTTACAGAAAAAAGCATAGGAACCTAACAACTGAGTTTTGATAGGGATTATCGGTGGCATGTTACATATTGAGACTTGGCGAACAATTTTATAATCTATTATTTTATTTTTATACAGGTATCATAACCTTATCGAAAATATATACGTACGTACGTCGTATATATACCAATCTATGTATTAGACCTTATCAACAAATTTTTTTTTTTTCTTAATAAATGCAGTATCTGGAAAGTTTCTTTATCACAAAAAAAAAAAAATTGTTTTTTGTTAGTTATGTGTTGAGTGTTCTTAACATTCAATAATTTGAATTTTTCCTCTGCTTTGCATTTCATAACTTCTCTTTCTATTGAGTTTAGGTGAAAAACTAGGTGATAGTGAAATCAAAAATTGGAAAATATTTTTTCTGTCTATAGTTTTTCTTGAAAATTGAAGGGAGTTTTTTGTCAATGTAGACTAAATGGGAAAGAGGACCTTCTATGCGCCAGTTCAATTTTTGAGATATGGAGGGGCGATTTCGGGAAGATTTTTCTTTTGTGTTGAAGAAACTTTGAGATACATTTATTGTGAAAAAAAAAATATATTTTTTTGACACGGTCTACTATAAGTTGTAATAAACAATAAAATATAACATGGATTTTAAATTATCATCAAATTTTCATTGATTAATTATATTGCTGTGAAGTTAACCAAGCCTCTATCTTATTATTAAATATATCATTTTATATATGAACACATTTCACTTTTGATTGTTACTTCATAAGTGCAGCTTCTTGCAAATAATTTATTTAATCATCATCATGGTCATCGTCGTCATCGTCATCGTCAACACCGTCACCACCATAATCGTCATCGACATAACAACAGCAACAACAACAACAACAACAATAATAATAATCATTATTATAATAAAAATAATAATAGCAATCCTATTCATAATAATAGTAATAATATAAAAAAAATCTAATAATAATGATATAATAATAGTACTAACAAATTCTCGTGATTGTAACGTAAGATCATTATACGGTGTAACTTTTTTAATTATATGTTTATGGATTTTTCTTTCTTTTCGTTTATTCGTGGATTTCAACTTTACACGTAGATGTTCATAATTATAGAAATGTTCGTAAAAAAATTGTTGAAAAATGAGAATCACGTAAAAATTCGTCTTTTCAACTTGTCCACGACATACATAGATACATACATACATACATACATGTGTATAACGTTATCCATATAACAGGCGAAGGAATGCATTAGAAATGGAATTAGGTATTAATCGAGAAGTCTTAACGTATGCACTATTTTTGTTGTTGTTTCTTTTCCATTCGATTCGTCAAATACGAATAAAATTAAACAGGAAAAATTGTTAGTTTTCCATAATAATGAAAATAATAATAATAATAACAACAGCAACAACAACAATAATAATAATAATATCAAGGATAATGATAATCATAAAAATCATATAACAATAGCAAGACGAATAATATAATAATTTATAAAATGAATCCGGGCGATTATAATCTGGCATCTATTATGAATAATTTTGTTTAAAAAAATAACTTTTGGCTTTTTTTTTGTTTTATTTTTATTTTCAATATAGCCCCCTCATCGATAAATGATTAATTTAATTTATTTATTTTTACATTTTTTTTTATTCTTTTTTTCTATCTCTAAAATTGGTCTCTGCCATTTGTAACATCACGTTTATCCGTATACATTTTACATCGTATCGATTGTTTTGTAATTTTATTTTTTTGGTTCGTCATCATCGTTTTTTCTTTTTTTTCGTCTCTCTTCTTCTGTTCTATTATAAACGCCCAGATTCGTATTTTTTCACTCATGTAGCATATGGTATGTATACTTACGATTATAACGCAAAACGACCATATTAAGCGATAATTATATTATTATTATGTATAATCTTTTCTTTATCAATTTATTTATTCATCAATTAATTAATCAATTCGTTTAATTATTTCATAAGTTAAATTACGAAACAAATAATTCAACGTCTCTTATATGTATATTCATGTAATAATATTATATGGATTTCAAGTTTATATATAGTAATATAACTAATTATATATATAACCTTAAAAATTGCACTGTTGGTCTCATAATATAGTGTAGACGTATGTGATATGAAAAAAGAAATAACAACAACATTAATAATAATAATAATAATAATAATAATAATATGAAAGTGATAATAGTAATACGAAGGAAAAAACCATCGATGATGAAAAAAAAAAAAACAATAAAATTGTGACGCACGTTACATTTCGAATAATATATGCTCTTGTGTCATAATGAATTACCATATGGGTATGTATTCGTTATGGCAATTTCAACCAATCATTCGATCAATAATATGAACACGAGTAATGAAAATAATAATGATAATAATATGAATGGCGAAAATAATAATAATAATCAGAGAAATAATGTAGAATATTCTTGCAATAATGTAGAGATGCGTGTGTATCAGATATATGCAATAACTTTTTACATGTGTATTTTGAAATTTTATTTATAGGTATATACATAAATATATATGTATATGAATATATAAATACATAAACACAGGACAATATGGTTCATGAGTATGTATGTATTTATACATATGATAAAATTGTTCATTCTTTTTTTTTCTCTTCTTGTTTTTATCATTTCCATTCAATACTCGAAATAATATGTGGTATGATAAATGAGGATATTTTAACAAACATATTGTATAGGTTTTATGTACTATGTATATCTATAGCGTACATAGCTATGTATAATATATGTAATAACGTTCATCATAGCATCATCACAACGTCGTGAATATTTATGCACACGTATGCGTATGTACCGTGAGCGCTGGTGAAAGTGGTCGGAATCCACGCATGCGTCGAAATATTCGAATCTAGCAGCGAACCCGAGCCTTGAAGGCGTGCTTCGTCTATGGCTGGAGCCAACGTAGCTACCGGCGTAGGCGTCTTGTTGTGAGATGTGATCAGCCCTCAAGGTGACATCGCACAACAAGACGCTTACGCCGTTGCTCACGCTGACCCCAGCAAACGAATAGCAATTCGAATATTTTAACGCATGCGTGGATCGCGACCACTTTCACCAGACGCTCACGGTATATACATTATAATAAATGATGTACATATATATGTATATATAATACATATATCGACGTATTTATATACCTAATACACGCCCCCCCCTTTCCTATCCCCCTATCTATCTACTTAGCCCCCCTCACCGCTTCTCTACGTTAATCTCCATTATTTATTCACTTTTCAATATGTTCAAAAAAACAAGATCATACAATCTTCAGTTTTTCTTGTTGTTTTTTTCTATTCTGATTTTTTTACATCTTTCATCTAAACGATTTTCATGTCACCGTAATTGTTTTCACACGTGTTTATCGTCGTAATATTGTAATGAGAGTACACCTATACTATAACGTAATCGAAATGATGATGATAAAATCAATAATAATGATAATAATCACAATAATAATAATAATATTAACAATAACAATAAAAATAGTTATGACAGTTAACAATATTCAATGTAGTGTGAGCGATAGTGTTTCGTGGTTGTTGATCATTTTTTCTACTTCTTGCGTTTTGAATTTCTTAATAAATGTAAAAATGTAGTTTGACAAAAATCGAAGAAGAAATTGAAGAAGAAAAAAAAAAAAAATTCTACGAATTCTTAGATATCGTACGTCATAATTATTGTACAGGTAGTGATTGTTTGATGTGAGCGTGATCATTCGTTTGACGTACAGATTTTTTATGGGGTTCTTGCTGTTGTTTCATTTTTTGGTTTTTTGATCTATTTCTTTGCGTATTTTTGTCTCATTAGCCTAAGCATTACGTGGGTTTTTGTAGTTGGGGAATTCTTGTTTCGTTTCCTAAATTATGTCTGCGGATTCGTATATAATGATGTATCATAAACTAATAAATGATTATAAATCGTCAACCATTATCATTAACTAATATTCTATTATTTTTTTTAAATTTAGTTTTACATAATTAATTCATATCGATTTTACTCCTTTTTTTATTTTTTATTTTTTTTTTATGTCACTGCACACGTATGATTTCTATGTGATATATTACTTGCGTATTATACCTATATATATATATGTACAACTCGCTCGTCCCCGACTTAATTTATTATGTTATTTTTATAGTCAATCATTTTTTATTGAAAAAATCACCTTCATGTACGACAATATACATACATGTATATACTTATTGTTTGATTATAGTAAAAACTTGAATATTAAGTGAAATCACAAACTCTATAGGAAAATCATCATTCACGAAAGAAATTTTGAATTCAATTCAATTCAAGTCAACTAAATTAACAAATAATCAATTTTATCATCTGCATTTCCTTCACCTTTTTTTTTTATTTCTACTTAGGAAATTTCATAAAACGAAATTATTTATTGATAATCTCGTTCTAAATTTTTTTTTCAAATCGTCGCTCGAAAAGACCAAGTTTCGTTTAGTGAAATCAGTTTCATTTCCAACTATAGAATGAACTAGAATTTTTAGAATGATTTTTACTTTCGGAATGAAGACATGTTTCTTTTTCTCGCTCTTCTCTTTCTTGCCTTCCATTTGTTAATTTGACTTTCGGATAAAAATAATTGCAAAATCTGATTCCAACGCAGCAGGATACCGAGTGTATTTCTAAAATTCAAATTATGTATTCGAAATTCTGCAGGGAAAAATAGCGTTACGCAATATTTACGATGATATTATCATCATTGTAAATTTTTAGGTAATTAAGAGTCCGGAGCGCGCGGCGTTATTCAACCATATTTTAATATTTATAACAATTGTGAAGTGAGGCAATCTTAATAATAATGCCCAAGAATGTCGCGAAGTAATTGAACTTCTATATATATATATTTTGTTGCTTATTTTTCTAGTTTTTTTCTTTTGTTCTCTTCGTTTTACTTCTGCTCATAATTTTTCTCATTTCGCTTCATGTTTGTTTCATCGAATTTCTTACAGCTGATTATCATTATTATGTTATTATTACAATTAGTACAGGTATGTATATAGTTGTTACCTACATATATTTATAATTCTGTAGGTATTTTTGTTTTTATCCAATTATGCAATTATTTTCTTGTTGTTCGTTTTTAATTTCATCGAATTAGATAATAATTATGAAAACTTTTATTAATGTGTTGCGGTTAACTTTATCATACGCATTCGGTTCGCGAAGTAGACGTCATATATTCACGTCATTCAGTGCAGAAAAGAAACCTTTTTCTGTGTAACCAAATTTTCCTGTTTCTGATGTGAACTACTATACTGGTGTACATAATAAATAAGTATTTTGTATTTCTACTGTATATACTGTAATGTACATTGGGTGAAACGTGAATAAAAAATAGAAAAAGATATGATAATAATAATAATAATAATAATAATAATAATAATAATAATAATAATAATAATAATAATAATAATAATAATAATAATAATAATAATAATAATAATAATAATAATAATAATAATAATAATAATAATAATAATAATAATAATAATAATAATAATAATAATAATAATAATAATAATAATAATAATAATAATAATAATAATAATAATAATAATAATAATAATAATAATAATAATAATAATAATAATAATAATAATAATAATAATAATAATAATAATAATAATAATAATAATAATAATAATAATAATAATAATAATAATAATAATAATAATAATAATAATAATAATAATAATAATAATAATAATAATAATAATAATAATAATAATAATAATAATAATAATAATAATAATAATAATAATAATAATAATAATAATAATAATAATAATAATAATAATAATAATAATAATAATAATAATAATAACAATAATAATAACAATAATAATAATAATAATAATAATAATAATAATAATAATAATAATAATAATAATAATAATAATAACGTATTATAATAATAGTAATTACGTATAGTTGAAGGTAATCAAGCATTTTTACTTATTAAATAACATATGGTATAATGTGTAGAAGTAAACGTTACTAACTTAGAGTTAGGCAAACAGCTGATGTACTATTATACATTTCACTCAAAATGTGTGTAGTTTTTTATTTATTCATCGAGTTTAAACGTTTGACAGAGAAAAAAACAGATTAAAAAAATGGAAAAAAAAATCAAACTACATAATAGTTTTTTTGCGGCAATTATATGAGTTAGCTCGAGTCAACTATAACTTTGTTCAATATACCTTCATTATGTTATTTGATTTCATGTTTTTTGGTGTGTTTTTAATTAATTAATTATGTATTGAAATTTTTTTTGTTCTCATTTTCTTTTAGTATCTCGTTATACACTGTTCATTACGACAATAATTACAATATCGTTTAAGAGAATATAAAAAACTGTGTGGCACATTGACGGTTGGAATGTTATTTTGTTTGGTTTTTTCATCTTTCTATTTTTTTTGTTTTTTAATTTTTTTTTTGTTATTGTTTTTGGGTTTTTTCTTTTTTTTCAATTTAATTTTCTTTTCTTTCAATTTTATTAATATAGTTTCTTGAATCGTTATTGTTATTATTATAATCATAATAACTATTATTATTATTAATATTATTTTTAATTAATTATTATTGTTATATATATTCAATATAATTTTTATGTATGATAATAATATATATGTATATTTGTATACATACGTATATATACCTTTATATTTATTATAGTAGTTTGTTTGTTTGTTTGTTTCTTTTATTTATATTTTTTTGCACAATTATTGTTCATTCTGTGCGACTGTAGGTTTTGTTGTGAGGGGATTTTCGCCTTAACTTTGACTCGATTTTTTTTAATTTATTATTCATTATCAGCTTAATTTTGTACCGCCGCAGATCGTGCGCGGCAATCATGTTAACATGCCTAACTATGATTATTACAGAAAATAATTATGATAACGAGAAAAACGAAAGAAATCGTTCAAAGTTCAGGCGATCCAATATTTTACCATCCGTTTTGATTCCTGTTTGGTAGTTTATTGTTTGCTATTGTTGTCGGTTTGTTTTTTTTTTTTTATTTTAATTCGCTGTTGGATATAATGAAGATTTTCTATGATAATATTTAGTTCAGACTGTTGAGTGTTTTTTTTTTTTTTTTTTAATAATAGCACCGTTACGTTGACTAACAATGCTTGTCTATGTAGAATAGTTGCTGTGGTGTTTTGTTTTGCCGGTATTCATTTGTTTCTTCAAGTGAGGGTGAGTATTCAACCCTCGACTTCAGCGACAACGGCGTTTGACCATAAAATTGATTCAATCAATCGTTCATTAATTTCTAATCATAATCCGGTAATTTATTGAAGAAAGACGGCGTCGATGAAACAGAGATGATACGATTGATTGATGGTGCGGAAATTAAATGAAATTTCGATTATCAACGTGAACAATTTCCGAAGGATTATAATTTATACTGCAAGCAACAGGTACATTGACGCTCTCGTATAACTTGATACGTTATTCCTATATAACCTCCATGATATGCTGTTTTATTGGTCATGATCCTTCCGATGGAAATTGAAACGATTGATCAGCTCGAGACAAACGAACGCTCCGATCGGATCGATTAAATTGAAATAATTTCAGATGAGTCAAAATCCGTTGTCGCTTATAACTGTACGGAATCGATTTTTTTTTTTTTTCATTTGGATACTTTAACATTGCTGTATAAAGCTGAGAGCAGACTGTTGTGTGTATTTTGTGTAATGGGTTCTCCTTTTGATTTCTCTATTGTTAGGGTCACGTGGAAAAATCAGGTGCTGAATTAACATTAGTTTATTGGGTCGTTTGTGTATGTAAGTGGGGGTGACGTGGCAATTGCAAGGTCCGGTTTTTTCTCCCGTGGGAAATATTTACATACTAATATAATATTATTTCTGTTTAAAATTAGTACACTTAGTTACTTTATCTTAAGTTGCTTTTTTTCTTCGTTCTTTCATTCTCTTGTCGTTATTTTTCTATTTATATATATGTATAATATATATATATATATAGGAGCCGCAGTTTCCGTGCAACGACGAGACGAAACGAAACGTTTGAGATTTTCTTTTTCATCTGATTTTATCCAGTGGTCTGATTAGATATAATGAAAAAAAAAAAAAAAATATGAGAAAGCTGCGAGTAATTTTCGAATGTTATAAAACGGAATTTTAGGAAATGAATCGTCGATTATTTGCAGATAATTTCCAATCCGCATCTGCCAGAAATTTAAATTATAGTGTAATTTTCATTCTCTTTGCCCATGTGTATCTTGTTCCAACTTTAAGCTTTTTCTGAATTTTCGTCGTTCGCCGTGGATCGTCGCTTAATTTTAATCTCCTCATCGACGGCGAGGCACCGGTATAGTGGTTTATATATATGAATATATATATGTATATAGACTATAGATTGAACAGTATGTATAGAAAACACGGTACAAACAACTAAAGCGCTTTTATACGAGTTTTTGCCGGTACCAGCTTCTCGATCTAAACTACAGAAAGTAGGCTCTTAGATGCCGTCACCGGCGCATTTTTTGCCAGTTAATTACTTCACTTCGATGTTTTTTCCCGTCAAATTTAGTAGAATTTCGAAAACCGATATTTTCACGTCATCGTGAAATTCGAACATTTTTCCGAACGAGAATTTTGTTAAATTTGAACTTTCTTTCTATTTATTCATTATTTGAAAAGGTGATCGATAATTTAGAACGTAGATGCAGATGTTAGAAAGTGAAATTAGATCGTTTGAAAAATAAAAACTGGCGGGCAAATGCATGAGTGATGACTTCGTTATGTTGCCATTCTCGCGCTCAAGAATAAACTTTCGATGTCGCGACACTAATTTGATGATACTTGTCAAGCACACCTTATGCAAATTGTTATACAACGTTTTAAAATGTAACTAATGTTTTTTTTTTTTTTTTTTTATAATTACTTTAATTATTTATTTTATCTTTCTTCATTTCCTTGGTTTCAACATTTTTAATTGATTAATTTTAGAGTCATTGAATGACTAGATCCTAGTTACGATTAAAGCCAATTGGAAGGTACAAAGATTTTTCGAACAACAAACAATAGAAAATTCGATCCTTTTCTTTCATTTTTTTCTTTCTCAAAATAAAAAGTTCCGAGTAACTTAATCACGAATTATTAATTACTTATATTAATAATTGTTATAAGATTTCTCATCAAATTTGCGCCGGAATTGTTATAAATGGAGAGGCCTGCATTCGATGACCACGAAAATCCCAACATTCGAGATGAATTTCAATTCAAAACATAGAACTTACTTTAAGAAACGGTAACCTATCCAGTAACAGTTCGTTTTATTTTATGTCTTTTTTTGTGTTTGTGTATTTTATTTTTATTTTTTTCTTGTTTTCTTTGTTTCAAGTTTTAACGTACCTAATTGCACTTATTTTGAGACAAAACGGAAAACGAAAATTGAATCCAAGATGGCGCAGTGCTGTGGCCCTGGAATGCAGAGAACGTAAAATATAATCCGAAACTCTAAAATTCATTTTCCTCTTTCATTATTTATTTTTATATAATTGAACTGAAAAAAAAAAGGAAATTGAGAAGATATAAGATTCAAAAACTTAGGCACAATTTGGAACTGCTTAGACCATTTCCTCCACGCTCCGTTGCCAGATCTCATGCCCCTACCATTTTTTTTTTAAAGTTAAATTAAAAATTGACCAACTGCTGACGGTAAAATATTTTCCGAAGGAGATTTCGATTGAAAACTCTTTCTTTTGTGAACGCAGTTATGTTTTTTTTTTTTCCATCAATCGTGCTTGCGTAAGAGCATCACACCTAACAATGAGCCGCGTCACATTGAACCATAACAAGCATGACGATATTGTGAGGTAGCTGACTTTTGAGCAGTTTCAGGACCAAACAGGCCAACCATTTTTCGTATTTGAAAATTATCATTTTTATTTTGTTTTTGGTACTTGTACCTATTTCAGTGTAATACCCTTGCTCGCATATGAATTGCGATGGGAAATTTGGAAAATAATAATTTTTTATATTTATCGTAAAATGTTTCGCGTTTTATGTTGCCGCTATAAGTTGCAAGAAAAAATGTGCGGAACACTGCGAGAAGAATCAGTCACGCGGAAATGTAATAGTGAAATTTTTTGAAAAAGTAAAATAATAAAAAAACACGTCAGCGTTTATTAATCATTGTTGAATATGCGGTGATGATGATATACGTGCCGATCACGATTAGAAATAGATACACAATTCGTGATACAATATTTGCAAATTGAGGCCCGACTCTCCGCGTGAATTCCGCCATCTTGGTTTCGTTCGACCACCGGTGTGGACCCCGTCTTGTAATTATTTAATTAGTTTTCATATATATTTATATGTATATATATTAATTACAATATTATCATAATCTTATACATATACACTAGCTGGTTATAATGTTGTGTGAAAAATATACATCAAAATTTTGTTACTTTTTTACATCACAGATATTTTAATATAATTTATTTTCATATAATCTTAAAAAACATTTAACTAACTCATTTCACTTGGTCGCTTCAGTTTTTCAGTTGTTTTTTTTTCTTCTACTTTTCAAATTAAGCACAACTGGGATATTATTAAAATTCGACAACGTCGTAGAACAGAATTTATAGAAATAAAATTCTACCTATAGAAACTAATTTCAATATGTACCAAACTAATTTCAAACTATGTTTCAGTGTTCGAAAAATACTAAAAGACAGTTTCCCTGAAAGCGAAACAAACAAAGAAACCTATTGTTTCTCATCATTGTTTCTTTTTTATTTAAAATGACCGGAAACATTAGAAATCTCTTTAATTTTGACACGCGCGCTCTCCGATCTGTAAAACCAGGTGCAGTTCGATTTTCTCTTACTTCTTTCACCAATTGTAAAACATGAAGCGACCTCGAGTTGCTACGATCTCGAATGACTCTTTCTTCTCATATTTACTTATCGAACACATTCACGAACTCTGTCTGTTTTTCTAACTGTTTAACTGTTGCTTAAATACTGTCTAGCGATGTCCTCGCGTATACATATATCTGAGTTTAAACAAATTAGTATAATAATTCAACGATAACCAAACGTACCGCCAATTACGTATGCGTCTGTATTCCGGCTGGGAAAAATGTTCTCTTACCGCTCAGTGATCGGACGATAATAATGTGTCTATTGTGAATGATTGTGGTATTTTTTATGTTTTTTTTTTTTCAATCATCGGCAATACGAAGTTCATTCGATGATCAAACCGATTATATTATCCTGCGGAGTGATTGACTTTTCTTCTTTTTTTTTTTTTTTCATTCTTTCGGATACAGTAAATAGAAGAATGTTCATCACTGGGTATTTAGATACATATAAGTATTCTGTAGATACTTCTTTGTTTAGTCTTCTTTTTTAACGTCGGCATAACTAATTTATTATACATATATTATATAAATGTCCGTCGGTTTTCAGAGCGATCGTTCAAATTTGAATTTTCATATTTTCTGATCGTTATACGTGATAATGGCAAATTATTTAGAGAAACGATAGCTCTGTTACCCTGAGCACAGTCTGCACTGATGGCAAATGAAGGTACGTATGGAGTATCATTTTCTAATATATTAATATTATTATAATTTTTACGCAAAATAGGTTATTACGAAGTAAGGTTAAGGTAAAGGTAAGGTTGAAATACGATCGAAAGTGC
Organism: Athalia rosae; assembly: GCF_917208135.1. NCBI lineage: Eukaryota > Metazoa > Arthropoda > Insecta > Hymenoptera > Athaliidae > Athalia > Athalia rosae. Next base: position 8,890,857 of record NC_064028.1, read on the forward strand.
GTACAAATGCATACGAGCTTATCATTTTTTGTTTTAGTTTTTTCGTATGTGTATGATATTTGTTTTATTTTTTTTGTTTTTCGGTTTTGTAGTTTTCTTTTAATTGGTAGGCATTAAGACTGTGTGTGTATGTGTGTGTGTTGCTTCTCGGCTATTTTAAATTTCATCTGTTTTGTCTATTTTTTGTTGCTGTATAGTCAATAGCTTTGATTGCGTAAGATTGTACAATTATCGTAGTATTTCGTGGCGTTTAATCATTATTAGATGATTTCAATAACGGTCGCAACGTCTTCGTTTTTATTTTATCTTCTTTCTCCTTTCTTTCTCTCTTCAAGTTTTTTTTTTTTCTGTTTTACTTTTTACTATAGCAATTGCGTAAGTCCACAATATATATGTATACCTATACGGACAGGTCGTGATATGAAAGGTACATATCATCGTATTGTAAAAATTTTCCTTTTTTAATTCTCTTCCGACCACGATAAATACCGATTATTCATTTTTAATTCAATATGGTATATGATATTATTATTATTTTTTCCTTGTCGTCGTATGCAATAATATTAATTTTCACATCTAACGATAAATTCCAAGGGGGGATGGGGGCAAAAAGTTATATTCTTGTTTTCCTTCCTTTATAATTATGATTAATTTTACTGTAATTATCATTATAACTATTATCATCAATATTATCATTATCATTATCATTATCACTATTATTATTATTATTATTATTAGTATTATTATTACTATTATTACTATTACTATTTTTATTATTGTTATTATTATTATTATTATTACTATTATCATCATCGTTATTAAATATTACCTTCAAGTGTAATTATTATTATGATTAATTATTATTATCATTATTATTCTTATTCTTATTACTAGTATCAATAATAATATTATTATTTCATTATTATTATTATTTCATCATTATTATTATTATTCTCTTATTTTCATGAACATTTAGAATGAAGTTCAAGGTAATAAGAAGTTGAGATATACACCAAATGACTTTTTTATAACTGTAAGCGTACACACACACTCATGATTAATAAACCCTAAGCCTTATAATTTTTTTTTCACATTCAATATGTTTTTTTGGTTTTTTTTTCTTGTTTTTGTTTTTGTATTTTTTTGAGGATCAAGTTAATTTAGTTTTTTTATTTCCAAAACACCGAGAGCATAGTTGCGTTATGTAATTTTTTTTCCGTTACAATTTTTAATGAAAATGTAATTATGTTTTTTAAATTTTTTTGGATTTTTTCGTTTTTTGATTTTACAATTTTTCCTTAATTTTGTTTAACACCGAACATATACATGCCTTATGTATAATACAGCCTAAAATTTCAGTCGTGTAGAGTCATTTTCAGCATGCGGTCTGGGCTATGAGAAGTGCGCAAACGATGAAAAAAAAAAAACAAGAGACAATAAAAAAACAGAATTTCGATAAAGAAATTCAAATAATTCATACTTGAATAAGGGCAAAATCTTCTTACAGCTGTTTCAATCATTATCGTGTTATTTTTATGGTCATTCGTAGATTAACGTTCACTTGATATATTTTGTGTGTGTATATGTATATAATATATAGATTTATGGTTTTGTTAAATAATTGTTTTCATTTTATCGTTATGGTCAACGGTGTTTATTAATTTTTTTTTTATTTTAATTTACTTCAAGTTTAAGTTATTATTATTGTTATTGTTGTTGTTGTTATTATCGTTATTGTTATTATTATTATTATTATAATTATTATTATTTGTTTATTTTATTTTATTTTATTTTACTTTTGTTTTCATTTTGGTCCAACGGAAATAAATTCTTATCTGAACGCGGAAATTACGTCGAAGTACGTCTCTCGGATAAAAACTTTATCGTAAAGTAAAAAAAAAAAGAAAAAAACTATACACATCAGATGCGTGTGTACTCGTTTGATTTTTTCTTTGAATTTATTAATTTTTTTTTATACTTGTAAAAAGAATCTCGATCAATTTCGAAAAATATCAAGATGAATCGACGTATAGTCAAATACATTTGTTGTAATTCTCGCGCAACGCGCATTTGATATAGTTTTTGAAAATCATCAAAGATTTTCTACTATTTTCAACGCAATATGGTTGTAATTCCGTATTCTGATACATATCTCGTTAAGAAATTTCCAATAAATATTTGTTTTCTAATTTTCTAATAACGTATCGAGTATTTCATTGACATCGAGCCCCCTTATCGTGGTATGCATCTTTTATTTGTTTATTTTTTTTCATTCTTGCGTTATCATAGGCGAGAAGGGGAGGAGGGTTTTTGATTTAAAGTTTCAACGGTGAAAAATCTACGCGGAATATATTCGTTATCCCTAAAGTTCTAGAAAAACTTCTTATCTCGTTTTATTTTTATTTTTATGTTTATTTTTATTTTATTATATTTTGCTCTAACGGTAGAAAATTGCGATTGTACAAAAACATCTTTTCTCATTGCGTTTTACAGGAGAAGTATTTGTAGGGGCTCGAGTCAAGATCGCGCGTCTATTCTGTACTTACGCACGATTCATGGTAATACTATGAAATTTTGAAAAAATTTCGAAATTCCGGAAAACAAAGTTAAAGATTCTCGTTATTTAATAGAATACTCATTATACATGGAAATTATAAAGCGAATAACTTTTACGGAATGGGGACGAAAGTTATTTTTTAATTTTTAATTTCTCTTCCTAATTTTTTCTATGACTTGTTCGATATGGAAAAATTTCGTAGTGTTACCACACATGGACCATGAAATGTCTGTATAGAGACAAGCGTACCGAAACATTCGCGGGCTGGAACCGTGAGTTTTTTTATTTTTTTCTTTTCTTTTCTTTTTGAGAATATTGTCGTCGTGTGAAAACAACGCCTTCGTGCCGACAAAATATTTGGCTTATCATCATTTTTCATTCTTTCATTTTTTTTTTCGTTTTGTTTTTATGACCAAAAATATATATTATTCTTATTTGATAATATGTCGCTTCTTATAAGTAGTATATATTTAATAATAAGTATGTATATTAGGTAGTTTCACATCGATAGAGAAAAAAATACGTTGTGTAATTTTCTGCCTTCATATAATATAATTAGGTATTAGGGTAATAGGTATTTGGGTGGTGTGTGTGGATATATATTCGTTCTGTTGTTGTTGTGGTTGATATTGTATTTTACTATGTTTATGAGTTTTTTTTTTTTTAATGTTTTTTGTTGTTGGTTCTTCTTATACTCCTGTCTATTTTTATTTTGTTTCCGTTTTCGCTTACTTCATTTGATAAATTGCCGTGATCGATAAGATATAACGCAGCAATGGATAATAACAATCATCATCATGCTTTTGATTTACCTGAATAGGTATTTACTCATCACACCAGCCCGTTGTCACGATAAATAATTTTATCAATGAGCTGATGTATCTAAGTTACGTGATTACGGGTGGTCAGGTTTTAGTTTGTTCGGGGTTAGGGTGGAGCCGGATTTTCGTGTAACGATTATATCAACTCACCCCGACCGCAGAAGAGATGCAACAATGATAAATAAACCG